>NC_138974.1:16774166-17995833 GCF_055761805.1 Camellia sinensis | reverse complement strand
TTTAATTTTAATTATAATTAATCAAACTAATAAAAAATGAAGAAAAATAGAAAACATGAAAAGCAAACAAAGAAGGTTGCCACGTAGGAAAGAGAGTGTTTTAAAATTATGAGAATTTAGGAATAAATATTTATTTTATTTTATAATCTTTATCATTTGGTAGATAATAACGAATAATAAAAATTATCAAGAGAAGGTTAAGAATTTAATAAGAGATAAGAAGTTATAGATAAGAGCATTTCATAAGATAAAAAATTTAAAATAAAAAAAGATAATATGTAATAGGAGAAAAAAAAAAGAGTAAATCAAAATAAAGATTTAGATATATATGTTTTTGATAGATATATTGATTAACAAATCATATCTTCATCTAAATTTTATTATTTTAATTTTTTGAAAATCAATTATATAGTCTTTATCTTTATCTGTAGGCCATGAAATTAATCTTTATAAATTATTTATCAATTTTTATATGTTTATTTATCTATAAGTCATGAAATTATTATTTTTAAATAATTTTTAAAATTTTTATCTTTATCTATAGGTCATGAAATAATTTTTCATAAATTATTTATGAATTTTTATATGTTTATCTATAATGAAATTAATTAATGTATGAAATGAGGGGAAAAAAAAGAGAGTAATTTTGTTTTTTTTAAAAAAAAAATCAATTATTTAATCTTTATCTTTATTTGTAAGCCATGAAATTAATTTTTATAAGTTATTTATCAACTTTTATTTGTTTATTTATGGGAAGAAATTTTAAATTATCTATAAGTTATGAAATTAATTTTTTTAAATTAATTGTTTATTTTTTATCTTTATCTGTAGATTATAAAATTAATTTTCAGAGTTTATATGTTTATCTATATGGACGAATTTTGAAATTCAAATCTTTATCTAAATTTTATTATTTTAATTTTTTGAAAATCAATTATTTAATCTTTATCTTTATTTGTAGGCCATGAAATTAATCTTTATAAATTATTTATCAATTTTTATATGTTTATTTATCTATAAGTAATGAAATTATTATTTTTAAATAAATTTTAAAATTTTTATCTTTATCTTTATCTATACGTCATGAAATAAATTTTCATAAATTATTTATGAATTTTTATATGTTTATCTATAATGAAATTAATTAAAGTAAGAAATGAGGGGGGGGGAGGGGAAAGAGAGTACTTTTGTTTTTTTTTTTTTAAAACAAATTAATTATTTAATCTTTATCTTTATTTGTAAGCCATGAAATTAATTTTTATAAGTTATTTATCAACTTTTATTTGTTTATTTATGGGAAGAAATTTTAAATTATCTATAAGTTATGAAATTAATTTTTTAAAATTAATTGTTTATTTTTTATCTTTATCTGTAGATTATAAAATTAATTTTCAGTTTTTATATGTTTATCTATATGGACGAATTTTGAAATTTAAATCTTTATCCATAAATAATGAAATTAATTTTAATTTTAATTAATCAAACTAATAAAAAATGAAGAAAAATAGAAACATAAAAAGCAATCAAAGAAGGTTGCCACGTAGGAAAGAGAGTGTTTTAAAATTATGAGAATTTAGGAATAAATATTTATTTTATTTTATAATCTTTATCATTTGGTAGATAATAACGAATAATAAAAATTATCAAGAGAATGCTAAGAATTTAATAGGAGATAAGAAGTTATAGATAAGAGCATTTCATATGATAAAAAATTTAAAATAAAAAAAGATAATATGTAATAGGAGAAAAAAAATGAGTAAATCAAAATAAAGCTTTAGATATATATGTTTTTGATAGATATATAGATTAACAAATCATATTTTTATCTAAATTTTATTATTTTAATTTTTTGAAAATCAATTATATAGTCTTTATCTTTATCTGTAGGCCATGAAATTAATCTTTATAAATTATTTATCAATTTTTATATGTTTATTTATCTATAAGTCATGAAATTATTATTTTTAAATAATTTTTAAAATTTTTATCTTTATCTATAGGTCATGAAATAAATTTTCATAAATTATTTATGAATTTTTATATGTTTATCTATAATGAAATTAATTAAAGTGTGAAATGAGGGGGAAAAAAAGAGAGTAATTTTGTTTTTTTTAAAAAAAAATCAATTATTTAATCTTTATCTTTATTTGTAAGCCATGAAATTAATTTTTATAAGTTATTTATCAACTTTTATTTGTTTATTTATGGGAAGAAATTTTAAATTATTTATAAGTTATGAAATTAATTTTTTTAAATTAATTGTTTATTTTTTATCTTTATCTGTAGATTATAAAATTAATTTTCAGTTTTTATATGTTTATCTATATGGACAAATTTTGAAATTCAAATCTTTATCTAAATTTTATTATTTTAATTTTTTAAAATCAATTATTTAATCTTTATCTTTATCTGTAGGCCATGAAATTAATTCTTTATAAATTATTTATCAATTTGTATATGCTTATTTATCTATAAGTAATGAAATTATTATTTTTAAATAATTTAAAAAAAATTTATCTTTATCTATAGGTCATGAAATAAATTTTCATAAATTATTTATGAATTCTTATATGTTTATCTATAATGAAATTAATTAAAGTATGAAATGAGGGGGGGGGAGAGAGTACTTTTGTTTTTTTAAAAAAAAAAAATCAATTATTTAATCTTTATCTTTATTTATAAGCCATGAAATTAATTTTTATAAGTTATTTTTCAACTTTTATTTGTTTATTTATGGGAAGAAATTTTAAATTATCTATAAGTTATGAAATTAATTTTTTTAAATTAATTGTTTATTTTTTATCTTTATTTGTAGATTATAAAATTAATTTTCAGTTTTTATATGTTTATCTATATGGACAAATTTTGAAATTCAAATCTTTATCCATAAATAATGAAATTAATTTTAATTTTAATTAATCAAACTAATAAAAAATGAAGAAAAATAGAAAACATGAAAAGCAATCAAAGAAGGTTGTCACGTAAGAAAGAAAGTGTTTTAAAATTATTAGAATTTAGGAATAAATATTTATTTTATTTTATAATCTTTATCATTTGGTAGGTGATAACAAATAATAAAAATTATCAAGAGAATGTTAAGAATATAATAGGAGATAAGAAGTTATAGATAAGAGCATTTCATAAGATAAAAAATTTAAAATAAAAAAAAGATAATATGTAATAGGAGAAAAAAAAAAAGAGTAAATCAAAATAAAGATTTAGATATATATGTTTTTGATAGATATATAGATTAACAAATCATATCTTTATCTAAATTTTATAATTTTAATTTTTTGAAAATCAATCATATAATCTTTATCTTTATCTGTAGGCCATGAAATTAATCTTTATAAATTATTTATCAATTTTTATATGTTTATTTATCTATAAGTCATGAAATTATTATTTTTAAATAATTTTTAAAATTTTTATTTTTATCTATAGGTCATGAAATAAATTTTTATATGTTTGTCTATAATGAAATTAATTAAAGCATGAAATGAGGGGGGGGGGAAGAGAGTACGTTTGTTTTTTTTTTTTATATAAAAAATCAATTATTTAATCTTTATCTTTATTTGTAAGCCATGAAATTAATTTTTATAAGTTATTTATCAACTTTTATTTGTTTATTTATGGGAAGAAATTTTAAATTATTTATAAGTTATGAAATTAATTTTTTTAAAATAATTGTTTATTTTTTATCTTTATTTGTAGATTATAAAATTAATTTTCAGTTTTTATATGTTTATCTATATGGACGAATTTTGAAATTCAAATATTTATCCATAAATAATGAAATTAATTTTAATTTTAATTAATCAAACAAATAAAAAATGAAGAAAAATAAAAAACACGAAAGGCAATCAAAGAAGATTGGAAAGAGCGTGTTTTAAAATTATGAGAATTTAGAGATAAATATTTAAAAGCTTTTGACAAAATAACTACATTTGATTATATAGATAATATAGATAGATATTGATAGAAGTATAGATATAGATATTCTTGGGCTAAACTTATAAATGCATATATATAATTTGTATTTGTATTTTTATTTTAGTATATATATAGATATATATGCATCTATCTATCTATACTATATATCTATACTATCTATATAATCAAATGTAGTGGTTTTGTCAAAAATCTGTAAATATTCATTCCTAAATTCTCATAATTTTAAAATTATCTCTTTCTTACGTGGCAACCCTTTTTTATTGTCTTTCGTGTTTTCTATTTTCCTCCATTTTCTATTTGTTTGATTAATTAAAATGAAAATTAATTTCATGGCTTATGGATAAAGATTTGAATTTCAAAATTCCTCCATATAGATAAACATATAAAAACTGATAAATAATTTATGAAAATTAATTTCATGGTATACAGATAAAGATAAAAATTAAATACTTAATTTCATAACTTATAGATAATTTAAAATTTCTTCCCATAAATAAGCATATAAAAATTGATAAATAATTTATAAAAATTAATTTCATGGCCTACTGATAAAAATAAAGGTTAAAAAATTGATTTAAAAAAAAATTACTCATGTTTTTTGCCCTTCACTTTGTACTTTAATTAATTTCATTATAAATAAACATATAAAAAATCATAAATAATTTATGGAAATTTATTTCATGACATTTAGATAAAGATAAAATTTTAAAAATTATTTGAAAAATAATAATTTCATGACTTATAGATAAATAAACATATAAGAATTGATAAATAATTTATAAAAATTAATTTCATGGTCTACAGATAAAGATAAAGATTAACTAATTGATTTACAAAAAAAAATTAAAATAATAAAATTTAGATAAATATATGATTTGTTAATCCATATCTATCAAAAACATATCTATCTAAATCTTTATTTTGGTTTACTTATATTTTTTTCTCCTCTTATCACATATTATCTTTTTTTATTTTGAATTTTTTATCTTATGAAATACTCTTATCTATAACTTCTTATCTCCTCTTAACCTAATCCTCATAATTATTATTATTTGTTATTATCTACCAAGTGATAAAGATATATATAAAAAAAGAATGGTTGGCTATGAATAAGAAGAGTGTTAATAATTAAATAATGAAAGCTGTATAGGAGAAGGCAATATAAAAATTTCACAAAATTATTTTCCGTCACTATATTTATCCAATGTAATAATTTGATATTCTTTCTTTTAATTTTTAAAAATAGTTTACATTAGATCATTGCTATGTGTTTTTTCTTTTTCTTTCTTTTTATTTTTTTTATAAGATTGTCATTTGTTATAGTATTTTTTCAATCCCATCTCTACATTTTCTCTTTGAAATTTCTATTTTTTTAATAATAAAGTTTAGAACTAATTTCTTATCAAATTTGTTTTCTTGGTGCTTATTTTATTGAAAGATTGAGACAAGTAAAACTTTCATATGATATATGAAATTAATGAATATAATACAAAGATGGTAGAGAAATACTACATATTTGTTGATATCTCTCTTTTATTATTAGTTGATTTATTAGATTATATTATCAATTTAGAGCCCATATGATTTAATTCAATGTCCATGACTTTAGTTATATTCGACCATTTTGTTGTTGAGTAACCTATATAAATTTTTTTTTTTTGGTATATAATGATTAAAGCTATCATTTGTTATATTTCTTCAAATACAATTCAAATAATTTGTCATCATTTTTTTTTTATAAATAAAATGGATTAAACTATTTTCTTATATAATTTTTATAGTCCTACAAAATTCTTATCTTGATTTTTTTTTAAAAATATTTTAAAAACTATGCAAGTATTTTTCAAGTTATGGAGAATGATTACTTACAAATTATAATTAAAAGTTGAGATTTATTCATAATTTGGTCCCACAATAATAATATAAATCATTGATTTAAAATAAGTAAATTTATGATAATTTATATAATTTATTTCTTTTAATGCTTTGTTTTTGTTTTGTTTTGTTTTGGTTTTTTTTTTTTTTTTTTGCATGACACTATAGTTTGATACAAATTATTTATGTTAGCAAGTGATTGTAATACTATTATCCTAACAATCTTTATAATTAACAATTTTTTATGTATATCAAATTTTTATTGTGAAATTTTGTAGATTAATTATTATTAACATCAATCAAGATGGCCTAACATCATGACTTGCTGCTATTAAAATATAATTTAAGATTAGAATAATTTATATATCACACAAAATATATATAATTTATTTTTTCGTGCATCGTACGGATTACCCTAATTAATCTGTATTTAGTTGTCAGTTTTAAGAATGGCGGATTGATTGGGGTGATTGATTGGTGTTAATTGATTAACGATGATTGATTGTCTAGGGCTTCACAGTTATGCATTCAAGTAAACTAGACCAGCAATACTTTCAATTTCTCTCTCCCACCCCTAGTTTATTCTAACCAAAAAACACTTGTTGAATGCAAGAAATTCAAGAAACCCACTTCACCACCCACGTGAAATTTCTCCTCTTCTGCATATATATATATATATACATATGTTTATATATATTAGGAATGGCAATAGAGCGGGACGGAGTCGAGGATCACCTTTCCCGTCCCTGATCCCCGACGGTAAAAATTCTCTCGTCCCCAGCCCCGATCCCTGACGGGGAACTTGTTACCGCCCCCGACCCCGTCCCTAACGGGGATTGGGTTTCCCCGATCCTGAAGAGTCCCCGGCCAAAAAAAAAAAAAAACAGAGCTTCAGATCATATATTCAATAACAAATTTAACAACAAATTTAATACTCATGAACAACAACACAACAGATTCAACAACGAATTCAACAACAGCAGATTTAACAATGAATTTAATAACAACAATAGATTTAACATATATATTCAGCTCCAGATCTGAGGATCATCAACAACACACCCAGATTCGTCTTTTCACTCATTAACTCGGATCTTGACACCGGTGACCAGAACTTCCAGATCTGAAGAACAAAATCAAAAAACAAAGCGAGAAAGAGAGAGAGAGAGAGAGAGAGAGAGAGAGAGAGGGGAGGAGGAGGAGCCGCCGTGAGGGAGAGAGGAGGAGGAGCCGCCGCTGTGATGCCGTGAGGGAGGAGTGACGCCGTGAGGGAGAGAGGAGGAGCGGCCGATGCCGAAACCATCACCGTAAGCATCGCAGCAGAGAGAGAGTGGTCGAGAAAAGAGAGAGTGTGAGTGGGGGAGGCTCAAATGAAATGAGTCTAAAAGTAACCTAAACATATATATATGCGGAATATATATTCGGGGATATATACGGGAATTACTCGGGCCGGGGCCGGGGCTGGGGGAATCTATCCCCGTCCCCGCCCTGAAAATGATCGGAGCTTTATTTTTTAATACCATCCCCGGCCCGTGGGGAGTTTTTTTCAGGGAAAAACCGTCCCATTTGGGGCCGGGGGGTCGGGTCCTCGTCGGGCTAGTTTCAAATTGCCATCCCTAATGTATATCTATTTCTTTGTTATATAAATATTTTAGGTGTGTTTGATTTGTGTTTGTAGAGTAATTTTTGAAATAAAATGTACGAAAACTTGTTTGATTTGCCTTTTTTCATAAATAATTTTAAAAAATTATTTTGGAAAGAGAGTTTTAAAAAAAGTGATTGATTTGATATGTATGAGAGAAAGAGTGATTTTGAAAAATAGATAACCAAATAAAATTTAGAGATTTTTTTTTAAAAAAATTTGTTTAGTTTGATTACTCTTAAAAATTTATTTATAAAGAATTTTTCTTAAAATTTTTTCTGAAAAATAAACCAAACAACACCTTTTTTTTTTAGAAGTGGGTTTGGTTAGGGCTCTCTCTAGAATTGATAACCACATGTCTATAGCAAAGAATTGATTGTTGAGGTTCGTTGGTTATGGGCCCCTCGTTATTGTTGCTCTTTTCTCTCTCTCTCTCTCTATAGAACTTTGTGAATTGTGAACAATATATATATATATATTTTATATAGGTTTAGTTCAAATGAAAAGATAAGAATAAGGGTATATAAGTCAATTTCACATGTGCGCATTAATTTAGAAATCACATAGGGTTACGTGATTATTTTTAAATGTTAGAAGATAAATTGCACCTAACTCAAATCATGCCTTTGGCAAGTGGGTTTGCAGGTTTTTTTTGGTTATTTTAGCCACAAAAAATAAAATATGCTATTTTAGCCATAACAAACAAAATATCACATCCAACCCATAATCATTACATTCTTCTTTCACAAAAAAACTCAAAAAAGTCAAAAAGCCAAAAAGTCCTTCCCAAACCAAGCTTTTAAGCCCAGGTTAAAATAGCCAAAAAAGTCAAAAAGCCAAAAAGCCAACCCACTTCCCAAACGGAGGCATAATAAAGTAAAGTTTACCTTAAAATAAATTTATACTTCACCATAATCTTTGAAAAGGCAAAATTCTTAATAGTATTGGAGATACTCAGTAAAATAATTTTTTATAAAATTAGTGTGCCATCTTATTATACATCTTATAAATATCATTTCTATAAAATTAAGAATTTATCCCATTATGCATTCTACAAACACTCATAAAATATGAAAGTGATAATAATAGAATTTAAAAAAAAACTTGATGGGATCCGGGGCTCCGTAGTGACTAAAAATTACGAGGCACTTACGTGTAGGTCCTAATAAGTGGACTTATTATTCAATGGGTCTTATGAAAAAAATTTGTCATAAAAAAAGTCTCTAATTGTAAGTTTTAACGATAATTTATAAAAATTATGACCAAAAAAAAATACTAATTGTCAATTTTTAGTGACATATATAAAAAATTGTCAAAAAAAAAAAAAATTTAACGATAATTTTACTAAGACTTATTTTCAATAGGACTTGATGAGAATTAAGTCAAATTATTAGGACCTATTGGTAATTTATCCAAAAATTAATTCATTATAAGAGGCCTATGCAACTCAATTATGTCATGTGGCATCTATCAATTGGATAGGTCACAAGCACAGTGTGATTAAGAAAAGAGGGTCTTTTACTTAAATGGGAATTTTGTTGGTCCTTTGCTTGAATTGGTTCCTACAATTGCTTCAAGCATTGTCATCAGCTCATTGTGGGAATTATTATTATTATTATTATTATTATTCAGTACAAACCAAATTGTCATGGCACTAGCCTCGAATATACTTTTAGTTTGGTTATGCCATTAAGAAGTCAGAAAAGTAGTTTTATGTTGGTCTGTGTTTGGTTACAAGAACAAGGTACAAAAGAAGTACTATATTAAAAACGGCAAGGTTGGGAACAGATGTGATGAAAAAATTGTTTGAGTTGATTAGGCTTCAGTACCCTGTAATTTTATCATAATTTTATTTTAATCCATTTACTTTTAATTGTGATAGTTAGCTCTTAACATTTTAAGTTAAGTTGCAATGTCATCTTCCTGTCCATCAATTGTTAATAGGGTCGATGGAACTTGTCAAGTAAACTTAATGTTATTTTATTTTTATTTTTTTATAATACATCAACACTTCTGTTTAAATTTCACTTCGAATACTTCACTTTCAAGTTTCATCTACCTCATTAACTATCAAATGGACGAAAATATGATATTATAACTTGGCTTAAAGTATAAGAAATTGACAGTTATAATTAAAAATAAATGGATCAAAATGAGATTATCGTGAAAATATAAGGATACTAACAATTACCTCATGTTTGCCCCATGCCAGGGATAAAAGGCAACACCAACATCATCATCTCCCTTCTGGCTAAGAATGAGCAATTCCAAGTGCAGAGGCAAATTCAAAACTCCAATTGTTGCACTATCAGATGAGAGAACAAGTCCTGTATTGTCTGCTTCGACTTCTATGGAGAGGCAAAAACATATATGCATGATTTTAGTGTATTGCTAGTGTTTCAAGAGTAGCCTTTTTGGATCTGTTGTTGGCTTTGGGTTTATATCTATATAGTGAATTGTTATTGGATGGTGATACTATTGTATTGGTTTTTTTCCTTAGAATGCAAGAAAGAGTAACTGAAGTTAAACAAATACAATTTGCATTTCCATACTGTTTGATTTGATTTTCAAAATATATTTTCTATATAAAAAAAAAAAAAACTTAAAAATAAATATTAAATTTATAAAAAAAGTAATAAATAAAAACACTCATCACTTCATCTGATTTTACCTTTTTGGAGCACAAAAATAATTTTTAAAAATTTAAAATTATATTTTTGATGTTAGTTTCTATCACACTAATTTCTATTTTTGTAGAAAAATTTTAGAAAACTAATTTCGAAATTGAAACCAAGCAAAAACAATGTAGTAAAAATGGAGGAAATCAATTATTTTGCAGAGAATTCAACAGAGTCCAGAATGTCGACAGAAAAATAGTTCAACCAAGTCATACTCCATTACCCTTTCCAGAGGAGGTTCTTCTAACATAAGAATAATTTCAGAATAAATAAATAAATTATTTATAAAAACAAAAGCATATGCACAAGCAATCTTGTCCATTGTATAATATAGGTTAACAAATTGATTTAAACAACAAATACCAGAGATGTCATAGAAGAAAATACAAAAGGCCGCATGCTGAAGATATAGAAAAGGGCAGGAAGCAAAATCCTTTAGGTTGAATTTTCTAATATTATCACAACAATACCAACTGTGATATGGTGTAAACAAATTTCACCAAAAAAGAAACGAGAAAAAAACCCACGAAGGATTGAAGATGGAAAAAAGTGCTCGAACACAAGCTGCTGCAACATAATTCTTTACTCCTGCTTTTCCAACTCCCCCATTCTCTCTATAATTGCCTGCAAGTTTAAACAAAAACCCAACTCTAGTTCCAGATTCCTCAAATAGTTTCAAAAATTATATGCAAGAATTACAAACAAAAGCCTTTTGTTGGAGATCTTGGAAATCCACCTCAATCAAAGTTAATATAATGGTCAATTGAAACTAAATAGTAACATCACCAGATATTTGTGTAGCTATCATTTTCCTAAAAAACACAAAATAGGAGGTGCAGAAACTTTTATAACATTCTTTCTAGATGCACGAGGAATGAAACAAACGTTATAGAACACTACATACCCTCTTGCTTGTTTCTTGGAGCTCCCCGGCAAGAATGAACTCATCCAGTATCAGATACACCTATTTTAAAAGGACAGGTAATCAGAACACTAAAAAAATTAAAATTAAAGAAATCAATGAACAATATCAATGTATAGGGAACTAAAATAGACACCAGACCTCTAAAATTGACAAAATGCTGCATAAATTTAAAGGCAGGTCCAAAAATGTGATGGTTGATCAAGAGACATGGAAGCTACTCACCAAGCATAATGATTTTTATGTCAAACAAAAATGGAGCTAAGGGGTTAACATATGCCACTCTTTAATGATCAAATATAACACATCTCATGCATCCTCTAAAAAGTAAAACATAGTTTTTGCTTCGCAGTTACACAAAGGTGGTAGTGCAGCACAGCTATCCCAAATGGGTATTAATCTAAGTGGCCAGCAGAGGAAAATGCTACCAATCATTTTCTCACAATATCATGCCAACATCCACACAGATTGATCAAAGCTAATCGCCAACACAGTGGCCAAGTCATTTACTAACACGCTACCAATCATTTTCTCACAATATCATGCCAACATCCACACAGATTGATCAAAGCTAATCGCCAACACAGTGGCCAAGTCATTTACTAACACCAGTTCGTATTCATATTTGTTGCAACTTTTGCATATCATCATGTTTTCTTTCTTCAACTGATGGTCCAGCACCCCAACATGATCTCTCAAAATTATTCATGTTACTAGCCATACGCATTAAATTACCGTTCTAATTTAATAATGATGCTGTACATAGCTTACAGCAACTGTCCAATTTTATATGCAGAAGTTACTTGTAAGCTCTATTATCATAATATTATGATTTGTGATTTGATTTGTGATTCATGCATAGATCGATATGAATCTATAGGTGGATCTATTTTGGGATAAAATTTATCGTAAATCGCATGATTCATAACCAATTGATTCACTTTTTATGATACATTCAATTCTTGAAACTATCATATCTGATAGATTCCAATATTTTTTTATCCTTTTTTTTAGTGAAAATGCCATATACAACTTCTAACAATGTTTATTATGAAAATAATCAATACCTTGCATGACTGTTGTTATTTTGGTGATTAGAAAGTTTTTAATAGGATCCAATTATATCCAATCAAACCTAACATATTTTAACATTTTTTCCTCATTTGTTTCCTAAGAAAATGTCATAATGCATTTAAGGATGTTTAAGGTTGAAGTAACCTGAACCCATGAATTATCTATTGATATTTTTACTGAAATAAATATGGTCTAATATTTGGATCAAGTCTGTCAGACGCAATGGTTCCACAACTGCTTCATTTAAACTTTTTTTTGAATAATAAGCATATCTTTTAAAGTATTTTGAATTTTAAAATAAAGAAATTCTACTTGATTTTTCTACTTATTACTCTATAAAGGGTTCCTAAGCAAGGTTGTTAAGATCGCGATCCGGATCGTAGGATCGTACGATCCTAGGACTCAATATGCACTATTCAATCCGGATCGTACATCGGATCGACCCTAGAGCAGGATCGTGGTGGGATCGACGAGATCGGTAGGATCGCATCTGGATCGCGACTCCATGCGATCCAGATTTGAAGGATTTTTTGGGCAACTTAAAAGCAAAATCAGGACCTAAAATGAGAGAAGCAGAGTGCGATTAGGGCAAACGAAGAAAACTGACCTAGGGAAAGTGAGATTCAATCATTCAACATCAAACGAAGCCTGACCTGGGCAAACAACTCCAGGTACGCTGCTTCCTCTTCCTTTTCTTCTTCTTCTTCTCCCTCTCTCTCCTTCGCTGACTCCACTCCAGGTCTGCTGCTCTATTTTTTTTTCTTCGAATTCGAAGACTCTTCTTCTTTCTTCACTACTCAGCAGCTCCTCTTCCTTTCTTCATTGATCTCTCCTTCTTTCTTTACTGAATCACCTCCTTCGGTGATTTTTTTTTTTTTTTGGGGTCTTATTTATTTATTTATTTTTGGTTTTGTAAATTACCTCTTATTTATTTATTTTTGGTTCTGTAAATTACCTCTTATTTATTTATTTATTTTTGTTCTGTAAAAAAAATACTAAAAACAACTGAACAATCATTCTTCATCAATAAAGAAATTTTACTCTTGCTTATTTATTTATTTATTTATTTTTGCTCTTGTTTACACTTTGAAAGTTTGTCACTTTCTGGGAAATTCAGGTTTGTCCATTATTGGTGAGCCTTCATGGACATGGAACTTCAAATTAATTATATGCAGTTCAGTGAATGAGGTTGAGATGAGAGTGAAGTTGAGACACCTTAATCATGCTTATGTATAATTGGAAATGCCTACAATGCTATAAATGATAATGCTACTGCTGTTTTAATGCCTGCAAGTGTTAGTATTTGGTTTTATTATGTTTTTGACTTCTTTTTTTGAAAAAAAAATGTTTGAATGCTACATTGAATTGCTATATTTCTTTTTTTGGGGCTTATTCTATATATATTTTGATAGCATTATTTAGTCATATAAAAATTATTGCATTTTTTAATCATTTTAGTAGGATCTTACGATTCTCGATCCGATCCTACGATCCGATCCGACAGACCCCTAAAACGATCTTGTGTAGGATCCCGATCTTAACAACCTTATTCCTAAGTCCATTTTTGAATGCCAAAAGGGATCATATTATAAGTTTTGAATAATTTTACAATCGGTGAATTTAGACCCACATCTCTTGCTATGAAGGTAATATTTTCTCCATTAGATGGTGTAATCACATCCGTATATAATAACTATTCTATAACATGTGCCAAAATCAATTTTTTAATTTTTTTTCATATATATGATTGTAGGGGTGAAATATTTAGGAGAGAGGACCGAACTGGCCGAGAAAAAAAATTTGGACAATTTCCCTCCTTAATCTGGTAGGTTTGGTTTTTATTTTGGTAAATTTTTTTAAATTCATTCGAGGTCGACATATTTTTCCAAACCTCCGCAGCTGAAACTAAACCGGTTTAGTTTAAAGCTCTGCCTTTAATCCTAACCGTCCACACATATATAGCATATTAAATCTCTCTCTCTCTCTCTCTCTCTCTCTCTCTCTCTCTCTCTTTTCTTGTCGATATCTTTACAGTCAATGCAACGATCGTCTCTATCCAACTTCTTGTTAATGTCTCTGTGGACATAACAAGGATCATCTCTCCTTGTCGACAATCACTCAATCAGTGATTCATTCAATCAATGATACAGAAGTCTTTGGATGGACAGATTTCTAGGAACAACAGCCACAACAGTTCAGATGATGAGTCTTGTGCAAATGAGAAGAATGTGGTGGTGGTAGAGTTGGGGAAATTAAAAGCAGATGTTCCATGTATGAAAACTCACCCTCTTTTCCATTTAGAGATTGTATCTAAAGAGAAGATTCCTAAATCTGACAGTTCATCAGTGGAAAATGACAAATGTTCTAGCATCATTGAATTGGGAATTAAAGAAAACGAAAAAATTCAGATTTCAGGAATTTCACTAGATGTGTTGCCTATGGGATATCGATCAAAGGAGGTTAAAATGGCTTTTATAACAGATCTGAATTCAAGAATTTCTTTAGTTACAGTGGGTTTCGCAGCACAATATGATGAGGAAGCAATTAATGTTGACATCTATCAGTTGTCTGTTTGCTCTAGAGGGCATAAAAAAATTTCTGCTAGTTTGTTTGCTTATTTTTTTTTGATAACTCAGGCTGTCCGGGCCAGTTTGCGTGCACCTCGACTAATCCCTGGGGGACCAATCCCACCGTCCACTAGCGGGGGCCCATTTAAAGCCAGAGCAGAGCTCCGTATGGACTGGCCCAACACAAGGGTTGATAGCACCTAAGAGGTTTTGAACCTGAGACCTAGAGAGGAGCAAACTCCTAAGAGGTTTGTTTGCTTATTAGTGCTATGGAGTTGTGTTGTCTTTGCAATTTTTTGGGTCATTTGGTTGGAAAGAAATGGGCATGTCTTCGAAGGAGTTTCTTGTGATATAGATTTTTTATGGGAAAAAGTGAGATACTTGGCGTCTTTTTGGGCCTCGGCGAGTCTAGTGTTCCGAGGGATTCCACTTTTTACGCTTGCTGCAGATTGGGTGTCAGTTTGTTTTTTTTAGATGTTACTGAGTGTTGTTTTTTTTGTGTTTTGGTTTGTTTCTTTCTAGTTTCTTTTCGCTGTTTTTTCTTTCATGTAGAGGATGCCTTATCCTCACTTCTTTTTGGCCTTGTGCCTTAATATATCTTTGTTGTTGCTGATTTTAAAAAAAATAATAAAAAAATTCCACTTTGCTTGTTTCGGTGAGACTTGGGACCCTGGTGGATTTGAGTGTCATTGTATTTCAACTTTGGACACAAGGTTGAACTTGCAAAGAGGCCTATGGCCTGCCTGTACACAAGCTACAGAAGTCCAAAGCCTTATTTGGACTAAAGCAATAGCAAATAATCTTTCAAGTGGGAAACAATCTGTGGCTCAAGAACATATTTGTTTTGGCATTTAATGCAGAGATAAATTGAGCAGCTGTCTGTGGGGTCTAGCAGAATTGATGCAATGACCATATGGGATCTTCTGGTTATGCAGCAGCTAGAAGTGAAACATAAGCAATGACCTAATCTTGGTTATCAGGTCATCATTTTGCATCTTCTAAAGTCATTCATACAGGCACAATTTGAGCCTTTGACTAAACAAGCCACAAGGAACAAGTCAGATAATGTGAAGATATTTTTGGTCATCTATGTATTCTGACGTTTCTGTATTTGATCCCAACCTTGAGAACAATGTTGTTTTAAGGGGGATGGAATGATACAAGTGGAGAATTAGTTAGATGATGAGTAAGCATGAGTTAGTTACAAGGGTTAATTGAGTTGATAGACTTGATTAGTTAGTGGATGAGCAGAATTAGTTATAGAAGTATAAGAAGGTACAATGGGTGTCAAGAACGTATGGGGATTTTATGAAATAATTGATCTTCTCTCTCTGTTTTCTCTCTGTTATTTTTTTCTTTGTTAAATACTTTGTGTGCGCATCACAGAGCCTCACCTAAAGGTAATTTCGATACCCTTATTTTATTTCAATCGATTAATTTATGAAAATCCTAATTTGAGCCCTAATTTTTGAAAAGCCCAAATGAAGTAGTCAACCGAATCAAATAATCGAACCGCACTGAGCCGATTGAAACCAAAATGGCATGGTTCATAGGTTAGGTTCAGTCAGTTCGGTCCACCAATCTGGTAAAACCAACTTGGTCAGTTCAGTCCCAAAACATCCAAACCCCTGAATAAAACTGAACCTGAATCACCACTAATTGTTTGACATCATTTTTCATTGTTTGTACTGAAACATAATGATTCTTGATTCGGTTCGATTCTTGATACAGTTCTCGATTTGACAACTATGCTTGTATATATTTATACTACAGAACAGAAACACTAAATAACGATCAAGTGGTTAGGCACAGGAAATCACACAAGTTGAAAAGCACCAACCCAATATCGTTTCTTGTCCTTCACCAACAAAAAAACTAACCAAAAGCAACCATCATCAAGAAAAATGAGCAATAAATATAAAAGATACAACAAATTAAAAGGCCTTCCAATTTACAGGAAAGCAGAGATAGCATCAAATGCTAATTGAATAAACATAAGTAAATGCTAATAACAAAAAGTATCCAAATACTACAGCATTTACAATTTCTAACACCACACATGATTGTACCTTAATGTTTTCCTAGAATATCACTATGCAAGTTCACAATTTGACCAGCACAACATGCACTACTATTCAAAGGTAGAAAGAAACAAGATGCAAATGTCAGAAAAACAACAGCAAATGAGAGTTTCTATCATGAAAATATAGACGAATATAGCCACTATGAGGCATGGTATACAAACTGTGAGAATATAAAATATATTATTGTGTGTTTTGTAGAAATTAGAGTCCTATTAGAGGCATGATTGTGTTAGAGTCCTGTTGTTGGCACATAAATTTTAAACCAAATTTATGTTTAAATTTCAAATACAGTCAATGACACACATAGAGCCTACAATAAGATTGTTGTAGGCAATCACTTCCCAAAATAATTAACCTGCTCCGTTGAAGTATATAAATAAAACAACGTCGTCTCTTAACGACGTTATTCAAGATGCTCAAATGACACGTGGAGCCTACGAAAGATGACACCTGTAGAGCCTACAGCAAGGACACCACACAGGATGAAACCCCAAAGATCAAGTTATTCAAGATGCTCAAATGACACGTGGAGCTTACGAAAGATGACACCTGTAGAGCCTACAGCAAGGACACCACACAGGATGAAACCCCAAAGATCAAGTTATTCAAGATGCTCAAATGACACGTGGAGCCTACGAAAGATGACACCTGTAGAGCCTACAGCAAGGACACTACACAGGATGAAACCCCAAAGATCAATCCGGTTAATCAGATATATGATTAATCAGATAGCGCTATTATTCAAAATTCAAACAGGTGCTATCATTCAATTTGAAATTCAAAATGAAGATGAAGCGTTCCTATCACCTGATGGCCCTCCATAAATATGAGGACCATCACACAAGACCGGGGGATCAGAAAATCAGAAGTAGAAAAGAAGAGAGAGAGAGAAAGAAATTGAGAGCTAAACAAATTGTTACAAGAAAGAAGAAGAGAAGCCTAGAGAACTCAAGAGCCTACGCTAATGGCGATGAATAAGTAAAGGGTTCCAAACCCAAAATGTATTTTGTATTCGAGGGTTCAAAACCCATAACAATCTCAATAAAAATTTCTTTTTTTTTTAAATTGTCTTTTGTTGTTTATTTTGTTCTTCATTAATCGGAGGTTTCATTTGTATAAAATGTGTAATTAACGATCTGAAATACAGATCGGAAATAAGAACCTGCTATTCAAATAATCAACACTGTTTAGTCCAAAAAACTAAACAGTGGACATTTGTAACATAAAATTTTAAAATGTGTTGAAACACTTCATTTTTAAAATTTGTGTCTACACCTCTTAGAGACATAATTGTATTTGTATTTTCCTTTTTTGGTTTAGGATTTAGGGCTATATAATCAAGGTCTGATTGTAATCTTTAAAACACAATTGAATATACAGAAAAGCCTTCAGGAATCTTACATGGTATCAGAGCATGGTTCAAAACCCTAGCAGCCATTGTCAAAGCTTCTCTGCCTCGTTGAGTTCTTTGTTTCAGCCTTCTGAATTCATGTGACCCATCTAGTTTGAGATTGGGTTTGGTTCGTTCAGTCTCTCTGATCGAGTCGTCTTCTGATTCGCAACCTCAGGTTCGGTCTCTTTCAGCTTCGTCTCTGAAGTCGTGAGTCGTGGGTTCTCCAGTCTGGTTCGTAACCCCTCTGGAGTCGACATCCCGACTTCTTTCCTGCTTCAATTCGCACGATCGAAGAGTTGTCTGCCCTTGTTCCTCATGATCGGCTTTGACTTCGACTCTTGTCTCTCAGTCGACTTTGACTCTTGTTTGCTCCAGAGTCGACTTTGACTCGTCTCTGTCTGTGTGGTTCGACTCTTGACCCAGTTGTTTATTCTGGTTTGGCCCAAACAAGTTCCATATTATTATAGTTTGACCTCTCAGATTTTGATTATTACACTTTGCCCCATCAGTCCCCTTCACTTTTCTCTCTGGTTATTACGATGTCTCCAGCTCCTGATCCCGCTGCGTATACTACATCCGCTCCAGCTCCTAATCCTTACTTGGCTTCCTTAACTGCTCAGATTAATCAGCTTCAGCATATATTGTCTACCTCCCAGCCATCCCCATTTGCCTCAATTATTTTCTCTCTTCATTCAGGTTTGCTTGGTTCTTTTTCAGGTATTTCTTCGTCTGTTTGGATTTTTGACTCTGGTACTTCTCATCATATGACTTCCCATCTCTCCTTACTTCAAAATTGTAGTCCTCCTCCCTTTCCTATTACTGTCAATGCTGCTAATGGATCTGATATGTCTATTGTATCTGTTGGGTTTGTCCTACCGTCTGCTATGTCTGTTGTCTCTATTCCATCTGTCCTTTATGTTCCTCAGTTATCTGTCAGTTTATTATCTACCAGTCAGCTTAATGCCGCTGGTTTTGATGTTATCTTTTCTTCTGCTATCTGTTCTATACAGGATCGAATGTCTAAGCAGTAGATTGGAACCGGCCGTAGAATTGGAGACCTCTATGTGGTGGAGAGCTTGCATCTGCCTATAGCAACCTCTTTGACTGCCTTTTCCTCTTTTCAGTTAGATTCTCTGTCTGGTCCTTTCTATTTATGGCATTCTCGATTAGGGCATTTGTCTGCTGACCGCTTACGGTCTTTAGCTCAGTCAGGTATTTTGGGTAAAGTTTCTCCTAGTGAACTTACTGAATGTCGGGGGTGTAAACTTGCCAAAATGACAGCCTTACCTTTTCGTAAAAGTACTTCTTTATCTGATACACCGTTTTCTTTAGTTCACACTGATGTTTGGGGCCCTTCTCCTGTTCTCACCAAAGGGGGTTCTGCATACTATGTGTCATTTGTTGATGACTGCACCCGTTACACTTAGGCTTATCTTATGACTCATAAGTCCGATTTCTATAAGATATACCGTATTGTTCAGTCTATGATTACTACTCAGTTTGGGTCTACAATTAAAGTGTTACGGTCTGACTTGGGTGGGGAATATTTTAAAAATGAGTTCTGTGAGTATTTGGCCAATTTGGGTACCATTCACCAAACTTCCTATACAGATACACCTGCCCAAAATGGTCGAGCCGAGCGTAAACACCGTCATCTTCTTGAGACCACTAGGTCTCTTCTTCTCTCTGCCTCAGTTCCGGCTCCATTCTAGGGGGAAGCAATTCTTACTGCTGCTTTTCTTCTCAACCGCATGCCTACCCCCCTTTTTTCTGGTCGGTCTCCTTATGAGGCTTTGTTCTCCCAAATTCCTAACTACTCCCTCCTTCGTGTGTTTGGGTCTGCCTACTTTGATCTTCTTCCCCGCAAAGATAGGACCAAACTTAGTGCCCGGTCTGTCCTCTGTGTCTTTTTGGGTTATAGTCCTACTCAAAAAGGTTATCGGTGTTACGACCCTATTTCCCGTCGTCTTTATGTCTCCCGTCATGTTGCCTTTCTTGAACATCTATCTTACTTCCAGCTTCCCCCTCTCACTGCTCCAGTTTCCAAAGAGGATTTGGTTCACATTGACCCATTTCCTTCTGAGGTCTCGTATGATGAGTACATCTCCACTGTTCCCTCTGAGCTTGTTCCATTTTCTCTTCCTATACCTCTAGTTGCTTCTCCTCCTTCGGCTTCTTCTCCTCCTCAGTTATTAGTTTATTCTCGTCGCAAGGCTCCTCCTCCACCGGTTGTCTCTGCCCCTGCTGCTGCTCCCTCTACTTCTGACGACTCTGATTCTACTGCACACCGATATCCTTCTCGAGCACGTCATCCTCCAAACAGGTTGAGTTAGTCTAATACTTGTTTTTCTGCTTCCTATCGTACCTTTTTGTCTGCTATTCACTCTTTTGTAGAATCTCAGTCTTACAAGGAGGCCTATCAGGATCCTCATTGGGTTCAAGCTATGGAGGATGAGTTGTCTGCTTTACAGAAAACTAGTACTTAGGAGTTGGTTTCTTTGCCTGCTGATAAGAACATGGTTGGTTGCAAATGGGTCTACAAAGTCAAGACTCATTCTGATGGTTCTCTTGAGCGTTACAAAGCTCATCTTGTTGCCAAAGGTTTCTCTCAAGAGTATGGTATTGATTATGAGGAGACATTTGCTCCTGTTGCCAAAATGACTACTGTTCGTACTTTGATCTCTGTTGCTGCTGTTCGTTCTTGGCCGCTTTATCAGATGAATGTTAAGAATGCTTTTCTTAATGGCCATCTCACTGAGGAGGTTTACATACGTCCTCCCCTTGGTCTTCGCCATCCCTCTAGTCAGGTTTGTCGTCTTCGGCGTGCTCTGTATGGTCTAAAGCAGTCTCCTCGTGCTTGGTATGATCGATTTCAAACTGCTGTTACCGAGCTCGGGTTTCATCCTTCTGCTACCGACTCTGCTTTATTTCTGCGACATACCTCAGCTGGTTTTGTTGCTCTCTTACTCTATGTGGATGATATGATCATCACCGGCTCGGACTCTTCTGCTATCTCTGAGGTCAAGCAGCATCTCTTCCGCACATTCAAAATGAAGGATCTGGGTCCATTACAGTATTTTTTTAGTATTGAGGCTGCTTCTTCTTCCAAAGGCTATTTTCTGTCTCAGGCTAAGTAAGCTAATGAAGTCATTCATCATGCTGGTCTTACTAATACTAAGGTTTCTGATACACCTGTTGAGCTTAATGTGAAGTTTTAACTCTATTGATGGTGTCCCTCTGGATGATCCCACCTTATATCGCGAGCTTGTGGGTTGTTTAGTTTATTTGATTGTCACTCGCCCTAATCTTGCTTATGCTGTTCATGTGGTTAGTCGGTTCGTTTCTGCTCCTCGCTCTACTCATTGGGCTGCTTTGGTTCGCGTTCTTCGCTATTTCAGGGGTACCATCTTTTAAGGCTTATTGTTATCCTCTGCTTCCTCTTTGGACTTGGTGGCCTATGTTGACTCTGATTGGGCCGGTGATGTTACTAATCGTAAGTCTACGTCTGGTTTCTGAATGTTTCTTGGAGATTCCTTGATCTCTTGGAAAAGCAAGAAACAATCAGTCGTTGCTCGCTCTTCTGCCGAAACTGAGTATCGTGCTATGGCTCATGCCACTGCTGAGATTGTTTGGCTTCGTTGTCTCTTATCTGATTTGAGTGTCTCTTAGTCTTCTCCGACATCTCTCTATTGTGACAACCGCAGTGCTGTTCAGATTGCCCACAATACTGTCTTTCATGAGCGGACGAAACATATTGAGATTGATTGTCACTTTGTTCGCAAGCATCTGCAGTCTGCCTCTATCTCACTTCCTTTCATCCCTTCGGCTTTGCAACTTACGGACTTCTTCACCAAGACTCACACTACTGCTCGGTTTCAGTTTCTTCTTAGCAAACTCTCAGTATTTTCTGCTAAAACACCTTGAGTTTGAGCGGGGGTGTGAGAATATAGAATATATTATTGTGTGTTTTGTACAAATTAGAGTCCTATTAGAGGCATGATTGTGTTAGAGTCCTGTTAGAGACATAATTGTATTTGTATTTTCCTTTTTTGGTTTAGGATTTAGGTATATAATCTAAGGTCTGATTGTAATCTTTAAAACACAATTGAATATATAGAAAAGCCTTCAGGAATCTTACACAAACATGATATAACTCAGCTTCAGTCCACTATTCCTCATTACAATCATTGGAAATAGATTAAATTTTGGGAAATTCATACCATAAGCAGAATAAGAGCTCTGGTCCTAACTATTGCCAAAAGTGGAAACTAATAATTCATTCAAAAACTCAAATGCGAAGCAACAATCCCATAACATATGGAAGAACAAAAGAAAACAAGAACGTAGTTTGCAGCATATATATCACCACAACAGTATCTAAGCCAATGAAAGAATAACATGGCATCAGGCACATAGAAAAAACAGATAGCAGAGGAACAAACCTTGTGAAAATTAAATACCAAATCTAGCTCGCAAACATTGCTGAAAAAGTGATCCAATATCTCCACAAATAAGTGGATACACTCCAAATATGCCAACTCATTATCCGTTATATCAACACACAACGAGAAAAACAATCCAGCATATCTCCTGTAGATAACCTTGTGTGTGCGGAACTGCAAGAAAAATTTTAAAAACACATTATTGATTTTAAAGAAAGCACCTGAGAGAGCAATAAAAATATTAAAAGTTAGAAGTCATGCTGGAAAAACCTAGGATATAAGTCCAATTCCCTGTGAAGAGATAGAGTAAAATTACGCGCTTATTATCTCAATAGAAAGTGTGTTGGAATAGTAACAGTTCATTTGGACTCAAAAAAGGGTTTAAATTCTCTGAGGAGCTAAAATTCCTAGAGCTACAAAAAATCCATCATCTCAACTTCTATTATGTATCAATTTAAACCTAATTATTCATACAATTAATGTAAATTCCTGCACATTAACAAACTGAAATGATCAACACATAAACTCACCTCGCTACTCCCCAATATAATCTAAGAGATTTTACCTTTTAAATTGGTGGTTCAAAATATTTCAAAAACCATTACTTTGTGAAAAACAACAATTACATGAGCATAAGCCAAACAAGATATAAATCTCATACTATACAGTCGTACAAAAGCCAAAGAATGAATTACAAAGATCATCTTAAGAGTCTGATACAAGTGTAAGCAAGAATTAATTAGAAGAGTTAGTTGAATAGATTTAGTTAGTTAGAATTGATCTTCTCTCTCTGTTATCTCTCTTGCTTCTTTCTGTTATTCTTTTCTTTGCTAAATACTTTGTGTGTGCATCAAGTTGTATCAGAGCCAACAATCTTTGGCAATGGCAACACCACAAGAAACCTTGGGAGTCATTTTGCAACAAGTTTCGCAAAGATCGTCAAGAAATTGATGCAAAGCTTTCAAATCTGATTGAGATCTTTTAGGATGGTTTCGATCGCATCGAGAAACTGATGGGTGAAGAAACAGAGGCTGAATCTGAAATCTTGGTGACAGATTTGCAGTGCTTTGAGGATGAGTGGTTCACTGCAGCAATGTCCGACCAATTGGTGGGCAAGAAGAGGCATTCAAAGAATGGGCTGAAAGCCATTGCCACCATGTCTGATGGGGTACTCAAGGATGCTCCCATTGACACTGACATGTCGATCAAGGAGTTTTGTGGTGAAGACACTGAAAAGTTGGGTCAAAACCAGAAAAAGATTGAACTTGAGAGAGTTGGAAATGTGGCTGATGCAGAAAGATATTGGCCTTGTTTGGTTTGTATTTGAGAAACATGTTTTGAGACAAAAAGTACGAAAATTTGTTTGGTTTGACTTTTTTCGAAAAGATGTTTTGAAAAATTATTTTGAGAGAGAGTTTTGGAAAAAGTGATTGATTTGATGTGTATGAGAGAGATTTGTTTGGAAAATTTGTAAACCAAACAAGTTTTGGAAAAATTTGTTTGGTTTGATTACTTTTGAAAACTTATTTGTAGAAAATTTTTCTCAATTTTTTTTGAGAAACACAAACCAAACAAGGCCATTGAATTGATAAGTGCCCACAACACCCCCCCCCCCCCCCCCCCCGGGTTCGGTTGTGTGCTTCATTTCCAATTTTGGTTTTTCTGATGTGTCTATCAAGATGCATACCAATTGGCATCAAGAGAGAATCAGTGTTTGCATTTCCAAAATTTGGGATTCAGGTGAACATGCATACTTGTGCATTTCAACAGTGGGGACAACATAGAAACCACAAAGCAAGTCGCACACCATATCTGCATCTTCAATACTGTTGTTGCAACAAAACAAATTTGGTACTGCAACTTCCAACAGGCATCACTGTTACAACCTCATGAGGTTCCTTAAAGACAATTCATTCAATGTTCTTGTGTGATGGATTGAAGTTACAAGGCGTCAATATGTTTCAGCAGTACTCCCAAGCTTCGAATGTGTCTGATGTGCTCCTCCATTTTATTTTTTTTTATTTATTTATTTTTTTTTTTTGGGGGGGGGGGGGGGGTGTGGTTCCGTACAGCCAACAAATTCAGTTGGGCAATAGTTTGGACAATTTGTTAGCTTGGTTAGAATTTCCTGTGAAACTAACAGAAAAGATATGCACCCCAACCTTGGTGTGTGCATCAGATTCTAATAACATTACAATCCTTGTTTTCTTTCAATTCAAATCTAAATGGCTAGGGTTTATACAATACCAACCTCAACAAAATTGGTGAACTTGGGATCTCTGTTCACAACCAACCGATGAACCTACAAACAAGGTAACAAAACTCAAAATCCTCAATTCTTTAACCAAGAAACAAGAATATACTAAAGAAAACAAAATCAAAACATGAATTTACCTCGTATTCGACCTTGTGCTTCTCGGATTCCTCGAGAGGAATGTAATACTTGGCGAGACGAGTCTTCCCTTGCCGGTTTTGAAGCAGTATGAACCGGATCTGCCAATCACAAACCAACAAAAAAAAAATTGTTTTATTTTCATTTCATTTTTCCCGAGAACCAAACAGAAAATTTGTTGAAAAATCAGAGAAAGGGTAATCGAGAGTACCATTTTTGGGAAGAAATCAACCAAAAATTCAAGAATCAACGACAAGGGGGCGCAACGGAGATGAACAATGATTGATTTCGAATAGCTGCCAATTTGTGAGGAGGCGACAGAGAAAGACTTGTGATTCGTTGGATGTGTTTTTCACATGTTCCGTATTTTGGTGTCTGGTTAATCAATCTACCGGTCAATTTTTTTAAAAAGTACAAAAACAAAAAAAAAAACAAAATATGAGAAAAAAATTATTAAAAATAAAAGAAAATTCCAATAAAATAAATTGGTGTGTTTGGTTTAATTTTTTAGATTCAACTTTTTAAAAATTAATTTTTTTTTTGTGTTTTTTTTAATTTCAGTGAATATTTTTAAAATTTTAAGCAATTTTTTAACTTTTTTAGATACATTTTACTTAAATGTAACTAAAAGTAAAATATTTGTAAAAAAATAGAGGATTTTTTTTTTAAGGTCCCTAGTATTAAGATTTTATAACATAAAGAACCCTCAATATTTTCATAATATCTAAAGCCCCTCAATATCGATCCAGAGAAAATTTGATCCAGAGAATTTCTCTAGACTTCTCAGAGAATTTCTCTGTGTTTTGACCAATTATCTTTGGTTTGCTCATAATTTTCTTTGTATTTTTTATCAAACGCAAGAAAATTGAACAACTAACATTTTCATTTTGACCAATTTTCTCTTGACTGTAAGACATTCAAACAACAACAAACTAGAGAAAATTCAACAACCACCATTTTCATTTTGACCAATTTTCTTTGGACAATAAGACATTCAGACAACATCAAATCAGAAAAAATTGAACAATTCATTTTGACCAATTTTCTCGGACAATAAGATATTCAGACAACATTAAATCAGAAAAAATTGGACAATCACCATTTCTATTTTGACCAATTTTCTCTAGACGGTAAGACATTCAGACAACAATAAACCAGAGAAAATTGATCAACCACCATTTTCACCAATTTTCTCTGGCTGTAAGACATTTGAACATCAGGTGCACCAATGTCGCTCGAAGCAATCTTGTTTCCAGTGTACTTATCAAATTTTGCACATACAAATAGAGCAAATGAGAGTTACCTCGTCACTGAATGTATTATCGTACAGTAACAAATATACACACCGTGGCCAAAATCCAGAGAAAATTCACACCGTGGCCAAAATCAGAGAAAATTCAGACGGTGGCCAAAATCCAGAGAAATTATTATTATTTTTATTTTTTTATTGCAAATTACTAAGCACAAAATCGATCACCAACCATACCCAATTCTCCGAATTTTCACAGATACAGAATTTCATCGAAGTTACAAATCTAAGAAGCAGATCTCAAGATTCTCTAATTGGAAGCCATAAGAACAGCCAAACCTTGACATCAACAAATTGCAAATCTTGCATCACGGGTTATAAATCACAAGATATATATGTATGTGGTGTACGAGTGGTATAGAAATTATATATATATAGAGAGAGAGAGAGAGGGAGAGAGAGAGAGAGAGAAATGAACTCGCCTTAGAATGAGAAGGAAAATGGCCGATCAGCGTTCGGATCGCCCGACTTTGAAGATTGCAGAGAAATGAACTCGCCCTAGAATGAGGAAAATGGCCGATCAGTGTTTGGATCGCTGGACTTTGAAGATTGCAGAGAGAGAGAGAGAGACAGTCAAATTTCTTTGTGTAGGATGCGTAGACTAATTTTTCCCTCTTCCTAACTACAAATCCTTAGGAGATAATAAATCATTTTTGTTGTGGCTAGTAAAGAACCTGAGGCTTTATACCTGGAGCGTAAGAACGTGAGAAAAATAAAAATAAAAAATCAACCAAATTGATTGAATCGTACGAAATCGATTACATTTGATTTGTTTTTAATAAAAATTGGTTTGTGTAATTTTTTAATTTAATTTTTTTTAAAATTTCGGCACAAACACTTTATACACCGTACTAAATCGAATTTGATTATTTCAATATATATTGTATTTAATATATGTATATAATTTAATAATATAATGATATTAATAAGTATAATAAATTATTATTATTATTATTAATTAATTAACCTTATCATCTCTATAACCTAAGTTTATAAACTCTTACAATATATAATCTTAATTCTAACTCATTATTATTAAAATCTTAATATTTTTTAACTTTTTTTTGTTTGTATTTTTGTTAATTTAGGAATTGAAAAGTATTTATTAAACGGATGGATTGAATATGTTTGAAGTGGTGTTTAGTGTTTTTATATAAATTAGTGACTATACTAAAAGTGGCTCAAATTTAAAAAGTCCTAAACTGATTAAATTGAACCCAACCAAACTGTTTCAATCGGTTCAGTTCAGTACTGTTTGATGGAAAAAGTAATCTGTATCGGTACTCAAAATAATAAAACCAACATTATCAATTTAGTAAAATCTTTTACGTAAATATCGACTGTACCAAACCAATTATATCCCTACTTGAACCTTACACAATTTCGTCAAAAAAAGTTAGATCCATTTTTCACATAAGTAATACTTTGCCTTGACACAGTTACACCCTATGAAGCATGGACACTCCAACATTGGTGTCGTGGCGATATTCGACACGCGGACAAGCCGGGGACATGTACGGGACACGTCATATAGCGTGTCCCTTTAATTTAATAATTTTTTTGTAGGGGACACGGCGTGGACACACGTGTCCATATCAGGCCACAGCATGGGACACGACGGGGTCATTTTTAATTTTGTTATATTTATTTGAGGTCAAAGTGTAATATTTAAAAAGTAAAAAAAACAAAGATTTAAAAGATCAAAGGAAGAAGACCAATCGAAGACCTCCATCAGTCGATTTGAACCAATCGTTCCACCACCTCTATCTAGTCGATCAAAGACCCCCAACCCCAGCAAGTCGATCAAAGGCAAGACCTTCTCTCTCAATCGATCAGTCAAGCTCCATCCAGTTGTCTTCCATCCAGACGACTTTGAAGGTAAGCGCTCTCTCTCTCTCTCTCTCACGCTTGATTGTATACTGTTTTTATTTTTTTTTTTATAGGTTTATATATATACTATTTTTATTTTTTTGTAATTATATGTTTATATATATGTATATATATCTCTAAAACTGTATTTTTTAAATAAAAAAAATTATAGGTTTATATATATACACACAGTATGTAAAACTTTTTTTTTTTTCCCCTTCTAATGTTAATGTTAATTTATAATGGTTACAATTTATAGGAAAAATATCTAGTTCAAATTCTATTAATAACACACCATCTGCCTTTGATGTTGAAGATGATAAGCCACTGTGAAAATATGTGATTAGATTAGAAAAATTTGGTGCAAGAGGGGGGAACTATACTTTTCAATGTAACTTTTGTCGGGCTACACATAAAGGTTCATACACTAGGGTAAAAGCCCATTTGATGCAAATTAAAAATCAAAGGATAGAAGTGTGTCTAAAAGTAACAAGTAAGGATAAAGCTAATATTACGACCCAAATCCACTCTTATACGTTTAACGTCGTAACCGACCAATAATCCTTGGATTACCAAATGCCTCTTAACTGAGTGATATATAATAAGGGGCTGCGGAAGCAAATATAAAAAATATACAATATCCATAGAGCTGTGTTAACGTATATGAGACAGAAAACTTCTTTGTGGAGGATGCGTAGACTAATTTTTCCCTCTTCCTAACTACAAATCCTTAGGAGATAATAAATCATTTTTGTTGAGGCCAGTAAAGAACCTGAGGCTTTGTCCCTGGAGCGTAAGAGTGTGAGAAAAAAAAAAAAAAAAAAAAAAAAAAAAAAATCAACCAAATTGATTAAATCGTACGAAATCGATTACATTTGATTTGTTTTTAATAAAAATTGGTTTGTGTAATTTTTTAATTTAATTTTTTTTTAATTTCGGCTCAAACCCTTTGTACACCGTACTAAATTGAAATTGATTATTTCAATATATATTGTATTTAGAAAAATGCTTGGGAGCACTAATTAGTGCTCCCACTAATTAGGTGGCAGTGGGTCCTGCCATTAATGATGTGATTTTTGGTCTTGGAGTTGTATTTTTTTATTTATTTATTTTTTTTAATGCATTAGTGCTATTAGTGGTGGTGTTTTTAGTGGGATGAATCATTGTTGTTGTATTTAATATATGTATATAATTTAATAATATAATGATTTTAATAAGTATAATAAATTATTATTATTAATTAATTAACCTTATAATCTCTATAACCTAAGTTTATAAACTCTTACAATATATAATCTTAATTCTAACTCATTATTATTGAAATCTTAATATTTTTTAACTTTTTTTTGTTTGTATTTTTGTTAATTTAGTGTAACAACCCTCATACTGTTTACTGATTAGGGACTGATTGAAATTGGAATCTGAATTAACTGAGTATATGTTAGTTAATTGCATTCTATCTGTTTGATTGTCTGATTATCTGTTCATGTTTATATGTTTAAACTGCTAATTGAAGGCCTTATCGGCGGCCGAATTAGAAACCGATTGATGTTCCGTGACCCTCATAATTAATATGATTTTATGGTATAATTATCTGAAAACTGATTAGGTATGATTAAATTAGATTAAAATGAGTTAATTGCAAAGTTTGCCGTAATTACCTAAATGCCACTTAAGTGGCCCACTACTTGGCTCATCTCAACACACTCATACATAAACATTTCATCAGCCTTTCTCCTTGCTTTGCCGACTTAGAGAGAGAGAGAGAGTGAGAGTTTGTGTAGTTCTTGGGATTTGGCTTAAACAACTTAGAGAATTGAAGGTTGATTGTTGCTTTGTGGTCCTACACTAGTAATTGAGGCTCTAGGTAAGAGAACTCAACCTTTATTGATGTGTTTGAGCTAGTTCTTGCATGATTCATGTTAATTTGTAGAGCTAAGTCATGATTTGGTCCATAAATGATGGATTGAAGATCATTTCTTGCATGCATGTTGGTATTGTTGCAATTTGAGGTTGATTACATAGACATTAGTGCATGCATGCTCATATTGTTGTTAAATGAAGCTCAATTCTTGCATGCATGTGTTCTTGGTTGAATTTGGAGTTGAGTCATGGCAAAATGTTACATGCATGTTCACAACTATGTCTAAGTCCATGAGTTCATCTTGTTTTTGAAGGTTTGAGCTCTTTTGAAACAGCATTGAAGCTTTGAAAATGATTTAAGATCATGCATGTCATGTTTGAAGATTGTTCTTGAAAATGATTTGAAATTGGGTTTGAATTAAACACCCTTGGGCTTTGATTTCTCAAATTGAGCTTTGAAACATGATATTCTATGTGTTTATAAATGTTTTCCAGAAAATGGGCCCAAGAGGATTGGTTTTGATGCTTTTGAGCTTGGTTTTGAACCTGGAGCTCGAATCTGGATTTTCCAGATTTCGCACTTCCGCTCGAGCGGAGGAAGTGCCGCTCGAGCGTAGAATTCGAGCAACCAGCATCTCTCTGCACTGTTTGGCAGTCCGCTCGAGCGGAGGATTGGGCGCTCGAGCGGAGTCTTGTCTCAAGCTCGAGCGGGCGTCGAGCGGGGATTTCACCCATCCAGTACTTTTACAGTACGCTCGAGCGGGAAAGTTTACGCTCGAGCGTGTACCTTTGTTTGCCTGTACGCTCGAGCGGGGAAACCTGCGCTCGAGCGGGACTCTGTTTTTCTGAAAATCCTGAAAATGCTTTTAAATGTACATTTTTCCATCCTCATCCCATCCTAGGCATTCTTAGGCCTAGTTTAAGACATTTAGATGAGGATATCGTTGTAGAACACACCAAGGCAAATTAGGGATTAAGTTATAAGATTTCCCAACTGTGTAGCTTAGTGTGTGTTCAACCTGTGAACTGTGTAGGGTTGGCAACTGGGGAGACACGCTCTAGCATACTGTAGCCCAGAACTCTGTGAGTAACAATTGTGTAAAGATATGTTCAACTGATTATCTTCTGAATACTGAACTGAACTGTTTACTGAACTGGTATTATTTACTGAATGAATGTATGTCCTTTATTTCTGAACTGTACTGTGGCATCCTTAGTATCTACGGTTTACTGTTACTGTTACTGTCACAGAGATCTCTGTCGGTTTCTTTGTGGAACCACTACTGTTTACTGACTGATGGCCATCATTACTGTTCGGTCTTTTAAGACCTACTGTTACTGTTATGCTAATGGATGTACCACATATGACTGTTTACTGTACTGAGCAACTGAATTACTGATTGAAATGAACTGTTTTCATTACTGTAAGGACATTCATTCTAAACCCCTTTACGCTTTATGTTATTCACTGGGCTTTAGCTCACTGCTCATATATATATGTAGGTGTACAGGCACCAGAACGGAGCTAGGAGCGTCAGGGTAACTCCAGTTTTGTCAAGCCAGCCTTTGTGCCTCACTGCGAGGTTCCGAGCCTACTGTTAAGGCTTAGGGGTGCTTTAGAATTTTCCCCCTTTTTGTACTGTTTCACTGTTTTGTATAGACTGACTGTTTACTGTACTGTTATACAGGGATTAGGTCCCTGTACTGTGTGACTGTTAATTTTGTATACTGTGTTGTACAGACGGAATGTTTTCTGTACCGCTATCTAGGGTTGAGTCCCTAGATTGAATGAATGTCAATATTGTACGTACTGTTTATGTATAAATGTGTGAAAACCCTTTTTGCATACAGACTGTCACAGCTCAATGGACACTATTTATTTACTGTATTGGCTTCCGCCAGGCCCTGTACTCTGTTTTACTGTATTACTGTTCTGCAGGCCTTCGGTAATCTCGGATTACTGGCCGGTTACGGTACTAAACCCATAGGGCCGGGTTTGGGTCGTGACATTTAGGAATTGAAAAGTATTTATTAAACGGATGGATTGAATATGTTTGAAGTGGTGTTCAGTGTTTTTATATAAATTAGTGACTATACTAAAAGTGACTCAAATTTAAAAAGTCCTAAACTGATTAAATTGAACCCAATCAAACTATTTCAATCAGTTCAGTTTGGTACTGTTTGATGGAAGAAGCGGTCTGTATCGGTACTCAAAATAAGAAAACCAACGTTATCAATTTAGTAAAATCTTTTACGTAAATATCGACCGTACCGAACCGATTATATCCCTACTTGAACCTTACACAATTTCGTCAAAAAAAGTTAGATCCATTTTTCACATAAGTAATCTTTGCCTTGACACAGTTACATCCTATGAAGCATGGACACTCCAACATCGGTGTTGTGGCGATATCCGACACGTGGACAAGCCGGGGACATGTACGGGACACGCCATATAACGTGTCCCTTTTAATTTAATGATTTTTTTGTAGGGGACACGGTGTGGACACACGTGTCCATATCAGGCCACAGCATGGGACACGACGGGGCTCATTTTTAATTTTGTTATATTTATTTGAGGTCAAAGTGTAATATTTAAAAAGTAAAAAAAAAAAAGATTTAAGAGATCAAAGGAAGAAGACCAATCGAAGACCTCCATCAGTCGATTTGAACCAATCGTTCCACCACCTCCATCTAGTCGATCAAAGACCCCCAACCCCATCAAGTCGATCAAAGTAAGACCTTCTCTCTCAATCGATCAGTCAAGCTCCATCCAGTTGTCTTCCATCCAGACGACTTTGAAGGTAAGCTCTCTCTCTCTCTCACGCTCGATTGTATGCTGTTTTTATTTTTTTTTATAGGTTTATATATATACTATTTTTATTTTTTTGTAATTATATGTTTATATATATGTATATATATCTCTAAAACTGTATTTTTTAAATAAAAAAAAATTATAGGTTTATATATATACACACAGTATGTAAAACTTCTTTTTTTTTTGTTCCCCCTTCTAATGTTAATGTTAATTTATAATGGTTACAATTTATAGGAAAAATGTCTAGTTCAAATTCTACTAATAACACACAATCTGCCTTTGATGTTGAAGATGATAAGCCACTGTGGAAATATGTGATTAGATTAGAAAAAATTAGTGCAAGAGGGGGGAACTATACTTTTCAATGTAACTTTTGTCGGGCTACACGTAAAGGTTCATACACTAGGGTAAAAGCCCATTTGATGCAAATTAAAAATCAAAGGATAGAAGTGTATCCAAAAGTAACAATTAAGGATAAAGCTAATGTTACGACCCAAATCCGCTCTTATACGTTTAACGTCGTAACCGACCAGTAATCCTTGGATTACCAAATGCCTCTTAACTGAATGATATATAATAAGGGGCTGTGGAAGCAAATATAGAAAATATACAATGTCCATAAAGCTATGTTAACGTATATGAGACAGAAAATTTCAAAACTACAAATATACATATATATATATATATATGTGACGTCATACATACATTAGTTTTACGTTACCCAAAAACACAAATAATGCCAAAAGGGAACATTGTTCAATGTACAGATAAGCAAACAAGCAAAAACATCTGTAGCAAGGTTACAGAACTAAACATTTCAAAAAGGAACCTCCCTGGGAGGCACAGTGGTTGGCTGACTCAGAACATTCCAAGCAGCAGCTTAGGCCTGGTTACGCGCTTGCTCACCTACATACATAAAATAAATAGTGAACGGGAGCCCAATGAATAATAACAGAGTAAAGGGTTTAAATGAATGATGTCCATAACAGATTCAGAAATCAGAATTCATATTAAAAACAGATGTATATTCATATTCTTGTTCAAACTACATATGGAAATCAAAGTTCATGCTTAATCATACATGGTATATCTATTAGCGTTATCATGCTTGTTAGTTCCATAAGGAACCTCCGGTACCGAGAAACTTGTAATATACTTGGGGCACGGTATTATTACCCCTGAGTAAGGGCCATGAAACCACGGTATTGTTACCCCCAGGCAAGGGCCTTGTACTTGTAGACCACAGTATTATCACCCCCGTGCAAGGGCATTGTGCTAAGGATGTCACGAATACATTTAAGAAACTTGGACAATCATTCATTATACAGAATATAACATTGCATAAAGCCGATCTTAATTCATATCATTCAGAAAATAATTAAAGTTAAACATAGCTTTACTAAGTTATTACTCACAGATGGCTCTATTTACAGAATAGATAGATCAGATAACTTGTGACACGTGACTTACATACACATAGCAGAAACACATTATGAAATACACACTCGGTTGGTACTTAACTTCTTTCATTCCATACTTAGTGTGTTTCTAGGTCTTAATTTCTTATTGAGTCTTAATTATGGCCTAGGAATGCCTAGGATGCAATGTGGATGTCAAAATGCACTTGAACATGTTTTACAAAACTTTGCTGGAAACAGGGGTATCTGTTGAGCGCAACTTCCTTCGCACAAGCGGACATGCAAACATGTAAGGGTACGCTCAAGCGCAACTTCCTTCACTCGAGCGGTCTGCAAACTTTGAAAAAGTACTGGTTATGTGATTTTCACACTCGACGAACGCTCGACGGTCGTTCGAGCGTGAGACTCAGGTCCTCGCTCGAGCGTAACTCTTGTTGCTCGAGCGGTCTGCAAAAATATGAAACTTCTGGGAGCTCGCATTTCACACTCGAGCAGACTTCAGATTGTTCGAGCGGAAGTGTAAGATCACAGAGTGGTCGCTTGAGCGCAGCTCCTGCCATTCGAGCGGAAGTGCAGAATCTGGAATTTCCAGATTGCACTCCTAAGCTCCAAACTCGAATTACACACTTCAAAACTCATTTTTTTGGCCAAAACTCAAAAAAAAAAAAAACATTTCAAAACTTGTAAAATACCATGGTTTGAAGATCATTTCACTAAATTAAGGCCCAAAGGTATGCCAATTGATCAAAACTCCAACTTGAAATTTATGAATATGCCATAAACATAACATGCATGAATTATTTAGAACGTAGGCTTTCCAAAACATGATCAATTAAGATCAAATGGTAAGAAATGTGGTGAATTTTCAAAACCAAGTCAAGATAAACACATGCATGTGAAAATTCTTTAAAAATCTATTCAAAATACCATGATATATGCATGCATGCATGATATGGTTCAATTCTCTTCATTTCTAACTGAATCCTTGCATTATCCAACATAATTCTCTAAAATTCATGTCCTACACATCATAATTGTACAATCTAAAGGTTGAATTCTTACCTAGGCTTGTCAATGATGCTCTAGATGATCAATTGTTGGAAGTTCCAAGCCAAAATCTCTAAGTTCTCTAGCAACCCTTTTAATTTGAGCTCAACTTCCTCTTCTCCCTCTCTCCCACGTTTGTTTGTGTATGTGTGAGCTCAAAAATGTGCTAATATGAAGGAAAAATGATGAGTGGAGGCATAATAGGTGCCTTATATAGGCTTGGATTAAAGAATTCATTAATTAGGCTTAATTGAGCATCAATTATTTTAATTAAATCGTTCCGAATCAAATTCTAATTAAACTTACCATAATGTTCTAAAAATTCCAACTAACACATACATCAAGTCGATTTCATGATCAGATGTCAAGCCTTAAATTCACAAAACAAAACAGAAATTCAAACAAATATTTCTACGTTAGACAGATATGAGAACAAATAATGTGACACACATGCAATTTCTTCATAATTTCACCTTAATTACTTATTAGGCATATTTAATCATGAATTAACGTTAATCAAAGGTCGGGGTTGTTACAGCTGAATTTGAGAGAGTAATTGGAGCAGCAGAGTTGAAATTGAAAAACTCTAGGTTGAAGAAAGTCTCATCGCCTCCTCCTAGTTCAAGTGCATCATTAGGTTTACGTTTTAATGAGCCAGAGGAGATCTATAGATCAAAAAAGAAGAGGCCAACTGCTACAGGGAGTGGAAGTAGTAACCCTGTTATGAAAGCATTTAACATTGGGGCTTGAGAACGATTAAATGGTGAGATAGCTAGAATGTTTTATTCAACATGCTTGTCATTTCATTTGGCAAGAAATCCTTACTATGTTAGTGCATTTACTTTTGCTGCAAATAGCAACATACATGGATATGTATCGCATGGGTATAACATATTGAGAACTATATTGCTTCAAAAAGAAAGGATAAACATATAGGTTGTGAGACTCTATTCGAGGCACATGGAGAGAGAAGGGAGTGAGTATAGTCAGTGATGGATGGAGTGATTCCCAATGAAGGCCATTAATAAATTTTATGACTGTTACCAGAGGTGGGCTTAGGGCTTATGTTTCTTAAAGCGGTTGATTGTTCAGGGAAAACAAAGGACAAGTATTTTATTTCCAACTTGATGAAGGAAGTAATCATGGAGGTTGGGCCTAAAAATGTGATTCAAGTCATTACAAATAATGCCCCAAATTGCAAGGCGGTAGGGCACCTAATTGAAGCGTCATTTTCTCACATCTTTTGGACTCCTTGTGTTGTGCACACCCTTAATCTTGCCTTGAAGAATATTTGTGCTGCCAAGAATGTGGAAAATAATTTAGTTGCATTTGAAGAGTGTAATTGGATTAGTGGGATTGTGGGTGATGTGATGATGATCAAGAATTTTATTTGTAATAATTCCGTGAGGTTGGCAATGTACAATGAGTTTTTGAGTTTGAAGCTTTTTTCTGTTGCTGAGACACGCTTTGCTTCTTCCATTGTCATGCTTAAGAGGGTCAAGTTGATAAAGCAAGGTCTCGAAACAATAGTATTCAGTGACAAATGGAGTTGTTATAGGGATGATGATATTGGTAAGGCCAAGTTTGTAAAGGATAAGGTGTTGGATGACTTTTGGTGGGATCAAGTCGACTACATACTTTCCTTTGTTGCTCCTATTTATGATATGATTAGAGTTTGTGACACTGATAGACCTTCTCTTCACTTAGTATATGACATGTGGGATACAATGATAGTAAAAGTGAATATGGTGATATATAAGCATGAAGGAAAGCGACTAGAAGAAGAGTCTACATTATGTAATGTAGTACATCATATTCTTGTAGACCGGTGGAACAAGAACAACACACCACTTCATTGCTTGGCTCACTCATTGAATCTAAGATGATTACAACATAATTTACTATTTTTATTAATTTAAGCTTAATATTATTCTTTCATATTTATAATGAGTAGTACATTTTTTTCATTTTAGGTATTATAGTGATGTGTGGCTTTATGAAAATCCAAGTCAAGTTCCTCCCACATAAGGATGAGGAGGTCTGCCTTGAGAGAACAAAGTGCTTGAAAAGGTTCTTTGATGATCCAATGGAGCGCACTAGAGCAAATTTGGAATATGCCAAGTTCTTAACCAAAGAAGGGCCATTTGCTGACATTGATTCCATTGGAGATAGATATGATATGGATCCTCATAGTTGGTGGGTTGTTCATGGTGCATCTGCACCCACTCTTCAATCTTTGGCTTTAAGGCTACTTGTGCTATCTTCTTTTTTGTCATGTGCTGAGAGGAATTGGAGTATATACTCTTTTATCCATTCAATAAAAAGAAACAAGATGACACCCCTACGTGCAAAAGATTTGGTTTTTGTTCATAGTAATCTCCGTCTTTTATCAAGAAGAACCCTGCAATACCTTAAAGGAGAGACCAAGTCATGGGATATTACGGGCGACACATTTGATTCATTTGATGATGTTGGGATGTTTGAGATTGCAAATCTCTCACTTGATGAACCTGAGATGGAGGTTGTGTTGTTTACAGATGATAGAGGTGCAAACAAAGAAAATGATTGTAATGCTAATGATGATGAAGACGTGGAAGAAATTGGATCTACTTGAAGCTTTGGGAGGCCAACTTCTTCTTCTTCTTCTTCTTCTTCTTCTTCTTCTTCTTGTTTCTTCCCCTTCTTTTGCCTCTCTTATTTAGTGCTTTTGTGAAGAATATTGTTGGATGTTGAATGTTTTCTCCTTCTCATCTTAGTTCTTGTTATAATTTATTATGACTTTTTTGTGAATGGATTATCTATTAATTTGTTTAAATGTAGTGGTTATATTTATTGAATTCATATTACTAAGTTAGTGTTTGTTAATTTTGATATAGGATGAATGTAATATGAATGTACATAACACATAAAAATGTATTTTAAAAAAAAAAATGTCATGTTCCCACCATGTCCGTGTCCCTATTTTTTGAAAATTACTGTGTCCCGTATCCTTGTCCGTATCCGTACTTCATAGCTTACACCCCAAACCTCCTAACTTAACCTATTTTCATGCAAACATATATGTAGGGGTGTAAAAATGGCTCGAGACCCGTGGGTGGCCTGAGGTGGGCCTGGCTCGTAACCATGGGCCCGAGCCCAGCCCAGGGCCATGAGCCTAAGCCTGGCCTTCCATTTGAAGCCAAACCCGGCTAGGCCCAAAAAAAATTGGCCTTGTGAGTGGCCTGACCCTCCTTTTCCGGTTCTACTTGCCAACGGTCAAATTTCAAAAAAAAAAAAAAAAGGCTTGCAAGTTGCAACGGTTAAATAATAATTAAAAAATAAATAAATAAAGGCTTGCAACAACGGTAAAAAAGAAAAAAGAAAAAAGAGCAGACCTTTTCCTTGCGTAGGGAGGCAAAATTGATGCCTGCAGCAGTGCTGCCCTACCCTTGCCCCTTGTCCCTTGTTGCCTTGTCATGCATCACATCATTGCAATTTGCAATGAATAAAAAAAAATTTAAAAAAATTTAAATGTTTGCACCTCTGTAGACCAAAAGCAAAAAAAAAAAAAAAATTAAAAAAAAAAATAATATTCTAATTTAATGGTCATATTACCGTTTAAAACACAACAGCCATTTTTTTTTAATTTATAAATTTACTTCGATCTTCCAAACTTCTATAAATAACCCTCATTTTCCAAAATAAATCTCACAAACAATTATCTCTGTTAAACTCTCAATTTCTCTTAAACTCTCAATCTCTCTCAACTCTCAATTAATTTTGAAGTGTCATCCCTAGGTGGCAATTGCAATTGTGCAAGAAGAAACTTTTATCAGAAGAAACTAATTTTTGTATCGCATTCGCTAGTCGGTAACATCATTAATTAGTTTAATTAAATATATTAGCTACTCATTTTTTTACATTAATTATTTCTAAACGTATATTAATTATTATTTTTTACTCGTTATTGTTACTCATTATTTAAATTAATTGTTAGTTCTTATATATTATTTTACTTACATTACTATAGATCATAATATTCCTAATGTTTATGTCGATGTTGATACATATACTACACAACATGAATCTGTTGATTCTCTTTCTAATATCTCTCTTCCAATAGTTGGATCATCATCTAGGGACACAACTAGTAGTGTTTGGGAACATTTTGAAAAAATATCTATAAATAATCTTGATGGTACAATTACATTTAAAGCAAAATATAAATATTGTACACATTTACTTAGTGTTACATCTACAGGGGGCACTAGTCATCTAAAAATGCATGTTAACAAACATTTACAAAGCCAACAACTTGATATTAAAAGTCAAATGCAATTTGGGGTTTTATCAACTGATAATTTGCAACCATTTTCATATTTCATTTAATGATATAAATTTTTGTAATATTTTTATTTCATTTTGAAATAAAAATTATTCATTCAATAAAAATTATATAATTAATTAAATGATTGTAATATTGAAAGTTTCATTTTCATATATATAAAATTATTTATTTCAAAAGGAAAAAATTACATAATTACATATAAGTTCATAATTAAAAAAATATAAGTCATACATAATTAAATTTAAATACTACCATATATGAAATATAACTAAACATCTCATTAATCTTAACTAAAATACTCTAGTGCAATTTTTATTTTATTTTTTATCCCTAAAATAATCTACATAGATAATGTATTTATCGTTCATTTTTTGAAAAAGAAAAAAAAAAAACCCGCCCAGGCCCGGCCCGCGACCAGACCCTCGGGATCGACCCTAAGCCCAAACCCAGGTATAGCGATTCTGGTTTTAACCCGACCCTTTAGTATATTGGACTCGGGTTTTATGGTTTCGTAGTGTTGTTCATGTCTTTTCCCATCATACTTCCTTGAGTTTGGCTATTGGATTGTGATTGTAGTGTTTAAAACAGGTTGATTGTTTAGTTTTTAAACTTTTGTTGCCCAAAATTTTACTCCTTTGCTCGATCGGTACTTCTTGTGCTTGAGCGGACTTTATGAACTCTCAGTACTTTTGCAGGTCTGCAAAACTACTAGGAGAGTGTATTCTACGCTCGAGTGGTGTTTTCTGCGCTCGAGTGGTGTTTTCTGCGCTCGAGCAGTTTCAGCTCAGGCAGCCTTTGTGTTCGAGTGTTGAGTTTGTTGTCTGCAAAACTACTAGAAGTGTACATTCTGTGCTCGAGCGTCACTTCTTGTGCTCGAGCGGAATAATTTATTGTGTCTGACGTTGGAGCTTCACTTCTTGCGCTCGAGTGAACTGTACGTATATCAATTCGTAGCATCACCTTTCTACATAACTTTTTTACATTTTTTTCTCTCAAAACCCTAGATCTAGAGCCTCTCTCTCTACATTTTTACCTAGATCCGTTGGTTTCTCTACCCTAGTGTCTTTGGAAAAAAGGCAGAGCATCTCAAGAGCTCCATTTTGATTTGAATAGAACTTAGTTTCGGTGTCTTTGAAGTTTCTTCCTTGCTTTACTCGTCTTCTAAACTTAAGGTAGGGACTTTCTACACTCTTCTATGAGTTTTAACATAGTTATTTGTTGATGTGTAAAGAATATTGAAATTTGGAATTATTTTGAACAAAACTAGGGTTTTGGTTTAAAGTCAAAAGAGGGGTTTTCAAATGTATGTATGAAAAATGGTTATAGGAGTAAATGTGAGGTTGTGTTGTGATAAATTTGTTGATTTTGATACCGAGATGGATTTTGAAAGAAAATGGAGTCTTGCTCTAAAGTGTCTCAAATAGTTATTTTGTATAAATAAATGAAATTGGTATTGAGAAAATGAAATTGGATGAATGTTTATATAAATGGTGGTATTGGATATATATTACCTCTCACCTATAGAAATTTGGATAATCTATCTGTCTTGGAGATTGTATATCTGTTTTGGGTTATCGGTGGAGGATAACTATGATTGTTGTAGAAATTGCATGAGGATTAGGTGAATTGAAACTAATCTTTTATTCGTTGTCATTAAATGTGACTATGTCTTTAATACATTGTAAATGTATGATGTTTGAAAGGGATGTACTCTATGTTTGGAAGAAGAAAGGGGATAGACTCTAGTGAATTAAGTTGGCTTGTGTGTCTGGGGTGAAAGTCCTGAAAACCGCACGTATACATGGGTGTCGATTCCCGTGGACGAAATATTCGTAAAATGGCAAAATGAAAGTATTTGTATAATGGCTGTGGTGGTTAGACACCCGTTGAGTTGTACTCTCAGTTTTGTTGTCTAAATAAAATGGTGAATGGCTTATGTGTTGAGATAAAATGAATTGAGATATAAAGCACGACATGGCATGGTTTTGTGAAAAAGTTATAAATGATTGTATTATGGGCATTGGATATGCATATCATACTTCTATCTTTGTTAAGATTCATATATTGTGGTAGATTGTTTCTATTAGGTTTTGGCTCACCCTACTTGAGAAAATCATTTTCAGGTGCTGATGATATACCTCCACCAAGGACTTAGCTTGGGAGGATTGTAGAGCAGAAGGCTCAGTTTTGTTTATCTTGTATTTAACTTTTCTACAAGCCTAGAGAGCTTTATTTGTATTGAACTTATGACTCATTTTTGATGTACCCAAACCTTGGCTTAGAAAGATGTAAACCTTTAGGGCATATTAACATTTGTTTAGCTTTTATTTCTTATCATTTTTGTATATTAATTATGATTAATGAAAGCCTATCATTTCAATTATGTCATCTTGTATTATTTGTTTGGAGTTGGATTATTGTAATTATTTCAGGGCGCTACACCAGGTTTTCAGACTTGGCCCTAGGCTCTATTATGAGTGGACTTGGGCTTGGGCCTGGGCTCCACTTTTCGACCTTCCAAAAAAAGGAAGCATGCGAGGCCCGTTTGGGCCGGCCAGAGCCTAGGCCACCGGGCCATAATTACGCCCCTACGCATATGTAGGATTTATATTACATGATTAATTAAAGGTTGTTAGGGGTACACTATTTTAGTACATTTTTTTTAATCTTATTCAAGTCATATCATTTTTTTTTATTTGAGTCACATTACTTTTATACCACACTACACATCTTTTCATAAAATATATTTATTTAAATTATTCCAAACTACCCCTTAATCTTTGTCTTCTTCACTTTTGGTCATAACTATATTCCAAAAAAAACCCAAACCCAAATAAACTTACAAGCAAGAAAAATCAGTATACTCCCCTTGCGACATTAAATTGAACTACTCTCCTAGATCTAATTAGTTTGCAAGAAGGCAAATTATATTAATAGTCCATATAATTTGAGATTTGTGTCATTGTGATCTTTGATTTTTTAATTGTAATATATTTGACCTTAAATTTTGAATATTATTTCAAATAAAGACAATTGAAGACATTATTATTCTATTTGAAGGGCAAAATCGTCATACAACTAATTTTGTGTTGATCAACTTCTATATTATTTGAAATATAATGGCATTTTTAAAAAATAAATAATGTTGGAACTTTTTTGGTTATAAAGTTCTGTTTGGTTTGTTTTTCAGAATTTTTTTGAGAAACAAATTTCTAAGAAATTAAAAATTAAATTGGTAAAAAAAGGGAAAATTATTTTTAAGTCCTATTAGGGAGACTTGTGCTACATATGGTCATACTAAAAAACTTATGTTCCCATAAGTCCTGTGAGAAGTTTGTTGACACATTTACCCTCAATATTAGTTGTTAATATCATAAATAATAGTAAAACCATATATAGGAAATTGAATGTTATTATAAATCATATCTATATAAACGTAACGTAGCGTGACACCTACATAAACGTAATGTGACACCTACATAAACGTAACATGACACCTGTACGTAACGTGACACCTACATAAATGTAACGTGACACCTATGATCTATGGTAACATTCAATTTCCTATATAGGAAATTGTATGTTGCCATAGATCATATTTATATGAAACGTAACGTGACACCAACATAAACCAGCAACATTTTCACATTCAATTTAAAAAAATAAAAACTCATTAAGTTTGCGAAACGTAACGTGACACGTTACGTTACGTTTATGTAGGTGTCACGTTATGTTTGTGTAAGTGTCACGTTACGTAGTGTCACGTTACGTTACGTTTATGTAGGTGTCACGTTACATTACGTTTATATAAGTGTCACGTCACGTTACGTTTATGTAGGATTTTGTGGAATACATTTCTATCTAAATAGGACTTGAGACTCTATAAGAAATTACACAGGACTTAACCTAGCATAAGTGTCTGAAAAGGGACTTATAAATAAGTCTAAAAAAAAATAAATTAAAAACATATCATTTTTATATAATTTTATATTTTGGGAGGGTAGAAATAATTTTTTCAAATAATTTTTTTATATTTATTTTTGTTAAATTAGTTTTTATTTTTTTAAAAGTCAAATATAGCGACAATTTTGATATCATTATTAAACCAATCACTTAAATCAAAAAAAAAATCCAAAACTAAAAGGATTTCGGATATTAAACATATCGATTATATATTAAAAATCTAATAACAATCTATTACATGATAACCATTCACAAATATCTGTTAACAATAAATATAACCATCTAGTACATGATAACTATAAAAAAATATCAACAAAAATAATCACAAAAATTAATTTGGTAAAAAAATAAAAAAAAAATTATCATTTTTATGTAATTTTATTTTTGGTGAGTAAAAATAATTTTTTGACATTTATTTTTGTCAAATTGGTTTATATTTTATCAAATTGACAACTTTACCCTTAAAATGGAGTAACAATGTTTTTAATTGTCCTTATTTGAAACGAGATTCAAAATTCAGAATCAAATAAATCACAATTAAAAAATTAAAAATCAAAATAATATAAATCTTAAATTACAAGAACCATTAATGTAATTCGGCCTCGAAAAGAAACGAAAGTTTACACACAAAATATTCTATTTGAGTTTAAACCTGAGATTTCATTCGAAAGGCCTGTTTAGACCGTGACAACAAAAAAATATATCAAGTATTTTTGGGACTTCTCATATCCAAACAAATCTTAAAGAATATTTTTGGTTGCAAATCATGTACCAAATGAAATGCCATTTATCTTTTGTGTTATATTAAAATATTAAAAATTTCTTCTTAATTATGAATCCGATTTAATGGATGTATATTTACCTCTATATCCAATTTGTAAGTTTCTTTCATGTCATAGGTTAGAGGGGTGGTCGTGGTTCAGTTTTGGGCAGTTTATGGATCGATTTGGACATGTCCGCATATATGCGGTTTGAGAAAAAGTCAATCCGCAACCGCTCGCAGTGCGATTTGTTCGGATAAGGTTCACGGATGTGCGGGAGGGTTTGCGGATTGGACTTTTTCTTTAAAAATTTATTTTTAAGCCTTTTTTTTTTCCAATTTTGTAAATATTTATTTTGGACCATTTTCTCCCTATTTTCTAAAATGCTCCAACATTAATAATTAATGAATTAAAACTTATAAAATTAAAAACACAACAAAATCAATTCCTAACAATACAAACAAATCATTCAAAATCCTAAATCATATCACAAACTAACACAAGCATATATTTCAAAATTCTAAACTAGATAATCAATCACATTCACTATCTATCTACTACTCAACAATACAATTAAAGTAAAATTATTCAAAATTCTAAACTTACCTAAAAGTAATTCTTTATTAACTTTTACATTCATCCAAAATGCAATAATAAAATAAAAATAAATTGTTGGGAAACTTCATTCAATTCAAACCCATTCAAATTGGATTACAAAAATTAGAATGAAAATTAAATAAAAACTAAATGATAAATATAATATAAAAAAGTAATTAATAAATTCAATTTCCCCTCTAAATAACTGATTCAGTAATCAACAGATTCAATTTCCCTTAAGTACAAAGATCAAACCCACCCACCATATCACACAGAAAACTCCAAAAAATAACTCCTAAAAATTCAATAAACCCTAAACCCTCTAAATAAAATTCATTAACAGAAAACTCCCATAAAATTTTTTTTAAAAAAAACAATTAAAATCAAACAATGTTCTGTGCAAGTCTATGAAGAATTTAAACAGATTCAATTTCAGGTTCAATTAAACAGAAACTAAACATATTCAATTAAAATTCAATAACATATTTAATTTCCACTTCTAATTTTTTTTTTTATAATATAAACAAGTCTATGAAGAATCTTAAAAGAATCTTAATCCAAGATCTTAATCATCATGGAAACATAATCTTAGTCACATCAACAGAATCTTGATTCAGATAAAAAAATTCAGAGACCGGGGAGAGAGAGAGACAGATTTGATTGCCTAAAAAAAAATCAAAGATCGGAGAGAGAGAGAGAGAGACAGAAACAGAGAAGCGCTTACCTGAGAGTTGCCGGAGAGAGAGAGTCGATCTTGTGAAGGTCGATCGGTCGCTTCGCTTGTCGCCACAGAGAGAGATGGAAGAATGAGAGAGAGTGAGATGAGAAGAGAGGCTACGCACAGAGAGAGACAGATCTGATTGCCTTCTAAAAAATCACAGGCCGGGGAGAGAGACAGAGACAGAGAAATGCTTACCTCAGAGTTGCCGAAGAGAGAGAGTCGATCTTGCGAAGGCTGATCGGTCGCTTCGCTGTCGTTGCAGATGTTTTGATTTTGAGAGATTAAGATTTGGTTTGGTTTGTTTGGGCAAAAATATCTAGGATAGATGAACGGTCCATTTTTTTTTTTTTTTTTTTTTAAATGTAAATGTAGACAGGGTGTTCCGAGTGCGGTTCAGACCCGCAATTCACCCGTAACCCGAAAAAATGACATATTCCAAACTATACCCAACCCTATTATGTTTGCGAAATCACTCATATGTATGCGGGTCAGTTCGGGTAGGACGAGTTGTGCGAGTCAGATAACCCTATGCCCAGCCTTAGAAAAGGATTAATTACATTTTGTACCTTTATAGTTTGACTCAAATTTTAATTTAATCTCTATAATTTTAATTTAAACAATTTAATTCTTACACTTTAAAGCTTAGTTTCAATTTGATCATTTCATTTATTTATTTTTTTGTTAATTTTATCTACATGTACACCTTAAAAAATTAACAATATTCAAAAATTGTTAATTTCAACGTCTAATCAAATTCAAATCTTAAAAAAATGACCAGTATCTCAAAGTTGGCCATGCTTGGTTTGTCTTTCAAAAAAATACTCAGAATTTTGTTTTGAAAAAATAAAAACTAATTTAATAAAAATAGATGTCAAAAATATATTTTTTAAATTTTAAAAATTATTTCTATATCCTAAAAAATAAAATTATATAAAAATGATATTTTTTTTTTAGAATTTCTTTCACCAAATTAATTTTAAGTTTTTTTAAAAAAATTTCTGAAACAAATTTCTAAAAACCAAACAAAACATAATTTTAACTTCAATTTAGAAGGAATGGCCTCATTGAAACTATATTTAAATGTAGAGATTCAATTTTTCAGTGAAAAGTGTAATTAACCCTCAAAAACCACTGCCTTCTTTTGTACAAATAAATGAGCTTTCTATTCTATTCAACATATCTCAGAGTTAGGGGAAACCCTAATCCTACACATCTATTTTCAGATAACTTACAAAGTTAATGATTGATTTCTAACATCACAACAAAGTTAATAAGTTATATATTATTAATGTCTCATAATATTTCAAGAGAACAAATTGGCAACATTCACATCTAAGCACAATATTATTGTTCTATTTCTTCCTGCAATTGCATCTGCCAAATCTTCTCAATGAAGCCAAGCACTGTACCCACGCCTTTCTCATCTGCACAAATGTAAGCCGAAAAAATAAAAATTAAATAGATTATTGTATGAGTTCAGTAATAATGATTCACAAGCACCAAGTTCAATGAAAGCAATGGAAAGTTTGCCAAGAATTACATGAAACTTTCTTTTGCACAAGTATGTTGATATGTGAAATTACATAGCAGTATCTATGCAATCCCATAAAAGAATCATTAGCTTGTTCTAGGTTGACACAGTTATGACAGAAAGTACTGCATAATGACCTGTTTGATGCAACTTATTGTAAGCTGAAAACTAGAAAGTAAAAGTCAAACGCATCCATGCCTAACTTCCAGATAATCAATTTTTTTTTAACTTATGTAACTTATTTCTACATAATAAGTCGTAAGCAAAAGCTACAACAGACAGTTTGTCACAAACTCCCTGAATAATTTTTTTTTTTTAAAAAAAGAAAAAAGAAATTTATAAGCAGCTCAGGTAACCTACACCAAGCAGCTTAAATACTAACCAAGTCTTGGTACTGTGTGCCCCTTGGCGTGGTAAATTACAATGGGGTCCTGAAATGATTCCAATAATGCGATCCCATGTTCCTTCAAGAAGTCAGTCTCACCTGCACAGCAGGTACTGTAATATATGAGTAAATGATATGTATCTTTGGAACATTGCTTTCAACTCAACCATGGAAATTGCATTCGCCAACAACTTCCTAAGAGAAAAACAGTGTGAAAACGATGTGACCTAGTTTACACTCGGATAAATAGATTTGAAATCAACAGATTTAGGGATTTCAATTTTCAAATGTAAGAGAGGGCGAGTTCTTAGAGCCAGATTAAAGACCTAAGGCCATCTCCAGCCCTTGCTCATGTATAACTGAAAATATTTTGCTCAGATTTGAGTAAAATTTTGAGTGAAAGCTTTCATCTCATATAGTTACTACAATGGCCAAACTCAAATTTGAGTAGAAGTTTGTTAAGTGACACTAGGGATGTAATCAGTTCCGGACGGTCGGTGCTTAGGTGAAATTTTACCGAACCGATAATGTCGGTTCTATTATATTGAGAACCGATATAGACTGAATTTTTCACTAAACCACGTCAATTCAAACGGTTCGACTCGGTGCGGTTTTCAGTTTATGACCTTTCAAATTTGAATTACTTCTTGAATTTGTAGTATAGTAAATAATTTATATAAAAATATTGAATTAGCCATTTGTACATTACTTCAATATGTAATCTAACCATTCACAAAAATACAAACAAAAGAATTAATAAATACTAAGTGTTTAAACTTTTACTGAAGTAGAAGTAGAAACAAAATATAATCTGAAAACCAAAGTCTTGACGTCAAAACAAAACAAAAGTTTAAAACCATCATCCCATAAGATTAAATCACAAGTCTATCAAGTAGAGTTAAAACAAAAAATTGAAAATGACATAAACATCTGATATAACTATATAGGCATAGTAGTAGCAAAACTTGACTCAAGCACATATGAGTGACAAACTAACAACTTATCACATTGTCAATATCTATTGTCAAGTCTGGAATATTTAAGAAAAAAATAAACAATTAAGTGAATCAATTGAATTTTATACTCAACCAATTTCATTAAATATTTAATATATATTATGTTTAATATGCTAAACTTTCGGTCGGTTTCAGTTTCATTCAGTACACAAGGTGATCAAACTGGTACTGAACCGAAAATTGAAAAAAATTAATTTTAAAAACCGTATAGACTAATTCCTATTAAAAAACCGACTAAATATAACCGGTTTAGTTTGGTTTAACCGATTTGGTCGGTTTTTTCGGTTTTTCTTACATCCCTAAGTGACACAATTGTAAATTTAGAAGTTGACATATCACCACAAATTGGCTTTAGAAATTTGAGGTTAAAAAAAATATATATAAAAGTCTCGCTTGATTTGAGCCAAAATTTGAATAAAACTCATTTTGGTATGAGTTTTAAGGGAGTGAAAAAAATTTTTAAGCATTTTTACTCAAATTTAAATTTGATGTGGGTAAAGTGTAAGGATTGGAGATGCCCTAACAGGAAGGCATAAAGTGGGGATATTTTACAAGAATCCTTGTACAACTAATTACCATGGATTTGAAATAACTATTTCCTTCCACTTTGTCATTTGAAATCCAATCATAATAAAGCACTCAAATCATTCCATCCATTTTTTGATATCTTTACAAGTAAGTCATTCAATATAAATTAAGGCATATTTCTTGTAATCAATTCCAAATCCGCTCATTTCAAATCAATGAATACAAAAACCAATTGGGTTAGCTCAGTTGCTTACCCCTGTAAACTTCTACCTAGGAGGTCAGATAGTCAATCCTGGCTAAATGCAAAGATTGATAATTTCTTCCCTATTATAGGCTTGTTTAGTTATTTCCCATTATGGAGCTCTTCCTTAGGTTGACTGTTGGGGTTGGTTGTTTCTTCCCCATTATGGGGGACCCAGTTGTTGGCTTATATATCTGTTCAACTATGATTATCCGGTTGTAACTCTCTTTAAATTGTAAATACTCGTTACCGATTCACAAAACATATATATATACAAAATTAACAAGAAATAATTGAAATTTTGACCACATCTAGTTCAATACCAAGATCACCCAGAAATTATAAGAGGCAAGTACCTATAATGTGGAGGGATGGTAATTTGATGGGGGAGGAAAATGCATTAGCAGCCAGTTTGGGCAAACCAAACTTGTGTCCACCAAACTTAGCCCCTGATATTATTATCAGAAACTTTATCATTGGAACCTTGGTTAGAGCCACTCCCTCCAATTGCATCCCCGGCAATGCTGCTGATAAAAGTGCTCCCTAATTTTCATCAGATCAGCAATATTTTAACAATCAAAAAAGAAAATTTTACAAGGACACATCAAGAATATCAATTCCATGACTATGCTAGTAATACAGGTCATAGAGCTGAGTTCTGTGTTCCTACAATTGTTCAGAGCAGCAATTTTTAACAATCAGAGAGAGAGAAATAAAATTATAAACTAAACATGAGAAAGACTTCTCTTTCTCTTCATTTTCTATCATTTCTCACCAAATCACCCTATCCAAACAGATACTAGAGATACAAAACTCAGGCGTAGGACACTCACACTCACATGAGTGTGACCCAATTCATTGTCATCCAAGTGTAGGTAAAAATTTCAACAAACCCACCTGGGAAAAACCAAGCAGACCATCAAAAGGTCCATGCTTAATCATATAATCTTCTAGATAAGCAAGACATTCTTCGAAATTGTAGTACTCTGTAAAATCCTACAACAAAGAAAACAAACATAGATTTCACAAAATTGAATAGTTATTTATTTTTTTTTTTTGGCACAACCAAATCACAATCACTACAAATGAATGGATCTAAAATAAATGAGATGATTAGTTTGGAAAGATGGGGTTTGATGAGACCTGGTTAGAATGGAACCATTCATAGTAGGGAGGATCAAAGAAGGCTTCAACATCAGATTTGCCTCGGGCCAAACAAGGCCCATCAACGAAGGCGAGGTCGAGCTTTCCGAGGAGGGTTTGAGGCCACCGTCCGACCTGTTTTTTGAGGATTTCAGCACTTGTCCTGAATCCATGGAGGCATAGTACCCTGGGTTTCTTCTGGATTTGAGGAATTTCCACCTTATTGTAATTATTATTATTATTCATTTCTTGGGTTTCTTGAAATTGATTGTTTGGGATTGGGACTGGCGTTGGTGACACTTTATTGAAAGCCATGGTTGTTCTTCCCCAACTGATGATGGAGTCCACTAGTCAATGGCCACAATCGTAGGAGACTTGACATGTAAAAAACCAAAAAAAAAAAAAAAAAGGCTTTGAGTCAACTTGGAGCACAACCCCCATTGCACTAACCTTCTACTCTGGGACTTATTATTTAGGGTCTGACTTTGGTCCAGTCCATCACCGAATTAGACTGTGTTATTGGATCTGTAGAGGTTTATTATGGATTTCGTTTCGAAAATCTGAACCGTTCAATATGTAGAACTTTTTGAGAACTATATATTTGTAAAAAATCATGTTGATCAGATATCGATAGCTATGTGATCAAATTAGTTTTGTATAAAAAAAAGACGGTGAATAAATTAACGGTTGAAAAAAAACGTATTTGATCACATAGCTATCGATATCCGATCAACGTGATTTTTTACAGGCATATAGTACTCGAAGAGTTCTACACATTGAACGGTTCAGATTTTCAAAACGGGACCCGTGGTGGGCCCCAGGGGACGCAACAGCATGGTCCAGTTCGATGGTGGACTGGACCAAAGCCGGACCCTATTATTTAATAGGTTATATGATAATTATTATCATGATATTTTTTATTATATATTATTAAAAAAATTATTAATTATTAATTTTCAGTAACAGTTTAAATCATAAAAAAATATTACTAATTACAAGTTTTAATAATAGTTTAAAAAAATTGTTACAAAAAAATTACTAATTTTAAATTTTTAGTGATAGTTTGAAAAATCCGTAACAAAAAAAGTCACTAATTGTAATTTTTAGCGATAATACATAAAAATCGTGATAAAAAAATCAGTAATTATCAATTTTTAGCGACATATATAAAAAATCGTCACAAAAAATTATTTTTAGCCACAATTATATTAAGACTTATTCTTAATAAGACTTGATGAGAATTAAATCTAACTATTATGACCTATTAGTAATTTACCCTTTACCCCTTTACCTTGCCCCTTATCATCTCTTAATTAGGTTATGTTATTTATTTTTTTTTGTTAAGATTATTATTTTTAATTAAGATATTATTTTAATTACTATTTATAATTTTTTAATTATTCCTTATATTATATTTTAAAATCACATTATTTATTATTAATTTTTTAATTATTCCTTATATTATATTTTAAAATCACATTATTTATTATTATTATTATTATGTATGTGTAGGACATATGGAACTACATACATCTTGTAATTGTTTAACTGTTGGAAAAGTTATTCCCATCAAATGTGGCACATGAAGTGGAATAAATTGCCAAATCAGTTATTTCTTGTTTGAGGCATATAACTTATAAGGATCTGCACGGTCTCCCGTCTCAAAGTTTGGTCAATTGAATTCACTTTTGAGCTTTATTTCAATAATTTGGCCATTTTATATTTTAAGATTTGTCGAGAATATCATTCATACAAAATATCAAGTCGTGCGGAAAATGAAAATCACGTGTTCGAATCAATTTTGTATGAATAATTTATTTTTACCGTGTATTTTTTTTATACAAAATTGATTCAAATTATATATCTGATCTGCTTAATTTTTTGTAAGGATGATAAACTCGACAAATTTTAAAATGTGAACGATTCAGATTATCAAAACAGGACCCAAAAGTGAGCTCAGCGGGCTGGACAACACCTCTTTGATCTGATTTAAGATTAGAGAGAAGCCAGTCCCAACTTATAAAGTGGGCAAGAGGGATGGCATGACATTGTCATCAATCCTCAACACATTACTTAGCATAGATCTTTCTTTATTTAGGAATAAATCTTTTTTTTAGGACTACTTACAACTGTGATAATTCGGATCGTTCAATATGTAGAGATTGTCAAGTACTTTATCCCTACAAAAAAATCACATTGATCAGATACCAATAGATCGGTTACTGTCCAATAGACATTTGATCAGAACACATTTTTATCAACAATTTATTTTTAAAATTATATTTACCATTGACAAAAACATGATCTAATCAAGGGGTTATTGACATCCGATCAATGTGATTTTTTGCAAAAATGAAGTACTCAACAAGTTTTACACATTGAACGATTCATATTATCAAAATTAGATCCATGATGGACCCCATGGGGCCAATAACACCGTCTAGTCCACAAAGTGGACTAGTCCCATTTGTAACGCATAATTGTATATTGTAATTTCAGTGTATTCCTTGTAGACGTTGGGAGTCTTTTAGGCCTCGTTTGGGAAGTAGCTATGTTAGCCAAAAAACCAAACCAAAAAATCACTATAAATTGTCACATCATTCTCTCTACTTTTTTGCACATTTTTTCGTAAAAAACCAAAAAGTTACTAAAATAGTTTGTTTTCTCTATTTTTACTTTTCCTTCTTGTTATTATTCCAAAGAAGTCTTTGAATATTTCAAGGCATAGAACATTAACACAATTAGTTTGATTATTGTGTTGTTTGATGAAATTTGTGTTAAAGCTCTATCGATCTAAGCTTAACCAGAATTGTACTAATATAAATTGGAACACACAGTGAGACTCGTTCTAATTTTGAATGATGGCACATACTAGGAGACAAGAACATAGGCAAATGGTCTGCAGTAGTGATTATCCAAAATGAAGCAAATAATAAAAATGGTGATGCCTCACAAGCAAATGTACAGATACTTCAAGAACACAATGGACAAGGACAATTGTGGGGACACTTGTATAGATGCCCTGGTACACTTTTAGATCCTTGATGCAGCAAATTATACTTTGTTGAGTTCGTTGAGTTGATGTCAATGCCTATTTAGCATGTGATGTTTTTAATATTTTTGTTTCGGGCATAAGGATGAAAAACAAAGACTTAGAAACACCTTTCAAACATGACCCTGTCTAAAATCTGACTGCATGAGCGGCCAAGGAGCTATGAAGGCTGGACATGGCACCGCTCGAGCGACCAGGTGCACCACATGAGCGACGATGAGCTTTGCACGAGTGGCCAGACATGGAGACCTTGCTTGGGCGCCGTATGAGAGGCCGTATTGCACCACACGAGTGGCGGAGTAGCAACATGAGCGGCTGGGGCCACCGCACGAGCCAAGGCTGAAAAGCTGCAATGTAGCAACCTTCCAGCCTAGTATTTTTGAGCCCCTCTTGGTATTTCTGCAGGTAACCCTCTTTCTCAATTTATTTTACACATCTCTTTCTCTTTCTATATCTCTCCTCTCGCCACCATTGTTATACTTTGTGATTATCCTTGAGGGATATCGTTCTCGACTTGATTGCCGAAGTGCTCTTCTGATCGGTAGCAACCGGTTTAGTTGTTTTGTTCCTTGTTTCAGGTTGTGGATTTCATCTAGTACATATGCTCTTCAGCTTGTTCCAGGATTTTAAAAAGATCATATTTGGTTGTGTAGTCAAATTTTAATACACATAACAATCAAGTGTCCTTCTAGTACGACGAATTCTAATCCAGATTAGGTAGGTTTTATTAAGCCTCCAAGCTGAAGAATATCAACAATTGTTGACTGAATTAAAAAAAATGATTGATGAAGGCCTGATACGTGCTTGTTTACATTTAAGCCTCTTAAAGTGCACTTGTTAAAATCTTCAATTTTAGTTACTTAATTATTTTAATGCATTTTTGTTCTTTTTAGGTATTCAAGCTCATGATGCTAAAGGCTATTATTAGCAGATATTTTAATATTATAATGTGTTATAGATTATATTGTATGATTGGGCTCCAAATAACTTGTTCTCCTAGTTAATCCTTTCTTTTCCTCCAAGAAAACTTGCCCACCAAGTCTCCAAGTTAAGTCCTCATTCTTATCCACCAAGCCTCTAAGGAAATTTCACACCAAGTTTCCTCACCTCTAAGGAAATTTCCCACCAATTTCCTCTCCTATATTTTTCCTCCAAGTTAACCCCTTTCTTGGTGACCAAGCTTTCCTCTCCTATAAATTGAGCCTTTCACCTCTCTTATTGTAGCTTAAGTTTCTTATTTGTGAGATTATCAGGCAAATAAAAAAGAGTGTATGTGATAAAGCTTTGGGTTCAACCAATTGTGTAGTATTGGTTAACCATACGACTTAGTCGGGCTGTTGTATCTTGGGGGGGACAAGTCAAGATTTTTTCTGCTGCATCGGTGTGAGGCTTTGCCTAACCGCAGAGGGCTTGAATCTCCTTAAAATTGTTGGTGATAATTACAAATAAAACACCAGAAAATACAAATAAAAAAAATTACAATAATTACAAGATTTTCAAATGCTAGTGGCTGAAGTTAGATCCGAAGGCATCAAAGTTTGAGACAATCTTGTTGTAGCAGGTATTATTGACAAACTACCATCATCTTGGAGGGAGTTCCAGAAGTCAATGCATCACAAGCAAAAAGAGACCTCCTTGGAGACTCTAATCACACAGATTCGGGTGGAAGAAGAAGCACGAGGACAAGATGCGCTTATGACACAAGAGCATTCCACTGCAAAGGTAAATTTAACTTCTGGAAATACTTTACTTAAAGGTCGATTTTATAAAAATAGTCACTTGAAGCCAGTTAAGAAAATCTGGGAAAATACTGTAAGGCCACAAAATAAAAATTACCCGAGACAAAAGAAATGGAACCAAGAACCCCCTTCACAAGATCTGACAAACGTGACATGTTTTGTGTGTGGCAAAAGTGGGCATATTGCTCGAACTTGGAAATTTCGGAAACAATAGTCTCGACTACAGGCGAATGTTACCGAGGAACCATTTGTAGCTATGATAACAGATATTTTTATGGTTCAATCTGTGGAAGGGTGGTGGGCAGACTTTGGTGCTAATAGGCATGTCTGCTATGATAAAGATTGGTTCAAAGATTTCACTCCTTTTAATGAGGAGAGGATTGTTATGCTTGGTGACTCCAGTTTAACCAAGGTGCTCGGGTGTGGAGATGTTGAACTAAAATTTACCTCTGGACGTGTGCTTGTTTTAAAACATGTGTTGTACACACCGTCCATGAGGAAAAATTTGATGTCGAGTTATTTGCTCAACAAAGCTAGTTTCAAGCAGACTATTGAATCTGACCAATATGTAATCACTAAAAAAGAAATATTTGTGAGGAAAAGGTATGCTTATGATGGAATGTTTAAATTAAATGTTGAGAATAAGAAAACACATGTTTCTGTTTACATGCTGTCTTCTATGAATTTTTGGCAGAGTCATGAATAGTTTAGGATTAATTTTCAGACTAACAAATAAGTTTAAGAAATGTGAAGTTTGCAGTCAAACAAAAATAACTAAAAGGCCTCATAAAAGTGTGGTGAGAAATACTGAATTGTTAGAATTAATTCACACTGATTTATGTGAATTTGAAGGAATTTTAATAGGTGGTGGAAAGAGATATTTTATCACTTTTATTGATGATTTTTCAAAATACACTTATGTATACTTGTTGAAAAATAAAAGTGATTCTTTTGGAAAATTTAGAGAATTCATTCTTGAAGTTGAAAATCAATTTGGTAAAAAGATTAAAACATATAGAAGTGATAGAGGCTGGGAGTATGAATCTTTTGGATTCAACTCGTTTGCTCAGTCTTTGGGAATAATTCGTGAATCTACTTCACCATATTCACCTGCATCTAATGGTGTACCAGAAAGGAAAAATAGAACTTTAACGGATTTAACAAATGCTATGTTAATTGAAGCAGGTGCTTCGTCAAATTTGTGGGGAGAAGCAATTTTAACTGCATGTTATGTTATGAATAGAGTGGTACATAAAAAAACAAAAGTTACACCTTTTGAGTTGTGGAAAGGGCCTAAGCCAAATTTGAGATATTTGAGGGTTTGGGGTTGTCTAGCTTTTGTTAGACTTGTAGACCCTAAAAGACCTAAATTAGGTGTGAAAGCTGCCATTTGTGCTTTTCTTGGTTATGCAACAAATAGTACAACCTATAAATTTTTTGATATTGAAAACAAAATAATTTTTGAAGCAGGTGATGCAATTTTTCATGAAGAAAATTTCCTTTTAAATCTAAAAATGGTGGGGGTCAAAATTATCAAGAAAATATTTTATCTGAAACCAGTTCCTCTACTCCTCTTTTACAAAACCAAGATACTGTAGTTTTTGAACCTAGAAGGAGTAAAATAGCCAGATTAGAAAAAGATTTTGACCTTGATTATCATGTTTTTGATGTGGAGGAAACTCCATTAACTTTACAAGAAGTTTTGGCATCTCCTGACTCTATTTTTTGGAACGAGGCTGTAAATGATGAGATGGAATCATTATTATCCAATAAAACTTGGGTATTAGTAGATTTACCACCATGTTGTAAAACTATTGGCTGTAAATGGGTTTTGAGAAAAACACTTAAACCGGATGGAACTATTGATAAATATAAAGCAAGGCTTGTTACAAAAGATTTTTAAACAACAAGCAGATCTTGACTTTTTTGATACATTTTCTTCGGTAGAGTTACATCCATTAGATTATTAATTGCAGTGGCTGCAATTCATGATCTAAAAATTCATCAAATGGATGTTAAAGCAGCTTTTCTAAATGGAGACCTGGATGAAGAAATCTATATGGATCAACCTGAGGGTTTTGTGGAACTCGGCCAAGAAAGCAAAGTGTGCAAGTTAGTTAAATGCCTATATGGCTTAAAACAAGCCCCTAAACAGTGGCATGAGAAATTTGATTCCTGCATGATTGAAAATGACTATAAAATAAATGAATGTGATAAATGCATCTACTATAAATCTGAAGAAAATTCACATGTCATTATTAGCCTCTATGTGGATGATTTACTTATATTTGGCTCTAATTTGCATATCATCGTGGAAACTAAAAATATGCTTAGTAGCCATTTTGATATGAAAGATCTTGGTGAGGCTAATTATATTTTGGGAATGAAAATTACCAAAACCTGTGATGGTATATTTCTTGATCAGTCGCATTATGTTGAGAAAATTTTGAGAAAATATAATTTTAATAAGTGCAGGCATGTTCTTACTTCTTTTAATCCTCATGTGCATTTATTTCCTATTGAAAATGATGAGGATGTAATTAATCAAAAAGAATATGCTAGTATGATTGGTAACTTGCATTATGCGACTGACTGTACTAGACCTGACATTGCCTATGCAGTTGGAGTACTTAGCAAGTTTACTAGCAAGCCTGGTAGTGATCACTAACTAGCCATTGAGCTTATTATGAAATATTTATCTAGTACCATAAAATATGGCTTATTTTATAATAAGTATCTTGCAGTACTTGAAGGTTACAGTGATGCCGATTGGAATACCTTGTCAGGTGATTCATTATCAACCACTGGTTACTTATTTACATTGGGAGGTGGTGCTATAAGTTGGAAATTGAAAAAACAAACCATTATTGCTAATTCAACAATGGAGGCTGAGCTTATTGCTTTAGCTACAGCCAGTAAAGAAGCAAATTGGTTAAGAGATTTGTTAAATGAAATCTCTTGTTGGGAAAAATCGATTCCACTTATATTGATTCATTGTGATAGCACGGCAGTAATTGGTCGAGTTAATAACCGTTATTATAATGGTAAATCCAGACCTATTAGAAGAAAACACAGTATTGTGAGATCTTATGTAAATAATGGCATCATAAATGTGGATTATATTAAATCTGGTGATAATTTTGCAGATCCATTAACTAAGGCCTTAGCAAGAGATAAAGACTGGAATACATCGAGGGGGATGGGGTTGAAACCCATTGAATATAGCAGAAGCCATGTATGAGGATACTCAACCCAGGGACCAGAGATCTTGTAACTGGGTTCAATGAGAAAAACGATCATATGATAGCCATGAGAAATACACTAAATTACTTTTTACCCATCCCTATGATATAAGTGCATTTATCCTGTAACGTTGTAAAGGTTGAGTTATTAAAAAAACTCTTAATGAATTTCTGTAGCTCTTATTAAGTGGGGTGTCATAGTTACAGGAGCACCCTTGATAGAATTCACCTATGTGAGTGTGGTAGTGGGGCCGTTACCTATGAAATTGGGGCTAATTCTAAAACACACTCATGAATCTTGGGATCACACAAGGTCGTAATGTGCTGGCTCTTAAAGCTTATGTAAACACCTGGAATATTATGTGTGTGCAATAATTATTTATTTCCCTTAAGCAGTCATAGTTCAATGCTGAGCATACTATTGGCTCTGGAGTAGATATTATTGTTTCACTAATGGAGGTTCAATGTAGAGCACACCTACCATGACGCATAATATCATTCTTTGCCTAATAATCTCAAATTTGCTACCTATAATATTAAAATAGGTGGGGGAATGTTAGTAGATATTTTAATATTATAATGTGTTATAAATTATATTGTATGATTGGGCTCCAAATAACTTGTTCTCCTAGTTAATCCTTTCTTTTCCTCCAAGAAAACTTGCCCACCAAGTCTCCAAGTCAAGTTTTCATTCTTATCCACCAAGCCTCCAAGGAAATTTCCCACCAAGTTTCCTCACCTCCAAGGAAATTTCCAACCAATTTCCTCTCCTATATTTTTCCTCCAAGTTAACCCATTTCTTGGTGACCAAGCTTTCATCTCCTATAAATTAAGCCTTTCACCTCTCTTATTGTAGCTCAAGTTTCTTATTTGTGAGATTATCAGGAAAATAAAAAAGGATGTATGTGATAAAGCTTTGGGTTCAACCAATTGTGCAGTATTAGTTAACTATACGACTTAGTCAGGCTGTTGTATCTGGGGGGACAAGTCAAGATTTTTTCTGCTGTATCGGTGTGAGGCTTTGCCTAACTGCAGAGGGTTTGAATCTCCTTAAAGAGAGTGAATTTCCCGCGCCTCAGCCCTTTCAATAATTATTGTAATTTTTTTTATTTGTATTTTCTAGTGTTTTATTTGTAATTATCACCAACAGCTATCAATTTAGAGTTTTTTAGAGATTAATGGAATGTGAATTGAAGTTCAAATCAAGTCAAGCAAAAACATTGTTGAAACTTGAAAAAGAGCAACAAAAAAAAAAGGTCTTCATTTTTGTACTCGGACATAGAGTTTGAGTGCTTGAGTACTTAAGTTGCTGGAGAGAAAAATCGTTTGTGGCCTTGTACTCGAGTATAGGCACAATGTGCTTGAGCAACACCTATTTTGATTTTTTTTTATAATTTAATTTTTAGGGTTATGTTCAACACGGGAGGTTTATGCTTCTTTGAAGGGGGACTTTTGAACACTTGATTTTGGAAACAAGAGGAGAAAGAAGTTCCACGGTGAAATAAAATGGTGGAGCAATGATTAGAAGATGGAATCACAATTAACATGAAAATTTCTTCTATAATCATGAGCGTCTAGACTCCATCGTAGGATTTGATGAAACGTCAATCAATTAACTAAGATTTTGTTTCTATGGTATTGAATTTTTTTATTTATTTATGTATATCTATATAATAAGGGAGAAATGTTTTTGAATCTTGATAAGACTTTTGTCTATTTGTCAAAATATACACCATTAGATTGATTCAATCCAATGGTTGAAAATGTCTCAATCTCCTTTGGACATTTCAATGGTTCAGATTTTTTTGGGTAAATATCAATGCTTGAGATCAGTTTGGGTAAATATCAATGCTTGGGTGAAAATGTCTCTCTCTCTCTCTCTCATTTTTTCTCACCCTCAGAATTGAATCACACAGACGTCTTCACTGTTTCTCTCTCTAATTTTGATTTCAAAATTTGAAACTCCATTCTCTCTTATACCTCTTCCTCTTCTCCTTCCTTTTCCCACCACACATCTACCTCTTTCCACTAAGCTTTCTCTCTCTACAAGTTTGATCTCCTATGGCGATTTTCGGAATATAGCCCCAGTGGTGATTTCTACCATCTGCCTCAATCTCTGCCTCCTCTCTCTCTACGCAGCTCCAAGGTAGAAAGCTATCCTCCCTGTTGTGGATTAGAAACCCAATCAAGAGGAAGGATGTTCTGAAGATGGTGATGAGCCACCTAATGGGTTTTTCCCAATTCTTCTATTCGTGCAATCGCTCTCAAATTCTTAATCGACCAAACCCATCTGGGTTTTGTTACTTGCTTAATGCGGTTCGATTGAAATCACTCTAAAAAACACAGGTTTGGTCTTGATTTGATTTGATCGATGTGGGTTTTGGTGTTATTGTCAATGATGTGCATTTTGGTGACTAATAAGATAAGTGTTTGTGTGGTTGGAAAATTGGGTAGGTGTTGGATTGAAGAGAAGATGTGATTGCAAGCTAAGCTTTTTCAGTCCCTATCAGAAATGTTTGTGAGTGAAAGAGATGAGTTGTTTTGGAGCATTTAGTCCTTGCAAAGAGAAATCTGAGACTCAAACAGAAGGTAAGGGCATGAATATGATTTTATGTAATTGTATGATTATTATTTTTTTGGTGTATTAAAGTTTGTGATTTTTTGAGTTATGGGAGATGGGTTTGAGCTTTATTGACCTATTCAACTCTTGGTTATGGCCTGAATAAGGATATGGTCTTTTGTGTACCTGTTTAGTTTGGTTCATTCCATCGGAATATCCGTTCTCATGTTTGGTTAAGTAAAAAAAAAAAAGGAATTTACATGGGAAATGAAATCACCATTCACCAATTTAGGAGAATAGCCATTCCATTCTTGCCTAAAATCATTCCAACAAACGCAACACAACCTTAATAAATTCTCGTGGAAATATGTGATCCGCTATAATTGTTAGTGTGGAATGTTTGCTGGACATTTGTTCTTGAATACATAGCTTTGGCAGCACTTAACATTTTCATTTTTCTTTGGTGCCTGCTCCCTTAAACTACATCATGGTCAGGGTGTGTGTCGTACAGGATTCAGGTTCAAAGTTTTGTATATATGAACTTTTAGTTAGTGTAGGTTGGCCAAGGTTTATCAGTCATTAAATATCATGTGTAGTTTAATGCGTTTCAAAATTTAAGTTTCAGGGGAAAGAACTTTGTTTTGAGAATAACCTCTGTGATCATGCAATTTATTTATTTTTATTATCGATCACAATTACGAGTTAGGAATCTATTTAAGTATCTATAGCTTGGTGTGCATCGATAGGCCCTTTAGGCTATGCCAATGCATCTGAGCCTGCAAAATGGTCCCATGCCAATCTAAATAATCATGGATCAAACTGCTCAAGTTCAGGCGAGCATAATGTTCGCCTAGCCTAGCCTTTATGTTTGCCTCTGTAGATTGACATTTATTCAGCCCATAAATTCTTCAAAAACTTAGGTATGTTTTGAACTTGGAAAGCATGTGTGAATATGAGAGGTGTTTGAGCCTTTTTCAGATAAGAAAAATATTTCACCAAAAGCACAAGAGTGCATTCAAGTCCACATGAAGGTTGCATGGACAAGTAGAAAGCTATAAGAACCCTATCTAAACCTAATGTCGCTTTGAAAATCAAGAAAAAAGAAATTTGACTTGAAAGTCCTAAATTTTTTTGGTCTTTATAGATTTGCCCTCCTCTTCTTGAAGTAGCAAAGTGTGTTTTGAGAGGAGAGAGACAGAATGAGTGTGTGTTTTAAAATTTGAAATCTGAGAAAATGAGAGAGCGAGAAAGGACCATGGGTGGGTGGTGCAGAGTTTTAGGCTTATTTTTTTATTTTATTTTATTTTATGTGTGGGGCTCTTGGGCGCATGTATTTTATTGTCCGTCACCTCACTCTAATTATAAAATTTATTTGAATATAATTTGACCTCAAATTTTTTTTTCAACAAATTAAATAAATTATATTTTAATCCATAAAAAGAATAATATTTCTTTATATTTTTCAATATTTTTATCAAAAAATATTACAGATTCCATAAATTTTAACATAATACATATAAATTACAACTGCATTTTGATCTTAACAATATTTATATCGCGCCTTTAGGCACAGGCATACACTAGGGAGAGCAGTTTTTGAATTTTGATGGGACTGTTGTCCCTTTGTCAAAATGTGAACCGTTGGATTGATTCAATCCAACAACTAAAAAATGTCCAAGAAACTAATTATATTTCAATGGTGGAATTACAATGGTGATTCAATCTTACGGTGTCCAAGAGACAAATACATTTTCTCATTCAATCCTATGGTGGGTTTACAATGGGGTTTCTTCTTCCCTTCCATCCATCTCTCTCTCTCTCTCTCTTTCTCTCTCTCTCATTCAAAATTTAAAATCGAGTTGTCTCCCTCATCTCTCACTCTTAGAGCTCACTTTTAATACATAGCAAATTAGCTGGCTATATTTGTTCATTCCTCATGAGGTTCTCCAAAATGTTTTGGTGCTTCACATACCAGTCCTTTGTTTTCAATGAAACCGACCTTAAGTCAGTTTTTCTCTCTCATTATGGGTGATTAGTAAGGTTTTTCTTAGCAGCCAGGTTAGTAAGGTTTTCTTTGTGTGTATATATATTGATTACAGATTTTTTTTTTATTTTTTTTCTTTGAAGCCACAGAGATCATTAATTGATCATTAGTGGAGTAGAGAAAGAACGATTCCCAAAATCAAACTGTGAGTATTGTCAACAATGTCAACAATACATTTGATTAACCGTGTCACCCCCCACCCACCCACCCCCCCACACACACACACACACACACAAAAAATAGTGAGTGAATCCATCATAGTTTATTCTACATTCCCCCCAAATAGTGAATGATACATGCCTTGGATAATTGGTAAGATTAAAAAAAATATAGGTATATTCAAATTGGTGAATCAATCAATGGGAGTTGGATCTTATTTTTAATAATAAACAGTGGGCAATTTTTAGGGAGTTGATTTTAGATAATGGATAGTGGAGCTTGCTTGCTTATATTTTTTATTCTTCCTTTTGCTTCAGGTACATATGCCTTGGCTTGAAGGTGTGTTTGATTAGCTCATAAAAGTTGTTATGACTTTGTTTACTACAATAGTTGATTAGGTAATTGGTTTGCCTTCCATTGATAGATTTGTCAATAATTTGTTGTTATTCTATTGTTTAACTTGGCTTCATTTTACATGTTGTGAAAATTAAGAATCTTAAATTTTTACTAGCTAAGCTTCATTTTATATGTTGGTTATCTTTTGGATTATTAGCTAGATGCAGTTTATGTTTTTTGTTCAGAGACGGTAGAGAAACAAGAACCAAGAAGAGCGAGTCTTTGATTTTTTTATGCTAATAATTTGGGTCTTCTATTTTAATTTTTGAATTTCATACTATTTTGATGATAATCATTGTGATAATTTTTATTGTAATTTTAAAAACTAGCATTGTTTAGAATGCCTTTATGTTTGATTTTATTATTTTTCAAAAACAAGATGTTTTAGTTTGTTTTGATTAGACTTGAAAAATTCAAGTTAGACAATGAATGGAAGTGTTGTGTGGGTCTATTAGTGAATGTTTCAAGAAATGGAGAGCAATGGCACAACGGCCTATTTAACAAGTGAGCCTTTTTTTTTTTCTTCACAATTTTAGAAGTTTATTTATTTTCTTTTTATTGGAATTTTTCTTCTTGATAGGTGATTTTGGGGGTGGAAGAGAAATTTAGATTATATTGATTCAATAGAATAACTTTGCCTATTACTTTTTTCACACCCTATAACTCCACCAGTGCTTATAATCAATTAAAATTTTAATTTTAAAACTTAGACACTGTAGACACAATTGTATATTCATTTTAAAATAGACATGACAAAAAAATGTAGTTATAATAAATTAAATTTTTGATCGGATGGGTTAGAGTCAATTTTTTTCTTCTTCTTCCCTTTACTCCTGTGACTCTTAACTCAATATATTTTTGTTTCATTGGGTGAAAACTGTCTATTATTTTTTACAGGAGCTAAGCCTATTATTTCCTTTCTTTCTTTCTTTCTTTTTTTTTTCCTCTCATTTTTTATTTTACTTTCAGAGTGAGGATTGTAAGTTCTGATAAAAAATAAAACAAATTATGCTTTCAGCTTTGCCAGTTAAACAATGATGAGATTGGCTCAATGAGGTCTAGAAAGAATTTGTAAAAAAAAAAAACAGTAAAGAGGTTTAGAGTAACAAAAGTCAGTTTTAAGCCAATTGGCCGTTTTGATTTTTCTTCAAATATTTGGTTTTGGAACTACATTAATTCAGTAGACTATCAATGTTATTAGTTAGTCATCTTGGAGTAATGAGTGATGGCATAAACTTACTTTATGCTTGAAGCAGCTTAAACCTGCTTTATACTTTTAGTTGGATGATTATGCATAATGGTACCTCATAAGTGAAGAAGAAGGTGGTTTCACTATCAACCTTTAATGTTTGTTTCAGCTATTCAAAAATAGGCACTTAAATAGCTTACAAAAGCTTAGGCCCAATTCAGACCAAGGTTTTTTAAATAGGCACTTAATATGGAAAGAAGGTTTTGAATTTGTCCTACGTGGCAAGAAATTGTTTTAGAGATACATTTATAACCAGCGGTTCAGATCAATCCTAATCAAAATCTGGGGGCCAAATACATAACATTGTCTGCCTTTTGGATTCCTGCTAATGAGTACCAAACACACCTCTCTATCTCTCTCTCATAGACGTCCTCCTCTCTCTCTCTTTTATCCTCATTCCAAATTTTAATCTCCTTCTCTCTCTCTCTCTCTCTCTTCTACCCACTCTTCCTTTTTGGCTTTACCTATGGCAACTTGGTTGAGATTCCAGTGCAATGTTTGATCAAATGCAAGGTAGATCGGTCGACGCAACCAGCGAGAAAGAGATCGCTATCCTCTTCAAATTTTTCCTCCCTTTTCTAGGAATATCTAGGGTTTCTCGGTTCAATTTTTTTTTTTGTTGATTGTTCTTTTTCATCTTTTTTTGTTTTTGTTTTATGTGTGTCTCTTTGTATGCATTCATTATATTTTGTAAAATGCCTCACATAGGTCTCTGAAATATTTTTCTAAAATGGGTCTCCGAAATGCCTCAAAATTTTTATTTGGGTTTTCGTTGGGTGTCTAAATTTTTATGTCATTTGTTTCTCATTTGGGTTTGATTGTGTTTCTCATTTATATTATGTGATTTGTTTCTCATTTATATTGCCTCAATTAAAATCTGTCTCTTAACCCCTCTATATTTTGTGTGTGTCTTCATGCATATACCATGTTTGATAAAATGCCTAAATTAAAATAGTTTAATTTTTAATGCTAGCTGCTTATGTAATTCTACTTCTTTTTTTTTTGGTTAAAATAATGAGTGGATTTATTATAACAGGCCAAGTAAATGTAGTGTATGGTGGTAAGGTTTAGAAAAAATAGAGGTATATTCAAATTGGTGATTCAAACAGTGGGAGTTGGATATTATTTTTAATAATAAACAGTAGGCAAATTTTGGACAAGGAATAATGGGGCTTGACAGGTCTACACTTTTTTAAGCTGAAGTTTTTCTTATCTCTCTAAGGATTTTGTATTTATTGTTGTGGGAGTTAAAATATTGCCAGAGATGTGTAAACTAAACGTGTACTTCTTTGATTGATGAGTGTTGAAAGAGTGGCAATATCGAGTGAGCAACAATTTGTGCATACTTCGTTCAATTTGTTTGAAAAGATATGATAAATGGCTCATGTTAAATGTTTTTGACATTGTTGGTATGAAGATTTGAGAAAGTTAGGACTTTGATGAAGAATGTTTCAGTTACATCACAATTTCCTACATTCATCAATTGAACAAGAAGGGTAACACAGCATCCAAAGGTAACTGAAAATGGTTCAAGGCATGTTAGTATAAGTTCGCTCCTACGAAGGATTAATTTAGTAATATATTTTGGTGATCCACATGGAAATGAAATTTTATCTTTGATGTAGGAATAGAGAAGCTTTCAATAATATAAGGATCGTTTGTTCTTTAAACCAATGCTAGCAAGCATAGCTTTGTAACATACAATATAATGACGTAGAACTGTGGACAAAACATGTTTGTGTGTGTATACATGAAATGCTTATCTGTAAGCCAGTAAATGATTGTGATAAAATAAACACTGATTTACAATTTCTAAGGTGTACAAAAGATCTCTCCCTGATTTGGAAACAAATTCTATCTGTCCAAAATAAACCAGTACATAGAAGTGATCAACGGATACTAGATTTTAGTTTGGTCCCCTTCATGATGATGCATATTGTTCTAAATGAAATAGTGAAATTCTGTGGGGATTACCTTGGCTTAGAAATTAAGAGTAGTTAACAAGTGAAGGACGCAATCATGTATTTCCAGAATTAACTGATAGAATTTTTATGCCCTTTTGAGGAGCCTTCTATTACCACTAGAATTAAGAAAGTGGAAAAAATGACACAAACTATACAAAATTTCAATATATATATATTTTTAGTATCTTTATCAAAAATGACATAAATTTTACACATTTCAACATGATACGTATAAATTACAATTATGTTTTGATCCTAACATTAGGCACAGGCATATACTAATATATAGATATAGCTCATTCTCTTCTCTTTCCTCATTTTAATACACAGCTACACTACAGCATCAGCAAATGGCTTTGTTTCTCTCTCTATGCTCTGTTTTGTTCATCTTCTCTCTCTACAGCATCTATGCTTCTGTAGCTCTTCCTCCTCTTCAACCACATCTTGATGGTAAGCACTCCCTCACTCCCTTTTACTTGCTTTATATACATCTCACATTACATCTCTGTTTCTCTTTTTGGAAGAAATTGCTTGAATGTGATGTGGTTTAGTTCTGATTTGGTTTGTAAATCAACAAAGTTTTTTACTTTTTAGAGTAACTCTAACACTGCATTTCACTTAACAAAAGTATATATAAAATAATTTTACTTTTTAATTTTATCTCACAACTTTACCTAATATGTGTACTCCAACAACAATTGCTACTCATGAAATTAGTTTGCCTAGCTTTTAGAACTCTCTAAATGTAGTTATCCAAAGGGTGTGAGGCAAAATGTAGATCCATTCTTGGTGAGTTTGGGACTAGCAAAAAATAAATAAATAGAGTTTTTCCTTTTAGTATTTTTTCTTTTAAAAAAAAAATTGTGTAGAAAAAATTTTACTTTTCAAGCCAATCTACTAGATCTAAAAAAAAAAAAAAAAAAAAAAAAAAAACAAACAAACAAACAAACAAAACAAAAAATTGAAAAAAAATCTTCTAACAGGTTCATTAAAAATAAAAAGTTTTTCGTTTTTTTTTTTTTTTTTTCCATCTTAGTTGAAAATTTTTCCTTTTTTATTTTGAAAATTGATGCTAGACTCGAAAATTGACTACCTATAATTTTCCTTTTTTATTTTGAAAATTTATGCTAGACTCGAGAGTATTTTGTTGCAATTTCTACTTATAAAACATAAATAAATTAAATAAGTTTAAAAAAATTGAACATAAAAATTGAAAGTTGAGAAATAAGTGTATTTACCTTTAGTGCCCTTTTCCCAAAATAGGCACATTTCTCTTTCATCTTTATCTTAAATAGCATCCAAGTGGTAAACTCACATGAATATTATAAAATTTTATGTTTCACAGTTATCTTAGTAGTTTACATGGATTTTAATGTGTACTATTTGGGCGTTGTTTTTATATATTTTTGAAGGGTGACACTTTTGCCAAGTAAATTTTAAATTTTCTACTTTTTTCCATGATATGTACTATGAAAATATGTCATGTTCCTAAATACTCCTATCCAGACTTTATGTCCCTAAATAATTTTTTGAAATATGTCATTTTCCTAAAGTAATCTTTCTTTTTTAATCTTCTTCCTTATTCATTCTAAATACTTTACCACTATTGGTTGGATATGAATCTATAGGAATATGTTAGTTTTGATGCTCATTTTCTTTGAAAAAATTCACAATAGTTTAAAGTTTGTAATATTTTATTTACTAGTGTGAGCACTTCCAAATTGAGACATGAGTTATAGTTATAAAGGTAAATTCATGATTTAATTGTTAAGCTTCGTTGGAGGGTTTATTTAATATGATTTGAATTTTCTGGCTAGAGGATCATGTATGTTTTTGGATCTCAATTAAAATATTATATTGTCCTTCGTCTCTCTTTTATTTTTATTTTGTATTTTTTAACCTTTATAGTTAACATTGTTTCAAACTGGTTTGTTTTCTTGATGGGAACTCAAAGCAACATATTCATCCAAAAATGAATATTAAACACAACGTAAACTTTAATTGCTTTTTGATTTTTTTTTTCATACTCATTTTATAAATTTGAATTTAATTATTTGTCGGTTTACAATCTTCAAAAATTCTTATCCATTGTTTAGTCATGATGTGTAGGCATAAAAATAAATAAGGTCAATTTTTTTTTTAAATATTTGGTCAGTCATGTAACTTTTCTTTTCTATGAAATACATGTCTCACATTCCTTTTTTGGGTTTCCATTGAACAATACTCTCAATGAGTTAGAAGAGTGTAGGAATAGCCTAGACTCTTGCATTGGGAAAAAATACACAGATTAGTAGGTACTTGGATTATTTTTCTCTTACAAGGTTGTCTTTCACTATCAACTGAATTTTGTTTTATATCATGGTTTTAGTATTGAATTTTGCTTTTTGTTTGGTTGTTTTCTTTTTCTTATTGTATCAAACATGATGTTTTCACTACAATAGGTTTTTAGGTAGCTACAGTTTGGACGTTTGTATGATTTGTTGTCATTCTCAATTTCACTCTCTATGCTATTGTTTTCTTTCTATTCATTTATCCACTTTAATAGTGCAGACACATGTCTATTCACTTGAACATGGAATGATAGGTTTCAATTGACCATAATAACTGCATTGCTTTAAACGGTGATGTTGGCATTTGCAAGAGAGTTTGAAGTTATTGTATTGCATTGTGGATATCTCAACATTGAATCATGTATCATATCAATTCTCTTTTATGTAGCATGCTACTTTTTGTCTACCAAGTTACTAACCTAACTTTCACAATTTGCATTAATTTCTCACAAGCAAGTGGAAGCAAGAGCAAGATGGTGATAATCATGATCATGTTGCTTAGAGCTTTAGAGCCTTGAATAGATAACCATAAGTGATGATGTACTTGGATGAAGATTATAACTCTATTTTGGTATCACTTGAATTGTGAAGCTTTGTGAATTTCGAAAATTTAGGAATCATTGTTATTACATTGTTCTGTACTTTGTATCATTGTCCAAGTAGAGAGATTGGACAGTTGTCTCATGTATCATTTTAGATGGTCAAGATCAAGTTTAAACATTTTGTTAGATCTCATACAGCTAAGATCAAGAAGGCAGCTTTTTTAAAGTATCTTGAATATTTTGGTAAGACTGATTATTTCTTTCTAAGATCAAATGGTGAGAGATTGCTTTTTCACCTATAAATTCCCTTTCAAATGTGTCATGTTTGTTGATAAATTCCACCTTTAAAGATCTAATTTTTTGTAACTTGCTTCACTTCAAAGCTCACTCCACAAACCTTTATCCATCTGCATTTTATCCCATTCATTTTCTCTTGACATGTGGGTATGATCTAGGTTTGATCTTGAGGGTTCATTTCTTTGGGATTGTGTAGTTTTTTTTATTATAGGTATGTGTAGCTCATTTATTGTTTCAGGACTCAATTTATGGGTATGTGATTATTTGTGACTTTTGGTGCATATATGATGACAGTTTTGTGAAATAATTGATTTCAATGTTTTCTTTGGTGGGTTTTAAAGGTAGAATGAGAGAAAAGCTTAACACTATGATAGATTTTTGACCTAAACAGAAAGAGCGACTTTAATTTTTTTTGTTCATATTTTTTAATTCATAGTTATTATTATTATTTTTTTAGAGGTCCATAGTTATTGATTTTTTGTTTGTTTTCTTATTATTATGCTATCTACTTTAACCAAGAGGAGTCTGGTTGATGGAATTTCCCAATTTTAATTTTGGTGTCATTTTGAAAGGAAAAACGAGTAATATTGAATTTTCAAATTACTTTCCAATTAACTTTTTAGTTTTCTTCTAATCTCATTTTCTATCGGCTTTTATTTGTTGATCAGATTTTCATCTAATTTGTATTTGAGTGATCTAATGAAAATTATTGTTTTTGTTTAGGACCGCTTAATTAAGCATAGTCTATTGATTGCCTTTTTTTAGCAATTACAGTATTAATTTTTAATCATAACTGTTTTCGAACTCATAACCCATTTGATATATTTATCTGAAATCATACAAACAATTCATGAGATACGGTATGCAAGAATTGATAGAAAGCATGCTTAGATATATTTTTTTCTTCTTTCCTTTTGGAATGTTTTTAGGCACAAGGCATTCACTAATTGTCTTATATGAAAATGAATTAAAATGGCGAATGACCCGTGTCTGATTGGGGATAAAAAGATCTTAGTATCTTTGTAGAATTTTCACCAAGATTGCTTACGAAAATTGTAGGGTAAGTCATTTTTTTTTATATTTTTATTTCTTTACATCTTGATTGTAACCCATTAAGTATTTTCTATCCGTGACACTTAATTACTGGAATTAATTTTGGAAAAATTGCAAATCAGTGGTAAGACCAAAAAAAATTGCAAAATCATGGGAAACTTTATCACTTAAATTATTAAAGTTGATAAGCTTTACTATTGATTTGTAATTTTCCTATTAATTTTTAGATTTTATTATCGATTTTGCTATCAATGGTTTTACTTCGAAAAGTGGAGAGACGAGTTGACTTTTTGCTATTCGTTTTAAATTCTCAAAAGATGTACAAGTGATTTGGAAAAAAACATTTGACTGCTATGTATGGTTGCTACTTTTTGTAAGGTTGTTATTTTTCGTACCAGTGATTGAGTATTTTTCATGGATGTACAAGTGATTTAGTAATTTCATGGATGTACAAGTGATTTAGTATTGCTCAAAAAATGTACAAGTGATTTAGTATTAATCAAAAAATATTGTTGATTGCTCAATGACCCAATGTCTAGCTTTATATTGAACTGCCTATGTATATTAGTTGTTTCTCAACTTAATTAGTTATATCTGAAAGTTTGCATAACATTTGTAGGTTTTTAGTTGATGTCAGATTGTGTTGGGAGTACATTTTTCTCATGTCACATTGTTTGTAGGCAAGTTAAATTATTATTATTTTTCCTATATTTTTCTCACGTAGTTTCAGGTTTATAATTTGCAAAGAACTATTATAATGTGATTTGCAGCAGTAGCACCAGCAGGTGTACATTGCTTGGTATTTAAATTAAATTTTTTAGATTGCAGAGCACTGGTTAGTGTGCATTTCAATTTTAATTTTCTTAGATTGCAGAGTAATAGCTGGTGTGCGTTGGTTGGTATTTAATTTTTTTTTTTTTTTTGAATTGCAGAATACTGGCTGGTGTGCATTGTTTGGTGTAATTTTTTTGGATTATAAAGTGTTAACAAATGTACAATACCTTGGTTTGTATGTTTTGTTTTGTGTTTACAATTTTTTATTAACTTGCTTAGCAGGGGTGCGTTTAGTTTTAATGTTTGCATTGATATGAAGTTTATACTTTAAAGTCATAAATTTTTTTAATAAAAATGATATGTTTATGATTGCGTTACTTGCCGTACTTTAAATAGTTGATTGAGAATTGTTTATTTTCAAAATATACAACTAAAAATATTTTCAAGTTTTTTTAATAAAAAAATCTTTTCAAAACTAACCAGACTTTTATTCATATTTTGACTTCAAATTTTTAGCAACAAATGGGATAAATTACATTTTAACACAATAATTTTATATTTAATTACATTTTGATCTCATCATTATTTGCACCGTGCCTAAAGAGGCACGGGCATACACTAGTACACATATATAATTTATGTATCTTATTGTATATACATGTGTGTTTATATATAGGATGAAAAAATATTATTTGTCTTCTAGCCCATACGGTGATAAACTCATGATTTCGTCCTTACTAACCCATAACCCTTTAATCAATATATATGTTTTGTGACACACCACATGTTTTGGAGCTTTGCTTCCTTAACCCGTGCAAAGTATCTCGTTGACAAATTTGTATGATTTTGCAACTCGTACCACTTGAATATTAATATTAACCAACATTTTTATAGTTTATCTCAATTTGAATTAAATGAGCTTTCCTATTTTTTTTTTTTTTAAATCATGCTAGTGACAAAAATAAAATAGATTTATGTAAATTTTATTTTTTGAAACAATGCTATCGATATGGGGAATTCTATTATATACACTCTCATACCATATGCATCATTAGTTACGTTATTTTCTTCTTTAGTTATGACATTTTTTCTTCTTTAGTTATAACATTATTTTGAGATTTTGGTTATAACTTTTTTGTGTTTGGTTATGATTTATTTATTTATTTTTAGTTATGACTCAAAAAATATAAAATTATATCATTTTCTTCTGTAATTATAAGGTGTATATGATACACACCTTGAGCAGTGTATACCATAATCTTTCCCTATCAATATATTAGAATTTATTTTATTTAATTATTTGTGGGTAATTTAAAAAATCTAAAAAAATTAAGCTCCGTTTGATTTAGTTTTTGAAATGAGATTTAAATTTTGACTTGCGTTTAAAAAAATAATTTTTTGAAATTTTATTTGAAAAGAGAAAACTTGTTTGATTACGAGTTTTAAAAAGAGTTTTTGAGTTGTATTTTAAAAAAATTTTGGGTTTTTTTAAAAAATATTTTAAAATTTTATTTTTATTTATTTTATTTTTTTAGGGTAAATATTTTTTATTGTAAATATATATATATATTTATTTATTTTAATGTGCGTTATATTTACTACATTTATGTACTGTATTTTTTTAAATATATATTTTTTAAATATTTGAAAATTTAAAAAAATTATTTTTTATTTTAAATATATAAATTTTATTTTAAATGTTTATTTATTTATTTAATTTTTTAAATATTTAAATATTTAAATAATTTTTAATTTTTATTTTAAATTTTAAATTTTTTTAAAATTTTAAAAAATTCTGAATCACCCATATATATTTAAATCATAACAAATTATTTGGTCAATATTTAAAAAAGGAGAAAATTATTGAAAAGTCTAAAGTTAAGAAGGGTATAGGACATTAGGTCCAATCGATATTTTTTTATTAGTGAGAGGTCCATCGTTGTGAAATAATTTGGTGAGATTTTGAAGGATATTTTGTTTACTTTTTTTGATTATCTATTCAAATTTTTTTTATCTATTTAAATTTATATATATTTGTTTAATTTTTTTAATCGATTCAAATTTTAACTATTTGTTCAATTTTTTTTCCATATCTGTTCAAATACTTGTCCAAAGCTTTATTATTTGTTCATTTTTTCCTTATATGTTGAAATTATTTTAATGTATATGTTTTAGTTTTTTTTTTTTTTATTCGTGCAAATTAGAGAGAGGAATAAATGAAAATCACTATTCAACCAAACTATCTATTTAATTTTTTTAAATATTTCCTATCTGTTGAACTACTAAGCCAAACCAAATCATATATGTCAAAATATAGAGTGAAACAAAACACTAAACCACTATCTGTTGTAATAGTAAGCCAAAACCAAACCAAACCAAACCAACAACAACAACAACATAGATATAAGCTTAACAACACATATCTGAGCTCAAATATAAATAAATAAATAAATAAAGATATAACAAATATATTCAACAACAACACAGATCTTAGCTCAAATGTAAATTAAAAAAAGAATAGAAATTTCAAAGATACAAGTTGATAAAACAAAAAATGGATTTTCATAGCCCATTCAATTTTAATACGTATTTTCAAAAACTCAAAACAGTTTAAAATTAAATTTTCAAATTCAAAATTGTTTTGGGAAGTTTTAAGAGGAATCTGAAAAAAGTATTTTGCAATAGGTCTCTAGGCTTGAATTTTGTCAAAAAGAAAAAAAACCATTTCCATTTTACATCTTGAAAAGCATATGAATTACACATCAACTACGCACAATAGAGATGCACATTAAAGCAAAGAACAAGAACAGATTTCTGGAGTTTAAAAAAAAAAATGAAAAATCACAAAAAAACACTAAGTTAGAGATATTTTTTTCTATAGAGAGAAAGTGTCATCTATGCTTTTTATCTTTTATGTATATGTATACTAGTATATAAATTTGGTTGTTGTGACATCAATCTGTCTCTCTGATTCTGAAATTTTGGTTCTTAAGACGACACAAATCACCATGGTTGGGATGTACAATGCCATAATATTAACTTTTCTTGGTTTGTCTTTTTGATTGATGGGTTTGCTTCAGTGGACTGACTTGACTTCAATGTTTCTTCGTCAGTGTCAATTTAGAGAGAGAAGAGAACAAGATCCAGCAGATATGCTTTTCCAGCCATTTTATTTTTTGTTCTAAATGTTTTTACGGTGTCTAGGCATCCTGTGGACCAATATTGCCACATTTTCAAGCTCCAGATAGATGTTATTGTTAACATAAGGCATCCTGTGGACCAATATTGCCACATTTTCATTAAAAACTAATTCACAATCAATGCACAATATTCAATTTACAATTGTATTCAGAAATTAATAAGCTCCCGAATTTTTTATTTTTTATTTAAGTGTTATAAGATACTACCAACACTAATTACAACTATAATACTCAAAGCTTTTGATATATTGGTATTGTTTATAAGTGATTATCATGTAATTAAATACACTGCACGAGGGTTGGAGAATATGTCTCAAAGCTTTTGATATATTGGTATTGTTTATAAGTGATTCTTTTTTTCCATCTCCTTGCTGTAAGTTTAACTATTATGTTTGTTGTTGAATTTTAGGAGGCCCATAAATTACTCCAACCAGCTGACAAAATTTTAAAGACATTGGCTGTTGAACTTGCAGAGTACCAGGTGGAGTTTGACTGATTTGTTTTTTTCTATTCAATATAGTTCTGAAATTCCCCCATGGTGTTCATTGAGACTCATGATGGATCCATAATTTTTCTGTGATTCAATCTCTCTATTTTCAGGTCTGTGTTGATGTATTTATTACTACCCAATCTTATGTAGACTTGCTTCAATCTCTGTTAGCCCAAGAACTACTGGAGGGCCGGTATTCATTATTGACTATTTATTCTTCGAGAGTTTTCTTCTTAGTTCTGAATTGATAGTCGCATTTCTGTCCCAAGAATTGTTGATTTGTTGTTGAAAAGCATAATTGTTGCATTTTGATTTCTTTTAAATGATTAGTTTGCAAAGCTGTCTATGTATGCAAATATATGGCATCTAGGCATGTTTGTCTTATATGCTACTCTCATTTGAAAAGAGACTGCAAGTTGGATGTGACTTTCTTATGCGAAAATCTGCAACATACTCCTAAATAGCTTGGTGAAAGTTGCAGTAGCACGGTGTGCAGGATCCATTGATGGTGTTTTTAATTATTTAATTCAAAGTTGCATTTTGAACTGTTTTCTTCTTGACAAACTGATCTTTTAAGTAACAATTTGTTAACTTCAAATGACATCACGGGCTCTTTTAAGTAACAATTGTCAATATAATCAAACAGGTACAGACGTGATTGATCAGATCACAGTTGCCACTGAGACCAATTTCTTACGAACAAATTTGTAGAGAAATACCTGGTGTCCAAGGCAAACACCTAATATAGGGATGTCCCTACACTCGAGTAGCAGCTTAAGGCATATTCCTGTGAGATTCAAATAAGTTACAAACAAGTAATAAAATTCAGCTAAGTAAAAACATTGTGCAAATAATCTAAGCAGAAATCTATAGCATGACAGTCAACCTCATCACCCTACCACAGCAACAACCAAAACTGTCAAATTCATAAAGGTCTAATGCACAAGGTGCAGAATTCTAAGTTTCAGCAGATATATTTCTAATAAGATAGTGTTTCGGTCTGATCTGAACAATATTAATTTGGCAATGAAATACATTGCATCATTCAGGATGTAGATTACATTTAAAACTCCATCCTACAGAAAATGTAAACTTCCACTGTCAACCTTATGTCCAAGGACACTGATTCTGTCTTTTGGGTGATGTAGTTCACATTTGCCAATTGCAATAAATGTAATAATGTATGTGTCATGATACTCAAACTACGTCTAATGTGTGTGTGTGTGTGTGTCTGTTGTATTCAAACTGCTTACCATAAGCACATAAGAATAAAAGGCTAAAAAGCAGAGTTCATTTATCTAACCTATATCTGCTGGGCATGTGGGAGAATCGGGATCTGGTGATATAACAATATTGTCAAAGGCATTTTCTTCATACAAGTAATGGTAAATGTCTTCCCATGTCCATTCATCATTCCGCACAACCACTGGAGGCACTGGCAGCATAACAAGTAAAACAACAGATGTCAAAACAAGAGCCATAATCCAGTGAAGTCCAAAACTTCTCATTCATAAAATGTCAAATATAAATGTTAGCAATTTTTATTTTCTCATAATGGAAGCCCGTGATATTTTAGATTGGAGGTACAGCTTTTATCAGCATGTTTTCATATCAAACTGTGTGGGTCCGTTTTAGTTTATTTTTTATATTGCTCCTGTGCTTGTAGTTTTATTTTTCCAAAGTTCTGAGGTGCTTTCATAAGACACTAGACAGCACAGTCCACTGGACTACAATCTGAGGTACTTTCATAAGACACTAGACAGCACAGTCCACTGGCATGAAAACTGTGCTTGCACAGAGGCAACAATCTACACTTCTCACTGTAGGAGTGGGTTCAAGAAAGGAGTTGGAAAATTCGAAGATCGAATTCTCTAGAATATGATGAGAGGCTTAGATTCTTCAATAATCTCAACTTAGGAACACAACAACAAAGGAGATGATGGAGATAAGAGATTGGGTGAAGAAGAAGGCAAAATGGCTAGAGAATAGAATAATGGCAAGGCTCTCCCATTGATCTCCCACTTTCACTCTCAAGGTTGATAATGGAGAAGGGAAATTAGTTCTTTCCCAAGAGTTAAAAATCTCCAAAATCCATCCCTTGTAAAGCTATGAGTGGGTGCTATTTATAGGCACCTCATGATGTAGGATGGAGCCCATGTGCAAGGCACATGGGGGATATTCTCTCTAACCACCTTGTCCGAGGAGGTGACCTCTCCGAGGAGGTGACTTCTCCGAGGAGGTGACTTCTCCGAGGATGAGAAAACCCCGAAGAGGAGATCAGTCCCTCGGCGAACCCTTCTTCTTAGCCACACCTAACCAATGATCCCCAATCATCCCAAAGGGTCAGGGGTAGTCCCAGAGGACGTCCTGCCGCAAAATATTGCCGAGTCTCATGGACCCCCCGGGGTCGTGCCACCTCGACCCGGGTATAGGCTAGTTTAACCGAAGAGTGAATTTGTCTCCACTCACCGTCCTCGGGATCGGGTCCTTTGTTCGAACTCCATTACGCCCATGGTTCTGGTGCGTAGATCCCGGAAAGCTCCGAGCCCGCAAGTGTTCTAGGACTCATTAACGGAGCGACTTCTAGATTGCGTCTGAATCCGTTCGAAGCCAAGTATTTCGGACCTCTAGGTTCGTGGATCCGAACCCTTTCGAGTCCGAGTGCCTCGGATCTCTAGGCTTGCCTAATACCCTTTCAAGTCCGGGCCTGAGTAAGTCTCTAGGTTCGTGGATCCGAACCCTTTCGAGGCTTAGAGCGATTCAATCCGTTTGATGGCGATAAATCTGGGCCCACCGATTCTTGGACTTGCGATAAATTCGGGCCCACTAATCTTGGGCTATTGGGCCTAAATAATTTAGTGGGCTCAAATTAGCCCCTCTTACATTTGCCCCTTGCGTGTATGAGAAATTTTAAATTTCTCAGACATGCATACGGTCATTTCTTCGACCCTATTTCGCATCACGTTTCCCAAAAAAAAAACATTTTGTCACGACAGAGCCTACGGATAAAGTTGATGACGCACTTCAATTTACAGAAAAAATTGACAAGCAAAAATTTAATTTTTTCGTACTCTTTTTTTTTTTTTTTTTTTTTTACATCTCAATATATATATATATATATATTTTTCATTCCAAGCAAAAAAATAAAGCACACCGACCATCATTTTTTATTTTAGAAGGATAAGGCCCATTATTTATTTTTATATATATACATATATATCCTTACGAGGACCATAAATTTTTTGACCTAGTCTCTTTTTATCAAACCCTATACTCAGCCGCCTCTCTCTAACAGAGGCAGATTCATATTCAGACTTCATCTTCTTCAAGAAACTCTGCTTCGCCGTTTGCTCATTGCCGACTGCCTCCTTTTTCATTAAACCAGGGGCTGCTGCCATTTGTACACTAATATTCATCATAGCTTCAAGCAACACCGCCGACCTAGCCCCGCTCCGACTGCCGCAGACGTCGCGGCCTAGCCATCGTCGCGACCTAAGCTGCTGCTCACCGTTGGTGTTCTACTTCGGTTCATCGACGCAGCTTGCACACCGAAGCTCGATTTCGCCGACCAGCGCCGACACCGACTCGTCTGCGACGCCACTGCTGCTGCTACGGTTGGCCAGATCCGACACCAGCTCCGCCGTGGTATCACGATTGTTGCTTGCTTGCTTGCGGCTCAGTTCGCAGCTGCCCTACGCGTGCAACCACCAGCTCGTACGACCTACGTGCCTTGTGTCCGACATCTGCGACCTCACTGTTGCTACCAGCCGCGACCGACCAGAGCTGGCCACGCCGCCCACTCAACGCGGTGTTGGCCTGCCCAACATCCTTTTAGCCCACTGTTCACGCACGCTGCTCGCGCCGTCATCGATCTACTATGAAACCCATTTTTGGTGGGCCTTGGTCTTCCTCTCAACTATTTTCATTCCTTTTCAAATCCTTTTTTCTCTTGATTTAGGGTTTCAAAATTTTGGATAAGTTTTGGCCCTTGTACAACTTGATTTAATACTCTGAGAATTTGTAATTTCTGTCACTCTGAGAATTTGCAATTTTTAGCTTGAGATAGGTAGTACTCTGTTGACCCTGTCCTGATTTACATAACTTCTTCTTGAAGAAAACAAATTTCAAACCCATGTCTGAGCTTTGAAATTCCATTGATGAATTAACTTGAATATGGCTTGTTGGCTTTTATCATTTGAGAGAAGGCACGATGGGACTATGTTGAGTATTGAGCATCAAATTTTTTTTTTTTTGCACTTGTGTTGACCATTATGATATTAATAGAATACGTGTTGAGAGAGAATATGTAATCCAAGTGAGTGTTGTTGCTAACTTCTCTTGAATAGGATGAATAAAATAAATGTTGTTGTTGTTGATGAAACCCGAGGAAATAATTAGTTGATGTTGAAATTTTGTTCGAATATTGTTGCTTTACATCGGCTTAAGAGGAACCAGCTCGGAGAGACAAAACCTTGATTGTTGTATTTTCAAGAACTTGCTCAGAGGAATAAAATTGTTGTACCTTAAATAGATCATTATTATTTGTTGATGTTGCCTCTTTCCGATAATGCCTGAATCAGGATATGAAATTGATATTGCTCATCTCATTTGTTGGCTTTGCTATTTCAGGCAAATGAATTCTTGATTGAAATCCACGACCTCGGGGCCCTTAGAACCCGCACTAATGAGAGCAAGGGCTGTTCCTCGGAAGTCCGAACAGAAGCAAGACTGTCCCTCGGGAGTCCGAAAGTAGCACACACCCTACTTTGGCAAGAAAGATTCCTCTGGAAGATAACCGAGTCTACCATGCTTACACCAACAGAAGTAAAGACTGTCTCTCAGAAGTCCGAGCAGAAGTAAGGCTGTCCTTTAAAAGTCCGAGCAGAAATGAGGCTGTCCCTCGGAAGTCCGAGTGGATGTGCACTTCTACTTCGGCAGCTAATGGAAGCAAAGGCTATCCCTCGGGAGTTCGAGTAAGAGTCCACTCTACTTTGAAAAGAAAGATCCTCGGAGCTCGTATTGATGAAATCAACGGCTGTTCTTCAGACCCGCACTAATGAGAGCAAGAGTTGTCCCTCGGAAGGCTCTCCCTCAGAAGTCCTGTTCCAGCTCTGATCACTGTTGACTTCAACGGTTCCAACGCACACCACACACGTTCGCCCTCTCAACGCAACGTGTGTGGTTGCTGACTCTTCTGTGGTACCAGCGTTGCTTCCGGCTTCAATTTGTCCGACGCCGACCACGCACGTTCGCCCACTCAACGCAACGTGTGTGGTCCTGTCCACTGCCGGTGCTATTATTGATTTACTCCGGCTATCTTCGGTACTGGTTCCACCCATTCGTGGCCTATTTTCTGCTTCCCACATTGACTCTAACACAGCCGTGCACTTCCTCCGTTGGCCCAAACCTGTGAGTAAGCTCTTTAAGTGTTTTGTTTATTTATTTATTTTATTCTTATATATGTATATTCTTTGTGTGGTGGCAGCACTACTTATATATATATATATATATATACATATTTATATATATATATATATATAAATAAAATAAACAAACAAATGAATGAATCCATGCAAGAACTTCCGTGTGGGATTTATTTAACTGGATTTTCTGACTTGAAATTTGCCAAAGAAATTATGGGCTATTGTATAACTTGAACTATTGTTGCTGAATTTTTTTTATTTTTTTGCCGTCGTAATAGAATATTTGCCACTTGAATTGAGCAAAAAATAATATTGACTTGGGAGGAATATTCTTGTAGCTTGCACGTCAATCCATCAAATCTTGCTACTGATAAGCAATGTAATATACTTCGGATCTCGGACCTGAAATTTGCTATTGAACTTCACTCTGTCCAAATTTTGAGCCCCGTATAAATTGAACCTTTAATATGGAACATAGTGACTTTACGAAATTGACCCGATTGAACTTTATCATGAAGCGACCTATGACATTGCACCTCTTATTGATGATAGAAGACGAAAATCTATATGTTGATGATGCACCCATTGGTATTAAAATTTGTTGAGCTTGAAGAATATCCGAGAAAATGAATTGTTGATGACGTCCGAAGTTGAATTTGTTGATAAACCCATCATGTTGCATGTAACAATATTCTGAATTTTAATACGGTCAACTCTTTAATATTTATACTGGTTATTTCAGCCATATGTCTTCTCAAAAGAAACCCGTTGTCTCGGGGTCATCGGAACCGGCTCTCATGAAAGAAAGGGATGTACCTCCGGCATCTGAGTGGAGGAAATCTCCTTATTTTGGTCGGAAAGATCCCTTCTGGCGGGCGGCTACCTCCACCACTTCTCTTCTATCTCCGAAGGCGGCTCCATTATGTCTCACTGAGGACACTGACTCTGGACATGAGGCCCTCATTTCTCCTTCCTCGGTGCTACGCTTTCGGATTGAGCGGGGGGACTTTCCATACTGTTATCCTCAGTTCAAGGCCTTCTCAAACCCTCCTTTTGGTTGGCGGGAGTGGGTCGATGATGTCCTCTCGGACAAGAGCTTCTGTCAGCGGCTTCAAGAGGCCCGACTATTGATCCCAGTGAAAATATCTCGATCCCTATCCATCCGTCGCAACAATGCTAGCCTGGAAGCCATGGCTCTTCGGTGGAGCACCGAGACACACACCTTTATACTTGGCCAGCATGAGATGGGGCCCACCCTTGAGGATGTGTTCATGTTGCTGTGTCTGGAAGTGACCGGCCCTGATGCCTTCGACCCTGAGCAGACACCCCCCGAAGATGATTCTTTGATCCAATCTCTGAAGCTAAATCTTCAAACTTGTGGTCGGTGGAGTTCCGTTTTTTATGGTTCAGCGAGGAGGACTAGTCGAGTAAGGACGGACCGTGCCTCCTATACTGCATGGATCCGCCACTTCTTCAAAGATCTTCAGCCCTTGGCCAGAGATGCTGACCCTGAATCTCGGGAGTATGAGGCCGGTCCGATGTATGGCTCCAGGCTCTATTTCTTGGGATTTCTGGCTTGCTTCCTTTCATTCTTCATTCTTCCGAGCACACCTCCGGATTCCCTCAATCCTTTCGTCTTCCCCTTGGCAGTCAGGCTCTTCAGAGGAGATCGGATCCCTTTGGCTCCACTATTTCTTGGGAATCTCTACTATCGGCTGGATCTACTACATCGAGATATGGTTCGCTCCGTGGGTCGATATGAGCCTGTCTCCTTTATTCACAGCCAGTTCCTGCTATGTTTCTTCTTCGAGAGGTTCCCAAAATTTGCCCATGCTCCGACTGTATTTGAGGCGGAAGTTCTTCAGGAGATAGTGGATAAAGATGGCATCCCCGTGCTCGATACTGATGGGTCTCGGACATTTGAGAAAGCGAAGTCTTGCCAGCCGTTGATTACACGGTGGTCACGTACCATTTCCACCTTATCCTTGAATACTCTGGTGGATGATCCCCGACGCTTTGTGGCACAGCCGTATGTATGCCCACCTATGGGTGTGGCCACACCGCTTATCTATCATGGTTCCTCCCGCTCGGTGTCCTTTCCTTTGCCGAAGAACATCCCTGCACCCTTTGTTGATATGCTGATTATGATCCGTCCGAGTTCATTACCGGTGTGGCATGAGGAAGGCGTTGATAGTGCCGTTTATAGGCCTGACCGCGTAGCATGTCAATTCGGATTTGATCAATGTGCCCCGGGGCCAGCACCTCCTTTATTATCATTTTCAGCGAGCTACGGGCGCTTCAGTCGCGGGCTTGTACACACCGTGCTTCCCATATCCGGCTCTTTGACGATGCCAGGCTTGAGCCGAGTAGGGGGTTTCACCCCCTCTTTCAGGCGGTATTGGCAGAAGAATATCGATGCGTTTATTGCATTTGTCCAGAGCAGACCGACCGTATGTTTGCCTCCGCCGATTTATAAGAAGGATTCTTCTCTTCGGCTACCCGAGAGCTGAAAATCTGACCACATGTACGAGAGTTTCTTCACCTCATCTGCTCCAACTGACCCTTCTGCTCGGGCATCTGCTTCTAGCTTGGCAATTACTTCTCCGGAGCCAGTCCCTTTGAATAAGGCCTCTGGTCCTCGGACGACCCGCCTTAAGAAGATGGCTCACAAGAGGACTTCTGATGCCAGTCCTTCCGCTCCTCGCCTTTCCAAAAGGCTTCATGAGGTACCCGAAATTTTTGATTTGAAGCTACTTTCCTTTTTGCGACTATACCTTCTAAAAATGAAAACTTTTATTTGCCCATGTTGTGCAGGATCCTGCGGTTGTTGACGTTCTCAGTACCGTGGCTCCTGGCCATGCTGCCTCCCCCAGGCCGGACTCAGACTTGGACGACACCCTCCCTTTGTCTGCAAGACTTGTGAAGATGCGCACCTCTCGTATAGCAGTTATAGATGATGATGATGATGAGGCTGAGTCCTCCGACCATTTTTGTGACCTTATTCCACGTATGCGTCGTCACCGCCCTACCGTAGCTGAGGAGGAGCGCTATCTTGGTGACGAGGTTATTGGGGCTCACCGTTCTGATGTTGAGATTACTAGAGGGACTGATGCCTCAGAAATTGATGCCGTAGGCCATGCTTCTAGAAGCAATGTAGAGACGAGGTGCGCCTCTGGGAATGGTGTGGAGGTGGATGTGCTAGAGATCTCTGAGACTCGCTCTAGCACTTATGGTGATTCTCATCCTCCGGCCCTCCTTCCTTCTTCAGGGATGACTGCTACTGTTCAGGCTTCATCAGACATTGAGATCGATCAGGTGGTCTCTACACGACCAAGTGACTTTGTTGATGCTAGGAGTCCTTCAGTTGCCCCGGCTTTGCATATTGATTCTCCCTCTGGTAATCTTTCTTTCTGAAGTTTGTCATTTACTTATATCTGTGAGAAATCTTTACTTAAATGACTTTCCTGTTCCCTACCTCTAATAAGGCCTTCTTATCTTTTCTTCAGTGTTAGCTGCTACCGGGGTCCTGCCTTCACCTGCCTCAGACTCTGCTCCAGTGTTAGCTGCTACCGTGGTCTCGTCTTCACCTGTCCCGGACTCTACTCCAACTCTCTTTGTAACTCCTCACGGTTCTCCTTCTCAAGGGGGAACACCTGCCTTTGAGACGACTGCCAGAGGTTCTTCATCGCCAGTGCCTTCGAATATTTTGGATTTGAATCTCAGTGATTTTCACATTGATAGTGATGCTTTTGGTCTTTCCCCTTATCGTTCGGCATTCTCAGGCTCGGGACCTCTGCCGGGAGTTACCCCTCCGGGTGGTTCATCTAACCCGATAGACATTGGGGAGATTCCTGAGACTAGCAGCTTTCCGGCCCCAATTCCTCCTTCAGCTTCTGGCAAAGTATCATTTCTCCATTATTGGGTAGCTCCTGAGTTTGCTTCAGTTCTACAGCTTGTGCATTCAAGTTACCCGGAGACCTTTGCTTCATTTGCTTGCCAGTGTCCACTCATTCAGACTGCTCTTCTCGAGTCTTTTGCCACTATCTTATATAGCTTGGACAGGCAACGGTTGTGTGACCTTAATGGGAAAGTAGTCGAGACGGCGTATCAGGGGATCTCTGACATGGAGCGTCACCAAGTGGACTTATCATGGCTTCGGAAGCGCCTGGATATAGCTTCGAACGCCAGTCATCGGCTGGAACTTATGTCTGTGCTTGCCTCTTATCGCACCTCTATAGATGAGGTAAAGGCAACTCTTCGTGAACTTGAGTCGGGTTATGCTCGGGCCTTGGAGACTTTAGAGGCACACTCTACTATTTGTCCTCCAGATGTAGATGTGACGGGCAGCTTCTTCGAGGGTGTCTTTAGGAAAGATTGAGTTTTTTTTTATCATTACTTTCTTGCCCCTTTCGATAAAAATGTTTTATCTAGGACAATGCAATGAAATGACAAAATTTTTGTTGTTTGGATATTTTCGTATTGTTTTCTCATTCTACTTGATAAAATATTTATTTCGAATGATACAATGGAAAGAACAATCATATGCACATGTTTATAAAAGCTGAAGTATTCTCATTAGTTCTTCAACTTTCTTGACAAAAGTATAATAGATTCACTGTAAGTGATGGGATAAAACATATACCATAGAGAAAATCAGCTTCTTCATAACGTAAGGGAAATACAACTTTTAGACAAAGTAAGAAAGTGAAAATGAATTTCAACATAGATAAGTCCAACTATGGGCAGTAATGCTTGATAAACTTTGCATTGAGCGGGCCAGTTCGGAAGCCGTCTTCAACCCTTACAAGTTTGTAGTACCCGCTTGAGCTCGCCCGAACCACCTTGTAGGGCCCTTCCCATTTTGGAGAAAACTTGGGCAAAGGCTATCCTCGCATGATTGGGTCTACAATCTTCCATACTAGATCACCTTCTTCAAACTTCCTTGGTATCACAGTTTGGTTATAGGCTCGGGCAATGGACTCATGATACCTTTCCATGACTTTTGCAGCTCTGTCATGCTTTTCCTCTAATGCTTCCAATCTGGTGGTTCGAGGCTCCAATACCATCCCCGAGGCGAGAGCCATTCGAGCAGACGGCGTTTCCAACTTTATAGGTAACACTGCCTCGGACCCATACACAAGGGAGTAAGGAGCTGCTTGAGTTGGCTTTCTCTTCGAAGTGCGATACGCCCATAGGGCTACTATCAACTGTTCGGACCAAGTCCCCCCAAACTCATCCATCATCTTGCTCAGAATCCTTATCAGTGTCTTGTTTGTGGCTTCCGCTTGCCCGTTCCCTTTTGGATAGTAGGGTGTGGATTTGTGATGCTTCACTTGGTAAGTCTCTAGGAGGCTCTTCACATATTTGTTTATGAAGGGAGTGCCGTTATCCGAGAGGATGGTGTTTGGTACTCCAACTCAGCAAATGATATTCTCCTTGATGAAGTTCGCAACTGCAGGCCCCGTAGCGTTCTTCAGAGGAATTGCTTCGACCCACTTTGTACTCAATTCTGTGGCTGCGAGAATCCACTTGTACCCCTTAGAAGATGTGGAGATGGGCCCTATCAAATCAAAAGCCCAGGTATGGAACGGCCATGGCGTTCGGATACTATGCAGGTCTACAGCTGGAGCATGGATCAAATTTCCGTGTTTCTGACAAGTCTGGCACCTCTTCACGTGATGGGATGCATCTGACTCCATGGTCGGCCAGTAATACCCAAGGTGTATAAGTTGCTCGAACAGCCGAGCCCCTCCTTGATGTTCAATCTCGTGGGCTCTTCCGAGGACTAGACCTGACTCCTCCTTGGAGAGACATCTCAGGGGAGTGCCCTCAATACTTCTTCTATACAGCTTGTCCTGATCAAGAAAGTACCGCCTCGCTCTCCTCTTGAGGTGTGCAATGTCCCTCGGGCTCTCAGGTAGTGTTCCCTCTTTGAGATAGTCAATGTAGACTTGCCTCCAGTCAGGGGTATCAATTTCAAAGCAACTCTCATCCTCCCGGATGTATGACTGACACTTGGGGCATTCCCTCTGTAATTGATTTGAGTCCTTCTCCATCTCGGGCCAATAATAACCTTGTCTTTGGATTCTTCTATACAGACTGATATCCCCATCCCCGCAAGACTTTTCATGGATCTGTTGTAGTCGGAAGCTTGCTTCTTGTTGGCCAATACACCGGGCTAGGAATCCGGTACCTCCTCGGAAGTAAAGTTCACCTTGAATAATTGTGAATTGGGCAAGCTTGGCCATAGTCATTTTTCCAACTTTGCTTCTGAGTTGCTCGAGGACTTCTCCTCTCCAGTCCTCCGGAAGGCCTTTGTCTTCGGGTATTATTGAAGGTTTTGTTCTCTTCTTGATAACAATTGTTGCCTCTTCCTCTGGAATGTCAACTCTTGCCCCTAATGTTGCGAGGGCATCTGAAAACTTGTTGTCGGAGCGAGGCACATGCTCTATTTCGACCTTCTGAAATTTGTCAAGAAGCCTTTGGACTGTTGTTCGATATGTGGCCAAGGCAGGCTCCTTTAAGACGAACTGTCCTGAAACTTGCTTCACTATCAGCTTTGAGTCCCCCCGGATCCGAATCTTCTTGATACTGTGCTTCTCAGCTGCTATCAAGCCTAAAATAAGAGCCTCATACTCGGCTTCGTTATTCGAACAATGGAAATCCAGTTTATAAGACAAATATAACTTTTCCCCACTTTTGCTTGTAAGGACTATCCCGGTTCCTCCCTTCCCTCCGGCTGCTGCTCCGTCAAAGCTCAATGTCCAGAAGCTTTCCTCGGAAGCCATAGCTGCGTGCACCTCTCCTCTTAATTCTTCATTCACTGGTTCATAGTCACCACTTGGAAATTGGGCAAGGAGATCAACTAAGGCTTGGCTTTTGATCGCCTTGGGGGCTACACATGTGATCTCGAATTCACCCAATGCTAACAACCATCTTGCCACCTTCCCGGTTAGAGCAGGCTTGCTGAGGAGGTATCGGATTGGATCACTTCTAGTAACAATCTGAATCTGATGTGCTAGGAAGTAATGTCTGAGCTTTTGGGCAGTGAATACCAAAGCTAAACAATGTCTCTCTACTGGAGTATATCGGACTTCTGCTCCTCGAATCTTCCGACTGATGTAATACACCGGGCGTTCTACTCCATCTACATCTTGGACCAATAATGCCCCTATGGACTTGGGGGTTGAAGTTAGGTACAACATTAGAGGCACCCCAGGCTGCAGGGCTATCATGGTCTGAGGCGAGGTCAAGGCCGCCTTGATTCTCTCAAAGGCCTTTTGGTGCTCTTGGTTCCACTCGAACTTGGCATCTCCTTTTAACAAAGAGCCGAAAGGCGCAGAGATCTCTGCCAGTGCTGGGATAAACCTCCGAATATAAGACACCTTCCCGAGGAACTTCTTTAACTCCTTCTGAGAATGCGGGGGAGGCATTGCTCTGATAGATTTGACCTTGTCTTCATCTGCCTCGATACCATGCCTATGTATAAGAAACCCGAGGAACTTCCCGGCCGTCACCCCGAAAGCACATTTGAGAGGATTCATCCTCATTTTGAATTTCTGGCACCTCTTGAATACCTTCTCAAGGTCTCGGAGATGGTCTTCTTCTTTCTTGGATTTCACCACTAGATCATCAACATAATCTTCCATCTCATGATGGATCATGTCATGAAAGATTGCAGTCATAGCCCTTTGGTAAGTTGCACCCGCATTCTTGAGTCCGAAAGGCATGACTGTATAGAAGAAGTTTCCGAGAGGTGTTCTAAAAGCAGTCTTTTCTGCGTCCTCTTCAGCCATCTTAATCTGATTGTATCCACTGAATCTATCCATGAATGAGAACATCTGGTGTCCCGAGGTAGTGTCCACGAGGGTGTCGATGTGAGGAAGAGGGAATTCATCCTTCGGGCAAGATTTGTTCAAATCTCGAAAGTCTACACATATTCTGATTTGGCCATTCTTCTTCTTTACTGGCACGATGTTTGCTAACCACGTGGGGTACTGTATTGGCCGGATGAAACCAGCCTGTTGAAGTTTTTCAATCTCCTCCTTAATCTTCTCTTCGAGATCTGGATGATATTTTCGAGCAGCTTGCTTAATTGGCTTGGAGTTTGGGAACACATCAAGATAGTGGGAGACTAGGTCAGGATCTAGTCCGGGCATTTCCTTATATGACCAAGCAAACACATCTGAGTATCGGCTTATCAACTTTAACAACTGTTCCCGCTTTTCTGGGCTAAGGCTCGAACTTACGAATATCGGCCTCGGTGCATCTTGTCCATCACTCAGATCTATTTCGATAAGTTGTTCAGGCTGAGGCTTCGGCCCATCTTGCATACATTCTGGAGCCACTTCAGGCTTTATTACTATATCATTGTCAGGAGGCTCTTCTTTTGACTCGGAGTTGGTGACTGAAGAAACCGACTCCCCGCACCTTCATAAATAATACACCATCTTGCCTCCTTCTCGAACTTTCATCACCTTCCGAGGAATAGGCGGACTTTCTGGTCTAGACATCGCCCGCTTACTTGATTCTGTCATCGGCTCCTTGTCATCTTTGATATCCTCCCAACGAGGAATTTTGACCCCTCGAGGCTTAGAGGTGGTGGGAACTTCTTCGACAGCCAGTTCGGTGAAGTAGATGGCATCAGAATAATGAGCTTCATGGATCTCGAACGGCCTTTCTGTAGCCTGAATTGTCACCGTCTTCTTTCCCCATTTAGCCTTAACACACTGATGATAACTTGATGGTACAGCCCCATATCTATGCATCCAGGTCCTCCCTAGAATGATGTGATAATTTGCCTCAGAATCGATAATATGGAACTTGGTGGCCGAGCAAATCTCTCCAACGGCTAAATCAACTGTTACGCATCCAATAGTAACTCTCCTTTCTCCACCGAAGCCAGTGATGACTATCGGCTGCTTCACAATGCGTTCTTCAGAGATTCCGGCTTTTTCTAGAGTAGCGCGAGTCATAATGTTAATAGAGGCTCCACTATCTAGAAAGGCCCTTTTGAACTCAACCCCGTTAATAAAAACAGTCACATAAAGCGGGCGATTGTGAGAAAAAGGATACTTTCGATCAGCCTCGGAGAAAGTAATGGCACTAGATTGCTCTTTTGCCTTCCTCGGGATAGACCCCTCAGTCGACATGCATTCCTCATGGTGTGCCTCGGCTATATTAATGATAGACTTGGTGATTTCCGTTCTTGCCTCCCTGGAAAGTCCAAGCTGGTCAAAGAACTGTTTGAACTTTACACAGTCTTGCAGGGTTTTGGCATAGTGATCCGGATCTTTTTCCACTCTTGGAGGCTCGTAGTTAACCATCTCCTCGGTCTCCTCAAAATAAGATGCCACATAAACATGGTGTCCTCCTCTTCCATAGTATTCTTCTCCTCCTTCTGGATCAAAGGGATCTTCGCCATGAGTCATAAATGTTCTGCCCTCTGGATCGAGAGCACTTCCATAGTAAACTTGCTCACCCTCTGGCTCGAGGATGTCGTCCAGATAACAGTCATCGTCATCAAGATTAGCGATAGCCTCGATCATTGGGCCTTCATAAGCTATCATAGCAACATTCTTGCCCTTGTCTCGGTGTTGAGGATACGGTTGTTCTCGGATGTCTTGAGTCCCTCGCTTTTTGAACCTCAATTCGTCTGCCTCGACTTTATCTCTGAAGATTTTCCTGAGAGTCCAACACTTCTCTGTCGGATGTTTCAATGTACGATGGTAGACACAAAATTCAGGGCTCTCACGGTCCTTTTTTGATGGCATTTCTTCAACATAAGGCAATTTTAGCTCTCCGTCAGCCACCCATTCCTTAACTAGAGCTTTCACTTCCTCGATTCCACATGGATAAGAAACATTCCCCTTTTCACCATTATATTGCTTTCTTTTCTGGCCTCTATGACCTCCTCCTTGTGAATTTCGGGTATCCGGGGCAGAGGCAGCAGCAACGATAGGTCCACGAGATGACTTGAAACTAGTCTTGTAACTGGCTTTAAATCCGGACTCCTGAGCCTGAGGAATGCTAATGTTCCGAGCTGCTTCTATTAATGCCGAGAAGGTGGGTAGCTTGTGGTTAACTAGAAACATTTTGTACCTGCTCAATGCCCCTTCTAGACAAATTTGAACCAGATAACTCTCCTCAACAGCTTCATGACAATCCACGGCCTTGTCCTGAAACCTTTTGACGTAGTCAAGGATGTCTTCACTTTCTTGTTGCTTCTCTTTACACAATGTAAGTGTGGTCACCTTCTCCGCCACTTGAAAGAACTTGGAGTGGAATTTGTTAACCATTTCCTCCCAACTTCGGACAGAGTTTGGGGCCAAATTAACATACCAACTATATGCTCGGTCGGTGAGGGACTTAGAGAATTCTCTCAGTCGGAGGACGTGGTTTGAACCATGAATACCTAGAGTCTCGATGAATCGCACAACATGTTCTCGGGCATTTCCTTGTTTGCCGTCGAACTTGATGAACTTCGGCACTGTATACCCCTCAGGGTATGGATAGCTCAGCATCTCAATGGGGTAAGGCGGCTTGACGTCTGGATCAGGCAAAGAGGGTAAGGTCCTCTTGCCCCGTTCGAGATCGAACATGGCCTGCACATCGGCGAGAGTGAGAAACTGTTGAGGGAGAGAGTTTGATGGTTGTATTCCCGGGACTTGGCTTATGTACCCGAAGACTGAGCTAGGGGCGTCTTGGCCATTCTGGTGCTGCGAATTCATCATTGGTGAGGACATTTGACGATACTGGCCATCAGCGCCTATAGACAAGCCAGTTGGTGATGGGATATTGAATTGAGGCCCATAGAGTCCACCGCACGGCGCCGCTATACCGGGTTGTGTTTGCAGATTTGTTGTCGGCACCAAAGGAGGCCCGCTTGGTGCTTGGGTAACATTTATTGATGGCGTAACAAGATTAGGTACGGGCAGAGCTCCCTTTTGCGCCATCATGCTCCTTATGTTTTCCTGGACACCAACAGTCGTCGGAGCGCCATTCATTACACCAGAAACTCCCCTAGTCACCATTGGATCTTGGCTCGGCACGCCATGGAGACCGGGTATGGGCAAACTGCTGCCGCCTACTGTGGTTTGAGCATGTGTTACTGTGGCCGTGTTGCCATGAGCCATAGGCTGATTGGGGCCTACTTCTCCTTGGATTTGATTTTGCGCTCCGGTGGGAATAACTCCACCACCAGTTTGATTTCCGTTTGGCGCCGGTGCAAAGTTAGAACTCATCACCAACATGGTGTGAGTGAGATTCTGAAGAGTGGTAAGAATCTCTTGCTGAGTATTCTGAAGTCCTTGAATGGCTTCAAGCAAAAGTGGTTGATCTGGAGTCATGGTTCTGTCATCACCACCATTAGAGGATCCTTGTTGGTGAACTTCATCTTCTCCCGCCATCCTTGTTGGAGTTGTGTGGATTCCAGATCTCGTTGAGACCATTAACCAATCCGCCTCCCCAGCGGAGTCGCCAAAATGTAGGAGTGGGTTCAAGAAAGGAGTTGGAAAATTCGAAGATCGAATTCTCTAGAATATGATGAGAGGCTTAGATTCTTCAATAATCTCAACTTAGGAACACAACAACAAAGGAGATGATGGAGATAAGAGATTGGGTGAAGAAGAAGGCAAAATGGCTAGAGAATAGAATAATGGCAAGGCTCTCCCATTGATCTCCCACTTTCACTCTCAAGGTTGATAATGGAGAAGGGAAATTAGTTCTTTCCCAAGAGTTAAAAATCTCCAAAATCCATCCCTTGTAAAGCTATGGGTGGGTGCTATTTATAGGCACCTCATGATGTAGGATGGAGCCCATGTGCAAGGCACATGGGGGATATTCTCTCTAACCACCTTGTCCGAGGAGGTGACCTCTCCGAGGAGGTGACTTCTCCGAGGATGAGAAAACCCCGAAGAGGAGATCAGTCCCTCGGCGAACCCTTCTTCTTAGCCACACCTAACCAATGATCCCCAATCATCCCAAAGGGTCAGGGGTAGTCCCAGAGGACGTCCTGCCGCAAAATATTGCCGAGTCTCATGGACCCCCCGGGGTCGTGCCACCTCGACCCGGGTATAGGCTAGTTTAACCGAAGAGTGAATTTGTCTCCACTCACCGTCCTCGGGATCGGGTCCTTTGTTCGAACTCCATTACGCCCATGGTTCTGGTGCGTAGATCCCGGAAAGCTCCGAGCCCGCAAGTGTTCTGGGACTCATTAACGGAGCGACTTCTAGATTGCGTCTGAATCCGTTCGAAGCCAAGTATTTCGGACCTCTAGGTTCGTGGATCCGAACCCTTTCGAGTCCGAGTGCCTCGGATCTCTAGGCTTGCCTAATACCCTTTCGAGTCCGGGCCTGAGTAAGTCTCTAGGTTCGTGGATCCGAACCCTTTCGAGGCTTAGAGCGATTCAATCCGTTTGATGGCGATAAATTTGGGCCCACCGATTCTTGGACTTGCGATAAATTCGGGCCCACTAATCTTGGGCTATTGGGCCTAAATAATTTAGTGGGCTCAAATTAGCCCCTCTTACACTCACCCACCTTGAAATTGTCCAAACAAACAGCACAGTCCACTGGACTACTTCCTTTCTCTCTTGCTTTGAAATCGAAGCTCGGAAGCCTTTCGAGGTCGTCTTGAGGCATGCTTGTGCTTCCAAATCTGGACTTACATGTAGCACACTAGAGTGTCCTTTATATAGGACTTCATAGGTGACACGAGTCACACACCCTTAGAAGCCTTTACATATTCCCATGCAACCTATTTACTAATATGATGCATTTTCTTAAGAGATATATGTCACCTAACTTTTAGGAAATTGTGGATTATAATTTCCAAGGCCCCTCAATTCACAATTCAAAACATGGCCAAAGTTCATTTGTCCATTTGCTATTGCTTTTCTTGCCATCTTTAGGCAATTATCAATCCTTTACATTTTAATGTTGTCGTCTTTGGGTGATGACTAATCCCTTCTCGGTATGCTTTGACATACCCACATTTCATTTGTCCTGTTACAGCTGCATATGCAACTTCTGCTTTTTCTGTTAATCTTTTGGCAGAGATCAATTTGAACAGTTTTGCTTCTTTCACATTTGCAATGTGAATTTGAGGTCATTTAGCTGTTATATTAATTGAATTGGATGTGATATCTCAATTTACTGATACAGAAGTAATAATCTAGACATATTTATTCTTTTATTAAAAGCAAAGCATGATGGAATGAGGCAGTGTGGATTATCTGAAAGGGGCCTGTTTTTACTCGGACCTGGATGCCAATTATAAAACATCAAATTCTTGTTTAGGATACTACCATTGTTGTTTCTTTGTTTCAATAAGACTCACTGTTTTTACTTGGTATTTAAAAGTCGGCGTTAGTTGTTTAAATTTAGAATCGTGTAAAATTTTAATTGAATTCTTCATGTTTGAAGCTCAATAAGCTTGTTAAATAATCTACTGTGCCTTTATTTATTTATTTATTTATTTATCTTTAAATTGTAAGCATGAAACTGCTAGTAGCAACTTACTAGACATTAGAATATTACTCGCAGCATTTAAAATAATGTGCTTCGCCTCATGACAAAGGTTCATTTTAGTGATTTGACAAAAGTCTCAAAACACAGTACTGTTAACTTTATTGTTTTCTGTTTCATTTTTAGAAATGGATGACCCTTCGCGTATTCCACCCATTGCCTCAGAGAGACGACGTTGTGCATTAACTAATACTAGTCGTGGCCGAGGTCGAGGTTGTGGTTGGGGTAGCGGTCGGGATGATGATATTGTGTTAGAGGAAGCACGTCAAATCTTGGAAGAGGATGTGATCGATAATGGTTTAGGGGATGATGATGATGCTGCTGATGTAGATCAAGCTGAGGAGGTACTCACTAGTCCGTTTCCTGGGGGCCCATCAGATCCATCAGTACTGAAGAGCTTCAAGGCACATATTGCAGCAGCTATATGGGAGCAAAAGGTAGTATATCTTTTTATCCATGTTTGTTTCATTTAATTATTTATTGAACAAAATTATTTATGTAAATTATTACTTACCTTGCAGGAGAGGAATCCCTTAAGGTGTTATAATCATGCGTCCAAGATTATTGAGTGGCGGTGGTGGTCAAGAACTGACAATAGAAGGTTTAGGGACATTGTGCAGCTGTCAGGCCTATCTTCTTTGGTCCATTGCACATATCGGTTCGTGAATAGGATTGTCATAGCTGCATTTGTTGAGCAATGGCAACCAGAGACAAATACTTTCCATTTGACAGTTGGTGAGATGATGATGACATTGGATGATGTGGGTACCATCTTGGGGATCCCTATCACAGGTAGATCAGTTAGTGCTGCAACTTTAACAGATCAACAGGCACATGCACTTGTGGTAGATGCCTTGGGAGTTGATGATGCTAAAGCAACTGAGGAGCTATCATCTGCTAGGGGACAATCAGTGAAGCTGGAGTGGTTACGAACCAAATTCAGTGGTTGCAAAGATTCAGACACCGAGGAATCCATAGCTTGTGCCACCAGAGCGTATTTGCTATTTCTATTGGGATGTACATTATTCAGCGATAAGAGTGGGACGAGAGTTCCTGTTGTGTATGTCACATCCCAAATCCGGGCATGACCGGCCGTGGCCCACAGGGACTTAGCCCATGGCACACGTAAGCCTAAACATGAATCCAAAATCATAAAGAATAAATGTGATGATAGCCCAGAATAAATAAATCAAAACTCAATCGAGTGACATGTCACAATTGAAAAACAAGTCATAACCAACTTCCTAAAAATATATATATACTAAATGGGACACAAACCGCCCACAACATAAAATAATTCTAAATAAAACTCAACCACAATGTATGGACAAAACTCGAAAAGCAACCTAAAACAAATTAAATAAATGCCCTAGAGGTCCATGCAATTGAGTCCCCGCTACGCCATGAGTCCACTCTAAGTCCTTCTAACACCTGGAAATGGTAAACAACTAAGTCAGTTGATAGCTCAGTGAGTAGCAACATGGATAGTAAATACAGTTTTGAAAACAGGGTTCAATTCCAAAATAAGGTATATCACAGAAACTAGATTGGCATACAGTTTGGTAAATATAATCTGTTTCAAAAAGAAGGTTCCATAGTTTAACACTTAAAATACGCATATCTCGCAAGAGCATGATAAATGACATTTTCCACTTAAAACAGATTATAACATGAACACCAATAATTTTCTAGGTACCAATAAAAACAAATAATCTGCCACACATTTCTCAGGCTATAAGCCCCGTTGGATCCAATACCGAACTAAGAGTCATCCTCAGGGTGGCACCTGGGCCTTTTCTCAAAGACGATCCGATTGAAGGTCACCTAGTTGTTTTTAAAGGTCTTTTCCTTACAATCATTGAGCACTAGAGTCATCACGGCCCAACCCGGATCTGTTCCCTAGTGGCCAGAGTCACCACACACAGTGCAATAATTTCCCTGGACTAAATACACACATGGTCCCAATAATCAATACACATCAGTTTCGTAAAACATGGTAGTTCATCATTATAAACATGAGACCAAAACAAATAGTTTACAGTATGCCAAGTTCACACATGTTTCAGAAATAATTTGATTCAATTGATAATATAATAATTTATCAAAACAGTTTAATCATGAAACAACAATTTAATTTTCCAACAGTTCAGGGTATGGGGAACATTTATAAAAATATGTAGCATGAAACTACTCACCTGAAAACGAAATAGTATAATCCTCGAATAAAGTATGAAAGTCCAACTAGTGGCCTGAACCAAGTATAAAAACTACACGTCACAACTAATTTAAAAATACTAAAAAAGTAGGAACTAAGTAACCTCAACTAAAGCGCACTAACACGGTTCAACCCAACTCACCGTTACTCTTAAATATTACCTAATTTCATGTTCTTCAAGGTTTAAAATCACCCAAGACATAGGTTCCGATCGAAACTTCACTAAAAATAACTTTAAGATAAAACAGAGTTTTAAACAAGTTTTCGCAATTTATTCGCTAACTTTGAAAATTACAAAACCCACTCCACGCTATTCGAAAAATTCCAATAACCTCCATATATGATCTAATATATCCTAAGTTTCAAACCCAATTGGTTTCACTTGATTTTCTTATCAAAATAATTATCTACAATTTATTATATCCAAACAGGTTGTTTTCTGTAGCACTTTAAAAAAATTGACGGTTCTCTTAGTATACACGAGCAATCAATGCAAGGTAAAAAATTCAAGAAACTAGACTCGTAACCGGTTCTAATGACACTAATTTGATAATTTTTGGATTTATACCCAAAGAGAACAACACTCCCGAATTTACTGTTTCGGACTGGTTTCCTGGACAGATTTGAATACCTCAATTTATATGGATTTCGACTCCCAAAAATTATGAAAAAAATCAGATATGCAATTCAATATGTAATTGATCTACTGTAAAAATTTCAGATTAAAATTCATTCGTTTGATATGGTTTCTTGATTTTTAAAGTTTGCTGGCAGATTAATATTCTTAGGAACAACATTATGAATTTGATTAAAATTTCTAGAATACTCTCCCCATCAGCCAATCCATTCCTTTTTCTTCCACCAACTCACAACACCCACAAGCACCATAACTATGTAAACATTAATCTATAATAGAACAATAATAAATTGATTCTTACCTTAGAGTTGTTCAACCACAAAGTTGCTGAAAACTTCTCTCTCTCTCTCTTTCGTGACTGCTGCTATACTCTCGTGGCTGCTGCTATATGTTGAAGGTGTAGTGCAAAGCAATTATAATTAAGGGTTAGGGTTTTTGCTAGGAAAATTAGGGTTGCTCTATATATATCTAAACAAAACTCTAAATAATTATCTAAACAAAAGGTTTTAAATTATTATCTCTTTATATCATTTTATTTTCTAACCCATTAATTTAAATAAAATATAACTATTAATATAACAAAATATACTTACAAACTTACCCTCTATTTTTTTTTTATAATAAATCTTGCCTCTAAATTAAATACTTCCACCACAAATTTATTTTAAGTTTAAAATTAATTAAAAGATCCTCCAATAATATTTAATTTGCACCTTAGAATTCACTACCAAAATATTTGAGATTGTAATATTATTATTTAATTATTTACTTAATTTTTATATTCGGGTTCTCACAGTGTACTTGAAGTTGTTGATGGATTTGTCTGATATTCATACATATGCTTGGGGTGCAGTTGCATTGGCATATTTATACCGACAGTTGGGATTTGCCACGAGATCAGCTGTTCGACAGATGGCTAGTTACATGAGATTGTTGGAGGCATGGATTTATGAGCATTTCCGGCCATTTAGACCTCACCAAAACATGGAATATACTGTACAATTGCCTCACGTGCATCGATGGACTCCTCGTCGGGAAGCTGGCTCAACGATATCACACCTACAGGCGTTACGGGAGGAGCTTGACAGATTGGCATTTGATAAGGTACACCAATTAATATTAGTTTAATTAAGTTTTCTCATTACATGTCACTCATCACGATTTCATTTGTGTTTCTTTCTTAGGTTACTTGGGATCCATATCGACATTGCCGTCAATATCACCCATGTCATGAGATCACATTCTACACTGGCTGTTTGAAGTGTTTGGATGTAGTTGAACTCCATTATCCTGAAAGGATTCTTAGACAGTTTGGTAGGGTTCAGACCATCCTACCTGCGCCACTCGACCCTGTTCGTGCTGTTAGAGGTGTGACAGCAGGCCGATATACAGTGATGTATCAGTATCTTGATCAGATATGGGAGAGTTGGGATAATCATGTTTTATCTGCTCGGAGGAGGAGTACCCCAGTCAGACGTCCAGCTGATTGTGTTGATGGTTACATGTAGTGGTATACAACCATCACACACTTACATATCCAGAACCCCACACATCGGTCTGGTTTTAACCCACGTGCGCAGGATAGTCGATTTGACATGCAGGATGCTGAGGTATGACAGTATTGGTCATACATTGTTTACAATTTTTTTGAAGATGGCATGTGTTAATTACAATTGTATTTGTTCTTAATGCAGCGTATTGATCACGCACTACAGATTGCCCATCCTATCATCGAGGCAGGCCATGATGCTAGTGTTCGTGAGCCAGTTAGGTTATATATCAGGCCATTGAGAGGATGACACGTGTTCTTCAAGGTCAACAAATTGATGAGGCTGGACCTAGTTCTATTCCACTTCGAACATACAATCGTAGGAGACGAGTAGATGATAGGTAGTTGGTTATGTGGTAATCTTGTTTTGTTATTTTGTAATGGAAAAGAAGTACTCTTTTGATGTTTTTGTTGTTTTGTAATGAACAAAAATTACTCTACCAATATTTTGTAACGAACAAGTATTCATGGTTTGTATTTTTGGTAATCAACATGAAGTATTATGCCAATGCATTTGATACACCGCAATGAACAAGTACTACCATGTGCATTAAATTAACTCAAAGCTTAATCTAACTCAACTATTTAAATGCTAATCCACAAAAATGTATTGGTAACTATTTAAATTGCATCACTACAACTCAACTCACATACATACAATCAAATGTCTCTCTAGTAGCTACCCCTGAATGAACAACTTCTTTAAAATGCTCAATTCGGCGACTATATGCAGTATCCCATCCAGCCGCACAAGAATGATGAAACTTGCACCAATTGGTAGCTATCGGTGGAACTGGATGACCCGGTAACATGAACACCTACATTGACACAGCTAGAAGTATGAGAGCAATGCAATACAAAATGATAAATGTATTACACAAATCATAATGCTATACCTGGACAAAATGATTCCTATTAACAAACCCAATAGCAATCTCACACCGTTGAAGTTGTGATATTGGCACTGATCGTAGGGGGAGGAAAGTAAGGCATTGTTGTGCAGATAAGTGGTACAATACCACATTATAACAAGATGCAATAAGATGACCCATGTCAGGCATAGTCATCAAACGGTGATACCCTGGATTGGGCTCAAAGTATGATAGAATATGGGTCAGCTCTTCAATCCTGTCATGTGAACCATATAGATGAGTGTAATGGTCTACGTGTGTGTGCAATTCCTGTAGAAGATCACGCCTAACTTGACCCCATTCAGCCTCTGTAAGCCCCATCAAGCCAGCAATGGCCCTAAACCCGCAATTGCCATCGGCATCTATATCCTTGATAAGATGTATGTAAGGCTTCAATTCAACTGGAAGGGCATCAACATATGAATAAGTCGTACTTGTACGTGTCCGATATACCTATTCAACAGGGAAAACATCAACACATGAACAACAAAACACGTAATTTATCATAAACAAAAATGTAAGTGAAAAATGATTACATGTACCTGCTCTTTGGCAGGCCGTTTTTTATGTACTTTGACAGAATCTTGTGTGGGGATCTGGGTGCCCATAGGTGAGTGGCTATCATGTCCAGACTGAACTAGCTCAAATGCACATGGGTCTCGAGGCGTAGATACATCTATCTTCTTATGTCCCTTACCTCGAGGGTTGGGCTTCACATTCGGCTCAATGAGAAAACTACTTTGCGGATCTGCAATCTCTCCTAACTTATGCAGAATTTCCAACTGCGTAGTGTAATCAAATGCATTGAATCGCTTAAGTATGAGATCAAATTTTGGTTCACACCTCAATTCCACTTTATCATTCTTCAACTTTTGTACTACCTCAAGAGTCCTCCAGTGTGGGTTAATGCTATCAAGTGGTATTGGACGACTCTGCCGGATGTAATCGCAATCTCATGGGCACACGGTAACCCGTGTGTTCGTCGAACAACACATCCACATACTGAAGCATCAATGCCAACATCATTCGCTCGCTTACTCTCTGCTAAGACATGATCTAATGCAGTAATAGAGATATTGCCTCGGAGCTCTCTAAAATGGGATGGTTTGAACTGGTGTTGTACAATGGTTAAACTCTTCTCAAACGATGCCTTAATATCAACATGTTGCAACTTAAGCAAACTATGGATCTTTGTTCAAGAACACTCAAAATTTACTTGGTTAGAACCAAGTTGCCGTTTCAGTTTTGCATGTGCACTTTCAGCCCTGTATACAATGGAAACAATTAACATAATCAAGTTTAAATAATCAAAATCATAATGCGTAATAGTGTAAGGTAGACAAATATATATTACCTATTGGTTGTAACATTCCCGAAGTGCATACAACTATCTGTCCATACGGCAACAAACTTATCCTTATATGGAATTAACCAACTTTGTGACACATATTGCACTGACTCAGGATATGTATCAAAATCCGCAAGTAGCCTAGCAAGATGTTCATTGTATTCAAGCTCAGTTGAGGAGAGTACTAAGAAATTCCATAAAGAGATAAACTTGTCCCATTCCTCCTTACTCTTAAACATTTTCTTGCATTTCGCCAGTACATTTCTACTAGTATGCCATCTGCATAATAAATGTCGAGATGTAGAAAATACCCTGTCAATAGCATTCATCAAAGCAAGCTGCCTGTTCGTGACAATCACCTTAGGAATAGCAATGTCATCCAAGAGACTACGCAATGTAGTTAACACCCAAATGTAGTTATCAATCCGCTCAAATTGGAGATATGCAAAGGCTACGGAGAATGACATATCAGTGGATGTCACTCCAACTATCTCAAGAAGAGGAAGACGATATCGATTTGTCTTATATGTGCAGTCCATGATCAACACCTTTGGAAATGAACAGAGCAAATCTAAACTGACAAGATGTGCCCAAAACAAGTCTGTGACAGTCATCGTGTTGTTGTCACACCTATGCCGCTCAATGTAATTATGTTTTTCTAACTCACCCAACAAATGTTGCATTTGTGATCTCCCAGCTTTCTCAATAACATTATTCCTATGATGCACATTGTAAATGGTTTTCATAGTGATTACATTCAAAGCATCCTTTCGTTTCAATGTAACCAAAATCTCTTTCGGTCTGACCATGCTTTTGGACATATCCACTAATAATGATGTTTCCTCCTCAGATAATCTCCCTGCAAATGAATGTCCTTCAAAATGTTTAGCAGGAGCATGGTTATACATTCCACATGCTATATCTACCATCCAATCATCATCAGCCATCAACTTACGAGCCCTTAACTCAAAGGGACACCCGCATTTCTTCGTACCCGTTATCTTCACAATTTTTTGCTTGAATCATCTCCTTCTAATTTCTTATGAGCTCTGTATTGACCACTTCTCTCACAGGCAAGAAATATCCTTGGTGTCCTATGACCACCACCATAGTCTGATGTCTTAATGACAATCACAAACCCATTTTTCCTTCCGACGTCCCGTACCCAACCAAGTAATTCTTCTTTGCTCTTGAAAACCTACAAGTCAAATTCAACAAAGTCATTAATCATCCGAAAAGAAAAAGAAAAAAATACTAATTTTCAACATGAGACTACCTCATTAGTAATAAATTGACTCGTGTAGTTAACAAGACCCCCAGATCCAACATTAGCGCATTCCACGGATGCTCCGTTCTGAAAAAAAAAAAAAATTGTAAATGTTCGGCAGTATAGAGTTGAATTAAATGAAATTGTTCGATTTTTGTTAACCGAATATACAAATAAAGTTCGACTATAGTGTGTTGAACAAAGGCATTTTGTTCGACCGTAGTATGTTGAACAATGATATAATATCCACCTCTGATTACCTGAACTGTACCAACTATTTACCACTCAGCAAGTAACGAAAACGAAAACAAAAACAACAAAAAAATAACCTCTTCTTTGCTCTATTGTTGCGAATCAAAGTTGCCAGATGCATCCTTCATTGAATCCATTCAAAATCTTCAATAATACTATATTTTTTATTATTTGTTGAAGAATTTTTGGTTTTGATTTTAGGATTTTTGTATTATTGACAAAGAAGATGCGTAAGGAACAAATTTGAAATTGATAATTTATATTATATTCATTTTTGTCCTTTATAATAAATACACAAATGATGTGTATTATAATTTGTCCTCTATAGACATTTCACTTAAGATTAAAATTATAATAAAAAAAAATTAATTAATGATTTGCAGGTGGGGTGTAAATAGAGCGACCCACCAATCACTCTCTAAATTTTTGAAAAAGATTTCGAGAGTACCCTGAAAAACAATTCTTGTGTGGCCACTCCAAATGATGAAAATGTACTATTTTCATAATTAAAGGGTGATTGTTGTAATTATAATTCCCATAATACAACTTCCTTCTTTCTTTTTGGTAATGACAGTAGTCTCCATCCATGTTTGATGGTTGGTGGCAATGGAGTTGCCGAATCACAGTGAGCTATCCCCACGCCTTTTAGGGTTTCTGGATCACCATTTCACCCCCACTCTCCACCACAATCTATGTTCATCATCATCGGTATTTTCATTGTTATTACCATACAATACAGCTTGCGATCTCGAGGCGAATTTGAGCACAGAGTGTGCTCAATTAGATGCTCATCTCCAACACCTACACCAAAACCTAGCCAAGCTCATAATCTCATGGATTTCTCGATCAATTGCAGCAAAATCCACTCTCCACAAGCTCAATCTAACGACAATGTCCCCATGTCAGTACTACTCACTGAAACCCCATTGATTGAAAGGCTTCTTACCATACTCTGTTGTTTTAATTTTGGGTTTGATTTTCAGATGGGATTCAGAATCAGAAGATGCTGACCCAGGATTTGCCTCAGCTTGCAATGGAATTGAACCGACTTGAAAATATTCGCAGTTATGCTGGTCAGTTTTTCATTTGTTGCTTTGCTTATTTTACATTTTTTTTTTTTTTTTTATCTATGCTTTTTATCTTTTATGTATATGTATACTAGTATATAAATTTGGTTGTTGTGACATCAATCAGTCTCTCTGGTTCTGAAATTTTGGTTCTTAAGACGACACAAATCACCATGGTTGGGATGTACAATGCCATAATATTAACTTTTCTTGGTTTGTCTTTTTGATTGATGGGTTTGCTCCAGTGGACTGACTTGACTTCAATGTTTCTTCGTTAAAATGAAAAACTACTGTAAATTTCTCAAGTATTCTTTCATTGTTAGTTCTCGATTTGACAGTACACATTTTGTGGACACATCCATTTCATAGATTAGTTTTTGTTTTTTAATTTCATGTATTAGTTTCTAAACATGGTTTACAAGGTCCGGCACTCTGTTTTTGTTTTTAGTTTCTCAACAAGGTTAACAAGGTAGGTACACATTTGTTTTTGTTTTTGTTTTTGTTTTTTAATTTCATGGATTTGTTTCTCAACAAGGTTAAGAAGGTCCAGCACTTTTTACCATTAGATTATACAATCTCAAGTGACTTCTTAAGCCTAATATTATAATTTCCTATGAATTACTGTATTGTTGGTAGTAACAAAAATGATAATGATAAAACCAGCGGCAGTTAATTTAGATGGAATTCTTCATGACTTTTTTCTGAACATAAGTTTGTATGAGTTAAACCTAATATTATAATTTCCTATGAATTACTATATTGTTGGTAGTAACAAAAATGATAATGATAAAACCAGCGGTGGTTAATTTAGATGAATTCTTCAGGACTTTTTTCTGAACATAAGTTAGTAGTAGTAGTAGTAGAAGTCCTATGGTTAATTTAAGTTGGTAGAAGTCCTATGGTTAATTTCAACCTAATATTATAATTTCCTATGGTTAATTTAGTAGAAGTCCTATTTGCTTTGGTCTTGACTTCACATTGAAATGTTCTTGTGTTTTGTCCCTTAGCTACTGAATTCACTACAACTTAGAATTGTTAGAATTCCTGAATCTTTAATCAAATCCCAAAATTTTTACAATAATCAGAAGCATTTGTTTACATTTCCCCAGTTTGGGATGGACTTTCACCAAAATCGGGTAATTAAAATGTTGGAACTGGCAAAATTAGATTATCACATAAGATCACAGCCTAATTATTTTGATTATGTGAATGAAATACCAATGAGAAGCATGTGTGTAGAATATCTCTTGGAGGGGTTTATTAATTATTCAATTATGTGACCTTGTGGTTTGCCCATTCATCAATATAGCATGAGACCAGTTTCATATGAATGTCTTTGCATTATTTTAGACTAGATAAAACTATGTTACTTGGAACATGGATTGTTCCGGTGAGTGGAATGAGAATAAAAACATGGTAGGTATGATAAGACTAAATTTCTATAGATTACATTAGGAGAATTTAAGATACTTTTAGGCTAATTTTCTTTTTAGAATTACACATCCAATGAAATATACTTCAGTTTTTTTCAACACATCTCTAGGAGCATTATGGTCCATTTCTTTAATATTTGATTCATTTCCTTCTAAGGAAATGTTTAAGGAAATAAAGAAATAAGAAAAGCTATTGGCATGCTTTGAATCACTAAATTCAGCATTTTAGAACAAAAATGTTCCATGTTTTAGAAAATGCTTTCCAAACTGTAAATCACTTGGGTATTAGTGCGAATTGTTTATTATTATATTTTTTGTAGTGTAATGATTATACATTCATTATAACAAAATTCTTGAAATGTCCTGAACAAGTTAATCTCAAAATTTTCATCAAGCAGACTGATTTAGAAAATGATTGCTTCACCCAAAATTCATTAGTTATTGGTGAAGTTACGAAATTTTGCCATGGAATTTGCAAATGAAATGTTTGACTTTCTTGATCATGGATTAGTTGTTTTACTATTTGGCTTTATATGTAATACCACAATCTTACCATTTCCATTCCATGTTTAAGTGAGTGATATTTTACATGATTGTGCGCTAGGTTACGTGGAGTCTTTAAAATAAATCAAATACGCATGTCAGATCCCTATACTTGGACAAGGGTGTGGAATACGAGTCTGATACTATTGATCGGACACTTCTTATTTGTTTTAACACTATTATTATATGTATATATTATTGTATATTTGCTAATGATATATTTGAACAAATTCCAAGTTAGCAAATTGTTCTTAGGCCAAGTAATCCTCAACTAAGAAGCACAAACATTTCTAAGAAGTGGTGTGTCATGTCAGACACCAATATTACACAGTACTCATTGTACACTTCTTGACACCTAGCAGACATATGTCCAAATATGTGCTACTATTATTTAAAATTTTCTAGACTCGGTCATGCTTAAGACACTTTGGGAACACGTGTCTATTGTTTAGACACACATGAAACACATTACAAGTCTGAATAAAATAATTTTGAATCTACATATTCTTCTCCTTTAGACTTTAGAAATTAGTAGTGCTGCATGTTGCTATTATCTTTTGGTTAAATATTCAATACATGACATATAATTGTTTATCCTTATATATGACATATAATAAATTTATGAAAGTATATCTTTTGTGTGTGTCCCCCACGTGTTATGTCCTATATTTTTTGATTTTTTTTATCGGCATATTTGTGTTGTGTCACATGTATGTGTCAATGCTTGTTAGATCCTCAACTCAATTTCTCGCGGACATTCATCATTGTAAAAAAGCTATCTAATCTATATTGTCATATCTGTATGTGCCCACCAAAATTGCTTCTTTCTTTTGGGTGCATAAAATTGCTTCTTTCTTGCAATTCATTTTTCCTTGGAACATGGAGTGAGAGTTTTTTTATGCTCAATGGCTTTAGTTTGATCTTTGTCTTGCTCAACCAAATTATAGATGTTTTGCAAATCATGTACTTGCTCTCATTTTTCTTAACTTACCAGGCAAGTCTTTACTAACCCATCTAAGATTTCAGATACCACTCTACAGTTAGAAGCAATGGTTGGAGATCTTGAAGATGCAGTTTTATCTGTTGTGAATAAAAAAAGGGGAAGTGTACTCGCTGCAAATTGCTCAAATCCATCAGTTTCAACAGTAATGACTTTATTCAGTACTATTTTTGCTTTATTAAGATTACAGATTGCATTATTAGATCAAAGATGGGACTGCACAGAAAATTTTAATGTATTCATTGAATGCAGGACCAAGGATCAAGGGAAGAAAAGTTCTTTCAAGCTGTAAGATCCATGAATTGTATTGAGGATTTGTTGGTCAGTCCTGTGAAGTTCCGACCTCAGTGGTGCCATCTTATGAAATCTGTGGATTCTAGAGTAGACAAAACATTGACTTTGCTCCGGCGACAAGTTCTTGCAGATCACCGAGCTCTTCTTTCAACTCTAGGGTGGCCACCAAAAGTTTTTACATCAAAAATAGAAAGTGGGAAGATCTCTATCCTTCCAAATCCATTGGTTCTGATGCAAGTAGATAAACAGAAGGCCTATTCTGAGAGTTTTCTAGAACTTTGTGCTCTGCAGCATTTGCAGACACGGAGGGAAAAGCGACAGCTTGGGCTTTTGGGAAAAAAGAAGCTGAATACAGGGCTTTGGGCCATTGATGAACTGGCTTCTCCTATTGCATCACGGTCAGAATATCACTTCTCGAAATGGGTTGATCAGCCCGAGTTTATCTTCGCTCTTGTGTCCAAGATTACCAAAGATTTTATTGGCGGAGTTGATGATGTTTTACAGCCTCTTATTGATAGAGCAAAACTGGTGAGCTTGAGTGCTAAAGAAGCTTGGATATCCGTAATGGTCCAAGCACTTTCTTCATTTTTAGCAAAGCGAGTTTTCTGTGTTCTTGTCAAAAGATACAAAGAGAAAAAGGAAAAGTCGGAGATGATTTCTTCATGGCTTCATTTAATCGACCTTATGGTTAATTTTGACAAACAGATGATGTCACTTGTAAGTTCAGAAGCTTATCTCTTCACGGAGGACTCTGAAATGCTTGAAGGATCGTCAAGAGGCTTATCTGTGTTTTCATTATTTTCTGAAAGGCCTGATTGGCTCAAAATTTGGTCCAAAATAGAGCTCAAGGTTGGGAGAATGAAACTAAAAGAAGAATCAACGCATGAGAGGGCTTGGTTGGTTGACACGAAAAAAGAAATTGGATCTGCTGTTGACACAACAACCGAGCAGTTTCTTCTTTATACTAGGGAAGATCATAAAGCCCCCTTGATTGTAGAATCTGCGCTCAAACTTGCTTGGGAAATGATTGAACGCTGCAAAACTTTACCAGGCATTTTGGCAAGGGCCCAATTCATCAGATCAACTGCTGCTAAACTCCTCTTGTACCTTTTAAAATTACTGCTTTTGCAGTACAAGGGAGTTGAATTCCTTTCTACTGACTGCAATGATGGCTCCTTGCTGAAACTATGTGCGGTGATCAATGGTGCTCGATACTGTGAATCTAAACTACAAGAATGGAGCGACGATGTCGATTTTCTGGAGATGAGAATTGCTGAAATTGATAAAAACATCTCTGTAAAAGATGATATGAATGATAATTCTCTCTTCTTTGGAGAAGAAATAAAGAGCTTGGCCGATCTGGAGACGCATTTGCTAATGGAAATAATTGCTGATCTTCTTCATCAATTTGAGACTCTTACTGAGGAGTATCTCCAAAACAAGGACTGCTTTGAGCAAGAGGAAGAGGATGATGGCCTACATAGAGCCTCAAAAGTCATGGATTTTTCTGTATCTGTTGACATTCTTGAAGCATTGGATACTTTGAGAAGTCAGCTTTGTATCATTAATGCGAGTCTCAATCCAAAGGACTTCTCAGATTTGTGGAGAAGCGCCGCAGATGGGCTAGACCGTTTTATTTTTGGCAGCATATTCACAAGTGATTATAGATTCTCTGAGAAGGGTACCAGTCAGTTTGGAGCTGATATGCGAGCATTGTTTGTTGTTTTTCAGCCATTTTGTACTAAGCCTGAAGCATTCTTTCCCTTTGTCAGAAATTCTCTGAAATTGTTAGAAATGGATAGGCGAGATTTAGGGCATTTGAATTTTTGTAGTGTTACGCACTTGTCTTTTGATCAAGCTGAAAAGATTTTGAGGAATAGGAAATTTTGAATTGCATCTAGAGAGTTGAGAAATGAGAATTGATTATATGTTTTTGAACTTTCATTACATTTGTGCCAAATGAATCATATATATGCATGGCATTTCACTTTTGGCAACAACAGTGGTAGTTTTAATTAACTGAATGGAAAGGAAGAGTAGTGCATGATAGGTAGAGGACGACTAGGGCAACGTTAGGGATTATAAAAAAAATAATTAATATTGTTATACAATACTGATAGAAGTGTAGTCTTATACTCATGTGAGTATTGTGTAAAATTTTTAATAATTTTATTGTGGTCTCTAGTATTTTTGAGATGACTACTGGTGTCTCTGTGTGTGCGCGCGCACAAGAATGTCTTGTCTGATGCTCACCTGAAATGGAAAAGAGAGGAATGAGCTCTCAAATCTCAATTCAGTAAATGATAATTGAAAGAAGCCAAAGAGTGAAATGGACAATTTGCAATGTTTAGTCAATATATTTAAATGATGGTTCAAGTACAAGTTGTCTAAATTGCACCATGTTAGTTTTTGTAAAAATCTAGTTATATCAGTCCTGATTAATAATTTGATGGGTAATTCATTAGTGGTCGCAGCATTTTTATGAAAAAACTGCCTAGAATATTTACAACAAGGATTTAGCATTCAATCTGTGAGAGAGTAGTTGTATTTTAGGGCCAACTAGTGCTTGTTTGGCATGCGCCAAAAAAATATTTTTTTTTTTGCATACATATATTTATTTGGCTCAGATCAATCAGCATCTATTAACATACACTTATTTTGAGATCAATTTTGGTGATCTGACCCATTTAACTTTTAAAATTAGTATAGTAGAATATTCATACAAAAAGTAAAGATGATCAACTATTAGTAGCTATATATTCGAATCATATTTTGTTTTTGTAAGACAAATATAATTTAAATATATAATTACTAATGTCTGATCATCTTAATTTTTTTTCATAAATATTTTACTCAATAAATTTTTAAAAACAAAATGTTTCGATTATCAAAATAGGCCACTACGTCCAAAACTGTCTGTCAAGTTGGATGCAATTCAAACCCTTACAATAACACCGTCACAGAAGGTCATTTGTGACATATCACCGTCGCCAATTGAGGTCGCAAAGAGGTAAGAACAAAACGACGTGGTTTTTTATTCTACAGGCTCCCAATTTTCCCTCACTGTAATCCTGTTCCCCCTGTTATGCCCTAAACGTCTCATCTCTCTCTCGTCCTTACTCTTCATCTTCACTAGGTAAGTCCTCACACTCTTTCTCTCTCTGTCACACGCACATACACACACTTGTAATTAAACAATATAACTTGAGGATATTGATAAAAATAGTTTGTAAAGTACAAAACTTGAAATTAAGATTTAAGTTTGCAAGATTTTGATGTTAATTGTGTATTTATTTTGGTTGAATTTTGATGACTTCTTGATTCAATTCAAGTTTGGGCTGAAATTATGAACATAAAGAGCTGAGTGAGATTAACTTCACTATCTCAAATGGGTTTTGGTAAATCTAACAACCTAACCTACTAGGCCCTCCTTGTAGGTTTTATAGTTGGGCAATCCTGCAAAGCTACTTAACGGTCCTCAGCTAGGATTTATTCTAAGTTTCACTGAAAGGGTTCACTTACCCACTAGTTGATTTTGTCCATTTGAATAACCAACTGCTGACCTAAAGGAACCCTTAATTCTTGTGGTCTCTAGGTTTTCACTCGAAGAGTTCACCAAGAACATACTTGTTGGTTTCTACTTAGTTTATCAACAACCAACCCCAAAGGAACCCTTCCAATGGGATTTATCTCACAAGAGTCACAACACTCGAATGGTGTTATAAGGTCATCTACAACCTAAGAAGCATAAACACCCAAGAAGCACGGACAAGCGACACGAATATGACACGAACATGTTGACACACCAATTTTTTTTAAAAAAATGCAAAACACGACAATTGGGGAACACACACGAAATATATAATTTATATATTTATTATGTATTATATTGTATTCTAAGTTATTTAGTTCAAACTTATAAAAGTGGACATGTGTGTTTATGCAACGGACATGAGTGTCCGAATCTGAAAACGTTTTAAAAAATAGGATACGTTTTGACAAGTGTCGGGAAATGTCCAACGAGTATTAGTGTCCAATACAGATACGACACGAATATTCCATCTTTTTAAAAGTGTCCGTACTTCTTAGACAAACACTTGTAATAAGGTAACATGTCGTCTCCGACATTGACACTCACACTGATATTGACACGACACTCATCAGAGTCTTTCCAATAATTACACATGGAATACATTACAAGTTTGAATAAAATAGTTTGTAATACAATGATAATACAAAAATAATTTAAATTTATATCTATTTTCCTCCTTTAAAATTTAAAATTTATTAATTTTGGCTTAAATTTTCATATATATTACATATAATAAATATATAAACTTATATAGTTTGCAGGTGTCACCCACGTATCATAACCTTTTTTTTTTAAATTTTTTATGTTGCTCGGTCCATGTCGTGTTCATGTTCATGTTCGTGTCCGTGTCCGTGTCCGTATTCCTGTTCATACTTCTTAGCCTACAACCTTTCAACGGACTTCAGCAATGGATTTTCTAGGCATATCCCCAACCTCATCTTTGATACACAAATCATAATGGGTATTCTATGCTCATCGTTAACCTGTAACCACAAAGTATCACAAACAACCAAGTAGTTCGAGTTTTCCAAGACTTGCTCTCAATCTTTACAGTCACTAGTTCATCACAAATGTATTTGTGTCAAATTAAGTGTCTAAATACATATATTAAATAAATATTATGTCATTGAAATCTTCGCTCTCTTGGGTCTTTTTGATCTTCAAGTGTTTTCTCGATTCCAAGCTCTTTTGTGAGATGCATCTTCATGTAAAAACACACTCTCTCTGTTTGTTTTTATGCTCTTTTAGCCTTGAGAGATGTATTATCACTCAATATGTTAACTCTAAATTCCTACTTCTTAGTTTTTGGTTGTTTGGGTTGCAAATCCTTATATAAAATGCACGTTCTAATGACTATAATTGGTCTTGTTTTCAAATTACCATACTTGAAGTTTGTTGACCATCGTGGTAGACCAAGCTGGTAGACTTGGTCTTTGGATCTCAGTTTGGTCACCATAATTGAGGTTAGTCAACCAAGTCCACTAGGCTTCTTCTGGTAGCACATGGCCAACTTCAAAAGGTCGTAAGTCACTTCTTTTTTTTAAAAAATAATAATAATAATAATAATAATAATTTAATTTAATTTTTTGTCATTCAAGAATCCGAACTAGACCCTAAGTTATTTTCTTTGTAAGGTCACGAGATCATACTATTCACCAAATTGGTGAATCAATCTTAGTCTTGGTTGACAAAGACTAGCCTATATGCCTTCTAAGGCTTAAGTCTTGTTCCTTTGTGACTCTTGTTACACGGTCTTGGGTAGAACTCACCCTAAAAGCTAGCTCAAGAGGTGAGGGTGCCCTCACGCTTATATGCTTAATATTATTTTAGTACTTGGGCGATGTGGGACTTCACTTCACACCCTCCCTCACACCCAGCGTGCTTACTCAACAGCGCCTACAGCGTGTAGGCCAGGGACACACACCCTACCCATCCCTAAGTATTTTAGTTCTGATAACATGTTATACGGTCTTGGGTAGAACTCAACCCAAAAGCTAGCTCAAGAGATGAGGGTGCCCTCACGTTTATGTAAATAATATTATTTTAAACTTAGACGATATGGGACTTCGATTCACAACTCTACCATTTAAATTTTGGCCTTCTTGATGCTTGGGCATCTTTTCTGTTGATGAAATATCTCTCTTGAGTTCATCCTTAGCCTTGATCACTCTCTTGATGTCTCCGAGACTTGTTGCATATGCCCTTGAGTCTTCAATGTAATCCTACACTAGAACATTACATACAAGTTCATGAAATTGCCAACCCAAGCTAGACCTAGCTTCTACAACCTATGTTACATGGACTCTGGTGTGGGTGCGTATCTAAAGGTTGGATTCATCAAATCTCAAATTTAAGGGTACACAGACTCGGCAAAAAAGAGTCATATTTTTATATTTTTAATCTATTATATGAGATGAAGTGGTATTACATGTAACATACAACGTCAAAAAGATATTTTATATTAATTACACAACAAATAATACATATAAGATAGTGGTAAATACAAACATATGAGAAGTGTCCAGTGAAAAGTATCGGACACATCCCACACCCTTGTTCAAGGGGTGTCCAACATAGGTATTTGATTAATTTTGAAGAGTCCATGTAACATAGTCTTAAATAAAAAAAATCAACACCTAATTAGTACACATTAATGTGTGTTTGGAAGGGGAAAGGTTGGGTACACAACTAACCTTTAGTATAGTGCACAAAGTGGTTATCACATGACTTGAACCCATGACCTCAAGGTTATTAGGCCAAGGTTTACCATTGAACCAATGGTCACCGCTCCATGTAACATAGTCTACAATGCAAAAATACATGCACTTGTACACTTCTTTGGAAATAACTTCTAACATGTGGTGTTGTCTATGAGTTGCCTTCATTGCAGGATTGGAATAACAAGCAACTATCTAAATGTTGGTAAAAGGTAGGAAAGTTGCTGGTAAGGAAGAAACAATGGCTGCACACTATGCTTTTGGCCCACTTGAAGATGATATCATTATAAAACACCGTCTTCTCATCCACACAACCACCATAATGGGTGAACCTCCATTAAAGAAACTTTAAAAGAAATTTACCTCCTTTGTCGTCGAGATTGAGAAGGATGTAGAAAACTATAGTGACTGTGAAAGACTTGCCAAAACCTTCTTACAAGAGTTGACATCGTTTGAACTTCTGCTCCTTAGGAGCAAAGTTGTTAAAGATGCAAATCTCAGAGAAAATGAGAACTTCAATGAGTTAGAAGATGAGATAAACATGCAGATTCTGCAGGCACAAGCTGATATAGAGGATCTGAAGAAACAAGTGGCGTAGCAAGAATGAAAGGCAACATAACGAAGAGTGTGAGGCAATCATGAGGTTAATCGCTATGCAACCACCAAGATCAAAGGCATAGAAGATCATAACAGAACTAGAGAAACAGATTGCAATGTTGGAGTCAGAGAATATAGCTGGTTCAAGAACATTGGAGCTTTGCAAGAAACAATTGCTCTTTTATTGCATGTGGTATGTAGCAAAATGCTTTTCTGCAATGTCTTATTTTTAGGGAAGCGTTATTGCCAAACAATTATTGGTTGCTTCCATGGAAACCAAATTGCTATCCAAACTTTCATTTTTTTGTAAAGATAGAATAAAATATGGTTTTGTGTTTGCATTTCTTGAAGTTTGTGACAAATTTGATTTTACAAGAAACTTCCTTTTTTTCACTTAATTTTTTACCCTCCATACATTCTTGGAATTTTGTTTTTTTTTCGCAATCAGAAATTGTGGTTCTAGTGGTTTTGATGCAATGCTAATAGGACCAGTTATAGTCTAAATTTGAACCTATCAATCTGCGTATATCCCACTTATACCATTTATTCTTAGTTGTTACTATTCGAACCCTTTTTTATCATCTAATCCCAAGCTACCAAACCTAATATAGATTTACTTGTGGTGTGTGCTCCTATTGCTGGATTTAGAGGTTTTGGAATGTTAGTTTCTTATGATTCAGTTCTGTTTGTATCTGTGCAACTTCAATTATATTGGCTTATTTTGAAAATAAAACCATTCGAGAATTGAAACACTTTTGGATCTTTTTGTGAGATTAATAGTTGATATCATTGGTGAATTATGAATAGTTGATGCAGAACAACTTTGGATTCTCAAAATTTTGTAGCCTTAGGAATGGTTTATGGTGGAAAAATATTGCGGGGTTGTACATGAAGAAGAATCAAAATAGGCTTGATTTTCAAACTCTTAGCTATTGGATTTTCTAATAACATGTGTGGGTTTAAGGTGTTTTGGTGTTTATTGAAGATCAATACCAAATTGTTGTTATTGACAAACATGGTTTAAGATCAGTACCTGATGTATTCACCTAGCCCTTCAAGTTGTTAAGGATTTAGTTTGCAGCTACAAAATTTTAAGGGAGGTAGTTGGGGGTGTTAAGGCCTATTTTTCGTTTGATTGATCTCCCTGTCGTATTCATTCGATCTGAGTCAAACGAGAAGTATGAACTTGATTTGAGTTTAAGTTTCTTATCAAGCATGTACACTTTTATTTGAGGGCTTGAATAGGTTGAATTACATTTTTCCAAGAAAAAGGTCGTCAATAGTTATATATATGTTAAAGTGGAAGGTTAATGTTTTTGTTTTAGAGGCCAGTGTTGTGTTAATGTGATTATGTGGGTTGTTGAATATAAAAATCAAAATTTTATGTTTGAATATGAAAATTAGAATGGAAATTAGAATATGAATTATTTTGATTATAGGAATCTTACCTTGTGTATATTATTTCCTAAATTGTATCATGAATATATTATGTATATATGGCCTCTACCTCATTGATTGGTAAGTCAAATAATTCTTTTCATTCTTTTTGGTATCAAATCCTCCTTAGACGTGTTTCTCTCAACCACCCATCACCACTGACTGTCTTTTTTCTTTACCCTTCGACATCCTCAGCCTAGCCTTAACCCAATCTTCGTAGCCCCTCTCATTCCTTGTTTTCACATCAGTAGGCTTTTTTTATCCTTGCCGAGGCTCTGGTTACTGCCGACCAGACTTGGTTCTAGTCTTATGTGCTTCGGCTGCTTCTTTAGGTAGTCTCTGGCTGCTTTTTCCCCATTCTTAGGGTGATTGGACTGATGTATTAAGCCCCTCTGTTTGTCCTTTTATTCTTTTGGGCTACGAGGTTTATTTGGTAGCATCTATTTAGATAAGTAGTTGAGTTTTTTTCTAGTTTCTTATTTTTTCTTGGACTGTGTTGCTATCTTTGTGTGTTTTTCAGCCCCACTTCTTCCACCATGACTGATCCATCCTTTGTTGATATACCTACCAAGCCTGTTTCTATTAGTTATGATTTTTCTTTATCTCATCACACTCTTGTCATCGTATTACAAGTATGGTGTTGAATGAGAAAAATTTTGCTGTTTGGAACCGCTCTCTTAAACTCTATTTAAGGGGTAAGGGAAAAGCTCATTGGCTTTTATCTTTCACTACCCAGCTTGCTGCAACAGATCCTACCGTGCATAGTGGGATATTGATAACTATACTATTTTGGGATGAATGTTCAACTCCATGGAAGATCGTATTTATTACATGTTTTTCTATTGTGACACAATTCCCCGGTCTATGGCATGCCTTGCCACAGATATATGCTCATGCTCATAACGATGCTCGCATCTTTGAGCTCTATCAGGATATTGCTCGTGCTTTCCAATCTGCCTTGGGTCTTTCTGTGTTAGAATTCTTTGGACACCTTCAGGCCCGTTGAGAAGAATTGGCTCAATATGAGCCCTTGACTAAGTTACAAACAGATGCTGCCTCTTTTGTGTCCAAACGCCTTGCTCGTCAGTATACTTACCAGTTTCTGATGGCTTTAAACTCTGAGTTTGAATCCCTTTGAACTCAGATTTTAAACACATCACCTATGCCCTCTTTTTATGAGGCATTTGCCACCATTAATAGTGATGAGCGTCGTAGGCATCTGGTTCAACCGAATCCTTCTCCTTTGTCTTTAGTTTCATCTGATCAGATGGCTCTTGTTGCAAAGTTTGGTTTTCGGGCTTCTACTGGTCCAGTTACTTGTCGTCATTGTGGCGTTTCTAGTCATGTTAAAGCTCGTTGCTTCAAACTTCATCCTGAGTTGAGGCAACGTTTCTCTCGCTCTCATGGTGCTGGCACCTCTCACCTTGCGACTCTAGTGGATTCCGCTACTCCTGCTCCTAGGTTTCCTCATCTCCCTAATTTACAAGAGTTATAGACTTAGATTGGTCAGCTTTAGGCTTAGCTTGGATCTCTTACTGCCAGTTCTCTTGTCCTATCATCTACCACTGCTGTCACCTTTGCAACAAGTACTTCTATTGTTTTCCATATTCGCTCTGCTAGTCCCTCATGGGTTCTAGATTCTGGGGCTATTGATCATATAATAGGTGAGTTTTGCTTTATTTCTTCGCCAATCCCTACTACTATTACCTAATCTGTGTGTCTTGCTGATGGTTTGTTATTCTCTGTTCGTCATAAGGGTGTAGTGTCTTTATCCCCTACCATTACTTTATCATATGTTTTATATGTTCCAAATTTTGTATATATATGTTAGTCGTCTTGCCAAACAATTAATTGTGCTATCATCTTCTTACCCTCATCTTGCCTTTTACAAGACTTGAGTTCGAAAAAGATTTTTGGTAAGGGCTACGAGCGTGATGGGCTATAATACTTTGGGGATCCACTAGACGAGCCTTTCTCTTCTTCCTTAGCTAGTTTTCAGGCCTCTGTTTTGTCTGCTTCCATGTCTTGTGTTTTTAATATTCAAACTTTAAATTATGACACGCTCGTATGGGTCATGTTAATTTTTAGTATTTATGTCAACTCTTTCCTTCATTTCATAAAGCTTGCAAAGATTCTGAGTTTCATTGTGTGGTTTGTGAGTTGTCTAAGCATACTCGTAATAGCTATATCCCTCATATAACTCGTGCTCCTAGTGCTTTTGATCTTATACATTCTGATGTCTGGGGCCCTTCCCCTGTCACTGTTTTTTTTTCTGGTCATAGATATTATGTGACTTTTATTGATGATCACACTAGGTGTACTTGGGTTTATCTAATTCGTCATAAGTCTGACGTTTTTCCCATTTTTGTCCAATTTTTACAGATGCCATTTTTGTCCAATTTTTACAGATGGTTAAAACTCAATTTTATACAGTTGTTAGCAATGTTTTGAAAATTGGACTGAACCAGTCGGTTCGACCGGTTGAACTATCGACCGGTCTATGGTCCGGTCTGGATATACCCTTTAACCCAGTCCCTCTTGAAAACCGGTCATTTTAAGCAAAATTGATGGGAACCGCGGTTAAATCGCTAAATCGGTTGACCTGATCCGGGTTGAAGCAAACCGGGCTGGTTTGCTATATTTGGTCCAATATTGAAAAAGTTGATACTAAAGGGACTTGAACCCAACACCTCAAACTCCAAAGAACATGAATTTACACTCTGCCACCATGGTTCCTTGTTAATATGTAGGAGATATATAATATTAATTGTATTCAAACTAATTTCCCTCAAACACATGTATAATTAATATTTTTACAAATAATATTAATATAAAAATATATATAAACATATATGTTTGATGAATATACATATTAAATTATATATATTTTTTTGATGAATGTAATTTATTTATTTTTAAATCATAAAAATATTTATGAAATAATTATGACATCACGGTTCGATTCTCATTCACTCGACAGTTGAACCAGTGACCCGTTCATCCAATCTATTTTTCGGTTTACTCACCGGTTAGATTTTTAAAACATTGGTTGTTAAGACTATCCGTTCTAATAATGGTGGGGAATATATTGATTTGAGAAAGCTCACCATCGTCGTCACTATCTGAAAGAAGATAGTGATGGCGATGGTAAAAACTCACCATGGTTAAAACTCGCTATCGTCATTACTATCTAAAGAAAGATCCAGTTGATGCTGAGAAAACATATTGATTTGAGAGCTAGAGATACCTATGCAGATATTTTTCATTTTGTTAACAAGAGCATCAATAAATTCATCATTCTGTTTAGAAGGTTTAAGTTTGAAGTTAGAAACTTTCAAAGGTGGTTTAATGTTAACTGGTTGGATAGTTGATTCTGGTTTAGAATTTGATTTTTGGTGGTTAACTAATTCATTAACAGATTCTTCAATTCTGGATAACTGTTTACTTACAGTTTGAAAATGTAAGTTAATATAATTATTCTGTTTGATAAGAGGTGTGAGATCAGCCACTTTCACTGTATCTCTTTTTTTGGGGTTTCAGTGGGTTTAACGAAAATAGTAATGACGAATGGAATATTGTAACAAGAAGCTAGGCTTGGTGCTAGTTCTAATGATTATGGAGAAGAATGTATCGATTTGATGCTTTTGCCTTCTGTTGCTAACCATGTCTTAGGTAAGTCATCTAAGACATTAAGTTGAGGTTCTGGAAGTAGTTCCATAATAGTGGCAAAGTCAAAATACCACTCAGGAAAAGATATAAGCTGTTGGTGCTTTTCCAAATGGAAATAATACTAGTTTTTGAGTCTCTCAAGCAGTTGAGAATTATGGTAATTAAAATACCATTATCGAAACTCCTGGTATTTAGGTTGCATAAAATCCTGGTTAATAATACAACGATTTTCACTTCCTGGTGTAAAATCTATTAAATTTCAAAACTCATATCACTGGCTGTGGGGCTACCTCTATTATACGACCTTCTGGTATCATATACTCTATGAGGTATTTGATTTTTTTGAAATGCGGATTCCCTGAATGATAGATTCTAATGGTTGATCATTAGGTGGCCTAAGTGACATACCTTGTAATATTGATTCTATAAGTTCAGAAGTTGTCACGACCCTAAACCGCCCCTATAGGTTTAGTATCGTAACCAGCCAGTAATTCTAGATTACCTTCAGCCTCAAGGACAAAATTTCAAAATATTTAAATCATATCGGGGTCTAAAGCGGAAGTAAAGCAAAAACAAAAATGTCCATCGAGCTTGTACCTACACGATACAATAATAATTTATAAACATATACAAATCTCATATATCTCACACACATATAAATTTAAGGCTCAGCAAAATACAAAACTCTGACAAAGCTAAAGGGCTAATTTTCTTGGCTTTACTCGAGCCTAACTGTAACAAGCCCGCGGGGGACCTCGCTACAGCTCGGACTCGACTTTGTAGTCACGGTTCTAAGTCTGAACCAAAGAGTCCAAATCCGGCAAATCGTTTTGAGAAAAACAGATTTTTGAAAGAAGTGCCAAACATGGACTGCTTTGCCAGATACAGAGTCGCCACCTAAATATTTTTTAATGGGAAATTTAGGAAACCCTGACTCGGTGCCAAAAGGCCACGTGTCCGTCATCACCAAAGTTGCCTCGGCTCGGGAACTTGGGTACGATTGGGGAAGGTCACTTCGTGAGCACCCCCGCTAGCCCGGTCATAGACCGGCCTCTACTAACCATGATATCAATTTTTGAAAACTTTGTGTGTCCTTACTCCGGTTATTAGCCTAGGTTACTATGTGATGCGCACAGCATATAAGTATAGACCGGGTCGCCCGAATTGGAACAAAACATTTCATGTTTGCCTTTTTTGAAAGAGGTTTTGCTACCCGCAGGTAGGCTTGAAACATTTGATGATTTACTCCAATTCAGATAACCCGACCTTCACCCACAGGCATTCAGGCAGTTATATCATATAAGCACATAGCCTCATGGTAAGCATGCTATCATGGCATTCACTCACACGCATGCAAGGATGCTAAAGCATAAAACTCACCGAGTACTCCAAGTCAAAATAGAAACTATATTAGAAATCATGCATGATCCTAAGTGTACAGAAATGCCTAATGCAACACATGCAAAATGCAACTATAGCAGGCTCGGTTATTCTAAGATGGCATATGGAATGCTATAACTACCATGTATTCAATTTGGAATTGAAAGTACAATGCAGTTAGTATGATGTGCCGAGCCCGATGCATGCAATACAGATGAATGATGCAAACATGCTGTCATACTGTATGCTAATTGAAATATGCCCTAATCTAACCATCAAAAGCGGATAAATAAAAGGGAGAAAGACGTGGGGTTGGAAGACATACATCACACTCACCCACACTTATTACAGTTGTGCCCTCGCTCGGAGGGTCCAAATAAATAATACAGTCCAAATATTACAGTCCCGAAAATATTACAAGATTCTTAATTAATTAATGAATTAACTAAGAAAACAAGTAAAACTAGCGTGCAAGCCAGGGACTGCCTTGCTTCTGATGGATGATGCATGTCCGGATTGTCTTGCGCGGAAATCCACCGGAATGCCCCGATTAGCCTCTGTTTACACCTGTTCTTGAAATGCGTGCCAAGTTCCAAAAAGTTGCTGATTCCTCGTTTTGCTGCAACAGAGAGCAGAAAAGGGGCATAGCAATGTATTTGCACAAATATATGCATGTCTCGATCCTCGTGCCACCAATCACGCATACCGAGGCATGATGGCCGAGGAGTCGAAATGCACAACTCAATATAGGATGAATGCACATGAAACTACAGCTAAAACCTAACTCCATCATGGGTAATCTGGAGTGTCGGTAACTGGGGAATTGAGACACATTCCGTCACTCGGAGTACGAAATGTACCTCGTTTCCCGCGCCCGGGCTAACTCCTATTCCGAGCACGATGCAATATGCGTGATATGCATGAAATGCAACTAAGATGCAATCCTAACATACACAATGCTATGAAAATGAGATGCCTCGAAATGCGTGCACGCTGGCACGCAAACCGAGGTGATGATATGTGTCTCGAAATACGTACACGCGGGCACGCAAACCGAGGCGATAATATGTGTCTCGAAATGAGTGCATGCGGGCACGCAAACCGAGGTGATGATATGAAACAATGCGAATGACAATGAGATGCCTTGAAGTACGTGCACACGGGCACGCAAACCGAGGCGATGGCGGAATGCAATGTAATGACATGAAAACATGATGTGGGCTTATACCAACATGAGTGAGCCTCAGCCACACTCACATGGGATGCCGGTGGATAAAAACAGGGTGCCTCGAAATGCGTGCACACGGGCACGCAAACCGAGGCAATGACAGAATATGATGAAGTGACATGGAAATGACAAATGGGCTTATACCAACATGAGTGAGCCTCAGCCACACTCACATCGGATGCCGGTGGCAGAAAATGAAGTGCCTCGAAATGCGTGCACACGGGCACGCAAACCGAGGCGATGATAGAATGATATGAAAATGACATGGAAATGACAAATGGGCTTATACCAACATGAGAGAGCCTCAGCCACACTCACATCGGATGCCGATGGCAGAAAATGAAGTGCCTCGAAATGCGTGCACACGGGCACGCAAACCGAGGTGATGCTAAAATGTGATGAAAATGACATGGAAATGACAAATGGGCTTATACCAACATGAGAGAGCCTCAGCCACACTCACATCGGATGCCGATGGCAGAAAATGAAGTGCCTCGAAATGCGTGCACACGGGCACGCAAACCGAGGCGATGCTAAAATGTGATGAAATATGGCAAAAATGATATGCAAGCATACTAATGGAATTTCAGCACTAAAATATGGGGGAAAACAGTCCCGAAATGAAGCGAAATGACATGAAATGCAAGGAAACGTCCCGAAATGCAACATTAGGCATCCGAAATGGCCTATAGCTATGCCAAACATGCACAATATGGACATGCAATGCAAAGACAGAAGCTAGACAGTCCCAAAAGATATACTTTCACAGTTATAAACATGGCCAAACAGCAAGTATAAGTAAGGGAAAAATAGCATGCAAGAATAGGGGCCAAAAGAGGGGTAATGAAGCAAGTGGTATAAGAAAAACTCAAACTGAAAAATTTCCTTCTACAACACTGAAGATGGACCAAAAATATGAACATTTACAGTATATGGCAGGCCTCAAATCAGTATACAAACATGCTAAAAATGTGATGCAAAACAAGGCTCAAAAGGTGCTATAACATGAAGTATATAAAATAATCACCAAACAGAAAATAAGTGTGAATGAAACATGAAGTATAGGCCAAAACAAGGCCACTTTCAGTTCGGACCAAGGTCCAAAAACAGAAGCAAAGAGGGCTATCAATTTATGCAAAAATGGGGCCAAATAAGGGATTGAACTACAAGTGACACATGGAGACACCAAACAAGGTTGAGCCCTTCCTCAATGTTGGAGAGGGGCTCAAAATAAGCCTAATATCAGTTTATAACATGCTCAAAAACAGATTGCTCATGGGCCAAAAATAGCATGCAAAACTATGACATACAAGATGATCAATGAAGCAAGTATATTATGGAGGGCTCAAACAAGGTTGGGCCCTTAATGAGAAGTGAATATGAGCTCAAAATATGGCCCTTTTCAGTTAGGGCCGGAGCTTGAAACCAAAAAGAAGTGGGGCTTAGAGATAGATCAAGGAAAAGGGTCAAAAGGTTAAAAGTGTAACTTACCCTTGAAGATTCAAGCTTTTGTTGCTTCTTGGATGGATTTGTAGCTTCTTTTGCCTTCTAGAAACCTTCCTTGCTGCTGGAGGTGAGGTGATGGTGGTAGAGCTTGGTGGTGTAGAAGGAATGAAGGTTAGGGACTTAGGGTTTTTTGAAGAATTGAGAGGGAAGAAGATGGAGTTGGCTATGGAGCTTTTAAGAATAATTTTTCTAACCCTTATGAAGAAGGCCACCAGCTGGTTATATGGGTTCAAAATGGAGTGTAAAGGTGGGGGAGAAGGAGGGCAAAACTCCCCCACAAAATATCCCCCGGATACAGAAAATATCTGGGGGGTATTGCCCCACAGCTGGAAAGGGCACAGTGCAAGGAAGCAGGCCGGCCTCATACTTTTACTGGAGGTGGCCGGCCGGCCACACCTCCTAGCCGGCCGGCTAGGGGTCAAAAGGGTCAAGGTGATTTTCTGGCCGGCCAGCTATTGGGGAGGTAGTCCTATGTGTGTACAACACAACCATGTAGTTGAAATTCCAAGAAAGTGGGCTCAAGGGGTTCAACAATGGCTCGGAAAGAGGGGGTCAAAAGGGTCAAGTTGACTTACTGGCCGGCCATGAACTTTTAGGGGCCTCTCATGTGTGTACATCACAGATATGTGGTTCAAAGTTCAAGAAAAAAGGTCCAAGGGGTTCAACATTAACCCGGAAGAAAGGGGTCAAAAGGGTCAGGTGACCTTAATGGCCGGCCATGAATTTTTAGGGGCCTCCCAAGTGTGTAGATCACAGATATGTGGTTGAAAGTTGGCAACACTAGCTCCAAGGTATTCAACATTAGCCCGGAAGTGCGAAAAACGGGCGCCGGGAGGCTCCGGAAGAGAAATAACTGGTTGCTGCAACAATTGCTGGCCTCCCACCCTTCAGTGACCTTCCCTGTGATAAAACAGAGGTACCTGCCAAAAATGAACGAAACCCGTTGCAAAACGAACGTTCCGGGGCCAAAACACGCAGTTCGGGGTCCCGAAAATGGGCTGTTAAGCACCGAAAATGGTATTCGACCTCGAAGTGGGTTTCTCAACCCCCAGTGTCCCTCAAAAGGGATGAAATAAGATGTATGCCAAAAATCAGAGCAACAGGAGATGGTTAAGCGGTCCCGAACCGAGGCACACGGCCTGACGGCTCCGAAAACCGGGAACCGGACTCCGAAGTGGGCAAAATGGCCTACGGCCACCAAATGTAGCCTACGGACATTTGAGAGACGGTCTACGGGACCACTCCCTCCCCTCAGGAAAAGAAACAGAGAAAACCGAGTCTGGTTCGCAAATCGAGACAAGGCACAGAAAAGGGTTCGGAAGTCCGGAGGCAGGGCTCACGGCCGCGACTCTGAAACTTCTGAATAAGCACATTATGGAACATCACCAAGCGCTCAATCGGTGACGTCTGAGTCTTAAGGTCGGTCAAAAATGGGGTGTCTACACTAACTTACTCCATTCCGGAAGCTCTTCAAAAGGCTGACACGGGTAGACTCGGAGACTTTCTCTATCATTGTTGCTCAGTTTGCTCATCTACATTTACATATAAATAGTGAGCTAAAGCCCAGCGAGTAGTAACAGAATAAAGATGTTAAATGAATGAAGTTCAACAACATAGTACAAAAACATGTCTTACAATTTCGAAACGATTCTTAAATCATTTTCAAAATAAGGCATTTTCCATATTATATCAAATTTATAACAAAACATTTTCCATGTCAAATCCCTTATCAAAACATAGGTTTCATTTTCTGAAACAATCCATTTTAATAGGAAAAACAATTCAATTAGCTATCATATCAATCCCTTGCAATAATAAAGCCATTGTTCGAAAGCATTTTCAATACAATTTCGATTTCAATTCAATTCTCAATGATCCAAGTTATCCCAATGGCAATACTCATTCAATGACAATTTACGTGGTACATCCAATAGAGTAACAATATTTCAATAACAATGGACCACGAAGGGTCTAACACTAGAGATCTCTGTATTTCAATCAATTCAATAGCCTTGGTATTAATCTCCCCCAGGCAAGGGTCAATGGCCTTAGTATTAATCTCCCCCAGGCAATGGTCAATAGCCTTGGTATTAGTCTCCCCCAAACAAGGGTCAATGGCCTTTGAATTAATCTCCCTCAGGCAAGGGTCAATGGCCTTGGTATTGTTTCTCTCAGGCAAGGGCCTCACTAAAGGATGCCACGAGTACAATTTCAAAACAGAACTTCATTCATTATGAGAAAATAAGGTTTCAATAAACCATTCCATCAATCATCGTAACGTTTCAATAAACCATTCAATCAATTATATATCAATTTTGATAGCAATAACATTTTCAGAAGTAAACGTAGCTTGAACATGTCTTTATAAAGTTATTACTCACAGTGGGTTAAGTCGATATGAGGCCTCGGATGCCCACCTATATAAATCACATAACAAAAACACAATAGAAGCACCATTCAATATTCATTTCATTTCAATTCAACACTCTTTATGTGTTTCTAGTTTATTCTATGACTATGTGAGTCCAATCGATGCCTAAGAATACTTAGAATGTCATGAGGATGTAAATATGCATTTAAAAGAGTTAGTCAAAATTGCTGAAAATAGGGTCTCCGCTCGAGCGCAACTTCTTTCGCTCGAGCGGGGGCTCAAAAACAAAGGTGGTGGCTCGAGCGTAGCTTTCGTCGCTCGAGCGGTCTGCAAACTTTTATAAACTTCTGGGAGCTCGACTTTCATGCTCGAGTGGAGCTTTCCTCGCTCAAGCGGACAGCATGAATTCTGGAATTTCCAGAGCTGTGTTTGAGCTTTAAGGTTGATATTCAAAGCCTCAAAACTTGTGTTTTTGGTATAAAAAATGGAGACCCATTATATAATTTAGTAAACACTCTCAATTAGAAATTATTTATTCAAAATCATGCTCCAATTGTCCAAATTTAGATTTAACTCATTTTCTTTATATCAAACCCACAATTTTAAAATATGAATTAGACTTTCCAAACTCTTGAAATTTCATGATGTATGTAAAAATAGAACCCAATTTTATTATTAATTCTAAAATCAACTCTCAAATTTCATGAACTCATGATTTTTATAACTTTTTCTTCAAAGTCATTTATATACTCGATTGCATGGATCCAATATTCAAACATTTCTTGTTGCATGTAATTTATAGAACTCAATTTAAGAATGATTCTCAAAATTGAACCCAAATTCAAATCCATAAGCCTTTTAAACATGAATTAAAATATCAAAACCTTGAAATTCTATAATGCATATTTAATTAAAGTATTAATCTTGTAGAGTTTGCCCATGCATGTAACAATGAGGCTTAATTTCATGCAAGATCACAACATCAAACCCAAAATAATTAATTTTCATAACCATGAACCTAACTTAATCTCTTCATCTTTGTTTTCTAATTTCTTCCAAATTATATGAAATTGAATTCAAACTCATCATTAATTTCAAGTGTAATACATGAATTCTTCAAAAATCAAGATTGAAAACCCTACCTTTAATCTTCAATTGATAGCTTCTTGATGATCTTGCATTTTCCTTTCTTGAATTTTCTTCAAATCCACTAGTAGAAAGCTCTCTCTCTCTCTCTCTCTCTCTCTCTCTCTCTAACTCATGGTTTTACCCAGCACAAAGAGAGGAAGAAATTGCCTACTCGCTCTCCTTATGTTCACACTTATACACATACACACACAGCTTTCTCTGCACACCCACCTCCAAATACACCCTCAATTCTAGATTATTCTACAATTTAATGTATGATCAAAATTAATTTAATTAAGCAACACTTAGTCTTAATAAATCTTGATTAATACATAATTAAATCAATCATGACTAATCACAAATCCCACTTGATTTAATTAGTTTAATTTGACTTCCTTTAGAGCCCAATTAATTATATTTAAATTTATCAATCTGAATCGAATTTTTAATCAAACTCCCAAAAGGATCCAAATATTAAATTGAACTTATTGTCATCATCAATTTTGTTTTCCCAAATCATTTAGACCTTCAATTTCTGATCAAACTCCAATTTTCTATCAATAATTTACATATTCAAATTGGACACCCCATAAATAAATTTTAATTCGTAATAATCACAATTCTCAATTCTCATAATTTAATTAACTTAATTAACTCCAATTCGGACCTAATTAATTGAATCTCAATTTTACTAAACTGAATCGAATATTTAATTAAACCCCTAAATGGGTCCGTAATAAAATTGATTCAACTTCTTAATTTCACTTCCTTAAGCCATTTGGACCCTTAATCCTTAATTTTCAAAATAATCTTTAATAAAATCATATACAAATCAGATTTCACAATTCTCATGAATCCCAAATTAAATTAGGATAACGACTAATTAAAAACCCAAATCTCCATAATTAAACAAATATAAAATATTATATGTGGCGGGGTTGTCACAGAAGTAGATTGTCTAGACGATTCAGGTAAGTCGACCCTGTAAGGTGGGGTAGATCTAACACTAGTACTAGACATACTTCTGGTCAATGGTCTTTGAAAATTGAGGTATATATTTCCTCCTTGTGTCTGAATGACCTGGTCTAAAGTTTGTCAAATAAGCGATCTTGCTAGAACAACATTATGTATCTTCCACTGTTTTGGAAAAGTAATGTCCTACCAAGGGATCATTTTGGGGACAGCTACTTGAGAATTAAATATGTTAGCGTCTATTAAGACATTGTGACCTAATTCACTATATTTTTTGGTATAAGGATTTAAGGTTGTCAAAACCTTTAAATGAATCTTAAAGATTGCTGATAAAAGGGGTGTTCTTGGTAAATACTCATAACCATGAGTAAGAACTCTAAGTTCTAGGACTTCTAAAAGATTAGGGTCAAGAAGTGACACACTTAAATTCGAATAAATATTAAAATAAAGTGGTCCATGAGATAAACTGGTTTCAATGGCTCTCATAAGAGAGGCTTTCCAACTAAGACATCTACCATCTCTAAGGGTACATCGGATACTAGTATTTTGCCCTAACAAAGTTAAGGGTTTAAAAGCTATCTGGACTAATCCTATATGGATATATTTATATTTTTTGAAGAAAGGTACTAGATTTTGTATATGAAGTAATTTAATTATTTCATCATTATTTTGTAAAGGTATTGCATGTTTAAAAATTTTTATAATCTTTTTGCTGGTAAAATCAAATGTTCTAATTTTATAAATAGTATCTGGTTTAACATTTGGAATAGCCCGTTTATCTAAGGCTTCTTTAACATCCTAATATGCTACAAGTTTTGCTGCTTTTGATATAGAAGCTATTGTATTGGCTACTGTTGTAATTGGTGAAGACTCAGAATCCATATGGACGTACTGTAACCACATATATATATATATATATATATAATTTAAATAGAATATAATCATAATCTAAACAGTAATAAACATGGCTCTAATACCAAAGTAGGTGCCAACAACAGGACTAAGATAAGCACGTCTGTCAACGGCTTATTGGGAAACAAACCTGCACGCATACTTTGCACTAATAGTCTTACAACCCCATACTCGACTTGGGTGACGACCCACTTATCCTAATCCAAAGTAGTCCTTATTTAGCACCAACCCAGGAATATTACAATTTATATTACAATTATATTAGATCTAAATCATGTCATGTATGGTCTCATTATTGTTTTACTGCTGAGGTGGAGGCCTGAGATAGGCCGCTAAACGGCATATCTCTTCTTGGATCTGTTGTTCTATAAGAGTTATCTGATGGTCAAGTTCTTCAAGAATATGCAAGATTGACGGTCTTAAATAATAATCAGATAGTAAATTTAAATACAAAGATCATCTATGTTTATGAAATTCTAATATTTCACTTAAACTAGCAAGTAATTCAACGGGCATACATGAAAGAGAAAGAGATACTTACAATAATATTTTTATTTCTTCAATCTTCAGATTACACACCGAGAGAGAGAGAGAGAGAGTACAAAGGAGAGGATAAAGAAGAAACCTGAAAAACTTAACAAAGAAACACTCTGCCCCAACAAAGGTGAGGTTATCCCTTTATATACATAATTTAGAGATAATGTGGAGGACAAGTGGCATGTCCTGAGTAGATGGAGTCGTGCATCCTTATCCTCTGGCTGAGTGGGAATCTTCTCTATGACTCAGCACCCTTATCTTTATTGGCTTTATCCTCTGGCTGAGTGGGAATTTTCTTTATGACTCAGTACCCTTATCTTTATTGGCTTTATGCGGATAATGGAAACATAAGGAATCTCTTTTCTTGGAATGCAAAATTATTGCTATCCTGGTTTGTCTTCATGCATCGGTGGGTATTGTTGGCATCATTCACGTGCTTTGACTTTTCCCTTTTTATTTTTTTCTATTTTTTCTAAAATGAGAGTGGTAAGCGAATCCCAAAAATCTGCAAGATTGGGTTCGTCATCTTCTGGATCTTGAGATTCCGTTGCTAAGACTGAGAACTCATTCGCATCCTGGTCTTGACCGCTGGTAATGGACTTCATAGAGGTATCATCTCAGGTTATGGATTGTAAAAATTATTTTTTGTAACACCCCAAAATAATTACCATAATCCATCTATAATATTAATAGACGACAACAATACTAACATAATTAGCTTACATTAAATCCGACGTGATTTACAAAAGAGAAACATATGCGGTGTACATTCAATATACCTAGCCATGAATCTATAGCATATGTTACAAATGAAAGAAAAGAATGGAAGTTAGACAGATAAGAAATGCCTTAAAGGCTTACAACCTTCCAAGATAGTTCTTGGTTATGATAAAAGTGGACTCGAGGCCCGATACATTTAAAGCCCTTGGCTATACAAAAATGAATACAACAAAAAGAAACTCTTGCTCCAAATCCTCCCAAGCTACTATCTTGGTGGTGGCATATCGTCAGCATCTGAAATGTTTTTCCTACATAAGGTGAGCCAAAGCCCAGTAGAAATAATCCAACACAATTTATAAATCTTAGCAAAGTTATAAGGTGAATGCATATGCCATGTTCTTGCCAAAACATCTTTATATCTCTTTTCAAAACTATGCCATGCCAAGTTAATATCTTGATTCACAATTCATTTCCATTTCAATAGAAAATAGGGTGGTGATTCACACTTTGAGAGTTTCAAAACATTACAACATTTTTCGGAAATTTCATCCGGAGGAAACCGTAAACCAGGACCCTTGTAAACGTAAGCTATACAAGCATTACTATTGCCATTTCACAAAAATTTTGTCCACGGGATCGGCACCCATGTATACGCGCGATTTTTGGGACTTTCACCCAAGACACTCAAGCCAACTTAGTTCAACAATACAATTTATGTTTCTCAAATTCACAATTTTTCTCAAAACGATAAACATTTTCAATGTGTAATTGTTAAATAATGTTCAATGTAAATGAATGAGAAAATAATTTCAATTTTCCTAATTCACATGTAATTTCTACAACAATCATAACTATTCTCCACCGATAATCCAAAGCAGATATTTCTAAATAGATAGATCATTTCCCAAACAGATAAACTTTCCAAATTTCAAGAGGTGAGTGATAATACATATACAACTCCACCATCCTCATCAACACTAATCCAATTTCATTATTTTAACATCAATTTCATTATTTTTACAAAATCAATATTCGAGGTAATTAGGGAAAAATTCGTACTCTTTTCAAATTCAACTTCAAGCATCAAGATCAACCCTTTCCAACCAAATCAACATTATTTCCAACATCAAAATCATTTCCAAGAATCTATTCGGAAAAAAAAAACCCCTTTTCAATTTTCACCCAAAACCCTGGATTATTCCAAATCTTTCAAAAATCTCACCAAAGCTTAGAAATACAAATAATTAAGTTGAAACTCATAAAAAGTGTGGAAAGTATCCCTATCTCAAGCTAGAGCACGAGAGAGGGAGTGAGGGGAAACCCAAAGATGCCAACAAACCAACTTTGCTCCGATTAGAACGAAGCCTTCGCCAAGTTTTATCTGTCACGACCCAAAGCCGCCCCTTTAGGTTTAGCGTCATAATCGGCCAGTAATCATTGGATTACCAAAGGCCTCTGAACAGAATAACTTATAATTAGGGGTTGCGGAAGCAAATATAGAAACATACATAATCTATTGAGCTGTGGAGACATATATGGGACAAAAATTTTAAACCTTTATACACATATACATGACGTCATAATGTAGTAGTCTTACGTCACATTCATTACAGATATAGCCAAAAGGGACTTAGCCCCAATATACAGATAACAGAAAACTTGTTCATAATTCAAAAGAAAACAAAGCCTTTTATGTTCACAAAACATGACCACAAGACATGCGGAACCTCCTCGGGAGGCACAAAGCCTAGCTTACAAAAACTCTTTAGACGATCATCACTGAGTCTGGCCACGCGCCCGATCACCTACATATATAAATAAATGATGAGCGAAGCCCAGTGAATAATAACAAAGTAAAGAGTTTAATGAATGATGTCCCATATCAGATTTCAAATCAGAAATAGATTCATATTCACATACCTAACCATAAGTCATAAGCAGATATTTATGGTACATCCATTTAACTATCATGACATATCAAATTTACATAGTCGGTACCGACGACCATAAAGGTCAATATCTTGTGCACAAGTAGCAATTGTATTGTTATCTCTAGGCGAATGCCACGTGAATAAAGACCTCGGTATTGTTACCCCCGGGCAAGGGCCACATGAACATAAGCCACGGTATTGTTACCCTCGGGCGAGGGCCACGTGAACACAAGGATGCTACAAATATATTTTAGAAAGATGGACATTCATTCATGATTCATAAAATACCATTTCAGAAAATAGATGGTATCGTATCAGTCAGAAAACACTTATAATTAAACATAGCTTTACAGAGTTATTACTCACAGATGGCTCCAGAGATAGACAGATAGAGCAGACAGACCAAAGAACTTACGGCGCGTGACCTATACAAATATTACAGATATATACTTGAAACACACATCCGAATAATACTTAATTCATTTCATTCGTTCTTAGTGTGTCTCTAGCCTATAACCTCATTATTGTGTCTTAACCTTGGCCTAGAAATGCCTAGGATGCAATGAGGATGCAAAAATACACTTGAAAATACTTAACAAAACTTGCTGAAAACAGGGGTCTCGCTCTAGCGCAACTTCCTTCGCTCAAGCAGACATGCAAAATGTGATTGGTCGCTTGAGCGTAACTTTTGTCGCTCGAGCAGTCTATAAACTCTGTAAAAGTACTAGTTGTGTAAAATTTCTACTAGACGGTTACTCGAGCGTGAGACTGAGGTCCTCGTTCAAGCGCAACTCTTGTTGCTCGAGCGGTCTACAAAAATGGTAAACTTCTGGGAGCATGCATTTCATGCTCGAGCTAACTTTAGGTCGCTCGAGCGGAAGTGCACACACTCAGAGTGGTCGCTCGAGCGTAGGAGCAAAATTTTAAAATTTTCAGATTTGCTTCCAAGCTCAAAACTCCAATTCTAAACTGAAATTCATGATCCTTAGGGCCAAAAACTGAAGGAAACTAGCGTAAACATGAAAAACAACTTGAATTCAAAATCAATTCACAAAATCAAGCCCCAAAGGTAAGCCAATTATACAAAACCAAGCTTAAAGCTTAAAGAACATAACTTGAAGATAACATGCATGAATTGATATGAACTTAGACTCTCCAAAACATGATCAATTAAGGTCAAATGGTAAGAAATGTGATGAATTCTCAAAACCAAGTCAAGAAGGACACATGCATGTATGACTTGAGTGAATTTCAAACTTAAAATGCTATGATATATGCATGCATACATGAATTGCTCAATTTTCTTCCTTCCCAACTCAATTTTTGTTTGATACAATTTAATTTTCTTTGATTCTTCAAGAAAATGAGTTTAAGGTTACATAAATGAGTTGAATTCTTACCTAAGACTCAAATTCTTCAAGTAGGAGTTCAATTCCTTTGATTCCTCTTCAATTCTCTCCCAAATCAAGCTTGAACACAACTTTTTCTCACTCTCCCTCTCTCTTACGTTGGATGTGTGTACATAAGCTCAAAGATGTGTTGAAATGAAGAAAAGAATTAAGTGGAGGCACGTGTGGGAGCCTTATATAGGCTTGGTTAATAGTTTAATTAAATTGTTGATCAACTAATCATTTGAACATTAAATTATTCTAACTTAATCGTTCCGAACTGAATTTTAATCAAACCTACCATAATTTTCTAAAAATCCTAAATAACACATAAATTAAGCCAATTTCGCGATCGGTTGTCGATAAGGCCTTCAATTTGTAAACCGAAACAGAAACACAAATAGATATTTCTACATTAGATAGATATAAACACAAATAATGCAATGCACAAGTAATTAACTCAGGATTTTATCTTAATTACTTATTAGGCTTATTTAATCATGGATTAACGTTAATCAGAGGTCGGGCTTGTTACACTATCTTTTTAACAAGGATACACGGGTGAAAAGATCGACGGAGCTAGGTGTCTTTGAGGGAAATAGGTGAGTTTTAGAGAGAGTGAGAGGGAAAATAGGGTTTTGAAATGTTTAGAGAGAGAGACATGAAAAAGTGACTTAAAATGAGCTATTTACGAACTGATATACGCACAGCTCGTTCGAGCGCAAGAGTTGCCGCTCGAGCGACCAGACATAATAAGTTGTTCCGCTCGAGTGCATGCTTCGCTCGAACGCAGAATACACACTCCCAGAAGTTTTGCAGATAGGGGTCGTCGCTCGAGCGTAAGAAGCTTCGGTTGAGCGAAGAATACAAATTCTCAGTAGTTTTACAAACCTGCAAAAATACTAGATGTTCACAAAGATTGTTCGAGTGCAAGAAGCTTTGCTTGAGTGAAGGAACAAAATCTGGGCAACAAAAGTTTGAAAAACAAGCTACCAGCATGTTCCAAACACAACCATTGCGACCTAATAACTCAACTTAAAGAGAGAATAGTAGAAAACAAAGCAAGAACAATTATACAAGAAAAGAAACCTAAATCCAAAAGTTAAATGGGTCGGGTTTAAACCAAGAACACTATATTCTTTCATGAAATCCATACTCTTAGCGAGTAATTCTCTTTCAGAGATCTTCGGATTTTGTTTACGAAGTTCAGTTTGAATTTGCAAAAATGGATTATGTGATGCTAGTGAGGCTAGAATAGCTTTTGGAGCAGCTTCCCAGCAGGCTTTAGAATGTGCCTTAATACTCTAGATTAATTCTGTTTGAGTAGGGTCTATGCCCTTATGCCACCATTTAACAAAGAACACCCATTTTAATCGTGGAATCTTATTCTGGTAATTACATTGAAAGTCTCATTTCCGAATCCATGGTATTCCAAAATGAATAGTAAGATGAACCAAGGATTTAGTCATGAAAATTTCGTGGTGTGTTGGTAAACGAGAGTAAGCACTTTGTCATTTATTAAAAGCTTGTCTGATTAGTTATGGTAAAATTTCTAATTGTGTTGCGATCAAAGGAATCTTGAATCCGCCATCCGTCCAAAACTAAGCGGATTGAAAAAAATCAATCCTCAACCGTTCGCTCGTCATTACATATCCGTCCAAAATACGACAGATCGGTTTGACTCAATCAGTTTAGGCGAATCAGAATATCCACTCAGCACTCATAATATCAACTCATCACCATAATATAAGAAGTGAAATAAAATTAAAAAATAATAAAATAATTATTAATTTGTTTTGAAGACAAATAATTATTAAATTTGTGCTCAAATTACAATATACATCAAACAACTTTTTAAATTAGAAATTTAACATAATTTTTAATATTTAAATTAGAAATTTAACATAATTTTTAATACTTAATTTTAATTTTTTCAAGCACCAGTTAAGTAAATAGATTTTCATCAAACATTTTTTTTGCTCTAAAAACCTTCATGGTATATTATACTGACCTCCTTTGAGATTTAAAAAAATAGAACAAATTTCACATTTTTAGTATAATTAAGTTTTTTTAAAATTTTAATTCACATAACACTTAAACTCCCATTTTTGTTAGTAATTTATTAGTTATATAAATGAAAAAAAATAATATTATTATATTTTTTAAATTAAAATGTATATTTTTCTTTACATTAGTTCGCTCCTTTTAACCTTACAAAAAAGTAAAATTGTTGTAATTGTATCAAAATTATAAAATTTATTTTTATTTTTTGTAAACCTAAGAAGATATAAGTGTAATTTAACAAAAAAAAAAAATTGAAGGATTATTTGAGATAATCTAAATAAGTACACTTTTAACTTTTTATAAAAACGATGTACAGAAAATAAAGAAATAATATGATCTAGAAAAACCAAAAAAAATATAAAGTATACTTATTTTAGTGTATCTCAACCAAGCTCTAAAGATTATCCAATATGGTAAATATAAGTGTGAAAATGAATTAAAAAAATACAAGGAACAATAAATAAAATAAAATAAAAAAACTTGCGTATAAGCTTTAATAAGTGCTATAATAATTAATAGTATTTTTTATAAAACACTATTAAAAAAAGTCTCTAATTATTAATTTTCAACGACAGTTAAAAATTGTCACTAATTGTAAGTTTTAGTGATAGCTTAAAAAAATCATCATAACAAAAATTAATTTTCAATTTTTAGCGACAGTTTAAAAAATTTGTCAAAAAATCACTAATTATAAGTTTTAGATACAATTTATAAAAATATGACAATTTTTTTTATTAAATTATCAATTTTTAAGGATATATGCAAAAAAATGGTCACAAATTAAGTTCATTATTAGGAGCTATTTGGTATTTTTTTTTTTTTAAAAAAAAAGGAAAAAAAAAAAAACAATGGGAGGAAACCCGGGCCATTTCCCTAAATAAGCCAAATTATCAATTCAATTCCCAAACTAGGCCTAGTTTTGAAAGATTTCTCAAAATAGGCTAAAACGTGGTTCAGAACCACGCTTTCACGTCTGTGCGCTTTCCCGCGTGAGGATTGGGAAGTCTTAAAAGCGTGGTTACAAAACGCAACGTAGTTTCAAATCTTTCAATTCCCAAACTAGGCCTAGTTTTGAAAGATTTCCCAAAATAGGCTAAAATGTGGTTCACAACCATGCTTTCAACGTCTGTGTACCTGTCCCGTGTGAGGATTGGGAAGTCTTAAAAGCGTGGTTACAAAACACGCTTTTAATTAAGAAAGCGCGGTTACAAAAGGCGTTTTTAATTAAAAAAATATTCTTCTGAAATCGCTGTTCTGAACCACGCTTTTAACTTACATTTTTTTTCTTCTGAAAACGCAGTTGTGAACCACGCTTTTAACCAAAAAAAAATTCTTCTGAAATCGTGGTTATGAACCACGCTTTTTGCTTAAATTTTTTTTCTTCTGAAAACGTGGTTATGAACCACGCTTTTTGGCAAAAAAAATTTTCTTCTGAAAGCGTCACTACAACAAGTTGGGCCTTGAATGACGAAATTTTTTTGTTTTCAAAGAGATAATTTCGTCACTATAGATATTTGTGAGGAAATATTTTCGTCACCGGTTTCGTCATTGAATGTTTGTCACTAAAAACCACTGTGACAAAAAATAATTTCGTCACCAATGAGATTACTTAAGTGACGAAATTTTTTGTCACCAATAAAATAACATTGTCACCAAAAATTCTCATTTTCGTCACCAAATAATTATTCAGTACCACATTTATAACTTTAGTTGACGAATAAATTTGTCACACATGTTGTTGATCATTGATGAAGAAATAATTTCGTCACAGTAAGATGTAAAGGTGACGAAATTTTTTGTCTCCAAAAGTCATACATGGGTGACGAAATATATTTCGTCACAAATATATATATACGTGACAAAATTTTTAGTCACCAAACAACAAAATGAACCAAATATTTCATATATAAACTGTAATAAATTTTGTCACAAAAAATATTTATTAGCGACAAATAATCACTTTGTCATAATAACAAGTACAAATGACGAAAAAAAATTTGTCACTGAACTTGTTCCATATTTTATATTTCAATTTAAATTATTATTTCATAAATATCCTTGCTCATATCTCAATAGTCTTTTCAATGTACTAAGAAATCCACTAGCTATTATACACCATTCCACAAAAAAATTCACTAAACAATTTATATTATAAATGAAAATATATCCATCAAACAAATGAATTTAATAATCCATTAAGTATAATAAACAAAAACCATCATAGCAAATTCCAAAATGAACTAACGTTGAGTCCAAAAATAAAAATAACACTCGATCTTGATTTGCAACTAGAACTAAGTATCAGTTCAAGAAAAAAATTTAACAGTTGATCTTCATTTGCAAGTATGCTTCCAAACGTCAACAAAAACCAATCTGCAAAGAAAATAAATAAGGAAAACATTAATATATTATCAATTACATCTAAACTTATATATAAATAATTTTATTTTATAAACTAATTTAGTAGAAATGCATATAACAATTCAAAGCTTCAAAGAGTTAAGGTGATCTTTGATGATAAAGCAACACAGATAACATAAGATGCCAAAAGATTGCAAGAATACCATATATCACTATCACTAATGGCAGAATATATATAATAGCTCCAAAATATAATGTAACATTGAGGTATATTTGATTCACGACAATGGGCCAATGACTTCTTCAATGAGGTAAATTTGATAAGTGAAATTCGACACAAGAACCTTGTAAGACTTTTGGGTTGTACCATTGAAGCCCCTCAATGCCTTCTTGTTTATGAATTTGTACCCAACAAAAGCCTTGATCAAATCCTCTTTGGTAAGGAATCATTGTGGTTTTTTATTTTTTATTTATAAATATGCTCATGATTTTTTTGGCTCTTTGGTTTTTAATTTTGGTTGCTTTTGGCTAAAGATAAAATACTGAATTGTTTAAATTCTTGGCTTATTTTCATCTTTTTGCAATAAAATACACATTTTACATTTCTTCAAATATTTAGAAGGCCCCATGTATCTTTAGATTCATGTAATTGAACTCAATTGTGTAACTTGCATTGCTACACAAATTTAAGGATTACTTAATTCACTCAGAATTGAAGTTACAGATGTATTCATATAATCATAGCACATAACAAACTATGCAAACATGCTAATAATTCACAGATTCTTTCACAAAATACTAATCATAGCAATACTAATTTTATCATTCACACGGTAATTTCACTCCAAAAGATTTACTTCCTAATTTTTATTATTAATTTAGTTGAGTTTTGCGCATGTTACATAACTGAATATCAATGGAAAAGAAAAAAAAAACTAGGAAAAAGAAAGGTCAGCAGACAATAACAAATGGTACTTTGAAAAGTACAAATATCCATTAATTTAATTCATTATTATATTTAATTACTATTGGAGGGTGGGAGAGCGGGACTTTTCATCAGTAACAAAAACATAATACATATAATTGATTGAATATGCAGAGACTGAAATATAACATATGACAGAATGCAAATAGCAATCAGCTTTCCACTTTTGTCATCCACCACAGTGAGCACATAATGTTATATGGAAACACTTTTTCCCGTGATACAAGGCCCAACTACTATTAAAATTATTTAAATTTCCTTTTTCCAGAAAAGACTTGAAAAGCTGAGATCACTGAGACCATTCAGTGAACACACACCTAATACTATAAAACGAGACAAGCATTGGGATTAGCTCGGTATGTGAACAAATCATGCTACATTTTCAACGGTAAACAAGTCAAACTTGAACTCATTTTGAAACTTGTTCATTTTTCAAGCTAAATTTGAACAACCAACTACTTGGCATGACTTCGCTTGTTTACAGCCCTATAACATGAGCACTAGGCAAGCAAATGAATAAAGTATTCACAATCTAAAAAAATATTCATCAACAACATCAAGTTTCAAAGCTTGAGTACGAATTGGCTAGAACATCTGAAGAATGAGAAACAGATAAAACTATTGTATCTAAAGTCAGTTACAAAAGAAGTGGAAATTCCTATCATTGGTAGAGATACAGACTGGAATAGCATACCTAGAACTTCTAGAGCTACTGCTTCAACTGATTATTCAACTCTCCCCGCTGAGCCACACATGCTCCAAAGTCATAGATACACCAAAGATTAAGTGCATGTCTATGTATCCAAACCAAATCGCCATGTAACAGATAGCAGCGAACGACCTAACAAGCTACAGAAGTTAGTTGCAAAAACCAAAACACGTGGCAAACGCAAATTACTGAAATCACTAGTCCCCATTCACATACACAAACGATAAATAAATAAATAAAATCCGACAGAAAACGCAGAAATCAAAACTTTTAATTTTTAAGGTTGGAGAAATAGAACTGTGAATTGTATTAATCCTATATTGTATGGTTATTACAAGACAGGAAACTTATTAAACATTAGATGACAATACCAGTAACAAAACGGTAGTCTTCTCGGACCCCTGAGTTGAACTCCAGAGTGCTGGTGAAGAATCCACCATAACTGTCTTAGAATACAAATTTGGAAATATGTGAAGACCTGATGTAGCATCCCAAGCAAGTGCCACAGGTGGAAAACAGCGCAGTTTGCAAAGTCCTGCTACCAGGAAAAAGCTACCCTTAGCAGAAATAGAAAACAAAAACCTGATCAAAAGAAATGGAAAAAAAAAAAAAACCTCTGATAGTAAGGAAATCCAGAGATCATAATTTTTTAAGCTAAACATTGAAAAGAAGAATAATGATGCCCCAACTGTCCAAATTTAAATCAAACCAAAGAAGATATACAATATTCAAAATACCAAAAGAACCCGAACCTTCAGTTAAGGTTTTTAGATTCATACTAGTAAGTCCAAATCCTATCATTTACGAAACTGCCATCAACTGATAGGTTTATTATTGTGTCAATGTTAAGGTTAAAACACCTTAGTAAAACTCTAAACACTCAACAAATGGAAAATTCGTATTTAAATTGTAAGTTCAGAAAACCATCTTTTCCATGTTTTTAACGCTCCACGAGAGGACGATGTTGTCAGGGTATGAAAACCTGACAATTAGAAAAGCCTTTCTTTTTTTTTTTATAAGTAAAATTTCAATTAAGAGACACAAAAGAAGGGGCTGCAGTCCAACTATGCGCAAATTATACAAGATCATCAACTACAGGAAAACCTTAATGAGGTTGCTTATGTTCATCATATTCCACAAATTAATATATATATATATATATATAATCCATGTCTGAAATCAGGTTGACTCTATGGAAAATAAATACATAAAGAAAGCCTTACTACCATTCTCCAGATCTCCAACCTTTTCAACGGGGAGTACAGATTTTTTTATTCCACATCCTGTAGTTTCCAGAGATAATTTAACAGGAAAAAGACCTAAGCTAATAGCAAATGACATATTGAAATCAAGAGGATGGTCCTCCTTCAATATTATGTCCTGTGCAAAATTTAAGTAATGAAGCCGTCAGTAGATGAATAAAACTATATAATCCAGATTAAATCACACGCCCAGAAGCTGCTTTATGGAAGTACTAACCTTCGGAGAATAAGTTGAGAGAAGCAACAACTGACGAGACAACTCTAATTCCCCATCTTTTGGACTAAAGAATTGTCCAACTGCCATGGAAGCAGCAGGTGGAGGCCTTCCTGAAACAATCTGAGTGCCCGAAAGTTATAATACATACATTCTCAACTTAAACCTCTTTCAAAAGTAACTGAGAGATGCTCATCACATTCAACAAGAGCAGAAGTAACATTCAAAAGATACCGCAGATACATAGGATATAAAATCTGTATGATCAATAGAGTATCACAATATAACATGCATTCAGGATGAGAAAATGAGAGACTCCTCAAAACAAACAAAGATTTTGGCATAATGAGAATATTATCATACTAGAAAATAGAAATTCATTTAGCAACAGGGAAAAAAAGAAAAGAAAGAGAAAAAGAAACAACAACAACACAGCCACTCAAAGCAAAACTTGTGTATTTAAAAGGCTTTATTGAGGCTGAACTCCAGGCGAGGCTAATGCAAACAGCATCAATGCTTTGATTTTTACGCAACACTCCAAAAAGACATTCAAACAGAAGAAAGGGCACAATAAACAAGATATTCAAACATAAAACAAAAGGGGGAAAAGAAAAATTAGAAATAAAAACATCAGTGCATATCCAGTCTTTAGTAAAGTGGCTCTAAAGATCTCATGTTTTTCCAATGGCAATTGCATTAGCAATATTAAAGAGAAAGTCATGCTACAAACAATGTTTTTCAAATAATATGCATTGCTCTGATTTCTGAGATTGCTTTGGAAAATTAACTACGGTGAATTTATGCCAGAAGTTTTCTGATATAAACAAACACAAGCAGCCAAAAGGTTTCACAAAACCTTCTGATGCATATATACTTGTGATACTATGAAATGGAGAACACATGTGAGACAACAAACGAAATTAAAGAAACAATACCGGACTAGGTGCAACTGAGATGGTCAAGAATCTGAAACCATGCATATCCCCAGGAGCCAACAAAAATACAGTTGATGGAGGAGCTTGCTCAGTCTGACTACCTGGTTCAATCTAGAAAACAAAAACAAAAAAATCAGCTACAATAGCATGTCAAACAAACCAACTTACTAAAAGCTGCTACTCTAACCACACTCAGATAGCAATTCAAATTCACAACTTCACAAATAAGTGCAAATTTCTCTTATTTGTCTTTTTTAATCAGTGTAAATTCATGTTATTTTACATTAATAATCACTTCCACTGGAGCTGACACAAACAACATGAAGCTAACCTACACAAGAATTAAGCACTCCCATAGAGTGGATTGGATATCATAAGTACAACATTTTGTACCTGCCTTGGTGCTGGTCCTGATGGAATGTGCACCATTTTTTGTGTCACTTCTAGAACCCTTTTACCAACAGGCAAGTCTGATGCTGATTTTCTTTTCTCAGGCCAAAGATGTAATCTAATCCCAGAACATGGGACAAGATTTGTAACAAGTACAAAGTGGCCTTTTTCATTGGACCCCTAATCATTCAAATCAACTGTGAGCTGTAGAATCTTGGCTTGGAAATTCATAAATAAAAGCAAAGTAGCAAAGAAATAATGCACAACAAACCAATGCCTAAAACGATGCCAAAAGAAACTTGGAGAGGTATAGTTTCAAAAACCTTGAACTATTATGAATTGTCATGAACATATTCCATTTCCAAAAAGATGAAATTTATTCTGAAGCTAAGTTCAAAATCTTGTAGATGTAAATTCAGTGAGCACGTTCAACCCACACCGTTGTCTCAAACTTTGCCCGAAAGCTTGAGCCATGAAAAGAACAGGGAATACGATTAAAGAAGCTCTTAAAAACAGTTGAACATCTAACCAAAGAAAAAGATTAAAAATAAGTTAATTGAGTTTCTGTAATTTTAAACCACAAAAGAACAACTTTGACCAAGCTCACCAGTTTCTCAATGTCTAACCACTGTCTTCTACCATCCATCGCTAAACAGCGACAGTAGATGTCGGAATATATAGGTCCCTTTCAAGGCCATCATCAGTCCAACGAACATTACTGGGACAAGCAGACAGTGTATGCCCTTGAGATCCTGCAAGTATCACAACTTAAATTGTTATCTTCTCTAGACTTTGTAGTTCCCAATATTTAAAAGGAAGGAGGAGTAGAAAACAAACAGCTTCACGCATCAAAATTTTCCCACAAAAAATTAGTGACAACATTATTTTCTCACTAAAAGATCTCAAAAATATTAAAATATTTGGTGAAAAAAATATATTTCTCACAAATAATTTTATAATTAGTGATAAATTTTTTTCTTACCAAAAATGCCAAAATTTTGGTGACACCCAAAACAATTAGCAAGAAATTTTTGTTTCAAATTATTGAGTCTATAGTTCTTTTTTATAGTTGAGTTTGGAGAAAATTGAAGTTGAAAACTGAAACTATGATTAGAAAACACAAACAGACTTTGTTGAGAAGGTAAGATGTATTGCATTTGCGTCATTTAGTGGGTTTTTATCTAATGCTAGTCTAGTAGGGTTCAATTTAAATTGAGCTGATAACCTTAGATAATTTAGTTTTGAACCTAAGAAACATGGACACATACACACGACATGACACATTACAAGCTAAAGCGCCAATTTTTAAAACATGCAGGACATTGCATGTGGTAAACATGCACAAAATGTATGACTTTATGTATTTCTTATATGTCATCATACATATTTTATTTAATTCTTCCTGTTTCTTCTATTTGTGTTCTATTAGATCAACAATTGATATGCAATACTTGGAGGTAAATGATGATCAAGCCCACCCTGGACTGAAACCGGCCAAGTTGGTGGCCGGTTGTGATTGGCTACAGGTGTGGGACCCACAAACCTACAGCCGATCACAACTGATCACCTTGGTGTGTTTTGGCTAAGGAATGGGCCTAAATAGAAAAATTCATATTTCTGAAATAACTCATACTGAAAGATTGATTTTTTTATTTTAAATATTGTTTTACAAAAAAGCTAACTTTTCTCTTAACTATCAAATGATTAATTATGTGTTGTTATGTGTATCATTGATCACACTGAATGAATGATATAAATTCATAGATAATGTGATAGTAAAAGTAGCATTTGGCAATGTGTAACCATTATGGAGTTGTCAATGATGAGATTTTGAAAGAGAAATACCATCCACCTTGTTAGCATGATTCTGAAAAACTACATAAACTCCATGGATAATTGACAAATCAATGTTTTGACAAATAGAAAGATTAAAGAAGTATTTTCTAAATTAGTTGTGAATATAGTAAAAATGGTACCAGACATTTGACATTAAGTTCCCAAACAAGTTCATTGAACCAAAATGAAGTGCATGAGTGCATGTGTAATTTTTCTTTTTTTACAGATGAGAGTATTGAACACTGAAAAAGTCCACAAGGATTCCAAAGAGTCGGTTAAAAGTTCCAATCATCACAGCAAAAGTATAACAAGCTCAACTCTTATTTTCAGTAAAGTTTAGGACAGAGAGCTTTAAAGTTGGCCCATCAAATACTTAAATACATTGGTTTAGTTCCAATAAAATGGGAAAGGCTTGTATGTATGAGATTCATACAAACTCTTTTTTTTTTTTTTTTAAACAAATTCACCGAAAACAACAGCAACAATCAATTTCAAAAAATTATTGGTGATCTCAAACAAATTTCTACAAATCTCAACCAAACAACAACAATGTCAAGCAATCTCAAGCAAAGATTCCAAAATCTAAAGTAAATTTTAAACAAGAAATACCTATATTTCAATATGCCTACGAATTTGGTCTTGTGATATGTGATATGTGATATGCGATCTACGAATAGGGCTATAATCTGCGAGAAAGGTTTGTGATCCTTGATCCCGTCGACTGATGTTTACCGAAGAAGGGTTTGAGATGTTAGATCCTCGTCAACTGATGTTCACCGAAGAGAGATGAAAGAGATGGAGAGAAAGCGGGGGGTAGGATGTCGACTGTGAGAGACCAATCAACAACGAGAAGAGACCCTCGCTGATAGTCCCTTGTTCATCGAAGAGAACAATGGAGAGAGAGAGAGAGAGAGACTCTCACAATCGTTGATGAGAGAGACTGAGGAGGTCGGTGATGAGAAGCTTCTGGATTGGGAGAGCAAAAATGAGAGAGAGATGAGAGAATGAAAAGGATGGAGAGAGAGAGAGAGAGAGACCGAGTGGCCTGATGATCCAAAAAATAATAATTTTTAAGTAATTTTTTTTTTCAAACAATAATCTCTAAGTGATTTTTATTTTTCAATGGTGGAGTGAATTATATACTCCTATATATATTTTTAAATTTAAATTTTTTTTAGTTAGGTATAATATAAATATTTATTTTTTTTTATAAAACAAATTAAATAGTCATAAAAGACAAAAAAAAAAAAAGGGTAATGTCGGTGGTAGCACTGAAGGAGGAGAACAGGTAATGTCAGTGGCAGCACTGAAGGAGGAGAACAAGCTAAAGGAGGAAAGGGGGGGCTGAAGGTAGAGAATGTGTGTTTTGCAAGAGAGGGGTGAGAGGAAAACTGAAGCACCTCACCAAAAAAAAAAGGAGGGGGTAAATTAGTAGGTTTTTTTTTTTTTTTTTTTATTACCGCTAATATTACAAAGTTCTCTCTCCAAAATTAGTGATAAAATAATTTTCTCACCAAAAATGAAAATATATTTTTCATCAAATAGTTTTAAAATATTTAAAATCAATTTTTTTAAAAAAATATTTAAAATTATTGGTGATGAAAATAGATTCCTCACTAATAATTTTATAATTAGTGACAAATTTTTTTCTCATCAAAAGTCTCAAAATTTTGGCGTTACCCAAAAAGATTAAAGGGAAAACCTTTAGTGACGAAATTTAATTTTTCCTCACTTAAAAAGAAATATTTATTAACGAAAATAAATTTCGTCACCTATTATTTTTACTTTTTTTTATTATATATGATTGTAGCACGTCCGCGAGGGGGGACCTCGCTACAGTTCAGACTCGATTTGTGTCACGATTCTTAATCTGAACCAAAGAGTCCGAATCCGGCAAATCGTTTTGAGAAACTGATTTTTTGAAAAGAAGTGCCAAACATGGACTGCTTTGCCAGATACAGAGTCGCCACCTAAATATTTTAAAATGGGAGAATTTAGGAAACCCTGACTCGGTGCCAAAGGCCACGTGTCCGTCATCACCAAAGTTGCCTCGGCTCGGGAACTTGGGTACGATTGGGGAAGGTCAGCTATGAGCACCCCCTCTCGCCCGATCTGTAGATCGGCCTCTACTAACCATGATATCCGTTTTTGAAAACTTTATGTATTCTTAAACCAATTATTAGCCTAGAATTACTATGTTATGCGCACAGCAAACAAGTATAGACTAGATTGCCTAATTTGGAAATAAGCATTGCATATCCGTTTGTTTTGGAAAAATGTTTTGGAATTTGCTACCTGCAAGTAGGCTAAAACACGGATCTCAACGAGTGTTTCCAACTCAGACAATCCAACCTTCACCCACAGGCATTCAAACAGTTTATCACATAAGCATCTAGCCACATGATAAGCATGCCGTCATAATAGCATTCACACGCATGCGATATGCTAAAGCATGAAAATACTTACATCGTACTCCGTGCCAAAACAATAAACTAGTTAGCCAACATGCATGATCCTAGTTCATGTCAAATTGACTAATGCAACACATACAGGATGCAATTAGAGTAGGCTCGGCTAACCTAAACATGGCATGTGAAATGCAATCAATTGATGCACGTATTCAATTTGGAATTGAAATACAAATGCAGTTAGCATGATGTACCGAGCCCGGTGCGTGCGAGACAAATGCATAGATGCATGCATGCGCAGCATAAGGTATGCTAATTTAAACATGACCTATTACTAACCATCAAATCAGGTAAGTAAAAGGGAGAAAGAAGTGGGGGTTGGAAGACATGCACACACTCACCCACACTTATTACAAGTTTACCCTCGCTCAGAGGGACCGAAAGAATAATACAGTTCGAATAATGAATTAACTATCCTAGCCAATTAATTATTACAAATTACCTAATTAGTTAACAAATTAACTAAGCTAGGAAAGAAAAACAGATAAGCCGCCTCGGGAAAAGAGCCCAATGCGATGCATGCTCGGTTCTGCTCGGAAGTACACTGCCATACATGAGTTGCCTCTGTTTTCCCTGCTATACTCCTCTGAAGACTGTCAAAGTCTCAGAATTGCTTCCCTGGACACTGGGAGACACCACCGGCTGAGTAGAATATCCACCGGCAGTGGTATATGGTCACCGGCTGTTGGTGAAGATATCGGCCTAGGAGGGATTGCCGGTCGGCACTGAACACTGCCGGTCGGCAAAGAATGCCTGCAGATCCTGCAATCGACAGCAGCAGAGGGCAATTCAGAGCATGGCAATACAATTCAAGCAATGTATGCACCAATCCTATCCCTTATCATGTTAGTGGCTCAAAGGGACATGGTCCTTGGTTCTCGGACCATCAATCGCGCATTTCAATGCGTGGTGGCCCAAAGAATCAAGTATGCATTTTTGATATGGAATGCAATGCACATAAGCAAACCAATGGGACTCAACCTCTATCACAAGCATTTCAAGAGGCCAAGCATGCATGCGAATGGAACGCAATCCTAAGCATGTGAACTAAGGATGCGACATAGGAATGCAAGATGTACATGCAAGGTAAGCATGCAAGCAAGCAAAGGATGGATTTAAGCATGATTTAGGCAGCTCTAATTAGGCCCAAAACAGTGGCCAAAGTGCCCAAAAATGAAGGACTAATGGCATGCAAACATGCATGTATACAAGGACCAACACTTAGGCATAAAGGGACAATTCTCAAACACGCTTAGGAGGATGCAAACATGGACATATGGCATGCAAATTAAGCCTTGAAAATTATGCTATAGGAGGTGCCAAACCAAGCAAACAAGATAGGCTAAACCTTAGCATGCAAATGGCCCAAGTACTTGAAGCAAGTCAAGGGGGCTTAAACCATGGTTAAGCCAACCAAGCCTCACAAGGCCAAGAGGGCTTAAAACAGGTTCAAGGCAGACCTAGACCATGTAAAGGGGATCTCTAGATGGCATCTAAGTGGCTCAAATTCAAAAGCATGCACAATGGCCAAAACATGGAGCATGCAAGACAAGCTTTCAAAGCTTCAAAGAGGCATTCGAGGCAAGCATACAAGCATGTTAAAGGGACTGAAATAACATGGCAAATGGTCCCAACCCATTGAATTAAGGCAAGGATGCATGCTATACATTCACACACTTAAGGCCAACAAACCAAAAATGCAAAGGGGCTATACTAAGCATGCCTTGGTCGACCCAAACAACTAAGGACAGACCTCTAGCATGGCAATATATGCACAAAAGCTTCACAAAGCTAGACCTAAAACATGCTAGAACAATGATTTACAACCTAAGGCATGTTAAAGCCTAAATATGGCATTACAAGGTAGGTATGCTAAGCATGCATGGTGTACCAAAACCAATTAAAAACAGAAGCATATTATGACATAATAAGCACAAAAAACAGCCAAGGCATGGTCAACAAGAAGCTTAGCTAGGTGCTCCCTCAAGAGACCAAAAATGGTCCATTTCAAGGACAACAAGGAGAGGGGGTGGCCCTCTCCTCCCTAGGACCTCAAGGCACCATCCTCACCTCTGAAATCCCTCAAGATTTCAGTGGTGAGGAGGCCTAAACACCAAGGTCCCGGAGCTCACTCAAAATAGCACAAAATGGGGCCTCTCAAGGCCTAAAAGGGATCAAATACCTCCAAACCACAAAACACTCTAAACAAACTATTTAGAGGGCCTAAAAACAGAACTTTTTTATATTATACACTAAGCTCAAAAATAGTTCTAAGATAGGCAAAAATCGTATGCAAAAATGGGGAATAAAGGAGTAAGATTGTTACCCTTGAAGACCCTCTTCACAAATGAAGCTCCAGCAGCTTCTTTGAACTCAAAACAGCTCCCAAGCTTCAAGAACAAACCTCTGGCCCTTCAAGAATCAAGAAAAGGTGTAACACTATGTGTTTGTGTACAATAGTAAGACACAAACACACTTATACACACACAAAGGCCAAATGAGAGAGAGGTATAGAGATAGAATATGTATAAGTTCTAACCCTAGAACTCAAACCCTAAAATGGCTGTCTAAAAATCCAACCCTTGCAACAAGAGAGAAGACCTCTCTTTATAGAGCTTATTGTCTTGTAAAGCTTACAAGACAAGCTTCTAAAGAGAGAGATCCCTCCATACACGTGTATGGAGGGGAGCCAAATGCAAGACAACTGTATTAAAATATCTGCAAAAGCAGATGAACAGTGGTCGGCTGCACAAAATTGCCATTTTGACAAAATTGACTGCCGATCGACAACAAAGAATGCCGACCGGCAATATCTATTGCCGATGGCAACAAAACACCAGCCGGTGGCCTCTAGCCATGGCCGGTGATGTGTGGGGATGCCTCACAAGGTATTCCCTGCCCCTCCAAGGCAAAACACAAGTGTTTGGTGCAAAACCAGACACTAAACAGTCGAGTTCGGAGATCCTGAGGAAAGGCGCGTAGCCAAGACCTCCGGGAACTCCAAACGAACACAAACATAGATGATCACCGGGTGTTCAAACGGTGACGTCCAAGTCTTGAGGACGGTCAAAAATGGGGTGTCTACAGTTGCCCCTCTTTGACAGAACTTGAAAGTCATAACAATGACGGGAGTGAATGTCAAAGCCTAGAGACGACCCATTTTTGACAAGGCCGAAGACTTAGACAAACATGCAAGACAAACAAGGTATGCGCCTGAAGGCAGGGGCAAAATGCAAGACAATGCACGAAGCTGAGCATAACTTATGATCATGCGAAGAAAAGCTGTAACGGAGCACACATGCAACAGTTTTAAGCTAGCATACACCAAACTACACTACAATGCAGAAAGGATGTAAGAGAATTATGCAATTCTCGATACGTCTCACTCAGATGATACAATACCTGTGCGGCTCGCCTGGTTGCACCAGCCTCAAATGAACCGTACATATAATATCGTGCCTGTAAAGAAAACAACTCAACAGGTACGATGTTGTTAGCAACATGCATGACAATGCAAAAATGGATGCAAAATGATATGCAATATATACAAAACAATGTACAAACAATGCAAATAAAGATGCAATGGAATTGAAGCAATGCAAACTATATGCAAAGCAATTGAATCATGATCCAATCATGAGCAGTTCGAAACCACGCCTATGTCAAATAGATTGATGGAGGTAACAAGTCCGTCTACCATAGAACGGTCTACTGAACTATGAGTAATGTAGACGGGCACAAGAACAAGTATTGGGCAGAATGACATAAGTGGGGAAACGACCCGCTGGGGAAAGGACTACGATCCTAATGCTGGATGCAACAATTATATTACAATGTAATATATATATGGATATGCTGGGGAGATGGCAATGGACACGGCACGCGGGCCAAACCAAATTTTGCCTAGGCAAAGCATGTACGCATACAAGCCACGTCTAACATAGAACGGTCAACTGAACTATGCTCCGACATGAGAAGTATGGGCACATACCAAACCAAGCTCAACAGGGAAAGGCGCAAGCCATAGGCAGATGTGATGCAGTGAATGCATGCAAATAACAATGCAGTGGATATGGCACGCGGGCTAAACCAAATCTTGCCTAGGAAAGGCATGTACACGTACAAGCCGCGTCTAACATAGAACAGTCCACTGAATTATGTTTCGACGTGAAAAGTATGGGCACATACCAGACCAAGCTCAACATAGAAAGGCGCGAGCCATAAAGCTACAATGCAATATACACTACATGCAATGGAATGGAAATGCGATACAATGAATATGGCCTTCGGGCCAAACCAAATCTTGCCTAGGCAAAGCACGTACACGTACAAGCCGCGTCTAACATAGAACGGTCCACTGAACTATGTTTCGACGTGAAAAGTATGAGCACATACCAGACCAAGCTCAACAATGGAAAGGCGCGAGCCATAAAGCTACAATGCAATATACTCTACATGCGATGATGCATGACAACGCAACTATTTATTTTGTTTTGTTTTTGTTTTTAGAATGCAAATGATGCATGAAATGTATGGAATGCGCGCCAACACGCGGCTTTTGAGATGCACGTGAACTTGAATATGTGACGACGCGAGTCGCTTGAAATGCATGTATAATGCAACTTATCAAAAGTCGTTCGGGCACGACAAACACTGAAGGACTTGCACCTTCAGAGGATTTAGGGTCTCCTAGACCGTGGATATACCTGTGCGGCTCGTCTGGTTGCACCAGCCTCAAATGAACCGTACATGCAATATCGTGCCTGTAAAGAAAACAACTCAACAGGTACAATGTGATTAACAACATACGTATTAGTGTGCTCGAAATGCGTGACAACGCAAGGCAAGTGGGAAGCATAACAATGCTGTGAAGGCACAGATATGTAAGTGGAGCACGCGGTCTACGCAGGCAACGAAATCGATCATAAGCATGCGGTCTACGCAAGTAATAAAATTGAACATAAGAATGCGGTCTACGCAAGTAGAACATGCGGTCTACACAGGTAATGAAATTGAATGCAGACATGCGGCCCACGTAAGCAAAACATACAGTCTACGCAAGTAATGAATTTGAACAAACATGCGGTCTACGCAAGCAAAACATGCGGTCTACGCAAGTAATGGATTTGAACAAATATGCGGTCTACGCAAGCAAAACATGCGGTCTACGCAAGTAAAATATGCGGTCCACGCAAGGAAAACATGCGGTCTACGTAAGCAAAACATGCGGTCTACGCAAGTAATGAATTTGAACAAACATGCGGTCTACGCAAGCAAAACATGCGGTCTACGCAAGTAATGAATTTGATTAAACATGCGGTCTACGCAAGCAAAACATGCGGTCTACGCAAGTAATGAATTTGAACAAATATGCGGTCTACGCAAACAAAACATGCGGTCTACGCAAGTAATGAAATTGAACAAATATGCGGTCTACGCAAACAAAACATGCGGTCTACGCAAGTAATGAATTTGAACAAATATGCGGTCTACGCAAGTAATGAATTTGAACAAATATGCGGTCTACGCAAGCAAAACATGCGGTCTACGCAAGTAATGAAATTGAACAAACGTGCGGTCTACGCAAGCAAAACATGCGGTCTACGCAAGTAATGAATTTGAACAAATATGCGGTCTACGCAAGCAAAACATGCGGTCTACGCAAGTAATGAAATTGAACAAACGTGCGGTCTACGCAAGCAAAACGTACGGTCTACGCAAGTAATGAAATTGAACAAACGTGCGGTCTACGCAAGCAAAACATGCGGTCTACGCAAGTAATGAAATTGAACAAATATGCGGTCTACGCAAAACCGCGCGATGCGTTTTAGACGACGCGAGCGCACAAGACAGTGCGATTGATATGCGATACGCATGGGGCAACTTTTGAGTTTTGTAAAAGCCAAAAGGATACGAAAAGGATACACCTTGCACGAATTCGAGTGCCACGCACAGAAGACACGACCCGAGGTCACAATGGAGGCCGGTTGAGTGTCGGAGATGCACTTTCTTATACTTTTTTTGAGCTATGAAGACCCAAAACTACAGATCTGTCCCAAACAAGGATGCAGGAGGCTCACCGGCCGGAAGAGGAGGCCACCGGCTATCCATCGGCTACAAATACATTTCACCGGCCAAATATTTGGCCGACCAGCCAAAAATGTAGCCGACCGGCCAAAAGTGCCTAAATCGGGACAGATTCGACTTTTCACCTCGGGTCTTTTAAAATAGGGTTCCAAACCCTATTTTACACATCCTCCTTAGCCGAAAATCCATTCTCTCTCTCTCTAGAGCATTTTTCTCTCTTCTTTTCTCCGTTTCTTTGCGTTTCACGCCCGTTTCGTCGTTCGATTCGCGTATATCTTCGCGTTTCGAACATTTTCATCCGAATATTTCTTCATTTCGGTGCTTCCTTTGCCATTTCCACCTTTTGGGGTTTATTCCCCTCGAGTTCCTCTCGACTTGCGTGCCTTTTCCGCTTCCCGGCTTCTCGGGCCACTTTTCACCCTCTCGGGTTGACTTTCCGGTTGACTTTCCACATTTTCGCCTGGTTTTCCCTTTTTCGGCAATTTTCTCACCATTTTTGACATGGCCGACGATATTCCACAGGGTGGGACTCCCCCGGGTCACGAGATGGATCCCGGAGTTGAGCTCCTCCCATTGAGCGTCCGCCCGTTCGACCAGGCGACCTACCGGCCGGCGATTCATGTGCTACCTCCTGACGGACTTCGCTAGTTTCGGAGTTTCGACAGAGCGATGCCACCAGAGCTCCTCCTGTGTGAGCCTACATCTTACTTATCCTTCGGCGCTTCCGAGGTAACATTCCTTTCTCTGTTTTATTTTCCGCAACGTAGAATAAAAACTGCCATAGCTGATTACATTCTTTAACTGCTTGACTCAGATACACTGACACACTGTGCACTGTAGTTGATCGCAACCATACTGGCAACTGATATCTGTTTGAGGCTAACATGTGCACACACTGTAGTTTATTGCAATCACATCGATGCCCGATATCTGTTTGAATCTGAAAAACTTGCACGCACTGTAGTTTATTGCAATCACATCGATGCCCGATATCTGTTTGAATATGAAAAACTTGCACGCACTGTAGTTTATTGCAATCACATCGATGCCCGATATCTGTTTGAATCTGAAAAACTTGCACGCATGCTATATTTGCACCGAACCACGCCAACACGTTGACACATCACACGTTGTAGCTCACTATAAGCACACCGGCACCTGGGATCTGTTTGAATCTAAAAAACTTGCACGCATGCTATATTTATACTGAATCCTGAATGCCCTTCAAAACTAGTATATTCAGTATTGCCTCGTAATTATTTGTTTGAAAACAGGGGGATTCCCATACCGTCCGCGGGTATGGGAACATTGCCGCTCGGGACTGGTATGCTGAGCTTCCCGACGCGATTCGCCACATTGTGGACCAGGCGGGCTTCGGCGCTTTCTGCCGGGGATTATCCAGACTCACGACCTGCAGGCCTTTGCTCGCCGCTCTAGTGGAGAGGTGGTGGGACACCACCGACTCGTTCCATTTATCTGCGACGGGAGACATGACGATGACTCCCTATGACTTCTCGATGCTCACTGGCATCGGGGTAGGGGGTGATCCGATCCCCTTCGACACTGATATGGGCGAGTGGACTGCCGCTCAGATCTATCTGCTTGGCGAGGTGCCACCTCTCGCTCGTCCGGGCTTTGTTCGCTATTCCTGGTTCGAGGTGCAGTTCAGGGTCCAGCCCGCGTTGGTGGAAGAGGCGCAGATGACCCAGGAGGCCGTGGAGAGTTATGCGCGCGGCTTTCTCATGTTCCTGCTGGGGACGATCATTTTCGCCAACCGGGCGAACACCGTGCCCCTCTGCTTGCTTAGTGCACTAGTGGATGTCAGGCAGGTCTTGCACTATGATTGGGGTGGCGCCGCTCTGGCCACACTCTATGGGTATATGAGCTCGGCTTCCCGTGGCAGCAGACAGTTGCTCGGAGGCTACTGGCGTGCTTGGGAGGTACGTTTCTTCTCCTTTTTTCATTTCTGTTTTTCTATCTTCTGTACTTTGTACTGTATTCTGTATTGCACACTGTAGTCTGCTTTTCACTAACTGTATACTGCACACACGGCGCACACATGTACTCTGCTTTACACTGACTGTACACTGCTCACACTGTACACTGTACACAATACACTGTCTGCGCAACACACTGTACAACATGTGGCCCTGCTATTCCTGTTTTATCTAGCATTCCGCTCTTATCTGATAATCATATTGATGTTTTCTCTACAGTTGTGGGTCTATGCCTACTTTCCCAGGCTCGCACCTGTACCAGACACGGAGATCCCCCTCGTCGTCCCATTCTCGCGACGCTTCGACGTGAGATGTGTGCGGAGGCCACGAGAGACATTTAGCTTCTTTCGCCGCTACTTCGACACTATCACCCCAGTCGAGGTATGTTTTATTTTAGAATTTATCTAAGCCTTGCTTTTCATTGCATATTTCAATAACGATGGATAACAAACTGTATGTCACTTTCAGATCACTTGGCGACCTTGGGCTCCGTTGCCGGCGACAATTCGGGATCGATTTGCCGGTGCTGAGGAGACCTTGCGTTTCCGGATCCTACTGGAGGGCCCGATCTGTCGGGCTTGATACCTGGGCGAGAGTTTCCTACGCCAGACCCTAGGGTTGTCGGAGCAGATAGTCCCGGTTCACCCTCCTGAGGACATGAGGGAGACCGAGAGACTCACTACCGAGCAGATGGCCGATTATACTATCGGCTGGGAGGCGACTCGCTTCAGAGGCATCGGCAACTACAGAGAGTACGTGCAGACGTACATTATGCGGTCTCTGAGCGGCAGCCGTCGAGCTGAGGGAGCCAGGCCCGTGGCGCCGGCAGCTAGGGCAGGAGCAGGAGCTTCGAGGAGGGCTCGAGTTCGTGGCAGGGGCGGAGTTCAGGGAGGACGGGGGACCGGTTGGCCTGTTCTGCCCACTTCACTGACGTACAGAGGACAGGGTGGGGCGACCTACCAGATCCCCTTTGCTCCTCCCCCGACTGATCATGAGTTAGCCGGTATCTCCGACTTGCCTCCGGTATGTATTACTTCATTTTGCATCTTGCATTGGCATTTCATTTCAGTTTATTTGATATTTCGCGGAATACTGATATATCTTGTACTTTTGCAGGCGTCCTCTGAGTACACCCGACAGTCCGTGGAGTTGAATGCCTCCATGATGGGGATGCTACAGCGGACCTTTGACCTCCTGGCCCTCTACAGTATTCCGGTATGCTCTTCTGATCACGGCCTCAAATCACTCACAAGCTGATTCACGTAATCTGATGCACGACACGACACCTGACACACTAATCTCATAGCATCTGATACACTGCATACACTGCATTCTGTACTGTACTCTGCACTGATAAACTGCTCACGGCATTCACACACTGTACTCATACACTGCGTCATCCTGCACTGATAAACTGTCCACGTCATTCACACACTGTACTCATACACTGCATTCTGCACTGACAAACTGTCCTCAGTATACTGATGCATTTGCCTTTTATGTACTTTTTCAGCCTCCCTTCCAGATTCCCATTGTAGGAGGTGCTCCAGCTGGACCTTCCGTCCCCGCCCGAGGGAGAGATGAGGAGGGCAGAGTATTCCCCCGCACCAAGGCGGGGCGCACTCATGTCGGGAGTAGTTCGCGGGCTCCAGTCCCTGATGATGATGATGAGAAGGAGTTGGAGGCGGCGGCGGAGTCGGAGGCGGAGTCGGAGTCGGAGGAGACCGAAGGCAGCACTAGCTCGGGCTCTAATGACGATGCTGATGATGCTCCTGGACCTTCGTCCAGGAAGAGGACTAGGACAGACCGATAGCCCTCGGAGCCGCTTGACATGGATATAGATTTTTGTTGTTTTTCTTCTTTCTTGTACTTTTCCCTTTTGTTGGTAGTTAGGATACTTTGTACTGCCGCAGGCGGATTTTTGTTTCCAAAACTTGTGTACTTGAAAAGATGATGAAATGAAACAGGCTTTTTATCTGAAAAAGTGTTTACATCCGTATATCTTTACGTTTCATGCTTTGCATTGCATCACACCATATTACACCTCAATGTAAATGAAATTGATTGGTTGTCTGAGAATTGAACACTTGCACTGTAATAATCAGATAACTAAACAGCCAACAGCAAAAATAACCCAAGCAACCCACTTCCTAATTCTGGACACACATCCCTTACTCTACTGGGGATTAATCTGTATACAGCCCGCAACACAGCATTTAGTTCATTTTGCACACAACAAATCCTGAACAAACAGCCCAATCTGACAAGACGGACTATGGGGATGAAACTAGCTGAAGTTGAAGCACACTCAGATGTCCCAATTTTTTTTGTTCTTTTACTTCGCACAGATGTAGAGAATGGCATAGCACTCTGAGCATAAACGATTTTTGAAATAAAACGGATTTTCGAACCGGGGTATCGAGCCTACAACTGAACACAGTGGGGAGTACTCAAACAGAAGGGTACACGACCTAAATACAACGAGGCACGCTCGGAAAAGACTCAAAACAAAGGTTGAGGTAACAAAAGACACGACACACAGACGCGTTAACGGAGACGGGGGACCTCAGATCACGAGGAGCCAACTTCTCTGGGTATTGTTTCTCACCCTTTTCTCATTTGTGATTCTCACATCACTCTGGCACTCAAGCTCGTTTTTTTTTTTTTCTCTCAAAACCCTTTGGCTCGCTTTTTCTCTCAACTTACACCTCTCTATTCTTTATTCTCTCATTTTTATCCCTCCACGGGGTGATTGATGGATAAATAGGAAGGTGTGGGTTCATGCTCAACACCGTTAGCTCACAGCTATTTCTTCTGGTGGATAGAGTGCCTTCCTGGCAAGCATGTTGACGACGGGAGAAAGACAGAACGCCTGACTCAACTGTGCCCCTAGTTCATCATTTTGACCATTTTTTTGTTTTGATTTTCTACTAAAACAGTTTTGATCAAGATGAGAGTCGGATTAACGTACTTGTTCGATTTTTGATTTGAAAACCATGCAAGTTAGGCTATAAGCACTGAAAATTTTCCTTTTTGGGTCCAAGAAAATGGTCCAGTTTTGGAAAATGAAATAGTTTTCGAGAAAATAGTCAACCTCAGTAAAAATTTTCAAAAACTATTTTGCAAACAGTCAATGCTCAACGAGCATGGAACTTACTCTTTGAGATGCGCAACCTCGGATCGGAGGTAATGGAAAATTGCCCCTGGCTTGAAAGGGGTGGATGGCAACGGAAAGTTGCCCCTAGTTTGAATGGCGGCTCACGACGACTCGTGGCAACGGAAAGTTGCCCCTTGTTTGGATGGTGCCGCAGCAGTCCGCAAACAGTCTTCATTGGTGGTGGTCGAACTCTTGGACACAGAGATGACGAAGACGGTTATAACACATATATGGGCACAGTCACCTGGGAAGGTGTTGGCGACTGGACTTTGGGATGAAGTCGAAACCATTGTATGGACTGAGATGCTATGAAAGCGTTGGGGGCTGGACTTCAGGATGAAGTTGCCTACGTATCCCAAACATGGGAATCAAGCCTCACGTAGTTCCGGTTAAGGTACACTCGGGTATTTTAACCTTCACTTTCTCAGGCTCTAACTTTTGCCAAGGTGCCCAATGCGGGTTTTCGACCTTGCGAGCTTCTTTTCATTTTCTTTTTTTTTTACTTTTTTTTCTCTTCTCTTTTTTTTTTTTTTGCATTTTCTTTCTTCCTTTCTTTTTTTCTTTTCTTTTGCATTATTATTTTTTTGTTCTTTTTTTGTATTTTTCTCTTGCTCTAACTTTTGCCTGGGTCGCCCTTCCGGGTTTTCGGCCCAGCAAGCCTCTCAAAGGGTGAAAGTGTAACAAGTCCATGCCAAATGGTTTTTGAAGTTGAAGCCTCTCTATATCTAGGAGAACGGCTGTTGCAATGATTTGTAGGAGAATCCATCATGGCTACTCCACGAGCTTCTTCTGGTGAGATCTAATCTTTCTGATTCGGCTTTGGTGCCTCTTGTTCGAGGGCTGCTTCTGATCTGGCCATACAGACCTTGCATGACGTTTGACTGTTGAATGTTCCGAATGAGTTCGAGGTTCAAGACAATAGGTCGAATCTTGAGGCTGAGAGCGATCTTAGGCTGCACAATCTCAAGAGCGATCCCACATAGGTCCACACAGGGCTGCGTAAAACATTTGTTTTTGAAAGTTTTTAAGAAAGCGATAAATTGCTCGCGCCAAAGATAGCGTGGGACCAATCTGGATCAAGCCAGGATCCTTCTCAATACTCACGCCGACAAGCATGATTTCATTCATAAAAAGGCTTAGCATGCCTCTCATTTTCTCAATTTGATCAAAGTTTTGCAAAACCCGAGGAATTCCTTCCTCTTCATTTTTATCACCGCAGTGTTCAAAAGGGGTTTTTTGAAAAACTTAGGTTAATGCAATGAGTTTGGCGCGTAGGAGAGCAAGCGAGATATACTGTCAGCCCAATCAAATCCTCTGGCACAACTAACTTACACTGAAAGCAAGCATGAAAATGAGATAGCCACAGCTGTTTCATTCAGATCTGTTGGTGTAATTGGCTCCTCGACAAAAATAGACTCAAAAACAAAAACGGGTGATTACAAAACAAATCGGTGTTCGAGGCAACAACCCCAGAATCACCTGGTATTCTATATAAAAGGGACTGACTCGCTACAACAAGACAAACCCTTAAGCAAAAAGACTGACTCAAGACAAAGAGACAGACTCAAAACAAAAGACTGACTCGATACCCAAGCCAGAATTTACAAGACTAGCGTTCACAGATGCTCAAAAATGCGTGCCAGACGCCACATCCAAAATATACCAAATGCCGCCCGCAGGTGGTTCACTTTCTGATTACATACTTGCAGTATCTGTGTCCTCAAAATCCAATAGCTGGGTGGTAACGGACTTGGCTGAGGTGGGCGGGAGGATAACCTCGTTGTCAATCAAATCTTGCACCTCATGACGGAGGCGGAAACAATTGTCGGTAGCATGGCCTGTCTGCTGGTGGTACGCGCAGTACTGAGCAGCATCATGCGTAGCAGGGAGATTCTTCGGGAAAGGCCGAGGCTCCAAGGGTTTAAGGTGTCCCCTCTCGGCAAGGATCTAAAGTGCCTTAGATAGAGGCATGTAGAGAGCATGAAAGGTCCTGCGCCCTCGGGGCAGGTACTTTGAAATCTGAGCGTTTTTACTAGCCGCACAAGCAAAAGGGTCAGCAGGCACTGCTTTGGCTTTCTGGTCTTTCCCAGGTGCAGGGGCGGGAATAGGAGAAACTGTTCTGGCATGACGGGGCCTATCCCGATTTTCTGACTGACTTGAACTCCCCTCAGGTAGAGTGGGGAAAGCATCCTCCACAGTTTTTGCCACGGCTGCGGACACCTGTTGCTTGTTCATTCCCGCGGCTTTCAAAGCCTTGACTGCCCACAGCAGTTGTTCACTGGGATCGGCATCTGCCTTCACTTTGTTCTTGCCTCTGGCCTCAGCCTGGTCAAGGGTTTGGTTTGATGTTGATATGTCATTACCATAGCTAGAGGCCATCTCCGGTTGGCTAAGTTCAATCACAATTCGCCCTAACAGCGGGGGCTCCTGGGGTACAAAACTCCCGGCATATGGTGCGGCTGGAGGTGAAGCTGACATTCCGTAGGCGAGATCCGCCACAGACCTTTGGAGATCACCTATCATCCCCATTAGTTCAAATGTAGTAGGCTCGCGAGCCTGGTATAGCTAGGGGGCCCAGACCGGGTGCACGATAGGCGACCTGGGTGGATGTGGCATATCAATATTGGTCTCACTTTGCAAAGTGATCCCTTGCTCTAATGCAGCTATCATAACCACGATCTCTTCTGAATTCTGCGTCATTATAAGTCCTGCCTCAGCAAGGGGGAACACTAGCTATCCTGTACCAGCTGTCCGAACTGAAAGAGACAACAAGCAGCATTTCAGCCCAAATGGATCAAACACAGGTGTAGCTGAACAACTATACTCTACTGCTGATCACTGTTCCCCAGAAATCACTGTCCCCAAAACTGAACCTGATACCCGCAGATAATTGATTCTCATAAACTGACACTGATGCCTTCAGATCTGATACTCAAACTTGCAAACTGATATGTACATTCCTGTAGAGATACACTCTAAAAGCACATAGCAAGTAAAGAGAGCCAAAACACCCCTATGTTGGGGTAAGGTTTCCCTGTCTTATTTTGTCAGGAGCTAGGGTTTCATTATGCACGCAGCAGTTTTCAAACAACCTAACATCGGGTAAGCAGCCTGTCCTAACTTGGAATGGTTACTATGGATCCGAATATGCACTAGGTCGAATGGTCGAAGAGGGTGCCTCGGTAAAACCGGGGTTTGTGTTCCCATACTGTCAGAGCCCATAACTGGTCAGCCTTATGGTCATGCCTTGACAAGACAAGCCTCCGGCAAACCGTTCAGGAATGGTAGATGGCAAACACTGTGTTCCTAGGCGCACCAATGCACATGCAATGCAAAGAGACACATAAATGAGATCAAAACAGGATATCATAAGTTCGAGTCAAGCTCTCTAAATAATCCCCAGCAGAGTCGCCAGAAACTGCAGCACGTCTGCGAGGGGGGACCTCACTACAATTCGGACTCGATTTGTGTCACGGTTCTTAATCTGAACCAAAGAGTCCGAATCCGGCAAATCGTTTTGAGAAACAGATTTTTTGAAAAGAAGTGCCAAACATGGACTGCTTTGCCAGATACAGAGTCGCCACCTAAATATTTTAAAATGGGAGAATTTAGGAAACCCTGAGCTCGGTTCTGCTCGGAAGTACACTGCCATACATGAGCTGCCTCTGTTTTCCCTGCTATACTCCTCTGAAGACTGTCAAAGTCTCAGAATTGCTTCCCTGGACACTGGGAGACACCACCGGCTGAGTAGAATATCCACCGGCAGTGGTATATGGTCACCGACTGTTGGTGAAGATATCGGCCTAGGAGGGATTGCCGGTCGGCACTGAACACTGCCAGTCGGCAAAGAATGCCTGCAGAACCTGCAATCGACAGCAGCAGAGGGCAATTCAGAGCATGGCAATACAATTCAAGCAATGTATGCACCAATCCTATCCCTTATCATGTTAGTGGCTCAAAGGGACATGGTCCTTGGTTCTCGGACCATCAATCGCGCATTTCAATGCGTGGTGGCCCAAAGAATCAAGTATGCATTTTTGATATGGAATGCAATGCACATAAGCAAACCAATGGGACTCAACATCTATCACAAGCATTTCAAGAGGCCAAGCATGCATGCGAATGGAACGCAATCCTAAGCATGTGAACTAAGGATGCGACATAGGAATGCAAGATTTACATGCAAGGTAAGCATGCAAGCAAGCAAAGGATGGATTTAAGCATGATTTAGGCAGCTCTAATTAGGCCCAAAACAGTGGCCAAAGTGCCCAAAAATGAAGGACTAATGGCATGCAAACATGCATGTATACAAGGACCAACACTTAGGCATAAAGGGACAATTCTCAAACACGCTTAGGAGGATGCAAACATGGACATATGGCATGCAAATTAAGCCTTGAAAATTATGCTATAGGAGGTGCCAAACCAAGCAAACAAGATAGGCTAAACCTTAGCATACAAATGGCCCAAGTACTTGAAGCAAGTCAAGGGGGCTTAAACCATGGTTAAGCCAACCAAGCCTCACAAGGCCAAGAGGGCTTAAAACAGGTTCAAGGCAGACCTAGACCATGTAAACGGGATCTCTAGATGGCATCTAAGTGGCTCAAATTCAAAAGCATGCACAATGGCCAAAACATGGAGCATGCAAGACAAGCTTTCAAAGCTTCAAAGAGGCATTCGAGGCAAGCATACAAGCATGTTAAAGGGACTGAAATAACATGGCAAATGGTCCCAACCCACTGAATTAAGGCAAGGATGCATGCTATACATTCACACACTTAAGGCCAACAAACCAAAAATGCAAAGGGGCTATACTAAGCATGCCTTGGTCGACCCAAACAACTAAGGACAGACCTCTAGCATGGCAATATATGCACAAAAGCTTCACAAAGCTAGACCTAAAACATGCTAGAACAATGATTTACAACCTAAGGCATGTTAAAGCCTAAACATGGCATTACAAGGTAGGTATGCTAAGCATGCATGGTGTACCAAAACCAATTAAAAACAGAAGCATATTATGACATAATAAGCACAAAAAACAGCCAAGGCATGGTCAACAAGAAGCTTAGCTAGGTGCTCCCTCAAGAGACCAAAAATGGTCCATTTCAAGGACAACAAGGAGAGGGGGTGGCCCTCTCCTCCCTAGGACCTCAAGGCACCATCCTCACCTCTGAAATTCCTCAAGATTTCAGTGGTGAGGAGGCCCAAACACCAAGGTCCCGGAGCTCACTCAAAATAGCACAAAATGGGGCCTCTCAAGGCCTAAAAGGGATCAAATACCTCCAAACCACAAAACACTCTAAACAAACTATTTAGAGGGCCTAAAAACCGAACTTTTTTATATTATACACTAAGCTCAAAAATAGTTCTAAGATAGGCAAAAATCGTATGCAAAAATGGGGAATAAAGGAGTAAGATTGTTACCCTTGAAGACCCTCTTCACAAATGAAGCTCCAGCAGCTTCTTTGAACTCAAAACAGCTCCCAAGCTTCAAGAACAAACCTCTGGCCCTTCAAGAATCAAAAAAAGGTGTAACACTATGTGTTTGTGTACAATAGTAAGACACAAACACACTTATACACACACAAAGGCCAAATGAGAGAGAGGTATAGAGATAGAATATGTATAAGTTCTAACCCTAGAACTCAAACCCTAAAATGGTTGTCTAAAAATCCAACCCTTGTAACAAGAGAGAAGACCTCTCTTTATAGAGCTTATTGTCTTGTAAAGCTTACAAGACAAGCTTCTAAAGAGAGAGATCCCTCCATACACGTGTATGGAGGGGAGCCAAATGCAAGACAGCTGTATTAAAATATCTGCAAAAGCAGATGAACAGTGGTCGGCTGCACAAAATTGCCATTTTGACAAAATTGACTGCCGACCGGCAACAAAGAATGCCGACCGGCAATATATATTGCCGATGGCAACAAAACACCAGCCAGTGGCCTCTGGCCATGGCCGGTGATGTATGGGGATGCCTCACAAGGTATTCCCTGCCCCTCCAAGGCAAAACACAAGTGTTTGGTGCAAAACCAGACACTAAACAGTCGAGTTCGGAGATCCTGAGGCAAGGCGTGTAGCCGAGACCTCTGGGAACTCCAAACGAACACAAACATAGATGATCACCGGGTGTTCAAACGGTGACGTCCAAGTCTTGAGGACGGTCAAAAATGGGGTGTCTACAATGATAAAATTTTATAATTCATAATGGATTATTCTTATTTAGTGACGAAATTTATTTTCTTCATTACTTTTTCGTCATCATAGGTCACTTAAAGAGCTAATTAACTTGTGTTTAGTTTTGAGAGAGAGAGAAAGAGAAAGAGTGGAAAGGAAAACTGATAAACAATAAAAAGATGGGCGAGCTAGTAGTCTATTTTTTTTCATTACTGCCCAATATGTCAAAATTTTCTCTCCAAAATTAGTGACAAAATAATTTCCTCACTAAAAAGTCTCAAAATATTAAAAATTATTAGTGATAAAAATATATTTCTCACCAAATGGTCTTAAAAATATTTAAAATCAAGTTTCTCAAAAAATATATATATAAAATTATTGGTGATGAAAATATATTCCTCACTAATAATTTTATAATTGGTGACAAAAAAAATTTCTTACCAAAAGTCTCAAAATTTTGGCGCCACCAAAAAAAATTAGCGAGAAAACCTTTGGTGACGAAATTTAATTTTTCCTCACTTAAAAAGAAGTATTTGTTGACGAAAATAAATTTCGTCACCTATTATTTTTATTTTTTTATTATATGTGACAAAATTTTATAATTTGTCACAGATTATTCTTATTTAATGACGAAATTTATTTTCTTCACTACTTTTCGTCACTATAAGTTACTTTTCTTGAACACATGTTGTGAACCACGCTTTTTATACGATTTTTTTTCTTTAAGTGAAAGCGTGGTTTGTAACCACGCTTTTAAAACTTATATAAAATCTCCCCAGCCCCGTCTTTTGCAATCACACTTGTTACACTTAACACCTTTCACTCTCGCTGCCTGCTCTCTCTCTCTCGCTCTTACTGCTCTCTCTCTATCGCTATGCTCGAGCTCCCTCTGCATCAGTACTGTCGCTCTCTATAGCGATCCCGGGTTTACCCTTGTTGTACAGTGATCCGGACATGTGTCCGTGGATGTTGAAAGTTGTTTATTATCTTGTTTGCATCCTTTTTACTTCTTATTGAGTTATAGGATGTGTTGGGCAGGTTTGTTACAGGTTGGTTGTGTTTGGGAGCCTAGTGTTGCTGCCCAGATTTTTGGACCTTCGCCTGAGCGAGGAGTTGGTCGCTCGAGCGAGAGTTGAGTTTGTGTCTGGTGGATCGAGCCAGAGTGGCTTCGCTCGAGCGAGCGATTGCGTCTGGTTCTGGACCTGAGAGTTGTATTTCTTGGCTCGAGCGAGTTTTTCTTGGCTCGAGCGGTCTGGTTTGTTCTTCGCTCGAGCGAGAGGTTAGTCGCTCGAGCGTGCTTCTGGTTGCAGACCTGAGGGTTTGAGTTGTTGGCTCGAGCGAGTGTTCTTTCGCTCGAGCGCACTTTTGAGTTTTTGGCTCGAGCGAGAGCTTCTTGGCTCGAGCGAGAGTTTTCTGTGTCTGGTCGCTCGAGCGACGAAGGCTTCGCTCGAGCGAGCGTGTTTTATATCAGCGGACAGTAGCGTTTTTGAACATCACTTTTTCACTTTCCTTTTTGATCAAACCCTAGATCCGAGACTCTCTCTCTCTAAACTTACACTCTCTCTAAGAATTGATCTCCCTAGAGTGTGAATCTAGCCTAGAGCCTTTGTTAAAAAGATAGAGGGCGTTGAGAGCTTCGTTCTAATCTGAAAAAGTTGGGATTTGGAACACGTTGATCTTCGAGTCTTCATCTCCTTTTTGGCTCAAACTTCGAGGTAGGGATATCCTACTCCTCTCTATGGATTTTGTCTTTAAATTTTAGTATTTTGAGATGTTGGGGTTGGTTTGGTAATTTGTGAAAGTTTGGGGCTTTTGTGCAATTTTACAAAAGTTGGGGTTTTATTCATAATAAACCTAGATGCATGTTTGGCATAGAGAAATGGAATAAATGTTGAACCATTGATGAAAATGGGACCTAAGGGTTGAAATGGTAATTATGGATAACGACCTAATTACATTGTTGATTAATTGGGATAATTAATTGTGAGAAATGAGGAAATGAAATGTTGATTGAATATCCATTGTGCATTTATTTTCTGTATAGAAATAACTGCTTTGGGCTATCGGTGGAGGATAGTCGTGATTGTTGTAGACAATGCATGATGATTAGGCAAACGAAAATTAATCAACGGTATGTGTCATGGAACTTGACGGTTGATAGAATACATTAATTGTATGTATTGAGTGATTGTATATAGAACCAATGTGTTTGTATACGTTATGTGTAGAGGAGGAGATGGGGGATGTACTCCGCGGTTTAGGGGAAGATAGGGGATGTACCTCTAAACCGGATAGTGTTGGGAGAAGATAGGGGATGAACTCCATAGATACAGCTCATATGCTTGTCTAGAGAAGTGAAGATAGAACTTATATGCTTATCTTTGTGAAGTGTGGATACAGCTTATATGCTTATCTGTGAATGTGGGATATTGTTGTTAAACATATCTGTTGAGAATGTAGATAGAGCTTACATGTCTATCTGTTGAAAAAGGGAAAATGAAAAGTAACTTGGACTCATAAGTCGTGTGGCATAAATATGTGATTTATGTGAATGTATCAGTGTTGGCCATCTATCAATTGCTAATCTTTTAGTCATTGTTCATGGTTGGTTTAGTATATTTCTACTGGGCTGTGGCTCACCCTATATGGGAATATCATTTTCAGGTACAGGTAGCATGCCACCTCCAAGGACATAGCTTGGGAGGCTTGAGGTGGACATACTTTTGTCGTTTTTACTTTTTGATGTATTACATGTAAATTCAAGCCAAGGGCTTAATGTGTAATGAGTTAGTACTCTTTTGTTGTAACCAAGTGTTAACTTGGAAAGCTGTAAGCCCTTAGGGCATTTGCTTTTGTTGTTAACATGTAATACTTATGTAATGGAATTCTGATAAATGGAAGAATGTGGAACTTTTACATATCAACGCATGTCTTATTTGATGGGATTAATGTTATTATTTTGAGGGCGTTACAACTTGGTATCAGAGCCTACCGGGTTCGAATACTTTGGGTACGTGGGAAGTGATTAGGATCACAATGGGTTTGTCTCGCTTGATAGAGACTTAGATGTAGTATCATATGCTATGTGATTGATTGATAACATGCTTATGTGACTATGTGGGTATGGGATTTAATTTCTAGGATGTTGATTGGATCCTTGGGTTTCTGGAAGTCTTGTTGGAAAAGCACTTGATCAATGCTGTTTCTAACCGGAATTCTAGTAACGCCTCGGGACTATCATTATCCGGAAACGAAATTCGTAAGTGCTTATGTGTTTATGTGCTTACGTGGAGTGAATTACAGTTGTCCATGCATTAGGACGTGGGTGTTTAGTTTTGGCACATTTGTGAATGTGCTAATGTTCTGTGTTACCTTTATTAGGATGTCAGGACGAGGAAGAGGTGCTAGGCGTGGTAGACCTGCGAGGCAGGAAGTACCGTTACCGGGTGAGATTCCGGCAGTGCAGGAGGGAGTTGGTCAGGCCAATGTGGCCGAGCCAGTGGGTCAGCAGGCCATGGGTGCCTTGGCCAGAGAGATAGCAGGAGCTTTGGGTATTCTTAGAGCTGGGAATCAGGCATCTGAGGCAGGGCCTTCTTTCTTGAAGAGGGAGTTCTTCCGGTCTAATTCGGATGAGTTTATCGGGGATCCGAAGGAGCCACTGAAGGCTGATGAGTGGCTAGAGCAAATGAGTAAGACGTTCGAGATGCTTGGCATCGAGGACGGAGCACTGAAAGTGACCTTGGCATCCTTCCAACTAAAGGGAGATGCGGGTCAATGGTGGAAGTACGAGAAGGCTCGTGTTGGTGGTACTTGGGAGGCGTTTGTGAATGCTTTCCAGGAGAGGTTTTTGTCTGCAGCAGCTAGGGAGAAGCTGAGGGATCAGTTTAGCCGGCTTAATCAGCAGGGCTTGTCAGTGGCCGAGTTTGAGGCTACCTTTACTAGTCTGTCCAGGTTCGCACCTGAACTGGTGGCGTCTGAGGAACGCCGTTGCTATGAGTTTGAGCGGAAGTTGAGGCGGGGCCTCAAGCTGAGAGTTGGTGGGTCTTACATCCGGGAGTATAGACACCTAGTGGACGCTGCAGCTCATATGGAGCTCATGATGCAGGAGGAGGATGAGGGGCAGAGAGGCTCCAAGAGGAGCCAAGATGGTCAGAGTGATGGCAGGAGGCAGAGGGGTTCTAACCCTCAGCAGTCGCAGGGTGGTGTTGCTAGATCGACCTTTCCAGTGCCGAGTGCAGGCTCCGGGAGAGGTGGTCAGGGGGAGTTTGTCTGTTACAAGTGTGGCCAGTTGGGTCACAAGGTTTCTGTTTGCCCGCAGAAGGGTGGGAGTCAGAGAGCTGCTTCTTCTTCAGCTAGACCGCAGAGTCAGAGTTTGGGCAGGGGACAGCCCTTGTCTTGTTATCAGTGTGGACAGCCTGGGCACCTGAAGAGGTTTTGCCCGCAGTTGAGTGCCACTTCGGGAGCGTCTGGTTCTAGGCAGACGCAGGGTTTTCAGCCAGCTCAGTCTGTGCAGGCCTCAAGGGCTAATCCGGGAGCTTCGTCATCCCAGTCTGTGCAGCAGTCTTTTGCTCCGAGAGGTGAGCAGGTAGACCAGGGGCCTACGGGGCGCGTGTATGCTGTTACCGCGCAGGATTTAGTACCGGCTCCATCGGTAGTGAGAGGTACTTTTCTGTTTTGCAACTCGGTTGCTAATGTGTTGATAGACACGGGTGCATCTCATTCTTTTGTATCTGCTGCATTTGCATCTGTTTTGGAATTGGAGTTAGCATAGTTAGAATCTCCTATTTGTGTGGTATCGCCTTTGGGTGGTGAGTTGATCCTGAAACAGGGTGTTAGAGGATGTGATATAGAGGTCGCCGACTATAGGCTTCCTTTTCTGTTTGTTGTCATGCCCATGAAGGGTTTTGATGTTATTTTGGGTATGGACTGGCTATCGTCATACCGGGCTGTTATCGATTGCTACTGCCAGAGGGTCACGTTATGTACCTTGAGCGGGGAGTGGTTCCATTTCTTGGGAGACCGGGTTGGTAGTGTTTTGCCACCGGGGTATGATTCGCGAGGGCGAAGTGAGCTTAGTAGTCTACTTGCCAGCTTTGAGAGTGGTGAGAGTGGTGAGACCCTGCTTGTGTTGCCAAGGGTGGTTTGTGAGTATTCGGACGTCTTTCCTGAAGATCTTGTTAGTTTGCCACCTCACCGAGAGATAGAGTTCTCTATTGATTTAGTGCCCGGCACGGCGCCGATTTCCATGGCACCTTACCGCTTTGCTCCAGCAGAGTTGGTTGAGTTGAAAGTTCAGCACCAGGAATTGCTAGATAAGGGCTTTGTTCGCCCTAGTGTTTCGCCGTGGGGAGCACCGGCCCTCTTTGTTAAAAAGAAAGATGGTGCCTTGAGATTGTGTATTGACTACCGGAAGTTGAATCGGGCTACGGTTAAGAATAAGTATCCTATGCCCCGTATAGATGATCTGTTTGACCAGTTGAAGGGTTCCCGTTGTTTCTCTAAGATAGACTTGAGATCGGGTTACCACCAGTTGAGGGTCAGGGAGGAGGATGTTCCGAAAACGGCATTCCGTACACGGTATGGCCATTATGAGTTTCTGATGATGCCATTTGGGCTTACCAATGCACCGGCAGTCTTTATGGACTTGATGAACCGAATTTTCCAGGAGTTCTTAGACCGATTTGTGGTCGTCTTCGTGGACGACATCCTTATCTATTCGCCTTCAGAGGAGGAGCACGAGGAACACTTGAGAGTGGTGCTTGAGTTACTTAGAGCCCATAGGTTGTATGCCAAGTTTGGGAAGTGTGAGTTCTGGCTGAGGGAAGTCAAATTTTTAGGCCACGTGGTATCCGGGGAAGGGGTGTCTGTTGATACATCCAAGGTAGAGGCAGTGCAGGATTGGGCACAGCCTAAGAGTGTGTTTGGGATCCGCAGTTTTCTGGGATTAGCTGGGTATTACCGTCGGTTTGTGAAAGATTTCTCCAGGTTAGCGTCACCGTTGACTAGACTGACTCGGAAGGGAGTCAAGTTTGTGTGGAGTGAGACTTGTGAAAAGTCGTTCCAAGAGCTGAAAGTTAGATTGACCACCGCTCCGGTGTTGATTATTCCGGAGAGAGGGTTGGGTTATGCGGTTTATTGTGATGCCTCACGAGAGGGTTTGGGTTGTGTGTTGATGCAAGAAGAGAAAGTAGTAGCTTATGGCTCACGTCAGTTGAAAATACACGAGAAGAATTACCCCACACACGACCTAGAGTTAGCAGAAGTGATCTTTGCCTTAAAAATCTGGAGGCACTACCTTTATGGTGAGAAGTTCGAGGTGTTCTCGGACCACAAGAGTTTGAAGTATCTGTTTACACAGAGAGACTTGAATCTGAGGCAGAGGAGATGGATGGAGTTCATCGAGGATTATGATTTTGAGTTGCACTATCATCCGGGAAAGGCCAATGTTGTGGCCGATGCCCTTAGTAGGAAGACCATTAGTGATGTAGCTTGTATAGCCATCCGGGAATGGGAGATGTTGGGAGCACTTGGCGAGTTTGATTTGCTACTGGGCGAATCTGTTGAGGCTGCGGCCTTGTTTTCTGTTGTTGCGCAGCCTACACTTGTGATTAGAGTGTTAGAGGCACAGAGAGGTGACCTTGAGGTAGAATCCCTCCGAGAGAAGATCTCCAGTGGGAAAGTTGAGAAGGGTTTGACGGTGTATCCCGACCTGAGTGTGAGATACCGAGACCGTTTGTTTGTACCGGAGTCTTGCCGTGAGGAAGTACTCCGAGAGTTTCACCATTCGCGCCTTGCGGTGCATCCGGGAGGTACTAAGATGTATCAGGATTTGGGTCGCCAGTTTTGGTGGCGAGGTATGAAGAGAGATGTGGCTGTTTTCGTATCGAAGTGCCTTACTTGCCAGCAAGTGAAGGCCGAGCATCAGAGGCCAGCGGGTTTGTTGCAACCCTTGCCTATTGCCGAGTGGAAGTGGGAGCATGTCACTATGGACTTCGTTGTAGGTCTTCCGAGGACTCAGCGGGGTAGTGATGCTATTTGGGTGGTTGTAGACCGGTTGACTAAGTCGGCGCATTTCATTTCTATGCGCGTGAGAGATTCGGTGGATCATCTTGCCGATTTGTATATTCGGGACGTAGTGAGATTGCACGGGGTCCTAGTGACGATCGTCTCAGATAGAGATCCTCGTTTTACTGCTAGGTTGTGGCAGAGTTTGCAGAGTGCCTTGGGCACTAAGTTGACCTTTAGTACGGCTTATCATCCTCAGACTGACGGGCAGTCCGAGCGTACTATTCAAATCCTCGAGGATATGCTTCGGGGTTGTGTCCTGGATTTCAGTGGGACGTGGGAGAGGCACTTGCCATTGGTAGAGTTTGCCTACAACAACATTTTTCAGTCTAGCATCGGTATGGCACCGTTTGAGGCATTGTATGGCCGACCGTGTAGGTCTCCAGTTTGTTGGGCCGAGGTGGGTGATGCACCTTTGTTGGGTCCGGAGTTGGTTAGGGAGACGACGGAGAAAGTTGAGCTTATCCGTAGGAGGCTTGTTACAGCCCAGAGTCGACAAAAGAGTTATGCCGACCGTAGGAGGAGGCCTTTGGCGTTTGAGGTAGGTGATCATGTTTTTCTGAAGATATCACCTAGGCGAGGCTTGATGAGGTTTGGGAAGAGTGGGAAGTTATCCCCTCGGTTTATTGGCCCTTTTGAGATTCTTGAGAGGATTGGCGAGGTTGCTTATCGGTTAGCCTTACCGCCGCAGTTGTCCGGAGTGCATGACGTGTTTCATGTGAGTATGCTTCGGAAGTATGAGCCAGATCCATCACATGTGTTGGATTGGACCGATTTAGAGGTAGATGAGGATGCCTCATATGAGGAGAGACCGGTTCGGGTCTTGGATAGGCGGGATCAGGTCCTGCGTAGCAAGACCATTCCTTTGGTGAAAGTCTTGTGGAAACATCACGGAGTGGAGGAGGCCACTTGGGAACGTGAGTTGGAAGTCCGTGAGAAATATCCGGACTTGTTTGTTGATATGTAATCTTGTGTTTAAATTTTGAACTATTGTTGAACTTAAGAGCTTTTGTATATGTCTTAAGTTGTGAAACATTGAAAAATGTTTGGTTTATTGGAAGTATGTTTTGGGAACTTGCCTCATATGGAAGTTGAATGTAACACTATATATGTTGAATATATTGTTGAAATTGGAAAGATAATGCGTAATGTTGATGCATGTTGAAAGTACATATGTTGTTTACATATTGTGAAATGCCTCTTGTTAAAGGAGGGGGTGACCGGTAATGGGTCGAATTGTTGAATGTTAAAGTGTAACATTGTTTAAAATGGAGGAAAACTTGTTTTTGAAAACTTGTGCTTAATTTCGGGGACGAAATTCTTTAAGGGGGGGAGGTTATAGCGATCCCGGGTTTACCCTTGTTGTACAGTGATCCGGGCATGTGTCCGTGGATGTTGAAAGTTGTTTATTATCTTGTTTGCATCCTTTTTACTTCTTATTGAGTTATAGGATGTGTTGGGCAGGTTTGTTACAGGTTGGTTGTGTTTGGGAGCCTAGTGTTGCTGCCCAGATTTTTGGACCTTCGCTCTAGCGAGGAGTTGGTCGCTCGAGCGAGAGTTGAGTTTGTGTCTGGTGGATCGAGCCAGAGTGGCTTCGCTCGAGCGAGCGATTGCGTCTGGTTCTGGACCTGAGAGTTGTATTTCTTGGCTCGAGCGAGTTTTTCTTGGCTCGAGCGGTCTGGTTTGTTCTTCGCTCGAGCGAGAGGTTAGTCGCTCGAGCGTGCTTCTGGTTGCAGACCTGAGGGTTTGAGTTGTTGGCTCGAGCGAGTGTTCTTTCGCTCGAGCGCACTTTTGAGTTTTTGGCTCGAGCGAGAGCTTCTTGGCTCGAGCGAGAGTTTTCTGTGTCTGGTCGCTCGAGCGACGAAGGCTTCGCTCGAGCGAGCGTGTTTTATATCAGCGGACAGTAGCGTTTTTGAACATCACTTTTTCACTTTCCTTTTTGATCAAACCCTAGATCCGAGACTCTCTCTCTCTAAACTTACACTCTCTCTAAGAATTGATCTCCCTAGAGTGTGAATCTAGCCTAGAGCCTTTGTTAAAAAGATAGAGGGCGTTGAGAGCTTCGTTCTAATCTGAAAAAGTTGGGATTTGGAACACGTTGATCTTCGAGTCTTCATCTCCTTTTTGGCTCAAACTTCGAGGTAGGGATATCCTACTCCTCTCTATGGATTTTGTCTTTAAATTTTAGTATTTTGAGATGTTGGGGTTGGTTTGGTAATTTGTGAAAGTTTGGGGCTTTTGTGCAATTTTACAAAAGTTGGGGTTTTATTCATAATAAACCTAGATGCATGTTTGGCATAGAGAAATGGAATAAATGTTGAACCATTGATGAAAATGGGACCTAAGGGTTGAAATGGTAATTATGGATAACGACCTAATTACATTGTTGATTAATTGGGATAATTAATTGTGAGAAATGAGGAAATGAAATGTTGATTGAATATCCATTGTGCATTTATTTTCTGTATAGAAATAACTGCTTTGGGCTATCGGTGGATGTAGACACCCCATTTTTGACCGTCCTCAAGACTTGGACGTCACCGTTTGAACACTCGGTGATTATCCATGTTTGTGTTCGTTTGGAGTTCCCGGAGGTCTCGGCTCACGCGCCTTGCCTCAGGATCCCCGAACTCGACCGTTTAGTGTCTGGTTTTGCACCAAACACTTGTGTTTTGCCTTGGAAAGGCAGGGTGAGGCTTGTAGACCATCCCCACCCACCACCGGCATTGGCTAGATGCCACCGGCTGGTTTTTGCTGCCACCGGCAATGTAGTTTGCCGGTCGGCACTATTTGTTGCCGGTCAGCACTTTTTTGTGCCGGTCGGCACTTTGTTTGGCCAAGATGGCATTTTTTGCCGGCCGATTGCTGTTCATCTGCTTTTGCAGATATTTTAGGACAGCTGTATTGATTTTGCTCCCCTCCATACACGTGTATGGAGGGATCTCCCTCTTGCAAAGCTTGTCTTGTAAGCTTTACAAGAGGCTTATAGAGAGAGCTCTCTCTAAGGGAAGAGAGGAGAGGTTTTAGACATTTTAGAGAGAGAGAAGACAGAGGAGAGCTCTGGTTTTCTAGGGTTAGGGTTAGATACACTCACCTATCTCTCTTTCCTTCTCATTTTGCACACTAGGTGTTTTGTGCCTTACTATTGCACACAAACACCTAGTGTTTCACCTTCCTCTAGGAGCTGAGGTTCTAAAGAGTGTGTTTTGAAGTTTTGGTGTTGGTTTGGAGCCAAAGGAGGCCATTGGAGCACCATTGTTGAAGAAGGCATCAAGGGTGAGAAACTAGTCCTTTTTTTTCCCCTTTTTTGCATCAATTTTATACCTACCTTAGAGCTGTTTTTGTGCTTGTTGTATAACATAAAAAAGTTCTGTTTTTAAGCCCTCTTTGTTGTTTATTAAGAGTGTTTTGTTGTTTGAGGGGTGTTGACCACCCTTAGGCCTCAAAAGGCCTCATTTTGAGCCATTTTGTGCTAGCTCCGGGATTTTGGTGTTGAGGTCTCTTCACCACTGAAATCTTGAGGGATTTCAGTGGTGAAGATGATGCTTTGAAGTCCCAAGAAGGAGAGGGCCACCCCCTCTCCTTGTTGTCCTTGAAAAGGGCACATTTTGGCCTCTTAAAGAAGCCTATGCTTGAGTGTGTGTTGAGCATGTTTGGTTTGTTTTTCATGCTTATATATCCATGATATAACATGATTTCAAGTTGGTTTTGGAACCTTATGCATGTTTAGCATAGTTGCCATGTAATGCCTTATTTGTGCCTTAACATGTTCTGGGTTGTTAGCCTTTGTTGGAGCATGTTTTAGGCTTGCATTTGTGAAGTTTATGTGCTTATTTTGCCATGTTTTAGCTCTGTCCATAGTCGTTTGGGTTGATCTTTGCATGCATTATATAGCTCTTTTGTATTTGGGCTTGTTGGCTTTGAGTATGTGCATGTGTAGCATAGCATCTTTGCATTGTTTTGGTGATTTGAGATCATTTTACATGCTATTTCAGTCCCATTTCCATGCTTGTTTGATTGCCTTGCATGCCTCTTTAATGCTTTGAAAGCATGTGTTGCAATGCTCCATGTTTTGGCCATGGTGTATGCCTTTGAATTTGGGCCACTTAGATGCCATCTAAGGAGTCCTTTGGCCTTGTTTTAACATGCTAAAAATCTGTTTTTAGTTGCTCAATGCATGCCATGTTTGTTGTGATAAAACATGCTTCAAAGCTTCATGATTCGCCTCAAGTATTTAGACCATGTTTGGTGCATGCTTGGCTTGATTTGTTGCTTGGTTTGGCATCATTTTATAGCATGATTTTAGGGCTCATGTTGCATGCTAATTGTCCATGTTTCCTCCCTTTCAAGTGTGCTTGAGGGTTGTTTAAATTGTGCCCAAGTGTAGGCCTTCCATCATGTGTATGTGTGCATGTGTTTTGGCTTCTTGTTTTGGTCATTTTGGCCACTGTTTTAGGCCTATTTTAGAGTTGCCTAATTCATGTATAAGTCCATCTTGCCATCCATTTGCATTGCCATATGCATGCTTGTATGCTCGCATGAGTTAATTGCCATGCCATGTTGCATTCCTAGCTTGTATGCCTAGGTTGCATTGCATTTTGCATGCATGCCTTGTTCCTTGAATTGGTGATAGGAATTGGGCCTAATTTGTTTGATTGGTTTGCATGCATTTGAAACCAAAGTTGCATGCTTGGTTCCTTGGGCCATCATGCATGGAAATGCGTGATTGGTGGTCCGAGAACCGAGGCACATGTCCCTTTGAGTCATTACAATGATAAGAGACATGGTTGGTGCATACATGCCTTGAAATATGCTGCCATGCCTTGTTTTGCCCTCTGTTGCTGTGAGTTGCAGGCTCTGCAGGAATACTCTGCCGACCGGCAGTGTAATGTGCCGGCCGGCAATCTTTTCTCTGCCGACAGCTTCAATTTTGTGCCGGTGGCAACATCTCAGTGCCGGTGGCAATTTCACCCAGCCGGTGGTGTCTCCCAGCATCTAAGGAAGCAGTCCTGAAATTTTGGCAGCCTCCAGAGGAGCACAGGAAAGAAAACAGAGGCAGCCTACGCATGGCGGCGCGCTTCCCGAGGCGGTTTACTGTTTTCTTAGAATAATTAATTTGTTAATTAATTTGTAATATTTAATTAGCTCGCGTAGTTAATTAATTTGTAATATTTATTTGGTCCCTCCGAGCGAGGGCAAACCTGTAATAAGTGTGTGTGGGTGGTGTGTATGTCTTCCAACCTCACGTCTTTCTTCCCTTTTATTTACCTGCTTATGATGGTAGATTAGGGCACGTTTAATTTAGCATACCTTATGCTATGCATGCGTGCATCCATGCATTTGTATTGCATGCATTAGGCTCGGTACATCACGCTAACCGCATTTGTACTTCAATTCAAAAATTGACTATGTGTTAATTGTGCATTTTCACATGACATGTCTAGGATTAGCCGAGCCTATCTTAGCGACATTTTGTATGCGATGCATTAGGCACTTAACATGGACTTGGATCATGCATGTTTGCTAACAAGTTCTTGGTTTTGGCATGGAGTACTATGTAAGTATTTCCGCTTTAGCATATCACATGAGTGTGAATGTTACCATGACAGCATGCTTAACATGTGGCTAGATGCTTATGTGTTAAATTGTTTTGAATGCCTGTGGGTGAAGGTTGGATTGTTTGAGTTGGAAAAACTCGTTGAAATCTGTATTTTAGCCTACTTGCGAGTAGCAAATCCAAAGCATTTTCAAACCAAACGGATATGCAATGTTTATTTCCAAATTAGGCAATCTAGTCTATACTTGTTTGCTGTGCGCATAACATAGTAATTCTAGGCTAATAAATGGAATAAGAACACGTAAAGTTTTCAAAAACGGATATCACGGTTAGTAGAGGCCGGTCTTCGGACCGGGCGAAAGGGGGTGCTCATAGCTGACCTTCCCCGATCGTACCCAAGCTCCCGAGCCGAGACAACTCCGGTGATGACGGACATGTGGCCTTCGGCACCGAGTCAGGGTTTCCTAAATTCCCCCATTTTAAAATATTTAGGTGGCGACTCTGTATCTGGCAAAGCAGTCCATGTTTGGCACTACTTTTTCAAAAATCTGTTTCTCAAAACGATTTGCCAGATTTGGACTCTTTGGTTCAGATTAAGAACCGTGACACAAATCGAGTCCGAACTGTAGCACGAGGTCCCACGCGGGCGCTGCTACAGTTTCTGGCGACTCTGCTGGGGAGTTTAGAGAGCTTGACTTGAACTCGTGATATCCTGTTTTGATCTCATTTATGTGTTTCTTTGCATTGCATGTGCATTGGTGTGCCTAGGAACACAGTGTTTGCCATCTGCCATTCCTGAACGGTTTGCCAGAGGCTTGTCTTGTCAAGGCATGTCCATAAGGCTGACCGGCTATGGGCTCTGACAGTATGGGAACACAAACCCCGGTTTTGCCAGGGCACCCTTTCTGACCATTCGACCTAGTGCATATTCGGAACCATAGTGACCATTCCAAGCTAGGACAGGTTGCTTACCCGATGCTAAGTTGTTTGAAACCGCTGTGTGCGTAGTAAAACCCTAGCTCCTGACAAAATAGGACAGGGAAACCCTACCCCCAATATAGGGGTGTTTTGTTCTCTTTACTTGCTATGTGCTTTTAGAGTGTTGCTCTACAGGAACGCACATGTCAGTTTGCAAGTCAGAGTATCTAACCTGGGAACACCAGTATCAGTATCAGTTGTGAGAATCAGTTATCCGCGGGTATCGGTTCAGTTTTCGGGAACAGTGATTTCTGGGAACAGTGATCAGCAGAAGGGAACAGTTGTGTAGCTACACCCGTGGTTGATCAGTTTGGGCTGAAATGCTGTCTGTTTTTCCTTTCAGTTCAGAGAGTCGCAGAGTTGATACAGAATAGCCAGTGTCCCCCTTTGCTGAGGCAAGATTTATGGCGGCACAAAGTTCAGAAGAAATTGTGGTTATGGCAGCTGTATCGGAGCAGGGAACCACTCCGCAGAATGAGGCCAATATCAGTATGTCATACCCGCCCAGGTCGCCCGTTGTGCACCCGGTTTGGGCTCCCCAGTTATATCAGGCTCGTGAGCCCACCACCTTCGAATTGATGGGGATGATAGGCGATCTCCAAAGGTCTATGGCAGACCTCGCCTATGGAATGTCGGCTTCACCGCCAGCGGCGCCGTACGCCGGGAATTTTGTACCACAGGAACCCCCGCTACTGGGGCGGATTGTGATAGAGCTCAGCCAGCCAGAGGTGGCTTCCGGCTATAGTCACGACATGTCAGCACCAACCCAGACCCTCGACCAGGCTGAGGCCAGAGGAAAGGACAAGGCAAAGATAGATGCCGATCCCATTGAGCAACTGCTGTGGGCAGTCGAGGCTCTGAAGGCCAGAGGAATGAGCAAACAACAAACATCTGCAATAGTGACCAAAGCTGTAGATGATGCTTTCCCCGCTCCAATCAAAGGCAGCTCAAGCCAGGCAGAAAAGCGGGATGGGCCCCGTCATGCCCAGACAATTCCAGTAATTCCCGACCCTACACCGGGGAAGGTTCAAAAAGCCAAGGCAGCGCCAGCTGATCCTTTCGCCAATGCATCTGGCAAGAATCCTCAAACTGCAAAGTACCTGCCCCGAGGGCGCAGGGTCTTTCACGACCTCCACATGCCTTTGTCTAGGGCATTGTTAATATTGGCGAAGAATGGGCATCTTAAGCCTTTGGAGCCCCGGCCACTCCCGAAGAATCTCCCCACCACTCATGATGCTACCTTGTACTGCGCGTACCATCAGCAGTCCGGTCACAGCACCGATGGCTGTTCCCGCCTTCGTCATGAAGTGCAGGATTTGATTGATAACAAGGTTATCCTACCACCCACCTCGGGCAAGCCCGTCACCACTCAGTTGCTGGATTTCGAGGGCTCAGATACTGCGAGTATGTAAAGTGAACCGCCTGCGGGCAACATTTGGTACATTTTTGGATGAAGCGTCTGGCACGCATTTTTGAGCATCGGTGAGACCGAGTTTTGTAAATCCTGGCTCGGATGTCGAGTCAGTCTTTTGTTTTTGAGTCTGTCTCTTTGTCTTAAGTCAGTCTTTTGCTTAAGGGTCTGTCTTGTTGTATCGAGTCAGTCCCCGTTGTATATAATACCTGGTGATTCTGGGGTTGTTGCCTCGAACACCGTTTTGTTTTGTAATTATCTGTTTTTGTTTTGAGTCTGTCTCTACCAAGGGGCCAGTTGCACCAACAAAGCCGATTGAAACAGCTGTTGCTATCTCAACCTTCATGTTTGCTTTCAGCATAAGTGCCAGAGAATTTGATTGGGCTGACAGTACATCTCGCCTGCTCTCCTGCGCGCCAAACTCATAGCATTAACCTAAGTTTTTCAAAAAAAAACTTTTGAACACTGCGGTGATGAAAACGAAGGGGAAGGAATTCCTCGGGTTTTGCAAAATTTTGATCATTTTGAGAGAAAGAGAGGCGTGCTAAGCCTTTTTATGAATGAAATCATGCTTGTCGGCGTGAGTACTGAGAAGGACCCTGGCCTGATCCAGATTGGTTCCACACTATCTTCGGCGCGAGCGATTTGTCGCTTTCTTAAAAACTTTCAAAAGCAAATGTTTTACGCAGCCCTGCGAAGACCTGTGTGGAATCGCTCTTGAGATTGCGCAGCCTAGGATCGCTCTTAGCCTCAAGATTCAACCTATTTGTTTTCCGAATTTGAACCCGTTCAGAATGTTCAGAAAGTTCAACGGACAAACGCCATGGAGGCCCGCGTGGCCGGTTTCGAAACAGCCCTCGAGCAGGAGGCACCAAGGCCGAATCAGAAGGAGTAGATCTCGTCGGAAGAAGCTCGTGGAGCAACCTTGATGGATTCTTCTGCAAATCAGTGCAACAGCCGTTCTCCTGGACACAGAGAGGCTTCAATTTCAAAAAACCATTTGGCATGGACTTGCTACACTTTTACCCTTTGAGAGGCTCGCTGGGCCGAAAACCCGGAAGGGCGGCCCAGGCAAAAGTTAGAGCAAGAGAAAAATACAACAAAAAAAGAGAAAAATACAAAAGAAAGATTGAAAAAGAAGAAAAGAAAAAATAGAAAAGAAAAAGAAATGAAAAAGAAATAGAAAATGAAAAGAAGCTCGCAAGGTCGAAAACCCGCATTGGGCGCCTTGGCAAAAGTGAGAGCCAAACAAAGTGAAGGTTAAAATACCCGAGTGGACCTTAACCGGAACTACGTAAGGCTTGATTCCCATGTTTGGGATACGTAGGCAACTTCATCATGAAGTCCAGCCCCCAACGCTTTCATAAGCATCTCAGTCCATGCAATGGTTTCGATTTCATCCCAAAGTCCAGTGGCCAACGCTCCCAAGGCGACTGTGTCCATATATGTGTTGTGACCGTCTTCCTCATCTCTGTGTCCAAGAGTTCGGCCACCACCAATGAAGACTGTCTGCAGACTGCTGCGGCACCATCCCAAACAAGGGGCAACTTTCCGTTGCCATGAGCCGCCTTTCAAACTAGGGGCAACTTTCCGTTGCCTCCCACCCCCTTCAAACCAGGGGCAATTTGCCATTGCCTCCGATCCGAGGTTGCGCATCTCGAAGAGTAAGTTCCATGCTTGTTGAGCATCAGCTGTTTGAAAAATAGTTTTTGAAAGTTTTTACTGAGGTTGACTATTTTCTCGAAAACTATTTCATTTTCCAAAACTGGACCATTGTCTTGGACCCAAAAGGAAAATTTTCAGTGCTTGCTGCCTGACTTGCATGCTTTTCAAATCAAAAGTCGAACAAGTACGTTAATCCGACTCCCGTTTTGATCAAAACCGTTTTAGTAGAAAGTAAAAACGAAAGAATGGTTAAAATGATGAACTAGGGGCACAGTTGAGCCAGGCGTTCTGTCTCTCCCCCGTCATCGACGTACTTGCCAGAAGAGCACTCTGCCTGCCGGAAGAATAGCTGTGAGCTAACGGCATCGGGCGTGAACCCACACCTTGCTATTTATCCATCAATCACCCCGGGGAGGGATGAAAAATGAGAGAATGAAGAATAGAGAGGTGTAAGTTGAGAGAAAAGTGAGGAAAAGGGTTTTGAGAGAAAATTCGAGCTTGAGAGCCGAGTGATGTGAGAATCACAAATTAGAAAGGGTGGGAAACAATACCCAGATTGAACTGGCTCCTCGTGGTCCGAGGTCTCCCATCTTCGTTTACGCGTCTGTGTGTCGTGTCTCTTTCATTTGACGGTCTCGTCTTTTGTTTTGAGTCTCTCCCGAGCGTGTCTCGTTGTGTTTAGGTCGTGTACCTCTTTGTTTAAAGTCCTCCCCGCTGTGTTCAATGGTAGGCTCGACATCCCGGTTTGAAAAACCCTCATTTGATTTCTAAAATCATTTATGCTCAGGATGCTGTGCCATTCTCTACATTTGAACGCGTGTTCGACTCCAACCGGTTCCATCTTTGAGGTCCGTCCTGTTAGACTGGGCTGTTTGTTTGAGAATTCGCCGTGTGCAGAATGAATCGAATGCTGTGTTATGGGCTGTACACGGATTAATCCCCAACAGAGTAAGGGCTGTGTGTTCAGGAATCAGGCAGTGGGTTGCTTGGGTGTATTTTGGCGGTTGGCTGTTCAAGTTATCTGATTATTACAGTGCAAGTGTTCAATTTTCAGACAACCAATCAATTCCATTTACATTGAGGTGTAACATGATGAGATGCGATGCAATGCATGAAATGTGTAAATGTAAACACTTTTTCAGATAAAAAGTTCGTTTCGTTTCATTTCATTATCTTTTCAAATGTACAAGTTTTGGAAACAAAAATCTGCCTGCGGCAGTACAAGGTAATCTATCTACCAACCAAAAAGAAAAGTACAAAGAAAGAAAGAAAAGATAGCAAAAATCTGCATCTATGTCCAGCGACTCCAAGGGCTGTCAGTCCGTCCTGGTCCTCTTCCTGGACGAGGGTCCAGGAGCATCATCAGCGTCGTCGTCAGAGCCCGAGCTAGAGCCGTCTCCGGTCTCCTCCTCCGATGACCCTGCCTCCGCCTCTGACTCCTCGTCGTCATCATCGTCCGGGACTGGAGCTCGCGAACTGCTCCCGACGTGAGTACGCCCACCCCTAGTACGGGGAAATATCCTGCCCTCCTCATCTCTCCCCCGAGCAGGGACAGAAGGTCTAGCTGGAGCACCTCCCGCCATGGGAATCTGGAAAGGAGGCTGAAAAGTACACAAAAAGGGAAATGCATCAGTATGCCGTGAGCAGTTTATCAGTGCAGAATGCAGTGTGTGAGTACAATGTATGAATGCCGTGAGCAGTTTATCAGTGCAGAATGCAGTATGTGAGTACAGTATGAGAATGCCGTGAGCAGTTTGTCAGTATAGAGTGCAGTGCAGAATGCAGTGTATGCAGTGTATCAGATGCTGTGAGATCAGTGTATCAGGTGTTGTGCCGTGCATCAGATTATGTAAAGCAGTGTATGAATGGTTTGAGGCCAGTGTCAGAAGGACATACCGGTATGCTGTAGACAGACAGAAGGTCAAATGTCCGCTGGAGCATCCCCATCATCGAGGCATTCATCGCCAACGACTGACGGGTGTACTCAGAAGAAGCCTGCAAAGGTATCAGATGCATTAGTATTCTGTGGAATATCAAGTAAACTGAAATGAAATAACTGTACGAAGTGCAGTGATACATACCGGCGAAAGGTCGGGGATGTCAATGAACTCATGCCCAGCCGGTGGAGGGGCGAAGGGGATCTGATAGGTCGCCCCACCCTGCCCCTGGAAAGTCAGTACAGCAGGCAGGGCAGGCCAGCCAACTCCTCGTCCTCCCCGCACTCCGCCCCTGCCACGGACCCGGGCCCTCCTCGAAGATCCAGCCCCTGCTCCTGCTCCGGCCCCAGCCGCCGATGCCACAGGCCTGGCCCCCTCTGCTCGACGGCCGCTCAGGGGGCGCATCAGGTACGTCCGCACGTACTCCTGATAGTCTCCAGTGCCTCGGAAGCTGGCCTCCTCCCAACCGATGGAGTAATCATCCAGCTGCTCAGGGGTCAGCCCCTCGGTCTCCCTCATCTCTGCAGGAGGGTGAGCCGGGACTATCTGCTCAGGTAACCCGCGGGTCTGGCGTAGAAAACGCTCCCCCAGGTACCAAGCCCGACAGACCGGGCCCTCTAGCAAGATCCGGAAACGCGAGGTCTCCTCAGCACCAGGGAACCGACCCCGCATCGCCGACGGCAAGGAAGCCCATGGCCGCCATGTGATCTGAAAGTAACAGACAGTTTGTCATCTACTGTTATTGAAACATGCAGTGGGAAAGCGAAGCTAAACGAACTGAAAGTAAAACATACCTCGGCCGGGGTGATGGTGTCGAAATATCGGCGGAAGAAGCCGAATGTCTCCCGTGGTCGCCGGGTGCATCCCCCGTCAAAGCGACTCGAGAAGGGAACAGCCGGAGGAGGCTCCGCAACTGGCACAGGTGCAAGCCTAGGGAAGTAGGCGTAAACCCACAACTGCAAAACAGATGTCAGTATGACCATCAGATAAAGCAGGATATACAGAATGAAACAGAAATGGCAGAGCCGTGTGTTGTGCAGTGTATTGTGTACAGTGTACAGTGTGAGCAATGTACAGTCAGTGTAAAGTAGAATGTATGTGTGTGCCGTGTGTACAGTATACAGCAAGTATAGACCAGACCACAGTGTGTGCAGTGTACTGAGTACAGAAAGTACGAGACAGGGATGAAAAGTGGAGAAGAAATGTACCTCCCAAGCCCGCCAGTAACCTCCAAGCAGCTGGCCGCTGCCGCGAGAAGCCGAGCTCATATATCCGTACAGGGTGGCCAGAGCAGCGCCGCCCCAGTCGTAGTGCAAGATGTCTCGGACGTCCACCAGTGCACTGAGAAGGCAGAGAGGCACGGTGTTCGCCCGGTCGGCGAAGATAGTAGTCCCGAACAGGAACATGAGGAAGCCGCGGGCACACCTCTCCTCATCCTCCGGAGTCATCTGCACCTCCTCCAAAACGGGCTGGACCCTGAACTGTGCCTCGAACCAGGAGTATCGAACAAAGCCTGGACGAGCTAGCGGTGGCGCCTCCCCCAGTAAATGGACCTGAGCGGCGGTCCACTCATCCATGTCTGTGTCGAAAGGGATCGGATCCCCCCTACCCCGATGCCTGTGAGCATCGAGAAGTCATAAGGGGTCATCGTCATGTCCCCTGCAGCAGAAAAGTGGAAAGAATCGGTGGTGTCCCACCACCTCTCCGCCAGAGCGGCGAGAAGAGGCCTGCAGGTGGACAACTTGGAGAGCCCTCGGCAGAAGGTGCCGAAGCCCGCCCGATCCACGATGCGCTGGACCGCATCAGGGAGCTCGTCATACCACTCCCGAGCACCGGTATTCCCATACCCGCGAATGGTATGGGAACCCTCCTGCAAACAGAAAATGACAATGGCAAGACAACATTCAAAATGCAGTTTTGAAAAGACAGATATGGCATGTATGCAAGTTTGTCAGATTCAGGCAAAATACCGGGTGCCGGTGTGCTTACAGTAAAATACGTGTGCTGTGTCAGCGTGCTTGGGTGTTTCAGAACAGATGTAGCATGTGTGCAAATTTGACAGATTCAGACAAATACTGGGTACCAGTGTATGTGAAGTAGAATGCAGTGTGTGCCGTGTGTTTGAGTAATTCAGGGCTAGTGCAGTGTGTGTGCATATGTCAGTCTCAAGCAGATATCAGTTGTATGTATGTTTACAGTCAACTACGGTCTACGGCATATCAGATTTCAGCAATTAAAGAATACAGCTAACTATGGCAGTTTTGTATCCTACATTGCAGAAAGTAAAGCAGAAGATGAAGAGTTACCTCGGGAGTGCCGAATGAAAGGTGGGAGGTAGGCTCGCGTAGTAGTAGCTCAGGGGCCGCGTACCTCTCGAAACTCCGGAACTGACGCAGGCCGTCTGGGGGCAGAACGTGAATCGCCGGCCGGTAGGTCGCCGGGTCGAACGGGCGCTCGCTCAGTGGTAAGAGCTCGACCCCGGGGTCCATCTCGTGGTCCGGGGGAGTCCCGCCACGTGGAATGTCGTCCGCCATGTAGAGAGTGGTGTGAAAATGGTCGGAAAAGGAAAACCGAGCCGGAATGCGAAGAGTCAACCGAAAAGTCAACTCCCGAGAGGGTCGGAAATGGCCGGGAAGGCCGGAATGTGAAAAGGCACGGAAATGAAGAGGAAAGTGAGGGGAACGAACCCCGAAAAGGCGAGAACGCCGAACGAGGCACCGAAACGAGAATACGATCGGTGGAAAATGTCCGAAACGCGAAGAGGATCGCGAATCCGACGACGAAACGGGCGTAGAACGCGAAGAAACGGGCGAAAAATGAGAGAGGAGCACTCTAGAGAGAGAAAGGAAAGGTTTTCGGCGGTAGGAAATGAGGAAATAGGGCATGAAGCCCTATTTTATAACACTCGAGGTGGAAAGACGAAACTGCCCCGCACCAGCAACTGTTTGCCGGTCGGCAATGTTTTGTGCCGGCCGGCACTTTTTTGTGCCGATAGAATTGTTTTTGTGCCGATGGCCAGCCGGTGGCCTCCCATTACTGCCGGTGGGGTTCCCACAGCCTTGGTTAGGCCATTTGAGAAGTTTGTGGTCTTCATAGCTCAAGAAAGTGCAAGAAAGTGCATCTCTGATGTTCAACCGGCCTCCGTTTTGACCGCAGGCCGTGGCTTCAGTGCGTGGCACTCGAATTCGTGCAAGGTGTATCCTTTTTGTATCCTTTTTGTATCCTTCTAAATTCAAAAGTTACCCCATGTGTGTTGCACAAGTTCATCACACTACTTCGGTGCATTACATCGCACTGTTGTGCGCCGCACATTTGCATTGTTATGCACATGTTACATGCGTTGCAACACGCACCCCTTTGCATTGTCGTGCACATTTCTCATGCATCATTGCATTTCCATTCCATGCATTGTCATGCATTCCGGAATACGTGCGTTGTTGTGCATTTAAGCCCATTTACACTCCGTGTGGCATGCACGTCACACTTGGCATCGCACTGTTTTGTGCATTACATTTCCTTCGCGCTATTTTGCGCATCGCACTATTTTGTGCATTGCATTTGTTCGCGCTATCTTGCGCACCTTACTTGCACTTGTTAGTGCATTGTATTTTATTCGCGCTGTTTTGCGCATCGCACTGTTTTGTGCATTGTATTTTGTTCGCGCTGTTCTGCGCATTGCACTGTTTTGTGCATTTCAAACCTCGCGCTGTTCTGCGCATTGCACTGTTTTGTGCATTTCAAACCTCGCGCTGTTCTGCGCATTGCACTGTTTTGTGCATTTCAAACCTCGCGCTGTTCTGCGCATCGCACTGTTTTGTGCATTTCAAAATTGTTCGCACTGTTTTGCGCATCTCATTGCATTTTGCATGCATTCCATCGCACTGTCCTGTGCACTCGCGTTGCCTAACGCATTGCGCTATTTTGCGCATCATGCCGTCGTGCAATACCCCAGTGGTCTGGCGAGACCTTAAACACGCATGGTCTGGCGAGACCTTAAACACGCATGGTCTGGCGAGACCTTAAACACGCATGGTCTGGCGAGACCTTAAACACGCACGGTCTGGCGAGACCTTAAACACGCACGGTCTAGGAGACCTTAAATCCTTTGGAGGTGCGAAACCTTCAGCGCATTGTCACGCGTCTTGTAAATACCCCAGTGGTCTGGCGAGACCTTAAACACGCATGGTCTGGCGAGACCTTAAACACGTACGGTCTAGGAGACCTTAAATCCTTGGAAGGTGCAAAACCTTTATTGCATTGGTGTGCACACTATTGCTTTGTACATATCTTAAGCCGCGTGTTGTCGCGCATCTCATGCAACATGCATTTCACTTGCATCATTTGCATTTCAAAAAAAAAAAAAAAAAACAAACAAAAAACATGCATTGTCATGCATACATTTTGCATTCCGGTCTAGGAGACCTTAAATCCTCTGAAGGTGCAATTCCTTCGGTGTTTGTCATGCCCGAACGACTTTTCGGTGGTCTGGTAAAGCCACCTGTCTGTGCTTGCGATGAGTTCCTAGAAGACCAACTGGGACGGTGGAAACTAGAGTTCGAACGGCTTATGCCTAGAACGCAAAGGTTCGGGAGTTCCGAGACTAAAGTCTGGTTTAAATACCCAGAGGTTTACCCTCGGCTTGAAATCTGTATGGAAGCCCCATAGGTTGAGGCGGCATGTCTACGCCTCAGTTCTGGATACTGAACCAACCTAGTATATCACCCTGTTGGTAAGATAGGGAAAGTTGCAATCATAGTCATTGCATCATAGTGCATTGTCATGCACTTGCATTGTCATGCACTTGCATTGTAGTTTGCATGCATTCATTGCATCACCTTCCGCCTATGGCTTGCGCCTTTCCAGGTTGAGCTTGGTCTGGTATGTGTCCTTACATTTCATGTTAAAACACAGTTCTGCATGTGTATCGCGCCGATTCCACGCTGATATGTTGGTTGAGGGTTGCGGCACCTTTTCTGTGTTACACATGGCTCGTACGTGTGCATGCCTTTCCTAGGCAAGATTTGGTTTGGCTTGCGTGCCATATCCATTGTATCCATATCCATTCCATTGCATATTTGTAGATATTGCATTGTAGATTGCATGCATTCATTGCATCACCTTCCATCTATGGCTTGCGCCTTTCCATGTTGAGCTTGGTCTGGTATGTGCCCTTACTTTTCATGTTAGAACACAGTTCTGTATGTGTATCGCGCCGATTCCACGTTGATGTGTTGGTTGAGGGTTGCGGCACCTTTTCTGTGTTACACATGGCTTGTATGTATGCATGCCTTTCCTAGGCAAGATTTGGTTTGGCCTGCGTGCCATATCCACCCATTACATTGTAGTGTAATTTTTGCATCCGGCATTAGGATCGTAATCCTTTCTCCAACGGGTTGTTTCCCCACTTATGTCAATTCCACCCAATACTTGTTCTTGCGTCTGTCTACAATACTCATAGTTCAGTTGACCGTTCTATGGTAGACAGACTTGTTATCTCCATCAATCTATTTGACATAGATGTGGTTTCGAACCGTTCGTGATTGGATCACGATTCAAATGCTTTGCATGTAGCTTGCATTGTTTCAATTACATTGCATCTTCATTTGCATTATTTATACATTGTTTTGTATATATTGCATTTCGAGTACACCACATTTGCATTGTCATGCATGTTGCTAACCATATTGTACCTGTTAAGTTTGTTTTCTTTTCAGGCACGATATTGTATGTACGGTTCATTTGAAGCTGGTGCAACCAGACGAACCGGACAGGTATTGTATCTCCCGAGTGAGACGTATTGAGAATTCCATAATTCTCTTACATCCTTTCTGCATTGTAGTGTAGTTTGGTATGCTAGCTTAAAACTGTCGCATGTTTGCTTCATTACAGCTTTCTTTGCATGATCATAAGTTATGCTCGGCTCCGTGCATTGTCTTGCATTTTGCCCCTGCCTCCGGGCGCATATCTTATTTGTATTGCATGATTGTCTGAGTCTTCGGCCTTGTCAAAAATGGGTCGTCTCTGGGCTTTGACATTCACTCCCGTCATTGTTATGACTTTCGAGTTCTGTCAAAGAGGGGCAACTGTAGACACCCCATTTTTGACCATCCTCAAGACTTGGACGTCACCGTTTGAACACTCGGTGATTATCCATGTTTGTGTTCGTTTGGAGTTCCCGGAGGTCTCGGCTCACGCGCCTTGCCTCAGGATCCCCGAACTCGACCGTTTAGTGTCTGGTTTTGCACCAAACACTTGTGTTTTGCCTTGGAAAGGCAGGGTGAGGCTTGTAGACCATCCTCACCCACCACCGGCATTGGCTAGATGCCACCGGCTGGTTTTTGCTGCCACCGGCAATGTAGTTTGCCGGTCGGCACTATTTGTTGCCGGTCAGCACTTTTTTGTGCCGGTCGGCACTTTGTTTGGCCAAGATGGCATTTTTTGCCGGCCGATTGCTGTTCATCTGCTTTTGTAGATATTTTAGGACAGCTGTATTGATTTTGCTCCCCTCCATACACGTGTATGGAGGGATCTCCCTCTTGCAAAGCTTGTCTTGTAAGCTTTACAAGAGGCTTATAGAGAGAGCTCTCTCTAAGGGAAGAGAGGAGAGGTTTTAGACATTTTAGAGAGAGAGAAGACAGAGGAGAGCTCTGGTTTTCTAGGGTTAGGGTTAGATACACTCACCTATCTCTCTTTCCTTCTCATTTTGCACACTAGGTGTTTTGTGCCTTACTATTGCACACAAACACCTAGTGTTTCACCTTCCTCTAGGAGCTGAGGTTCTAAAGAGTGTGTTTTGAAGTTTTGGTGTTGGTTTGGAGCCAAAGGAGGCCATTGGAGCACCATTGTTGAAGAAGGCATCAAGGGTGAGAAACTAGTCCTTTTTTTTTCCCTTTTTTGCATCAATTTTATACCTACCTTAGAGCTGTTTTTGTGCTTGTTGTATAACATAAAAAAGTTCTGTTTTTAAGCCCTCTTTGTTGTTTATTAAGAGTGTTTTGTTGTTTGAGGGGTGTTGACCACCCTTAGGCCTCAAAAGGCCTCATTTTGAGCCATTTTGTGCTAGCTCCGGGATTTTGGTGTTGAGGTCTCTTCACCACTAAAATCTTGAGGGATTTCAGTGGTGAAGATGATGCTTTGAAGTCCCAAGAAGGAGAGGGCCACCCCCTCTCCTTGTTGTCCTTGAAAAGGGCACATTTTGGCCTCTTAAAGAAGCCTATGCTTGAGTGTGTGTTGAGCATGTTTGGTTTGTTTTTCATGCTTATATATCCATGATATAACATGATTTCAAGTTGGTTTTGGAACCTTATGCATGTTTAGCATAGTTGCCATGTAATGCCTTATTTGTGCCTTAACATGTTCTGGGTTGTTAGCCTTTGTTGGAGCATGTTTTAGGCTTGCATTTGTGAAGTTTATGTGCTTATTTTGCCATGTTTTAGCTCTGTCCATAGTCGTTTGGGTTGATCTTTGCATGCATTATATAGCTCTTTTGTATTTGGGCTTGTTGGCTTTGAGTATGTGCATGTGTAGCATAGCATCTTTGCATTGTTTTGGTGATTTGAGATCATTTTACATGCTATTTCAGTCCCATTTCCATGCTTGTTTGATTGCCTTGCATGCCTCTTTAATGCTTTGAAAGCATGTGTTGCAATGCTCCATGTTTTGGCCATGGTGTATGCCTTTGAATTTGGGCCACTTAGATGCCATCTAAGGAGTCCTTTGGCCTTGTTTTAACATGCTAAAAATCTGTTTTTAGTTGCTCAATGCATGCCATGTTTGTTGTGATAAAACATGCTTCAAAGCTTCATGATTCGCCTCAAGTATTTAGACCATGTTTGGTGCATGCTTGGCTTGATTTGTTGCTTGGTTTGGCATCATTTTATAGCATGATTTTAGGGCTCATGTTGCATGCTAATTGTCCATGTTTCCTCCCTTTCAAGTGTGCTTGAGGGTTGTTTAAATTGTGCCCAAGTGTAGGCCTTCCATCATGTGTATGTGTGCATGTGTTTTGGCTTCTTGTTTTGGTCATTTTGGCCACTGTTTTAGGCCTATTTTAGAGTTGCCTAATTCATGTATAAGTCCATCTCGCCATCCATTTGCATTGCCATATGCATGCTTGTATGCTCGCATGAGTTAATTGCCATGCCATGTTGCATTCCTAGCTTGTATGCCTAGGTTGCATTGCATTTTGCATGCATGCCTTGTTCCTTGAATTGGTGATAGGAATTGGGCCTAATTTGTTTGATTGGTTTGCATGCATTTGAAACCAAAGTTGCATGCTTGGTTCCTTGGGCCATCATGCATGGAAATGCGTGATTGGTGGTCCGAGAACCGAGGCACATGTCCCTTTGAGTCATTACAATGATAAGAGACATGGTTGGTGCATACATGCCTTGAAATATGCTGCCATGCCTTGTTTTGCCCTCTGTTGCTGTGAGTTGCAGGTTCTGCAGGAATACTCTGCCGACCGGCAGTGTAATGTGCCGGCCGGCAATCTTTTCTCTGCCGACAGCTTCAATTTTGTGCCGGTGGCAACATCTCAGTGCCGGTGGCAATTTCACCCAGCCGGTGGTGTCTCCCAGCATCTAAGGAAGCAGTCCTGAAATTTTGGCAGCCTCCAGAGGAGCACAGGAAAGAAAACAGAGGCAGCCTACGCATGGCGGCGCGCTTCCCGAGGCGGTTTACTGTTTTCTTAGAATAATTAATTTGTTAATTAATTTGTAATATTTAATTAGCTCGCGTAGTTAATTAATTTGTAATATTTATTTGGTCCCTCCGAGCGAGGGCAAACCTGTAATAAGTGTGTGTGGGTGGTGTATATGTCTTCCAACCTCACGTCTTTCTTCCCTTTTATTTACCTGCTTATGATGGTAGATTAGGGCACGTTTAATTTAGCATACCTTATGCTATGCATGCGTGCATCCATGCATTTGTATTGCATGCATTAGGCTCGGTACATCACGCTAACCGCATTTGTACTTCAATTCAAAAATTGACTATGTGTTAATTGTGCATTTTCACATGACATGTCTAGGATTAGCCGAGCCTATCTTAGCAACATTTTGTATGCGATGCATTAGGCACTTAACATGGACTTGGATCATGCATGTTTGCTAACAAGTTCTTGGTTTTGGCATGGAGTACTATGTAAGTATTTCCGCTTTAGCATATCACATGAGTGTGAATGTTACCATGACAGCATGCTTAACATGTGGCTAGATGCTTATGTGTTAAATTGTTTTGAATGCCTGTGGGTGAAGGTTGGATTGTTTGAGTTGGAAAAACTCGTTGAAATCCGTATTTTAGCCTACTTGCGAGTAGCAAATCCAAAGCATTTTCAAACCAAACGGATATGCAATGTTTATTTCCAAATTAGGCAATCTAGTCTATACTTGTTTGCTGTGCGCATAACATAGTAATTCTAGGCTAATAAATGGAATAAGAACACGTAAAGTTTTCAAAAACGGATATCACGGTTAGTAGAGGCCGGTCTTCGGACCGGGCGAAAGGGGGTGCTCATAGCTGACCTTCCCCGATCGTACCCAAGCTCCCGAGCCGAGACAACTCTGGTGATGACGGACATGTGGCCTTCGGCACCGAGTCAGGGTTTCCTAAATTCCCCCATTTTAAAATATTTAGGTGGCGACTCTGTATCTGGCAAAGCAGTCCATGTTTGGCACTACTTTTTCAAAAATTTGTTTCTCAAAACGATTTTCCAGATTTGGACTCTTTGGTTCAGATTAAGAACCGTGACACAAATCGAGTCCGAACTGTAGCACGAGGTCCCACGCGGGCGCTGCTACAGTGGAGGATAGTCGTGATTGTTGTAGACAATGCATGATGATTAGGCAAACGAAAATTAATCAACGGTATGTGTCATGGAACTTGACGGTTGATAGAATACATTAATTGTATGTATTGAGTGATTGTATATAGAACCAATGTGTTTGTATACGTTATGTGTAGAGGAGGAGATGGGGGATGTACTCCGCGGTTTAGGGGAAGATAGGGGATGTACCTCTAAACCGGATAGTGTTGGGAGAAGATAGGGGATGAACTCCGTAGATACAGCTCATATGCTTGTCTAGAGAAGTGAAGATAGAACTTATATGCTTATCTTTGTGAAGTGTGGATACAGCTTATATGCTTATCTATGAATGTGGGATATTGTTGTTAAACATATCTGTTGAGAATGTGGATAGAGCTTACATGTCTATCTGTTGAAAAAGGGAAAATGAAAAGTAACTTGGACTCATAAGTCGTGTGGCATAAATATCTGATTTATGTGAATGTATCAGTGTTGGCCATCTATCAATTGCTAATCTTTTAGTCATTGTTCATGGTTGGTTTAGTATATTTCTACTGGGCTGTGGCTCACCCTATATGGGAATATCATTTTCAGGTACAGGTAGCATGCCACCTCCAAGGACATAGCTTGGGAGGCTTGAGGTGGACATACTTTTGTCGTTTTTACTTTTTGATGTATTACATGTAAATTCAAGCCAAGGGCTTAATGTGTAATGAGTTAGTACTCTTTTGTTGTAACCAAGTGTTAACTTGGAAAGCTGTAAGCCCTTAGGGCATTTGCTTTTGTTGTTAACATGTAATACTTATGTAATGGAATTCTGATAAATGGAAGAATGTGGAACTTTTACATATCAACGCATGTCTTATTTGATAGGATTAATGTTATTATTTTGAGGGCGTTACACTCTCTGTGCTCTCTCTCGTTGGTATGGCTTCTGCCTCTCTCTGTTGATCTACTTTAATGCGTTTTTTGTGTTTGTGAAAATGTGAATGTGGGTATAATGTTGGGGTTCATGAATGTGAAAATGTTGTGAAATCAGAAATAATAAATTAGGGTTAGGGTTTATAATTGTGAAATCAGAAATTACGATTACGGTTTGAGAAATTAGGGTTTTGAATTGTGAAATTTGTTTAAAAATTTGTGAAATCTGTTTAGAAATGTGAAATCTGTTTATAATTGTGAAATCTGTTGAATGTGAAATCAGATTTCTATCGAATGTGAAATCAGATTTCTGTTCAATGTGACATTTGTTGAATGTGAAATCTGTTGAACGTTGAATCTGTTTAGAAAAATTTAAATATTATATTTGAAATGAGAAAATGAGGGTTATGGTTTTCTATTGAATGTGAAATCAGAAATGAGGGTTTTGGTTTTGAATTAGGGTTTTGAATTGATGAATGTGAAATCATTTTTCAATTAGGGTTAAGGTTTTAAATTGTGAAATTAGAAATGAGGGTTATGGTTTCAGAAATTAGGGTTTAAGAAATTTATGATAAGTTAAATTTTTTTAATAATGTTATATGATTTTTTTTAGGAACAAATAATTATCTATAATAATAATAATTTTCTTGTATATTATTATCGTAACTAACTTTATAATTTCTTGGAAAAAAAACATGGCAAAACACAAGAAAATCTAATTTTGTCTATATAAAAATTATTTATAATTAAAATTTCAAAATTTTCTATCCCTTTCTTTCAAAATTTCCAAATTATTATTTTTTTTTCTTTCACTTGCACTTTCTACAAATTTTTCTTTTTAATCAAAACATATTTAAAGAATAATCATGCCATTCCCTTTTATTTTTATTTCAATAAATTAAGCATAGCCTAACAATATTTACGATATATTAAAAAAAATAAAAAATAAAAAATAGAATCATATAATATATATCAGTGTCATACAAAATTAAATTACAAGGAACTATGTTTAAAGTTGTCATGGTTAGTCTAGTACTAATTATCCCGAGTCCATAAATCCAACTGATCATTATATCATTTTTTCTTTCTCTATTATGGAAAGTATAAGGGGATGTTTGGCATAAAAGAAAAGCAAGTTCAGCCAAAAGAAAATAAGGAGAAAATTTAAGGGAAAGGGGGAGAAAATTTTCAGTTGTGAGAGGGTGGCCGTATCCTTCGCCGCGAATAGTCTGAGTGAAACCCAAGATGGTCGTCGACGACGTTCTTCTGATTGTGAATTACAATATATTTTATAGGGTTTTCAATTGTGAAATCAGAAATTAGGGTTATGGTTTCAGGAATTTGGGTTTTGAATTGTGAATCCTATATATATTTATTGCATTGTGAACTGTGAATCCTATCTATTTTTTTACAAATTAGGTTTTTGAATTTTGAATTGTGAATCTTGTCTATATTTTTTGAATTGAAAATTTAATTTCTGATTGCTTCTTAGTCCTCTTGATATGGTTAAATCTTGTTATTCTTTCGCTTATCTCTTCAGCTTCATCATTAGGCCACTATAACTAGTACAAACAATTTTTTGGGTTGTTTTAGGAAATAAGTTAAAAGCTAATTTTTTGTATTTTTTTAATTTTTTTTTGGAAAAACGTGTAAAAAAAATACTGAAAATGCCTTTTTACCTCTTTGCCAAAAAATTACCAAAACATTAGAAGTCAAAAAATTTGATATAAATAAATGACTTTTTACAAAAAATTTGATATAAACATTAGAGGTCAAAAAATTTGATCCACAAAAAATTTGATATAAACATTAGAGGTGATCCACAAAAAATTAGAAGTCAAAAAATGACTTTTTACCTCTTCGCCAAAAGAGGCCTTTGAAGTCGTCCTGGAAAATACTATTATCAAAACATTTGATATAAATAAAAAAAAAATTTGTTTAAAAATTATGTTTGAAAAAATTAAAATATTTGATTTATAAAATGACTCATTCTCGATAATTTTTACCCACTTGAATTATCCAAGTGAAAATATGATAAAATATAGGCTACAAAGTTCCAATCGTGTTTACATATCATGTGACCATTTTATTATTTCGGTGAAAAAAACAACGATAGTTTTGCAGGTCGAAGTGAGTTAGACGGTTGTGTATTTACTTGCACTCTGTTTCATAGTTGTTTATGAAGAATATTACTTTAAAACAAAGAAAATTTAAGCATTTAATTTCATTTATAATTTTTTGAAAATACCAATTTGTACTGAAATCGTCAATTCCAAGTGACTACTTACTGTATTAAAAAAGTAAGCATGAAAAAATAGTTTCATGTGGCGATGTGACAACTCACTGCATGTTATTTTATTAGCCAACTCACTACTCGAATATGAAGGGATTGCATTGTCATCCTCTGGCCTACAATTATGATTTTATCTGACAACCACGTCCGTGACTACATCACAGGTACACAAAGTCACGGGTACTCAGGATTGCATGAAATGAATAACATAAAATAAAATAACTACAATTATAACTACACATTTATTAGTTCATGACTTTCTTTATTGAATTGCAATGAGTTAATGAATGTTCTGGATTAATGAATGGATTAATGTATGTTGAATTATGTGAATACTTAAAACACATAAAACAGAACAAGTAGTTCGGTGAAAAGCTTCCCTTAACTGGGGCTCGTGAAATAGGGATCTTGTACGTAAAGAATGTCAATCTCCATTAGGAAAGAAGAAAGAGTCACCTTTCAATTCTTGGAAGTCCAGTCAAAATGATGACTCTAGTAAGGAATGGGGGGTTGACAGATAACTAAACTTGGGGGCTGGACAAACAAGCTCAAAGCCAAGTGGTTGGTCCAGTTAGAGGACTAATAAAGTTCATACAAACGAACTATCGCCTTCAACAACACATAAAACAAAACAGGTAGCTCGGTGAAAAGCTTCCCTTTACTGGGGCTCGTGAAATAGTGATCCTGTATGTAAAGAATGTCAATCTCCATCAGAAAAGAAGAAAGAGTCGCCTTCCAATTCCTGGAAGTCCAGTCAAAATGATGACTCTAGTAAGGAATGGGGGGTTGACAGATAACTAAATTTGGGGGGCTGGACAAACAAGCTCAAAGCCAAGTGGTTGGTCCAGTTGGGGGACTAATAAAGTTCATACAAACGAACTAGCGCCTTCAACAACACATAAAACAAAACAGGTAACTCGGTGAAAAGCTTCCCTTAACTGGGGCTCGTGAAATAGGGATTCTGTACGTAAAGAATTTCAATCTCCATCAGAAAAGAAGAAAGAGTCGCCTTCCAATTCCTGGAAGTCCAGTCAAAATGATGACTCTAGTAAGGAATGGGGGGTTGACAGATAACTAAACTTGAGGGGCTGGACAAACAAGCTCAAAGCCAAGTGGTTGGTCCAGTTGGGGAACTGAATTTAAAACCCAATTGGTTTTACTTGATTTGCTTGTCAAAATCACTATTTACAATTAATTATACACAAACAGATTGTTTTCTGCGCCTTTTTCAAGAAATTGAAGATTCTCTTAGTATAGAATAGCAATCAACGCAAGGCCAAAAATATAAGAAACTTGACTTGTACCCAAATGACAACAAATAATTCAAATAGTCATACTTTTCAATAAAATACACGAACGTTTGGTCGTAACAACGAATGATGCATAGCTAAGTGAAACACAACATTGCCTACATAAGCTTCATTTTTTATTACAGTCTCAATTCAGAAAGTCACATGGCAACAGTGAATTCACTGATTTACCTTACAGTGAGCATGCCATTATTTTGTCCGTATATGCAGATGGATTGTCAAGTCATGTGACTTGGTGCACACGCTTTGGTTTTCTCGATTTTTTGCTCGATTTTTTTATTATAGTGACAACTCATTTCTTATTAATATATATGGGATTCTCAATTCAGAAAGTCACATGGCAACAGTGAATTCACTGATTTACCTTACAGTGAGCATGTCCTTATTTTCTCAGTATATGCAGATGGATTGTCAAGTCATGTGGCTTGGTGCATAGGCTTTGATTTTCTCGATTTTTTGCTCGATTTTTTTATTACAGTGATAACTCAACACCAATTTGATATATATGGGATTCTCAATTCATAAAGTCACATGGCAATAGTGAATTCACTGATTTACCTTACAGTGAGCATGCCTTTATTTTCTCGGTATATGCAGATGGATTGTCAAGTCATGTGACTTGGTGCACAGGCTTTGGTTTTTTCAATTTTTTGCTTTATTTTTTTATTACAGTGACAACTCATCTCTTATTGATATATGTGCGATTCTCAATTCATAAAGTCACATGGCAATAGTGAATTCACTGATTTACCTTACAGTAAGCATGCCCTTATTTTGTCCGTATATGCAGATGGATTGTCAAGTCATGTGACTTGGTACACAGGCTTTGGTTTTATCGATTTTTTGCTCGTTTTTTTTATTACAGTGATTCTTAATTCAGAAAGTCACATGCCAACAGTGAATTAACTTATTTACCTCACAGTGAGCATGCCCTTACTTTGTCGGCATATGCAGATGGATTGTCAAGTCACGTGACTTGGTACATAGTATTTGCTTTTCTCTGTTTTTTCATTCTAGTGACAACTCAGACCTTGTTTGTATATGTGGGATTGTTATGCAAGGGCATCTTTCTAAAGCTGTTCATAACCAACTATATAAACGACTAAAGGTGAAGACACAACCTTACAACTCATTTTGCCCTACGAAATTATCATTCATTTGTTTTAAAAAAATTGGCATGGCTACGTGGTTCATGGGAGGGAGTGGGAATCACAGAAGTGGTAGGAACTTGCAAAGGGGTGACAGTTCACGACAAGGAGGGGGAATGGGACGTGGTGATGCTGAAGACGATTCATGGGAGGGAGTAGGAATACCTATTTTAGATTATGCTTGTGGTTATCGTGATAGGTTTGGAAAGCGACATTTTTTCATGCCCAAGTATTATCCAGTTCAAGGAGATTCATGTATGGATCCATCAGATAATCAAACAGGATATGGTTTAGCAGACGCTAGACTTCTGAAGTGGCCCGCACTATTTATAGAGCGAGTGCAAATGGAAAGATTATGTGGGGAAAATCGACTGAAGGTGCCAAAAGCACGTTCTGTTGAGATAGAAAAGGAAGATCCTGATAATGTTGATCGACTATGTGAAAGACTACAACGTGAGATTTCTCAAATGCGCCGTAGGTTAGCCCGCAATATGCAGCTATACATAGTTAAGAAGGATGCCTAGAAGAACAGAACAGAATAGAACCAAATGTTGCGGCTATCAAGGGTATCATGGAGGATCATGAACTTGTCTCTGACGCTGAGCTTTCGGATTATTCAGACTTTGAGCCACCTACCGATTTAAGCGCGAATTAGGTGTTAATGTCTACACTTCGGCAATATTAGGTCATGCATTAATATGTAATGTCTGTGTTAGACTAAGTGTTTCCGTAATGAGTTTGTCAGATTGTCTGGCTAATATTTGTCTGTCTAACTGTTATGTTTATGTATGTATTGTGTGTTCAGTTCATGGTGTACAGAATGTATTGTTGTCGGAGACTTATGTCTGTACTACCTATGTATTTTTGTGGGAGACTTATGTGTTTTTTCCTCAAGGTTTTCTGAATTACATTATCACCTTCTAACCCAAAACAAAGATAACAGAAAAAAAAAAATTATTTGAATGAAAACGACTTTAGTAAAGCCAAAATAAATTTCTGAATAACACCTTTTAACCCAAAACAAAGACAAGAGAAAAAATAAAAAAAATAAAAAACTTTACATGAAAACGGCTTTAGTAAAGCGAAAAGAAATTTCTGAATTACATTATCACCTTCTAACCCAAAACAAAGACAAAAGGAAAAATATATATATTTAAATGAAAAAGGCTTTATTAAAAGCCCAAACAAATTACTGAATAACACCTTCTAACCCAAAACAAAGAGAAAATAAAATTAAAAAAAATTTACATCAAAATGGCTTTACTAAAGCTCAAAAAATTTATGAATTACATTATCACCTTCTAACCCAAAACAAACACAAGAAAAAACAAAATGAATTTACTTTAGTAAAGCCAAAAAAAAATTCTGAATTACACCTTCTAACCCAAAATAAAGACAAAAGAAAAGAAAAAAAAAAATTAACATGAGAACGGTTTTAGTAAAACAATTTTAACCCAAAAAATTATTCTGAAATACATTATCATCAAAACAATGACAACAGAAAAAAAAAAAAAAAAAAAAAAAACTAAAAAAAAAAAAAAAATTCATCTTCAGAGTTCAATTAAACTGAAACTAAATAATTTGCGTATTTATGTAAAAAGCGTGGTTCACAAACACGTTTTCACAAGAAAACTTTTTTTTTGCCAAAAAGCGTGGTTCATTACCACGTTTTCAGAATAAAAAAAATTTAAATTAAAAGCGTGGTTCATAACAACGATTTCAGAAAAAAAAAATTTAGTTAAAAGCGTGGTTCACAACCGCGCTTTCAGAAGAAAAAAAATTTAAGTTAAAAGCGTGGTTCAGAACAGCGATTTTAGAAGAAAAAAAATTTAATTAAAAACGCCTTTTGTAACCGCGCTTTATTAATTAAAAGCGCGTTTCGTAGCCACGCTTTTAAGACTTCCCAATTTTCACGCGGGACAGGTACACAAACGTTGAAAGCATGATTGTGAATCACGTTTTAGCCTATTTTGAAAATTCTTTCAAAATTAGGCTTAATTTAAAAATTGAATTGATAATTTAGCTTATTTAGGGAAATGGCCCAGGAAACCTGGTGCGTAGTACACCATAGTGTGATAATTAGTCCGAGCTGTCTAACTTGCACCGTAAATTCTAGAACCGCATTTCCCAATCCTTCACCCACTGGAATTATCCCAATCTATGACTGCGTCGCTCTCTCTCTCTCCCACAAGTCCACCGCCATGAACACTGTTTGGTAAGCTGTTGATGCTCTCTGCTACTCACTCACCCTCAATTCTTCAATTCAATCAATTACATCTACTAGCTCATTTTTGCCCATTTATTTTCATCATCATGGATTTTATCTGATTTTTGGCCAGTTATTTCACATAATTCTTAATCCCCTTTTTGTATGTTTATCTTCGACAATTCTCTGCTATTTTTTTCACTTGTTAAATTGTTAATGTATAAAATCGTTTTGCAGAAATTCATCTACTTGGAAGCACATGATTAGGATTGGGATCTGTGTATGTATATTCTTCTTTATCAGTAGCTTATGCCTCAGTTTAGCTGTTGATTATGCCCCTGTTCTGTTTGGTGCCTGCTTATAATTTATTTATTTATTTACGCTGTATTTGATTGGGCGATTTGAGAAGAGATTTGAAAAATAAAATAGAAAAGGTAAGTGAAATATGAATAAAATATATCTCCCCAAATCCCCCAACTAAAGCATAAGGAAATTTATGGCATAGTGTTTGTTGTAATTTTTTTGGCTTATAGTTTTTGAGAGAAAAATAACTTAAATAAGCTGAAAAAATTGAATAATTTGGTAGCTTTTTTTATTATCAATTTTCAGGTATAAAAAAAGCTTCACAGAAGAGGGTCAGTGTCCAATAATTTATGCATCTGTTGCTAATCACTATGTTGAAACAATTAATAGCTTTGTAATTATATATACCTCAGCACTTCACTGGTTAATTTTTTAGTGTTTAAAGTTTTATATTTAAATGGTATTTGCTAGTGGTTTGCTTTTTCTGTTTCATGTTTTCACTTTTGTTTCACTATTGGTTCCCATAGTCGCATAACAAATCTGGTCAAGTATTATTTTTCTTCTTTATTATTTGCACACAAACCTGACCAGTTTTTTTGAATGTTTTATTTTTTTGCACACAAACTGGGACTTAAGCCAATTGACTATTATTTTATATCTGATAACATTATTGAATTAAAGTATTGTATTGCGAGTAATTGTTTTTGACATGTAAGCTTCATTTCTGAAAGGCTAGTGCTTGTGCCAAGCTTTCTTCTGTTGGGTATTTAATTTTTTGATGGTTAAGCATCAATGTCTTAATTATCTTCAATAGGCCGTTGATGTGCCTTTGAGTTTTTAGCAGCATGGAGGCCAAAACATGTTTGGGAATGGGCTTCCATGTTCTGTTTTTTAGTGATAATTTGTTGTTGCAGAAATCTTTGATGACTTAAACATGAGCTATTATCTTGATGAGTAGCATTAGCTTAGGTTTATATTGGGCCATTCTAATCCTTCTGAAGTTTTTTTAAGGTATAATGTTTGTAAATTGTGGTCTTTGAACTCTGAGCCGTTGGATGCAGAATGAATCAGTTCTTTGGTCTTGATATTTAAGGTTTGTATTGAGAGACCTGGTAGATACAAAATGTCAAATGGTGGAAACACACATTGGTGTCATCAATGCAGGCATCCAGTTCGGCTTCGAGGTCATAACTTGGTTTGCCCATATTGCAATGGGGGCTTTGTGCAAGAACTGAATGAGGTGGTGGACACAGGACAACATGATTTCTTTGGATTGCATTCAGAAGATGATTCTGACTTTGGATATATGGAGCCATTCGTTGACCCAAGATTTGGAATTATGGATGCTTTTGCAGCTGTTATGAGGCAGAGAATGGCAGGAAGAAACCCAAACTTCGACGTTAGAGCAAGATCCGGTGTAGTTCCTGAAAACAGCACACCTTTTGGTTCCAGCCCGTGGTTGGTATTTCATGGACAAGTCCCTGTCAGGGTGACTGATAATGGGTTTGATTTCTTTTTTAATGGTGGTCCAAGAACTGGGCGGAGGCGAGCTGGTTTTGGTGATCTTTTCACAGGACAAGAATTGGAAGAATTGATTGAACAGCTTACTATGAATGATAGGCAGGGTCCACCTCCAGCACCTCATTCATCAATTGAGGCTATGCCCACCATTAGGATCATGCAGAGGCATCTTAACACTGATTCGCACTGCCCAGTCTGTAAAGATAAATTTGAGCTGGGATGTGAAGCAAGGGAAATGCCATGTAACCATATCTATCATTCGGATTGTATTGTTCCTTGGTTGGTTCAGCACAACTCTTGCCCTGTCTGTCGACTTGAGTTGCCACCACTAGGTTCTGGTTTTGCTCATAGTAGTAATCCAATATCGAGTGGTGGTGATGGAAGCACCACCATGAGCACTGGCGGCGGTGACAGCAGCAGTAGGGAGAATGGTGGGTCAAATCAGGGAAGGAGGAGTCCATTATCGTATCTGTGGCCTTTTCGCTCATCCAACCAGAATGGTTCTCACCATGGTGAAAGTGGTGGAGGAAGTGGCTCAACAACCACTTACGAAGAGAACAATGGGATGAATTACCCTCAATGGCCTTACAATTACTGATAAGTTTGTCTCTATTGCTGCCTTTGATTTGCTTTGTTTTGCTTTCTTTGTTGTGTGCCTTTCTAATCAACTCAATTTCCAGATATACTTTGGGAAATATGTCAGTGGAGTGCATGTAGAAATATAATTTGCCGTGCAGTTATACAAAAGTGGTTAGTTGCTTTTGATAATCAGTTTGTTTGTTGTTTCCAGTTAAGGCTACTTTGTTTATTTGCTGCTTTGGTTTTCATTTTGTTTGATTCTAATTTTTTTTTTTCTTTTTCCTGTGGATTTGTGGTTGGGAAATGATTTCATGTTGGTTGTTGATATCCTGTTTCAAGGTTTTTGATGTTGTTTCATCGTAAAAGTTGAATGTGCTTGCTAGACATCTGAAATTGTGTAAATGATGGCCTAAACGGAGTGGGAATGACTCATCTTCATACAACTATTTTTTATATTCTCTCGTCCTTTTGTGGGCCTTTCTTTGGGACCACAATGATGATATAAATTGTTTATCTCATAAATCTCATAGTGAAAACTGTTTATGTAAAAAATTAATTTAATTGGATATTAATGAATAGATTAACAAGTTATATTTTGTTTTATAAAATGAAAGATTTAAGTTTAAACTTAATAGTTGTTATCTATGTTAAAAAATAAAATGTAATTTATTCATATGTCTAGTGATGTCTGATAAAAGTGATATTTTGTAAAATTCATTTAATTATTAGGCTTATGAAATGAATAGTTTGGATTATCGTTGTAGTCTCGAAATAGGGCCCACAAAATAGAGTATAATAGGGTATGGAGAATAGTGGTATGGAGGGAAGCTATTTCGGAGGTGAAGAGGCCCATTAAAATTTTGTTCTATCAATTGATTAAGATGGAACATATTTCAACAACATACAGAATGTAGAGAAGCTAGGTACACTCTTGAGTTGACTCACAAAATCTCATGATACTCTCACGACTTTGAAAGACAAACAATGAAATTGTACAAGAAAATCTTCAATAAATCTCTGAATCTTCTTTTCAATCTTTTGGACCTTCAAGCTCCTTGATTTTATAATGGAACAATTCTGAGAAAATCTTCCAAGAGCTAAAAAATTGTGCACAAGAGTTGACAACCATATCCACAAAATCAAGATTGAAAATCAAATCACATATGCGGGATTATTAATCGCGACTGGGATTCGGCCTTTTATTCCGCTTATGCAGAACTATATTGGACCTTTAATTCAGCTTATGTTGTTCTGGAGGAAAGTGTAGAACAAGGGAGTTTATTTACGCAAAAATTAGAGAAGGCCCAAGCTAAGGCATGATTCTTATTTTTAAGGACACCCCTAAAAACCTCGTCAAACAACAAAGCTAAGGTCTTAATTCTTTATCTTCCTGAAATGAAGCGACAAAAAATGCGCATTATTTAGGCAGTGGAATCGCACCGCCATCTTTTACTGCCAAGAAACACATACCTAAGAACCCCTCTGATTGCCAAAGTTAAGGCGACAGTCATCATTCTCTTCCCCTGAAATGGCACGAGAAATTCGGTGAGCAAAAGATGTGCATTTTTTAAGTGGCAATATTAGGGTCCCCTCTCTTACAAGCAAGTACACCCCTGAGAACCCCCATAACACCAATACTAAGAGGCTAGATGTTATCCTATCTCCTAGAAATAGTAAGCTGAATTTTGTACAAAAAGTGACAGAAAACATGCATTTTGTAAGAGGCGTGAAATTGTGCCCTCATCAAGAAGTATACCCAAGGATCCTGTCAAGCGACAAAGCTAAGGCGCTAACTCTTATTCTATCTTCCTAAAACGGTGTGAATAAAAAGGAAAAGAAAAAAAACAGAGCACATTGTGTAAGCAAGGGAATCCCATCACCATCTTTTACGAGTGAGAAGTATAAAGCCCAAAAAAACAGACCCTATGAGGGCCAAAGTTAAGGCACTAGTTGTTATTTATCTTGGCAAAATGGCATGACAAATTTTGTGCATATAAATGTGACATAAAAGAAGCACCTTTTTTAAACAGTGAAATGACAGTCACATCTCTTATGGGCAAGTACATCTCCAAAGCCTCTTAGCCCTTAAAATTGAATTCTACACCAGTGTAGCTTTGCTGGATGCTTTTGATCAATAGAAGACATCAAAAAAATTAAAAACCACCAAGATACGAATAGTAATTCTCTTCCTGAAACGACACGACATAGAAACATGCATTTTTTAAGTGGTGGAATCGCACCACAATCTCTTACAAGCAAGATGTACGCCCCAAGAACACCCAAACACCAAAGTATGAGCTCAAAATATCGACAATGACAAACAAACATCATTCTATTCAAACCAAAACAATACCCGGAATCTACCTCGTGAAAAGATCATCTTCCTCATATGAAAAAATCTTCCAACGGAACAAAGGGAAAAGCAAAACCCTCACACCTCACTAGGAGATTAAAGGTTTAAATCTTGCCACACACCCACAACAACAACAACAACAACAACAACAACAAAAAATAATAAAATAAAATAAAATAAAATACACTTGAATTTAGAAGAACTCCATTGAGAAACAATCGGAAGGTAACTTAATACAACTTTTTTTTATAATGAGACATGGTTCCCATGGAAAGACAACAGATATGGAACAAGAAAGAAAAAGAAACAGCTAGGAATCCTTTGTTGATCCTATAACTGATTGAGTTGAGATCAGAGACTGTTGGAGGGTACAAATCATACCAACTGCACATCAGTGGGAGGAGAGGGAACTATCTACATTTTTCTAACAAACAACACACAAACAATTGGTGGAAAGCCATGACCGTCTCTAACTCAATAGGGAACGTAGAAAAATGTTTCCTAGAAAGTGAAGGAAAAACAAAAGAATAAACAAGGTACTCTGGGAAAAAGTTGACATCATCATCCCCACTTCAAGATGAGCAATGCTTTACTTCATTTCCTGCATGTCCTCCTCAGTTTTCCAAACCACGTCCTCGAGGCATGTTGAAAGATTCTTATAGAACTGCAATATGAAAACACCAGAAAAACATTAACAAACGATAAAATGAAAAATTACAATCAAGTTTTACAATAGAGTCCACACAACATATATTATTATTGAAATATATTAACTAATATTTTAGGGCTGCAAACGAGCCGAGCCGAGCTTTAATATGTTTGGGCTTGTTTATTAAGATTTTAACGAGCTCTAGCTCAATTTGAAAGATAATAGTGCCTATCGCCAGAGCTCTTTTTTCGCTTCCACCGCTTCTTAGACTTTTTTCTCAGCTATGGAAGCATAAAATTCAATGCCAGCATTATCACCCTATTTTAATCTCATTATATCAAAATTTTGAATCTCATTAAATCTTTTCACACGGTATTAACTTAAATTATGAGCACCAACGTGACTGGCCCTGTCAACTAGATTCAGCCTAAACCCTAAATCACATTTTAAAAAATAATCAAAATTGAACTACCAGGGGGACTACATTAAAATAATATTTTCCATGGATATCCAACCCAATTCATTTTGAACAATTAAACTTAGGGCAATAGGAAAGCCACATAACAATTGCCCGTCTTTTAAACAACACAAGGTACACGATATATAAAGGACATTGCCCATTGTTGGTCCTCATAAACATGGAGAAGCAAATAAATTGTAATATTAAAAAAAAAACCTTAGTGGAAGAAGGTACCTTGTGGAATTCCAAAGTGTCACCTTTTGCTTTTCGCACCTCAACCATATGAAGAGATGGTGCCACTTGAAACACCTGATTGAGCCATAAGAGATCAATAAAAATGAAACTTATGATCAAACCACCGACTTGATTGATTAAGCTTTGATTTCTTTAACATACCTCAGTAGCAACATTAAGGTTTCCTTTTCTCCCAGCTTTCACATTTTGAAGCCTCATCTGGAAGGAAAAAATAAGAAGCATGTTATTTCTTTCCTCTATAAGAAGCATGTTATTTCTTTCCTTTTTCCTTTCATTGATTCTCTCCTTGTTATTAGGGGAAGAGGGGTCCACACATTTTTCTTAAAAATACTTAAATGCCAGTTCAACTTTGACTTGACACCTTGTAGTTTTTCTTGTGAACATCAAAACCAAGAGGTTTTGCAGCTTCTTCGATCTTGCTGATTATCTCATTGGCAGGACATTTTGATGTGAACCTTGTTTCCCTCTTAAATCCCTGTAACAGTAGCATTAACACCCGATATGCAAGATGATAAGAATTGATTCTGTAACTGGCAAGTAAAATTTCAAACTACAAATGAAGATAATTCATATCATCTACCAGTTATTTTTATTAAGGTATCTGATTTCAATCAATGGACCCACTCTGATAAGTAATTGCTTTCTTTTGCCAAGTTGCAACAAACAATGAATCAAAAAGACAAACACTCCACATCTATATGATGGCTTTTAACTGCCTCATGACTACAAGATCAGATAAATTGAACATAAAACTTCTCACCGAAGTTCCTATAATGTTAGTATGCGTAAGTTTATCCTCTTTATGCCAAAAGCTTCTATAATTTCAAGTCAATGATGAGGATTGAGCCAAACTTGAAAATTAAACCGTGTAGTCAAGTGTGAATTATATATTAAAAGAAAGTATTTAATAAGATATCAAATTTTTAATGACTTGGGAAATGTCTAACTGGTAAAAAAAAGAAAGTATTTTAGTACTTATATATCAAAATAAAAGAGAAATTCAAAATTGCAATAATATAGAGACATTAAGTTACGCAATAAAACTGTGAGTGATAGAGCATCGCTTAACAGTTATAGCAACACTCTTAGATAATCGATTTCAATTTATGCGTGGTAGATTAATAGTATAGAAAGAAGCGGAGGGATCTTTATATAGTTTTTATAGATTTAGAAAAAACTTACGATAGGGTGCCTAGAAGTATAAATATGATGGGTGTTGGAAAAAAATGATGTCATTAAAGGGAATATTGGTATAATAAAGAACGTGTATAATGAGATTGTGACTACAAGTAGGTCATCTACAGGAGAAACTAATGAATTTCCAATCACTATAGAATTACATATAGGGTCAAGTTTAATTCTTACGCGGACGAGTACTTCTAGCACATTATGTGATTGACAAAAATCAAAAAAATAGAAAGGAAAATATTATAGAACTATAAAGCTAGTGATGCTCTATGGGACAGAACGTTTAAGCAACTAAGAAATGATACATTCATAAAGTGAGTGTAACTAAAATAAGAATACTTATATGAATGTGTGATAAGACTACAACATATTATTTAGAAATGAATATTTTTACAAAATGGTAGGACCAGCACCAACTGAATATAAGTTGAGAGCAAACATACTTACATGGTTTGTACTCCCCCCATCCCATTTTGATAATCCCTTTAGAAAATTCTAACTTTTTTAGTGGACATGTAATCATTGCATTTGAATTCAAATTTTAGAGTACATATTCCAATAATGCCCTTCTCTTTTCATTTTTAATATATTTCTAGTCATTTAAAAAGGGTAGTTTTGGAAAACTAAATATTTTTTACTTTTTCAAATAGGACTAACATTTTGGGACATCCTAAAATGGGAAAAAGGACTAAAAAAATCGATAGAGGGACTATCAAGAAGAGTTAAAGATGCAATGATAAGAAAAAGTGATACGATCCCCATAAATGGAAAATGTTAAAGGGAGGAGAAGACCTAAACAGACTAGGAATGTGATAGTAAAAACAAATATGAATTTATTTAATCTAACTGAAGATATAGCCCTTGATAGAGCTAAATGACGAAAAGAGATTTATGTAGCTGATGCAACCTAATTGGGATACAAAGCATTATTCGGCTTGGATTGGTTAATTAAGTGCGACTCAATTGCTTTAAAATTTTCAAAGATTTGTATGACGGGTAAAAATAAAAGAAAACATATAGGAAATAGATTACATTATTCTGGTTTCCTGGAAACGGGATATAATATGCCACCTAGCATTGTTTCTAATCAAGAAATCAAATTGGATAGTCTACTGCTTAATAGATATTCAGCTGTTCAAAGGTTAAAAGGTGCAACAATAATAAAAAAGAAGCAAACCTGCTCTACATCAAACAAATTTCCAAGGTTGAGTCCCTTTGACATAGAAATCAACTCAAATGCATTCATGGCTACTGGCTGTTCTTCCTTCTTCTCCATCACATGATGTTCCTGTTGTAGATTTTAAAGCATACACTTTGTGAAACAACACTTTTGTGAAGTTACATTACAGCATTTTCTTTCAAATAAATACAAATTCTTCTTTAAGTTTGGAGAACTTACCTCTGAATCCCTAAAAACAGCTTCGACATCATCCAAATTTGTATCTTCTTTTTCCTCAAACACAGGTGGCTTATAATCTCGTTTAAACCATTCATCTTCCAAAATTTCAGGAACAGTGATGCGCTGCCACAGGATGCGTTAAATTGGACAGGTAAAACCAAAAAAAAAAAATAATACTACGTAAAAGATAAGCCAGAAACTACATTTCACTTCAGTTATAAACTATTAATAATAAATATGCTGAAGGACCAAGTAACTGGCACAAGTATAATCTAGCCAAAGCTTGTACATAACACCTAAGCAACAAGAGGGAAGACCATGCTTACGAAACAAAATATGAAATTTTCTACAACAAATTAACGTCAATCATGAACATAGCTAGTTACAGAAATTTACAAAGGAAAGAAAAAGTGAACCAAATTAAACAAACATCTAAGCTTCGATTTCAATCTTGCACCTCCAATGGCACTAGAACTAGGTTTTACTACTGAATTCAGTTACCAGAATGTATGCAAGTTAAAAAATGCTCAAGTCAGAAATAAAGCCACAAATTCATCAAAAAAATGTGAACTTAAGAAACTTACAGTCATAGGGTTGGGATCCAAGATTCGAGTTATCAATTTCATGGCACCAAAAGACAGCCAATGGGGGCAAGTAAATTCAGCCGCTGAAATCTGCAAACAGACCCAAAGAAACTAACAAACGCATAATGGAGAAAAATGGTTGAACAGTGCCATGAAATCAGTACAATGCTCACTTTTTTATACAGGTTGATAAGATTAGAATCATCAAAAGGCAAGTAACCTGCAAGCAATACAAAGAGTATGACTCCACAAGACCACAAGTCTGCAGTTGCCCCGTCATAGCCACGATCATTGAGGACCTGAACAGAAAGACAACACATCACCACAGACACAAGAACAAAAAGGAAGAAAATGGATTATACCCGAGGAAAACAAGTACGCATAATTGAACAACCATCCATACCTCGGGAGCGACATAGTTTGGCGTTCCACATGTAGTATGAAGTAGACCATCATCCTGCCAAATCAATCTCAAAATAAGAACTACTTCCCAAATACTCTAGAAGATGTCAAAAGTAAGTTAAGAATACAGACATGTATTTTGTAGATGAAAAGGAAAAGACCATTAGAAATTCACTTATTTAAACTTAAGTAATCAGACCTGAAATGGAACAAAAGAAACAAAGTGCTCTACATGCCTCTGCAGTGGGAAAACACTTTATGCCAAGAAGATATCCAAGAGAATTCATGAATGCCCACTTAGGTGATGAGTATGTGGGTTTGTACTTATTTTAATTTTAATTTTTTTGGATAAATATGTGGGTTTGTACTTATTGGCTATGGCATGGGTGAGAATGTGCGTGTTTCTTGCATATGAAACACACTAGAAGATTTTTTGTTTTTTGTTTTTTAAAAAAGGAACAGATGAATAGTAGACGATTTGAGCAAGGAATTATGAAGGCACAAGCCATGATTCCTTGCATAGCCTCCATTGGTGATCTTATGTGAAACAAATCATTGGATTGTCAACTAGATTGAGGGAAGTATTAGTTCATTTCAATGGTTAATAGACAAGTACCAAAAGATTCTCAAAAACTACTTATGCTTTCGTGAGCTTAAAGAACCATCGGAATTGTGATAACATTGGCTACATTTAATTACTCATGCTTATCAGCAAGCATTATTGTTTTTAGGATCTGAATTTGTTATCCATTCAATGGAAACTGTTGTTGGATACTCTCTAAGTAAGTTCTTAGTTGTTTGAACCCATCTAGCAAAATCATATTCGCAGTCCATTGTATTCCAACTTGTTAGCCCCAAGGTTTTATAAATACATTATATATTGATTTTGATAATAACAATGTGATTTTAAGAATATATTTAATCAATTTAATACTATTCCAAATTCTTGAGTTGATTCACATTGTTCTTATATCAATTGATTTCTTTGTGGAACTAACTTTGTGTTTGAAAAGTTTTGGAATTCTAAATGTTTGCTTTGAAGGTGTCAACCCCGTATTGTCGGCACTATGTTATGAATTTTTTGAACTTAAGGTGTCAAGCTCTTCTATGAAGGTGTTGACCCCCAAAAATCAGTGCATAGTGGACTTTCTCACAGATAAGCAAAGTGTCAACCCCCTACTAGAAGGTGTCAACTAGATCTAGAAGTGAGATTTTTTCCAGCCCAAGGCGTCGAGCCTTGTATCAAGGCGTATACTACATTTCCCAGATTCACCCAGCAATACAAGATGTCGACCTGCCACAGAAAAGGTGTCGACTACATGATCTGAAGCTGTCAGGAATTTCTTTTCAAACCAGGAAGGTGTAGATCCCTTATCAGGTGTTGTCAACCCCCAAACTTGCAAATTTGAGCAGGAACTTTGAACTTCAAACGATTATTTTTGCATTTAATGCACCTAAATAAAACTACCTTAAATGTTTATAATTCATTAAGGAACCATAAAGGAGGTCAATACTCACAAGAAGACAAAAACAATCTTCAATCCTTCAAGCTATCAAAGATTCAAGTTAAGATCTTACGTATTTCACTTGTCCTTTTGATCTATTGTTCTTCATGGTTGTAAATCTACTCTTGGGGACTCACTACTCAGGTTTTTACTCTCATTTATTGTTTCAATCATTTGTCAAAGGGTTTGAATACCTTAGGTTGGGAAACTTGAGTATTTGGGGGAAATATTTTATGGTTCTTGTATACCCAAAAGCAGGGGTTTTTTTTTTTTTTTTTTTTTGGGGGGGGGAGGGGAATAGAAGGTCTTGAGGTCTTGTAAGCACCCAGAAGCTTGTTAGTTGTATTACTATTTCAAATAATGGAGAAACTCAAGGAGAAGACTAAGGAAGTGGACATAAGCTTGGATTGAGACAAACAGCTATACATCATGTGATTATTTCATTTCATTCTACTCTAAATTTAAATCTACTTTCACATTTGCATAAATCCTTGATTTTGTAAAAATGTTTCTTAAAACCCCCCGCCCCCCCAACAGAAGATATATAGTGGGAACTTTCAGTAATTGTACTATGTTATATACGTTGCATAAAAATTATTATTGCCGCCAAAGCAAATTAAAAATATATAAATAATAAGTAAATAAATTGATGAAGAAACATGAAGAAAGCTTTGCACAATTAGAGAATTCAAAATGTCAAAAATTACCCGGACTTGCTGGGACAGAGCACTTAATCCAAAATCAGAAACTTTCAGGTTTCCATATGTATCCAACAGCAAATTTTCTGGCTGCACCAAGAACCAAAATTGGGGGGACAGGGAATGAATAATACCTTGTATAGAAGGATGATCAATTCAAACTATATACATTTGGAATTGTCAACATGTGCAAAAGTGACACAAGTACCTTCAAATCTCTGTGGAAGACACCCCTACTATGGCAATAATCAACAGCATTGATAAGCTGTTGGAAATACCTCCGTGCTTCATCTTCTCTCATTCGTCCATGGTTTACCTTCATAAATGATATTCTCACACAACGTTACAGATAATTAAGCAATTAAAGTTACAAATCATATAGTGCAGCAATAACATGTAATATTAAGCCGAAAGGTAAAAAAGAAAAATCACATTTATACCTTGCATAAAATGGCTCCAAACCCATTAAAAATAGAGAGGAAAAAACAATAATATGCATTCAAATGCAAACAGTAAACTGACTTACAATTTTGTCAAAGAGTTCTCCCCCAGTTACAAACTCCAAAACAATAAATATCTTGGTCTTGCTCCCCATTACCTGAAGAGAAATAAAATTTGAAGTGAGACAGAAAATTTCAACAGGTTTTTCACAAATTATTTTATGATAAGAAATGAGAACTCATCAAGTGTTGTTTAAAGTGATAGTTGAAACAACGCTAGTTTGCTTTCCAATCAAGAGTTATCCTTCAAATATGCAACTACGGTAGTTATTTACCTATTATATAAATTACATATATTCTAAGAAGAGCTTATTTCACATGCAAAGTAGATGAGCTATAAGACAGTAATTCAATACAGATTATATAAATTACATATATTCTAAGAAGAGCTTATTTCACAAGCAAACTAGATGAGTTGTAACACAGTAATTTAATTTAAAATTATATAGTTTAGTAAATTAGTATTAGAGTCTAATCAAGAATAAGTAAATATTTTACCCCACCACTACACAATTGTATCTTTGCCTAAATGGTACAATAAGAATATTCCTTCACTAAAGGCTTGCCCTAATGGTGCACTTCCGCACATTTTTATTACAATTTTACCTTAACATCAAATAACAATTTTGTCCCCATCCTTATCCTCCCACCCCGCACCCCCACCAAGTCTAGCTGGCACCCTTCCCTTGCGATCAGGCCTAGTAGACACCCTCCTTCCGCCCACAACCACCCCTCCCCAGCCCATCCCTTCCCAGCTACCCCCATCCCTCCCTCAGCCATTCCCCAGCCTCACCACCCTTGCAGCAATGCCACCCCCACAACTCCGCCATTCCTACTCCCGCAACCCCCAGCTGACATAGAGAGAGAATGGGTTGAGCACAAGAGAGAGAAGGGGGGAGGATCGCAGTGGTGCTCAAGAGGAGTTGGAGGGCGGGGAGTGCTGGGAAAGGGATGAGGATTGGTGGGTGGGCTGGGCATGGCAGCCACACCATCAAAGGAGGCGGAGGCGGAGGCGGTGGTGGGTGGTGGCTAAGGTGGAGAAAGGAGTAGCCAAAAGTGGGAAAGTGGCAGGGAGGGGGGGGGGGGCAGTGAGGGTGCAAAGAAAGGAGTAAAATTGCGAATATGGCAAGGTTCAAGAAAAATAGGCGGTGATGTAAGTTAATATTCAAATATAATATAATCTGTAACAAAAAAAATATTCAAATATAATTAGGTGAAAAAGTAATGAAATCTTGTAGAACTTAAAGATTGAACATTCAAAACATGTATTGATAAGGTTTTTACTTAAGATTTATATAACTAGAAAATAAAAAGAGAAAATAGCATTATATACAAAATTTATAAATAAAAAAAATTAAAAAATAGAAGTGTAACGGTCATAATGGCTGTAACGGTGCTGTAGCGGCAATGTAATGGCCATTACGGCCTTTACATAATGGCAGTGGCCGTTACAGTTGTGAATTTCTGTCACACTATTATAGCGACCATAACGGGTGGCGGTAACCACAACAACCGTTATGTAATGTTTGCGATCGTTTTTTAAAACCTTGTCAGGGAGCAATTTTGGCAACTAAGAGTCCAAAGAAATGGGGGGTCCAAAGAAAAAGAGTGGGGACAGATAGCAGCACTATTTCTTGTATTATATATTTGATTATTCAATAATAAACTGAGAGATTTTCCTCTCCAAATTTTGGTTAACAGTTAAAACATTCATTAGAATTCAATACAAAGCTGCATGCATATTTCCAGGATATTGTAATTAATCTGAATTACAATAGGAAACAATGCTCTGTTGGACATTAAACTGATTTCAACTATTGCTAGTAATAATTTTCAGCACAGAAGAGAATGTGTGAACTGTGAATTGAAGTTGGACACATACAGGAAAGAAAGAGAATCGTATAAAGTACAAAGAGACCTAAGACTTTAGATAAATAGAATGCTCGTAAGAAAGACACAATATAACAGAATGAAGAAGATTTCGGGGAAAACTGTCAAGTTGCGTCAACAATTGAAGTTATATTTAGAAAGCAACAATATTGTAATTGTTACAGAGTCTTGGGTAGAACTCAACCCCAAAAACTAGCTCAAGAGGTGAGAGTTCCCTCACTCTTAGGCGATGTGGGACTGCGCTTCACACCCTCCCTCATGCCCAGTGTGCTCATTCGGCAGCACCTGCAGCATGTAGGCTAGGGACACGCATCCTACCCATCCCTAAGTACTTCGGCTCTAATACCATGTTACACGGTCTTGGTAGAACTCAACCACAAAAGCTAGTTCAAGAGGTGATGGTGTCCTCACGCTTATATGCTTAATATTATTTTAGTACTTGGGCGATATAGGAATCCGCTTTACAGCAATTATGCTGTGTAATTAGTACAAAGATAGCAGTCAAAATAAAAACCTCCACCACACACACGTACGCACACACACACTGAGAGAGAGAGAGAGAGAGAGAGACCTCATATAAGCGAACAACATTTGGATGTTTTATCAACTTCATTGTGGCTACTTCTCGCTTTATCTGCATTACATGTAAGAAACCAGATATAATCAGGTTATACCTTCTTTCAACAAAATGTAAAATAAAGACCATAACAGAAGCACACTAAAATATTAAGAAAATGAGAATGTCTTAAGCCATGAAATGGGACACATCACCTATACCCTTTTCAAAGGAACATGTGAAAATAATTATGGAACAAGTGAAGCTACATAACGCCTAATTTTAAATAACTAAATGATCTCAAGATGAATGGAAAGAGAAACATCAAGATTTAAAAAGGGAGAAAAAACCACCTGTTCAGCCATTTTGTGTTTAAGAACTTTCTCCTTGTCGAGGATCTTGAGAGCTACTGGTTCCCCAGTCTCAGAATTCCTTGCAAACTTCACTTTTGCAAATGTTCCCTCACCTATTGTCCGTCCCACCTCATATTTACCCACTAGACGCTTGATTTTAGATGGATTCATACTTGATTTATGGGGGGAAATCCTCTTATGATTACAGTTTTTTAGACTTCTGAAAATCTGCCTGAAATGCATACCAAAAACATGCATTAGAGACCCACGTAATAGCCACATAATCTTAAGCAAATATCATTTAAATCAAGAAAAGACAACAACCATTGCGGTGTACAAAAATAGCTAGCGTTTCACAAATTAGTAAGCATGTCCACAGAAAGGAAACCTAAAGTCTCATAAAATTTTGCAATCCAATCATATACAAGTCAAAAGTAAAAATAATTAAAAACAAAAGTCAAGCCATTGAATTTTTTTAAGTTGAGCATTAAATTTTAGAATACATGTATGCGTACATTAATGCATATTGAACAAGAAGTTTTGGGTCATTGCTTGCATCAGACTAGTATTTCTGTATTAAAATGCCCCTAAACTAAATTTTCTTATCAACTAAAAACGAATTATTTCCACAATTCAAACAACGGAAGTAGGAGCAAAGAAATTAACAATGATAATGGATGGGGATTCCATTTTCAGCTGCCAAACACCAAAAGATATTAAGCACAATAATATTCCAAATACAGCATGCTGAGTAAAAAGATTTTCCCACTGCCACAATAATAACTCAATCATTGAGACAAAAATATTATTAAAAAATCTAACGTATAATTAGCCAACTTACGGCAGAGCTGGATAACAAAAACAACTTACATAATTAGCCAAATTATTAAAAATAAAAAAGCCTATGTTCAATCAACCAACCAATACCAGTACCCAAATCATGGATAAGAGAAAACATACCCTTGTAACTTCCAAGAATTAAAAAAAGAATTACTTAACCAATAAAAGGGTTCCAACTTCCAACCCAGAGAGAGAGAGAGAGAGAGAGAGAGAGAGTTGTAAATCCATAGTTTTGGAATTTCCACAAAATTAATGAAGAAGCACAATAAAAAAAATTAAAAAAAAAGAAGAAGAAGATAGTTATTTGTATATCTGTGTATGTATTCTGTATTCATCATAGTAAAGTGATCCTATTTCCTACACCATATACAGCTCAAAAATGGAACAGATCAATTAAAACACCACACAAGCATACAGACAGGAGAGGAATATGCAGTGACAATCTCTGGGCCAAAGTGACCCAATTCAACTACAAATTGAAAGATCTTAAGCCTCCAACAAAGGAAAATACCTAAAAAACTTGTGCAAGAATGAAATTGAGAGTGAAATGAAATCATTAACCCAACACATATTTCCAAAAAGACTAATAATACATGTAATCATATCATACATATTATACCCACAATTCTTCAAATTCACCACAGCCCTGCTAATAATTATGACAAAAACAACAAACACATAGATACATATATGAACAAGATGGTGATATATATAGAGAAAGATGAGAAAAAGAAACAAAGGGATATACTTGAAAACAAAACAGTGTGCCGGAGAAGATAAGAGGAAAGATCTTAGAAGGGGCTAGTGGCGATCATACCAAAAGAGCAGCCTCCTAGTCCGATTGAGTCAAAGTGTAATTGACAGATGTGTGTGTGTGTGTGTGTGTGTGTTAGAGAGAGAGAGAGAGCGCTAGAGAGAGAGGGACTTGTACGGTCTAAAAAAGGCTGCAACTGCAAAAGCAGGGAAAGGAAAGAAAGGCAATGCATCTTCTTTTCATTCGTTGGGAATTTATGTCTGGCTGGCTATTGGCCTCATGTGGTCGGCTTGGTAACATGACAACAGTAAAAATGAAGCACAGTTAGTTAAGAGAATAAATTTTAAGTTGTCTAATTAATATTTGGTGTAGATTTAATGTTTTTCATTATGTGAATTTTGATTGAAGTGGAATTTGTCTTGGGAGGTTGGATAAGTTCTTAAGTTATAGTTTCCTCGTTCGGAAAGATATGTAAGGGACGTTGTCTTGGATCTGCGGGAGAGTGGGGTGGATTTTTCTGTAACAAAAAAAAAAAAAAAGAGTTGTACTCAGTTCTCGTTTGAAAATATATTATTTTAGTAATTTTTAAAATTTTTATAAAAAGATATGAAAAAAATAAAAAAATAATGTGATAATTTATAATGACTTTTTAACTAAAATGATTACTTCCTAAACAAATGCCAAGTTTGACATACACAAAATAATTCATCTTTTTATCTTTTTTTCATCACATCACCTCTCTACATTTCTACACATCTTTCGTAAAAAAATAAAAAATATATTTATTTAAGTCATTTTAAACAATCCCAAGCTACATAGGAGATATTTAGTCAAATATTTAATACAATCTTTTTTTTGCCTCGCTAGCATAATCTAACAACAGGGATATGCTTTATTATTTTTCCTTTATTTTATTTTAAATTAGGATAAGATTAATAATGAATTATTTATTTATTTATTTATTTTCATACTATTAAAGTGGCAAACCACGTTTGCATCAAATAAAAAAATTTGGAAAACATAGCACACCATGCATGTGTGCTTGTCCTCTTAATGCTGTGTTTGGTTGGGGTTTTTGGGATGGGATTTGGAAAAAGAATGAGAAATGTAATCCTATTTATGTTTGGTTATAATAAAAAATATATGGGAAAGGAAAGGGGGTGAGAAATAAATAAAGAAATAAGAGACCATTTAGGACATTAATTCTATTTTATAACCAACACAACCAAACATAGTTGGGATTTGGAATTCTATTAATTCTTTCTCCTTTTCCTTTCATTTCCATTTCCCTTTCCATTTCCCTTCCCAAATCTCCCAACCAAACACAGCGTAAGTGTCTGTGTTGGGAACGGCTATTAGAACACTCAACAACCATATGGTGGGGACAGCAATTACACCATCCCTGACGTTTCATCAAATTTTATATCAAATTTAAATTTTAATGAAAAAGTTATTTTTTGAAGCTTCAATAGTTTCATCAAATTAGTATCAAAATGAGAATAGAACAAAAAATTCATCAAAGTGAGAACAGGCTCCAGATTTTACCATTTCACTGTGCGTTACCGTTGGGGTGGGTCAACCGGTCAACCAACCAGTTGTCTGGCCGGTAGAACCACCGGTCGACCGGTTCTCTTTCAAATGATAGGTTCAAACCGATCAAAAAAGATTCAAACAGGTAAAAAAATAAAATAAAATTTGCACTTACCGGTCAATCGGCCCGTCGACCCTTCCCTTTTGATGCACGGTTGGAGCAAGACATATCAGATTGAGAAAATTGACTTTTTTTAACTCAAATTTGATAAAAAATTTTGTTCACCGTTGGAGATCCTCTTAGGGATATGTTTCCGCTTCAATTTTTATTAAGATTTCTTTGGATAATATGTTATTTTAATAATTTTTTATTTTTTTATAAAAAGATATGTAAAAAAATAGAAAGAATAATGTGATAATTTATAATAATTTTTTAACTTTTTAACTAAAATGTCTAATTGATAAATAAGGCCTAAATATTATTAACTCTTTGAGATTACGTTGGTGAGTTTTGTTCGAAATTTGTCTAATTCATATGGAAGAGACTTTTTACATAAGTTTTGAGATTAGTCAAAATACACAAACTAACCTAGATATTCAGTCATAAAAAAAGTACTCAACCATATCAAAGGTTGATGATGGTTATAAATATTGAGAGCAAGAATTATAACAAGTATAGAAAATGTAGAAAGAGAATTAAACATATAAGATATCAAGAGTTTGCGTAGTTGAATTGGATCTCAACCATATCAAATTCTTGGTATATATAATTTATGTGGGTCTCACATTAATATAATTTTTCATTGAATTGGTTGAGGTTAAAGCACTGAATTGATGAAATTTATAATTTCACTCTTAGAAGCATGACACATTTGTCCATGTGCAAATTTGTCATAGAAAAAAAATGTTAACAATTAGAATCAATTAGACTAATTTGAGACAAAATAAAAAAAATTAGGGTCAAAATATATTCAATTGAAATTATAAGGGCCAAAATGACACAAGAGCAAAAATACAGGGACTAGCAATGTAATTTGTTCAAAATAATGTGCATACAAATTGTTAGTAATGGGCGCCCATGTGGCATGACCATTAAATTTGAATTTGAATTCTTATCCAAATAGGTTTTGAATTTGAAATCAAACCTATTTAGGATAACCACTCAAGATACAAATATTATCAGTTTTAACTGATATGGATAGATATAATAATATATTATATATCTGATATATGGTTATGGGTAATCAAGTGAGAAACAACGTATAGTCTGTTTCTACCCATATACTGACTCTCTCCCAAAAACACAACGATCAAGTCTTTGCACTGTGATTTTGTGTGGGTGATATTCAATCTGTGATATCACTCCACTGCTGGGTTGATTTATCAGTTTTCTGGAAGCACGTGATTTATCCAAGAAGGTTCTATCATCAAGAAGGTATGATCTGATTATTTTATCCGCTGCATATTCTGTGTTTTTAGTTTACATTGGTATCAGAGCATGTTAATGGATATTTTCGTGTTTCCTTTAATCATGTGTATACTTTTATATGTATATGTATACATTATACACATGAATATTTGTAGAAGAAAAAAAAAATTATCAGATTATGAGCATAAAAAATAATTTTTTTTATGTTCATTAATGTCTTTTTTCATATCATAAATAGTTTTATTTTGAAAAAAGGAGTCCGGCAGTACAAAAATCGGACCAGAAAACACCCTGGAAGGCGGCGCGTGGTCTGCACGCGCCACCTGACGTCGTGGGCCGTTTCCACGCGCCTCCACGCGCCCCACGCGCCAGCTGCTCAACCGACGTGCTTGCACGCGCTCTCATGCGCGCGTCAGCGGCGTAGCCACCCGCGCGCCCTCCGCGCCACGCACGCGCGCCGTGCACTGAGCCGCGAGCCAATCCGCGCGCCGAGCCGCCGCTAAGCCGCGAGCCGAGCCGCGATCTGGGCCGCGTGTTGAGCCGCGCCGTTTTCCTCGGCTGGCTTGGCTGCTGGCGTATTAGGCACTGTTTGTTTTGTTTTTAATTCTGAATTGCGTTAAATGGTCATAATTAATTCATTACATATTTGTTTTATGCGTGGCTTATACTGTTAGACTCAGAATTAATTTTTCTACATTCTGTAAAATTTTGAAAATTTTCAGAAAATATGAATTATTTTTCCTGTGTTAATAATTCATGTTTTATGCTTTAAACTGCTTCTGGTATTGCATAAATAATTTTCTGGGGCTGAAATATTTATTGTAGACTTCTGAAAGGTTTTATTATTTACTGGTAATATTGTCTCATTTTATCAGTTTCTGAATTTTTTATTTCTAATTTTATGTGTATTTATTAGTCATTTAAAATTCCAGAATATTTCAGAAAAATTTCAGAATATTTCAGAACAATGTACATTTTAATTATGGCATAATCTGAATATTGTTTCTGTTTACTAGTTTCTGGATTTTTTTATTTCTAATTTTATGTGTATTTAATTAGTTATTTAAAATTCCAGAAAATTTCAGAAAATTCCAGAAAATTTCAATAATGATGTACACTTTAATTATGGCATAATCTGCATATTAAATACAACATTTTTTTTTGGTTTTTTAATATGTTGCAATTAAAGAAGCATGATTAATTATTTATTTGAATTCTATCATTAAATAAATATAGCATGAGTTGTTTGTAAATTTATATTGAGATGCTATTGTATGGAATTTATCATGCTTTGTATATGCCATAAATAGTGAGAGATTGTTTGATTATTTTTTGCGCATGGAATGAAATTAAATTTTGATAATTATCACTAGAGGCGCAAGAGATGATTACAAGCATAGCAAATTTTCGATCTTGAGACATGTGTAAAATTATCATTATTTAATTTAGATTCTTTTTTTGCTGCAAAATATTTGGTTTTGTGTTGCTATCATTAATATCCCTTGCGCATTTATTTACTCTGTATGTAGAAATGGCTGCTAAGACAGTGGTGGCAGACTTAACTAAGGGAGAGAAATTGGATGGCGACAATTATGACATATGGCGCCGTAAGATCCAATACCTCCTCAATGAGCAAGAAGTGTTGACCACACTTGAACAAGTGATGGTTGAGCCAGAGCAGGGCAATACAGCTCAACATCGTCGTGATCTTGAAGCCTTTCAGACTTGGCGTAACAAAGATCGGTGTGCGCGCTTTACTATGTTGAGCAGCATGCACAACGACTTGATTAGTGAGTTTGAGCATTGCCCGACTTGCATTTGAGATGTGGGAAGCTCTCAAGCAAAAGTTTGGTATTACCTCTTTGGCAAAGCTACGTGGGCTGACTATGAAGTTTGACTCATATCAGAAAAGGGCGCATCACTCGATGAAGCAGCATTTGAGAGTCATGTCAGCCATGATACGTGAGCTTGCGGCTGCTGGGCATAATTTGACTCAAGAGCAGCAAGTACAGGCTGTGATACGCTCTCTGCCAAATTCTTGGGAGCAGATGAAGCAGAACATGATGCATAATGAGAGTGTGAAAACATTCGAAGACATATCGCGTCATTTGGAGCTAGAGGCTGAGCGCCTTGAGGCGGCTAAGTCTGATGGTTCTGCTATGGTGGTTGAGTCAAGCTCACGTAGGACTTCTCAGTTCAAACGTGGAAAAGCAAAAGGTGCCCCTAAGAAGCAAGCAGCGGCTATGCTTAAACCCAATGGCGCTAGAAATTTCAAGCGTAGGGGCAAGAGAGGTGGTAAGAAGGCAAAGGCTAAGATGACATGTTTTAACTGTAACAAAGAAGGACACTTCGCTCGGGATTGCCCTGAGCAGAAGAAGGTACTCCCTTACTTAATTTCTCGCATTCAATGCTTTGTGTCTAGTCAAGCATTAATTGCTCATTCTCCTCATTTTTGGGTTGTAGACTCCGGAGCAATAGACCACATCGCGAGGGACAGAGTAGGGTTCGTTGAGTATCGCCGAGTACCTGCTGGGAGCAAAAAAGTTTACATGGGGAACGAGTCCAGTGTGGAGGTGCATGGCATTGGCACATTCAAGCTGGAAATGCGACGAGGGCGCACCTTGTATCTTCATGATGTTCTTTATGCTCCGGATATTCGGCGAAACTTAGTTTCAGTTATTAGCATGATGAGCCTTGGTTTTAGTTTTTGTTTTGAGAATAATGGTGTTAGCATTTATTTGGGAACAATTTTTTATGGTTTTGGTTATCTTTCAGATGGTTTTTTAGTTTTGGATGTGGATGATTCTAGTATTAATAAAAATGCCAATGGCTCTATTTCTAATATTGCATCTTTTTGTGATAATGATTCTATGAGATGGCATGCTAGATTAGGCCACATAGGACAAGACAGGATGACTAGATTGGCTAGAGAAGGTCTTTTAGGCCCACTCGCTAGAGTCACTTTGCCTACTTGTGAGCACTGTCTTGCTAGAAAGGCAACAAGAAAACCATTTGGGAAAGCCATAAGGGCATCTATCCCATTGCAACTTATTCATTCTGATATATGTGGACCAATGAATGTGAGGGCAAGGCATGGAGCCCCTTATTTCATCACATTTATAGATGATTGCACACGTTTTGGTCATGTCTATCTGATTTCTCACAAGTCAGAAGCATTGGATTGCTTTAGACGGTATGTTAATGAAGTTGAGAATCAATTAGACAAGAGCATTAAAGCTCTAAGGACTGACCGAGGACGTGAGTATCTATCTGAGCAATTTAAAGTGCTCTGTGAGGAAAAAGGAGTTATCAGGCAATTGACAATTCCTAGGACTCCGCAACAAAATGGTGTAGCGGAGAGAAGGAATCGCACATTGCTTGACATGGTTAGATCAATGATGGCGCAAGCTAATCTTCCAATTTCTTATTGGGGAGATGCTTTGTTGACTGCTGCCTATGTCCTTAACCGTGTGCCCTCCAAATCAGTTCCTTCCACCCCATATGAGATGTGGACTGGCAAAAAGCCTGATTTGGGCAATTTGCGGCCTTGGGGTTCGGCAGCTTACATACACAACGCTTCTCATAAGTTTGGAAAGTTGGGCCCTAGAGGAAAGAAGTGTATCTTCATTCGCTATAGTGAGCATTCTAAGGGCTATGTGTTTGTTGGGGAGCATCCGGATGGAAGTGTGACTGAAATTGAGTCGCGAGATGTGGATTTCCTAGAGGAGGATTTCCCTAGCAGAGGTGAAGTAACTAGAGAAGTAGAATTCTACGAGATGGAGGATCTACTTGAAGGTGCACCTAGTAGCTTAGTAGAGAATGAGGAAATAATTCCTCAAGCTCCTAGGGACAGTGGGAGGGATCTACCTACCCATGGATTAGATCCAATGGATGAGGATTCTCAATTACGTAGAAGCAAACGTGGAGCTATATCCCGTCGTCGTTTTGAGATTGAAGGGGAAGCATTCATGATTGCTCCGAGTGATGAGATGGAGCCTAAGAATCTCAAAGAGGCTCTCTCATCCCCTACTAGTAAAGAATGGAGTACTGCAATGGAAGAAGAAATAGAGTCTATGAAGAAAAATCATGTCTGGGACTTGGTTGATTTGCCGCTAGGGCGCAAGACTATTGGGAACAAATGGGTTCTCAAAATCAAGCGCAAGGCGGATGGTTCCATAGAAAGGTATAAGGCTCGCCTAGTGGCGAAAGGTTACATCCAACGAGAGGGTGTGGACTATGAGGAAACTTTTTCACCAGTTGTAAGGTTTGCCTCTATTCGCCTAATCCTGGCCATAGTAGCTCAGTTGGACTTAGAGCTATATCAGATGGACGTTAAAACTGCATTTCTCAATGGAGAATTGGATGAAGAGATCTATATGAATCAACCAGAAGGCTTTGTGGCAGTAGGTCAGGAACGCAAAGTTTGCAAGCTTCAACGATCTATTTATGGCTTAAAGCAATCATCCAGACAGTGGAATCTGAGATTTCATCGAGCCATTGTTTTAAATGGGTTTACGATGATTGATGAAGATCACTGTGTGTACGTTAAGCGGTCCAAGGACATTTTTCTGATATTGTCATTATATGTAGATGACATATTATTTGCTAGAAATGACAAGGAGATGATTGTCGCCACTAAAATGTGGTTGTTCTCTACATTTGAAATGAAGGACATGGGTGAGGCGAGCTATGTGCTCGGTGTTAAGATCCTTAGGGATCGCTCTAGGAGACTTCTTGGTTTGTCTCAAGAGACTTACATTAAGACTATTCTAGAGCGGTTCCAGATGCAGAGCTGCAAACCCATTGACACTCCTGTTGCAAAAGGCGAGAGCCTAAGCCTTGATATGGGTCCTAAGACTCAAGAAGAAAATGAAAAGATGGCCCGTGTTCCCTATGCAAATGCTGTTGGAAGCTTGATGTATGCTATGATGTGTACACGTCCTGACATTTGTTATGCAGTCGGATTGGTGAGTCGTTACCAATCCAACCCAGGACCAGCTCATTGGAAAGCAGTTAAGAGGATATTACGATATCTTAGAGGGACTGCAGATTACACACTTTGCTACCAGAGTTCAGATCTACATCTAGTTGGCTATTGTGATGCTGACTGGGGAGGAGACCTAGATGAGCGTAAGTCTACTTCAGGATATGCTTTCATGCTTAGCGATGGTACTATTTCTTGGAGCAGTAAGAAGCAATCCTGTATCGCCTTATCGACTATGAAGGCTGAGTTTGTGGCTTGTTCATCTGCCGTTCAGGAAGCCGTGTGGTTGAGGAGATTCCTTCAGCATTTGGATGTTGTCACACACACTTCAGACCCTGTGACTATCCATTGTGACAGCATGGCTGCACTCGCTTACGCTAAGGATCCTAAATACCATGGCAGAACCAAACACATTAATGTGAGGTTCAACTTTATCAGAGATATTTTGGCGCAGAAAGAAGTGATCCTGGAGCACATCCCTACGAGTCGCATGGTTGCGGACCCTTTGACTAAGCCCATTGCTAGAGATGTTTATCTTACTCATGTTAGGGCTTTAGGACTACGTAGGTGGTGATATTTTTTTTTATGTGTATTCAGTTGAACTCATTTTTGGGGATATTTATACCATTAGTATTCATACTTGTTTCTATCACACATTTATGTTTACTACTTTTAGCAATGGTTTGTGAATTAGCATACACAAAATAATTAAATTGATGTTAGCAGGCAAGATTGGCTCACTCACACGAGCAATCGCCCTTAGCGCTGGGTAGCGAGTAAGGATGAGACTAGAAGCTAAAATTATCCACTAGCTATGTCGCCTTGGTTGGAGCCAAGATGAGGTCTTGTTAGAGACCGACCATGGATATGAGAGTACCCACTTTTCCATGATATGTCTGTTATGGATAGCCAGATGCGAGATCTCATTTGATGCCTGAGAGGTGAGTAAATAGAGAATTCGAGTTAGACGCTAGGAAGCGACTCGTGCGCTTAAGAGCGACTAGACTAAGATCTGTATGGTGTGTGAGTTTAACATCACTCTTTGGAAGAGTAACTCCACTATAACATGCATTCATACTGCATGTGCTTATCGACCCGTTAGCGAGGTGAAAGAATGGATCCTTGCTTCTTCACCGTGTGAGTCCTAAAAGTCATTTTTTTCCCTAAATGACTTCACTTTGTGCCTTTTGCGACCTTTGACTATGTCATAAGATGAGGAGTTGATGTTCAGCTACTTTGGTATGTTGCCTGCGGTCATGTATGATTCGGCTTTAAGGGACATTACTGGGAAAGCGGTCAACTTCAAATTGAATGATATGAGGGTGAAGGGAAGATCATCTAGTTCTACATCTCTGCTCTATATTCACTGTCGACAACTCACATCGCTCTTTATAGGATGCTGATTGGGTGTGAATATAATGCGGGACCTAGGAGAGTCAAACATGCTCTTTGAGGGATTAGAGATGTTTTTGGACTGATGTAGCTAGATGGGTCTGGGTACATGAGACACTATTTCTATTCTTTTTGGGTTGATGTCTCTGTGCTGACTCATATTGAGTTTCTAGTATAGAGCTCCCACTTGCAGGTGTTCTCAGCGGTCGCACGGTGCATTGGCTAGTATGAGATTGTTCGTTTTTTGGGGAGATTAAGATAGAGATGTGGCAGTGTCATGCCAACTCATGTGCGAGTGGGAGATGTTAGTAATGGGCGCCCATGTGGCATGACCATTAAATTTGAATTTGAATCCTTATCCAAATAGGTTTTGAATTTGAAATCAAACCTATTTAGGATAACCACTCAAGATACAGATATTATCAGTTTTAACTGATATGGATAGATATAATAATATATTATATATCTGATATATGGTTATGGGTAATCAAGTGAGAAACAACGTATAGTCTGTTTCTACCCATATACTGACTCTCTCCTAAAAACACAACGATCAAGTCTTTGCACTGTGATTTTGTGTGGGTGATATTCAATCTGTGATATCACTCCACTGCTGGGTTGATTTATCAGTTTTCTGGAAGCACGTGATTTATCCAAGAAGGTTCTATCATCAAGAAGGTATGATCTGATTATTTTATCCGCTGCATATTCTGTGTTTTTAGTTTACACAAATTATTGGGTAAATTATGAAGTGTTTTGAGAAGTTGGTAAAAGATTGACTTTTTGATTTTTTGACTTTCTTAGTGACTTTTTTTTGGCAAAAAACTGGATTCTTTTTGATAAAAAAAAATTGACTTTTTTTGCTAAAAAAGCTAAAAAGCCAAAAAGCTAATTTAAGGGAAGTGTCACTTTCATTGTTTTAATTTGAACTCTACATTTTTAATTTTGTTGTAATATGGTTCTTTGGTTACTTACCATTAGAATTTTTAACCAAAAAAAGACCATACGTAAACTAAAGGGATTAAAATGAAATTTAAAAATAAAATAAAAAAAAACATAGAAACTATCAGTGTAATGAATAAATTACACTAGTAATCTTTATAATTTATTTTAAATTTTACTTTGACCCTTTTAGTTTTGTTTTGTTTTTTTCTCGTTCAAAATGTTAATGACGCATAACAAATAGACATTATTATAACAAAATTGAAAGTATATGATTTATATTGCTCAAATTAAAATTATAGAGACTAAAATGATACCGTACTTAAACTACATGGACTAATGGTATAATTTATCCAATATTATTCAAAATAATATGGTGCATCATTTTTGTTTATTGAAAACATTAAATAAGTTTCTATTTATTTTTGGTATAAATGGAAAAAAAATATTAAAAACAAGTGAAAGGGTAATTGACGAGAGGTAATAGCTAAAATTAATAAGGTTGCTATTAGCACATAATTTTTTTCTTAGGACCCCCTCTTTTTCATTTTTTTTTTAAATTCCAATTTTGTCTAAACATAAAATTCTATTTCTGCCCTCTAACTCTAATTTTTCAAATCATAACCCTAATTTCACCGGCTATCTCTGTCACTTTCGGCAGTCACCACTCATCACTTTTCACCTCCGGTGCCGCTATCACCACCCATCATCACTGCCTTTTGCGATTCTCGTCATCATCATCACAGAGAGAGAGAGAGAGTCACGAAGAAGAAGAAGAGAAACAAAGATCGTTGACCCTTATTGTTATCGCAACCCCTATCTCTAAAACCATTGCGATCTACCTCATCATTGCTGTAGCTACCGTCGTAGCCCACTACCATCGTAATCCACCTTATCATTACTGTAGCCACCGTCGCAGCCCACCACCATCGTGATGCACCTCGTTATTATCGTTACCACCATCGCAATTTCCACTTTTAGATCTAGGGTTTTGAAAAAAGAAAAAGACTTCCAAGCCTCCCAACCCTACTCAAAATCTGGGGTTTTGCATCATTAGTAGCTCGCGAGGTGGTGGTGGTGGTGGTGGGTAAAATGGACGTTGTTTTTTTTTCAAATCAATGAGTTTCAAATTCATTGATATTCTCTGATTCAGATTTAGGACCCAATAAACATGAGAAAGAGAGCCCTATAGAGATGGAGAAAGTGTGGTCGGGATGGAAGGGGGGTTGTTGGAAAGAGAGAAGGGGAGGAATGGGGTGTAAAAAAAAGGGAGGGGTAAAGTTGGTAATATGGTGAGGGTAGAGAAAAATAGATAAAATGAAATTTTGGATAATGAAGGACCAAGGAAATGAGAGGATTCAAAAGAAAAAAAAATGAAGTACGGACATTTGGTAGTCCTCAAAATTAATTGCCAACCATCACTAAAAATGGTGGAAAGTGATTGACAGCACCGATGTTTGTTGGCGATAACCCAAGCAGGTTTTTGGCCCAAGACGTGGTGCACATGATGATTTTACTCTTTCCTTAGCAAATTACTCCTTTTATGTTGATAATTTTACTATTTTCTTAGCTAATTGCTCCTTTTATGTTGTGTTTAGTTAAAAAAAAATTAAAAAAAATAAAAGATGTGTAAAATTAAGTAAAATATAAAAATATTTTATTTATATTTTAGTTATATATATTTTTTCATTTTAAATCTCTTTCTAAATCTCTCAACCAAACACAAATTAACAACATCATCCTTAATTACTCTCAGTTACTTGGCCCATTGTATCCCGAGCTCAACTTCGACATAAAATTCTGTAATGTAAGTCATAAAATGTCAAAAAAATTCTTTTAGTACAAAACTGTTCCTTATAACAAAGCAAATATTACAATATCCACTCATAAAATGGTGTGCATAGTAATATATTTTTTATAGTGAAAGTTGTAATTTTTTTGAGATAATTTTTATTATTATAATATCCACTCATAAAATGTTGTGTATGGTAAAATATATATATATATATATATAGTTTTTATAGTGAAATTATTATTTTTTGGATAACTTTTATTGTGAAACTTATAAATAGTAAAGATTTAAAGTTAATGAATGACAAATTTCGGTTTTTATTTAAGTTATGCTTCTTTTTTTTAGGGTTAATTGGTGATAAGTTCAATTTTTTGGGAGGATATAACGTTAGATTTAAGGATTAATCTTTTATGAAGATAAAGATATAATTAATGAAATTATTTGGTGATGAAGATAAATTATTATTTTAATTTTTTTTTTTAATTTCAGTTTTACCCCATTGACGCTAAATCATCACTGGACCATCGTCAGACCACCGTTGGCGCCACAAATGTCACCAAAAAGAAGCCAATGGTATTGGTGGTGGTGATATAAGTAACAAGTGGACAAATAGATGATACTTGGACAGATGGGTAATGTGTACAGATAGATAGATAGGTAGGGGTAATATGTAGGGTAAATACTAATCAGTTTGTTTGGTTCTAGTTTTTAGAAAACAGTTTTCAGAAAATTCTACTTCTTTATTTTTCGTATTTTAATATTTTCAATTATTTTTTTAATATTTTAAGATATATATATATTTTTTTTAATTTTTAGACACACCTAACATAAATACACTTAAAAAGTATAATATTTGTAAAAAAATCTTAAAAAAATACACTAAATACAAAAAATATAAATAAAAAAATACCAAAATTCAGTACATTTTCATATTTTTGTAAATTTATTAATTTTTTAAAATATTTTTCGACAAATATTTTGCTATTTAGATATATTTGAGTAAGGTATATTTAAAAAAGTAAAAAAATTGCTTAAACTTTTAAAAAATTCACTAAAAACAAAAAAAATACGAAAAATAAAAAACTTAATTTTCAAAAAATTGAATTTAGAAAACTGAAATCAAACATACTGAATAGGTCTTACTTTTGGAACTTATTACTCATTAAGTCTTATTGATAAATTTATCAATCTCTCTTATTTTTATGCATAAATTTTCAGTGATAAATTTTTTAGTCAAGACCTATAGGTAAATAAGTCTAATTAATAGAACTGATTGGTATGTTATCATTTTTTAATAAGCAAAAAATTATATATATTTTTTATAAAATGCATACTACGATTTTTCCTTTTAAAGAAAATCACAAAGTATATGTTATTTATTTTTCAGAAAAAACATGATATAAACATGTTAAAAATTACAAATTTAATTATAATTTTAATGTATTCATTTTCTTTCTTGTGGCTCCTACTAGTGACCAATTTTCCTTTCAATGATGTGTTACTGATTTATTTATTTATTTTAAAATATTAAAAAAAATGTGAATTATTGATGAGTATGGTCCACCTGTTTATTGCCCATCGTACAGTGGGCATCGACCACCCCTACCCATGTTGGTGTTTGGAAAGGTATTATTTTAGTTGGTTATTTTAATTTTTTTATTATTTTAGGAGGTTAAAATTTTTATATTTAGGAAGATAGTTGATTTTTTTGTAATTATATGTGTTGTTTGTAAGAGAAAAAATGAAATAATTATAAATTTAATGAAATATTTTATCTTATTAACTATTTTAATCTATTTTATTTTAATACTATTTTAACAAAAAAAAAACTAAAAAATTTCTTCCCAAACACCCGAAATGTGTGGGGGACAAGTACCAATCTCCTTCATCTGTTTCTCTCTCTCTCTTTCTCTTGCAAAATAATTTTTAATTTGTGTAAATTATACTCGGCTTCTTAAAGTTTGACAAAAAATCAAATTTTTAACATAATTATATTATGTTAATCTTTTTTAAAATTTTAATTTATATAATAATTAAATATTTTTTATTAATAATTCGTTAATTGTATAAATATAAAATAAAATTACTATTTTTTTATATTATAATATATATTTATTTTTATTTATTCAAATGTTTACTCATCATGTCCATTAATATCCATTGTTTTAATTTTATTAAAAAAATCAATATAATTATAATAAAAATATAATATTAATTATATATATATATATATATTTTTAAAGGGTTATCCAATGTCTCTCCCATGGCCATATTATTATATTTCCAAATTTCAGATATAAATATCTTTTACATGCACGTGCTTCTTTTTATCTCTTCCTGTGGACAATGCGTTTCTTAAATTTAGGAAAATGTAGACAAAATATCTTCTCTGGATCTTTGTTTTGTAAAAATGATTGTTTTATAAATCTTTTAAGAAGGACGTGTATAATAAGTACGTATAAAATAAAATATATTTTTTTTAATAATATTGTCAGAATAACATGTTACTGTATATTTGAGTAACATAATATTATGAGACAGATTAATATGTGTTACTGTCAAATAGTGTAATATTATTGTTTACATCAATTTTGACAGTAATAATTATTTTTAAAATTTTCATAATTAACATAGATCTTATTTAAATAAATCTTAATGAGAGAATTCTAAAAATGTTAACTTTATGAAAAATCGACATCTAAATTAAAAGTTATATTATTTTAAAATTTAACATTTAATAATAGTGATATGTGTTAATCCTTTTCGAAAATTTTTTTATACTTACTCTTAATAAATTTTATTATGAAAGATTTTTTTGACCAAATTCCTATTAAATTTACAGTCGTCAGTTTTTTTTTTTTCTTTTTTGGATTCAGCGGAAAAGCGGCCGTCAGTTTCAAATATATCAAGTTAGTGTAATAAATAATAATAATCAAATCAAATATGGGTAATAATCATTGTCACGAGAATCCAACACAATTGACATGAGATTCAGTAAATCTTTTATGGGGGATTTGGTCATAACTGCCTCACTATCTAATTTTTCTTTTAAAAGGAGAAGAATTATATAAGTACTTTAAAAACTTCTTGATATTTTAAAACTTGTTTCTTTTACTATATTACCCTCATATTTATCAGCTCTCCTATTAAGACATTTTCACTATATGTTTCAGAGTAAAATTTTACTCTATAAAATTTTACTCTGTATAAAAGTAAAATTTTACTCTGATTCTGTCAAATGAAAAAAACAAAGCAATATTTACTCTAGTTCTATCAAATTCATAGTAAAATTTTACTCTGTATAAAAGTAAAATTTTACTTTGAAAAATAAGTAAACTGTAAGACTCTGAACCTAAAAGTAAAATTTTACTCTGTATAAAAGTAAAATTTTACTCTGGTTCTGTCAAATGAAAAAAACAGAGCAATATTTACTCTGGTTCTATCAAATTTATCAAATGAAATTTGATATTTACTTTGAAAAATCAATGGAACTTTGAGCTTTGAGCTTTGAATTAGGCCTATAATCCTTGAATCAATCGATGTTTACTTTGAAAAACATTGAATCATGCCTATAATCCTTGAATCAGGCCTATAATCTGAAAATTTTAGAGAAATCTCAATTTTTCATACCCCGGTTCTTCAGATTTTTCAAAATTTTAAAACTTTGAGCTTTCAAAAATCTATATATTCGAATTCAAATCTCAAAACGCACAAACACACACACATATATATATATATATATTCGAATTCAAATCTCAAAACACATATATATTCAAATTCAAATCTTAAAACACACAAACACACACATATATATAGATATATATATATGTATCAGTGCGATTTGCAAGTTCTCCACAGCTTCGGCCATAAAGGAAGCTAGGATTAGAAGAGAGAGACGAGATAGAAGATGAACAGTTGAAGGAGAGTTGAAGGAGGAGAGTTGAGAAGATGCAGAGAGAGATCGTCGGAGCTTAGGAATGACACAACTCTGACCATGGAGAAAGCTAGGGTTAGAAGTGAGAGACGAGAGAGAAGATAAATTTTATATCTGGATTGTGTATATGTGAGGGTATAATAGTCTGATAAAATATTTAAATAATAAATTTTGTCCTTTATGCAAGATTTTATAATTATGAGGGGGTTTAGAAAGTATAATTTTTTTCTTAGTCCTTCTAACAATGAAAGAAAAGTAAAAAGAGTTTATAGCCAAATTTCCCATTTTATTTATATCCATAGATTATTGCTCAGGTCCACTATAATAATAATAATAATAATAATAATAATAATAATAATGTGTTTATATATTATCCACTCCATTAGAAAATGATATATAATTTGTTTTTTAAATTTAATAATGTGTTAATAAAATAATTATTAATGGTTAGAAAATAAATAAGCGAGATATTTGACTTAGATATTTTAATAAAATGACACGTTATTAGATATAGAAAATGAGTCTAATTTTTTAACTTGAATAATAATACTTGGGTTCGGACGGTCTCCAATCTAGATCTGGGACAATCTGGTCCGGTTCGGCCCATTGGGTCCACTTTTAAGTCTCATTTCGATAATCTGAACCATTCATATTTTACAATTTATTGAGTATACTATACCTGTAAAAAATCGCGTCGATTCGGATAACGAATACTATGTATTTGGATCACTTTTGTTTAGAAAAAAAGGACGATCAGAAAATTAACAATTAATAAAAAAATGGTTCGAATACATAATATCTGTTATTTGATCGACATGATTTTTTATAAGGATAATGTACTTAAGAAACCCTAAAATGCGATTATTGAAAATAGGTCTAAAAGTGGATCCAATAGGTCGGACTGGACCCTCCAATTCAGATGGTGTACTGGAGACAATCCCCAGCCTAATACTTTTTTTCTTTTGTTTCGAACACACTGCTTTATTATTTATCACTGAAACTAATAGTGATACTCGTTTGGGAACATGTTTTTTTAATAATTTTTTGAATTTTTAGTTAAAATATGATATAAAAAAACTAATATCTTTGGCATGACATTTTGATTTTTACGAAAAAATATACAAAAAGTAGAAAGAAAATAGAATCTTTGACTTTTTGGTATAGGTTGTTAACTTTTTGACTTTTTTAGTGATTTTTTTACTTTTAAACTAAAAAATAATGTTGCCAAACGAGGCCTCAATATCACTAAATATATGATTATACATTATTGGAACTAAACCCAATAATCTCACTCTATTAGGCCCTATTTGTTTTCAGAAGTAGAATTGATGGGATTGTTAGTGAGATGATTGATAGTAAGGAGATTAGTAAAATTATGTTTGTTTTGATGACAGTTGTTAGTGTAGGAATTGTTAAATTATTTTTATATAAAATAATAAAACAAATAAAAAATACAAAAAATTAAACATTAATGTTTAAAAAAAAATGCGCAACATATAAAAAATAAAAAAATTTCTAGTCTCCTCACTATTTTTCTAATACCACCTCCACCTCCGCCCCCACCTCCTGCATCCCAATCCCCCTTTCGACCTCCTTCTTAATCCCCCATCCATCTTAATCCATTCTTCAACTCTACAAACAAACACAATCCTAAATAGCCTCACCTTCATCCTAATTCCATCCTATCCTTTACATCCCAAAACAAACGAGACCTTAAAAGAAAATTCAACTCCCTATTGGCAAAACATTTACACCCAGAGCTAATGAAGGATTAAAGGGGACATGTGACCCCCTCATTTTTCAAAAATTATGCTAGTACCTGTAAATATTAAGAATACCTAAAATATACCCTTGTAAAATTATATTAGTGTCCTTCCTAAATTATTTTAAAATATCTAATATTTTTAATTTTTCAATAAAAACTCCTATATAATGTTTAAGAAAAGAATAATAATATACAAACAAAATTTTTGTATAAATATTTTATACAAAATGAGTTGACATCTTATTATTCCTTCATTTTTAATCAAACCATCACTTAGGTGCCGTTTGGTAACACCTACGTTTTCAGTTTTCTGTTTATATTTACAAAAATTTTAAAAAATCAAATAAAACTTGTTTGGTAAAATTTTTTATTTATAAATCAATGGTCTCAGTTTATAAATTTGGCTAAAAAATGAAAATACAAAAAATATGCTTTTGTTTTGAGTTTTGAGTTTTTTTTTTTTTTCTTCCACCCAACACTAGCCACCACCCGCCATTATTTTCCACCACCGTCTTCCACCACCGCTACCTACCACCACCACTCACCACCCACCAACCACCAGCCACCAGCCACCACCACCCACCTACCCCTCGCCACCACCACCACCACCACCACTACCGCCACCCACTTGCCATCCATCCATCACAACCCACCACTCGCCACTACCACCTGCCACCTACTTGCCACCACCACTCACCAGCCACCTGTCACCACCATCCACCACCAGCCACCCACAACCACCAGCCACTTGCCACCCACTCGCCACCACCACCCACCACTCACCACCACCACCACCACCACCACCCACTTGCCACCACCACCTACCACCCACTCGCTACCACCTACCACCCGCCACCGTCACCCACTTACCCACCACCACTACCACCACCCGCCACCTACTTGCCACCACCCCCCACCACCCGTCATCCACTACCCACCTATTGCCACCACCCATCACCCGCCACCAACACTACCACCACCCACCCACTCGCTACCACCTACCACCCGCCACCGTCACCCATTCACCCACCACCTACCTCCCACCACCCACCACTACCCGCCACCCACCTGCCGCTACTACCCACCACCCGCCACCAACACTACCACCACCCACTCGCTACCACCCACCACCCGACACCGTCACCCACCCACCCACCCGCCACCGTCACCCACCTATCCGCCCGCCACCCACCCGCCACCACCACCACCTACTCGCCACCACCCACCACCTGCCACCACCACCAGCCGCCACCCACCTGCCACCACCACCAGCCACCATTGCCCACAACCCGCCACCACCACCACCACCACCACCACCCACCACCACCAGCTACCCACCACCCACCGTCAGCACTTTTCACCACCGTCTTCCGTCGCCACTTGCCACCACTTGCCATTTCTCACTCTTTTTTATATTTTAAATTTTTTTTAAATATTTTGTCAATTACCAAACGCGTTTATAGTTTATGTTTTTCTAAAAATAAACAAAAATCAGTTTATAAAATTTTTATAAATATAAACTGAAAACGTAAACGTTACCAAACACACCATTGTTTATGTAATTTCATAAATAATATTAACATATTATTCTGATGAATTTTTATATGAATTATATGTTAAGAAAAATGTGAAAATATTTACTCTTAACTGCAAACTCTACTGTGAACACATTTGCTCTCTCTTTGTATTCCTCACTTTTTATCCCTTTATATTTTATAGTATATATTTTTTTCAATTTTCTCTGCTCTTTGTTTTTTTTTTTTGGGGGGGGGGGGCACAAAAAAAAGGTGCATCCCATTTTGTCTTACATGTTTATTTATATTTTTCTCAAAAGTTTAGATGCCGTTTGGTAATACTTACGTTTTCAGTTTTCTCTTTATATTTACAAAAATTTTAAAAATTCAAATAAAAACTTGTTTGGTAAAATTTTTGATTTATAAATCAGTGATATCAATTTATAAATTTGGCCAAAAAATAAAAACATAAAAAATGTGTTTCCGTTTTGAGTTTTTAATTTTTTTTTTACCACCCAACACTGCTCACCACTCACCACCACCACCATCACCTACCACCACCACCATCACCTACCACCACCACTCACCACCCGTCGCCACCACCCACCCACTTACTACCACCACCCACCCCTCGCCACCACCACCACCACCACCACCACTACCTACCACCCATCTGCCATCTACCTGCCACCACCCACCACCCGCCACTACCGTCCACCGCCCGCCACCTACTTGCCACCACTACTCACCACCCACCTGCCATCACCATCCACCACCAGCCACAACTAGCCACCCACCACCCACCACCACCACCACCACCACCACCACCACCACCTATTCGCTACCACCTACCACACGCCATCATCACCCACCCACCCGCCACCTACTTGCCACCACCCGTCATCCGCCACCTACCTGCCACCACCACCACCTACTACCCGCTACTACTACCACCACCACTACCCACCCACTCGCTACCACCCACCACCCGCCACCGTCACCCACTCACCCACCACTACCACCACCTGCCACCTACTTGCCACCACCCACCACCACCCGCCATCTGCCACCCACCTGCCACAATCATTCACCACTCGCCACCACCACCACCACCACCACCACCCACTCGCTACTACCCACCACCTGCCACCGTCACCCACGCACTCACCACCACCACCCATCACCACCCACCACCACCCGCCATCCGCCACCCACCTGCCACCACCACCACCACCCCCCACTAGCTACCACCCGCCACCGTCACCCACCCACTCACCACCGCCACCCACCCGCTACCACCCACCACCACCACCACCACGCCCCACTAGCTACGACCCGCCACCGTCACCCACCCACTCACCACCGCCACCCACCCGCCACCACTCACCACTACTAGCTACCCACTACCCACCGTCACCACTTTCCATCACTGTCTTCCACCACCACTTGTCACAACTTGCCATTTCTTACTCTTTTTTATATTTTTAAATTTTTTTAAAACATTTTGTCAATTACCAAATGCGTTTGTAGTTTATGTTTTTCTAAAAATAAATAAAAAATAAACAAAAACCAATTTATAAAATTTTTGTAAATATAAACTGAAAACGTAAACGTTACCAAACACACCATTAAAGTTTAATCACAAAGTATCCCCTCATATCAAATTCCTAAGTCCGTCACTGTTTATACCTAATGCAGCACATCTGTTTCAAAATATAACCACCCGACTCATATTTGTGTACTCACATTAACTTTGCACAAACAATTGAATCCAAAAATCCATCGCAAAAAACACAAATTTACAGATGAATAAAACTATATACATCAAATGATATATCAATTAATGTTGGAACAATCTTCTGTGAAAAATAAATAAATTGAAACAAATCAAACAAATAAAATAAATTACATACCGAATTTATTTTTACCGAACCGAATGAATATTTAAAGACCAAGTTGAGTGTGTGGCACTCTGTCCTTAAGACAGATTCGCCCCGCTACGGTGCTTACGGTTAAATGACGTCTATCTCCTAGGATACAATGATCTTCACAAATTTGTCCGGCGAACTAGAACCCTATGTTCTATACTCTCTTTAATTTTCTCTAAAACTAGAATGAAGAATACATAATGCAAAGGAGAAAAATAGGATAGCAAAATGAAATTTTCAATCAATTTTTGGATGTGAAAAAATGCTGGAACAGATCTAGTTTTATAAACCTGAACAGGTGTTAATTTCAAACTGGTACATATATGAACAGGCGCACTGTTTCGAACAGATACAGGTTGAAATTCAAACAGATAACCACAGCAGTTAAATAAACAATCCAGATTTTGAATATGTCTAGATAGTTATGAATCTGTTAAGGTTCTAACAGGTCAGAAAACTGTTTGAATCTGTTCGGCAAATTCTGTAGGGAATTCGGACTGAAAGAGGCAAATTTTGGATTGAAAATTAATTTCAATTTTGGCACAAAATTGGAAAAATTGAAATTTAATTTTATTAAGAACTTCTGGAAAAAATTCAAATAAATTTTGTCAAAAAAATTAATATTAGAATCAACTCGACCCACAACCCACGCCCGCGCCAGGTACGGCTCGGTTCAACTGACCGGTCGGACGAACAATGGCGTGCGCGCATGTGTGGTGGTTTGAACCAAGGTTCCATTTGTCCATAACTCCTCTCTTCTACAAACTTAGAGTGCCCCTTGGAGCCCAACCCAAGTTAGTACACCAAGAGCTTATATACTCACAAAAGCTCTCTTAAAGTTTTAATGTGGGACAACCCATTTCAAGGAAACCCACATTTACTTCTTTAATTATCCATTCCACGAACTCGAAAATGACGTTAACTTCCCATTCACTCATAAATGGTTTTGATGAACCGTCTTTACCGTATGACTTGCCATGCGGTAAGAAACACGTCACCTCTTCGGATTCACCCCAAAAGACGTTTGGGGCCCACTTAATTTTGGGCTCAAAGATGGCCCAAAATAAGCACATATAAAACCAATTTTCCAACAATCCCTCGCATGAATGGGATTTGACGGAGAGAAAATGCAATAACATGATCTAATTACAAAGAGTACAGAAATTGAAAATATTTTGCAAATGATAGGTAGCTTTTGGCTTTGAACCTTTCTTTGTGAGACACTATTGGATTTACTAGCTAACCAGTGAACATGTTGTCTTGAACTGTTCAACCGTTTGTGTAAACCAAGACAATAGAACTCACACAGTATATCCCCAGACACAGTTTAGTTCTCACTATTGTGTTCATTTTGGCCCTGAACAACCCGATCTTTCATGAGTGCTCTAGAGAATTGTAGTCTTTCACAAATCTCATAGAACCGGCCCAGTTTACACTCACATAGGTGATTCTTATGAATAGTATCCTGCCATACTCCACTAGGTTTACCTAGATATAAGAATCATTAAAATTTTACTTAGCCTAAAACGCTGCAGACATCACTATTTCATCCTAGAAATGGGTAGGAGTTGGACTCCCCAGTGATCCTTCTGAGTCATTCACAACTTGGTTGTCCCTTTGAACCTAGATTTTGGGATCTTCAATCAACTAGGTTGGGTTGCCGTTGTGGTAACTCTTATTAATAGGCTTCAGTCTCATTCCCCTCGATGACTTCTCAACTAGCTCTCTTGCTAACCCTTTAGTTAATGGATCCGCTATGTTGTCTTTAGATTTCATATATTCAATGGAAATAATTCTGTTAGAGAGTAGTTGTCTCACGGTGTTATGTCGACGACGAATGTGACGTGACTTACCATTATACATATGACTCTGTGCTTTACCAATTGCTGATTGACTATTACAATGTATGCATATGACAGACACCGGTTTTGGCCACATTAGAATATCTTCAAGGAAGTGGCGAAGCCATTCTTCTTCTTCCCCAGGTTTGTCTAAAGCTATGAATTCTGATTCCATAGTAGACCTAGCCATGCAAGTCTGTTTGGAAGACTTCCAAGATATAGCCGCACCACCAAGAGTAAAGACATACCCACTTGTGGACTTTAAGTCTCTAGTATCTGATATCAATTTGCATCACAGTATCTTTCAAATACTGTTGGATATCTAGTATAATTTAGACCAATGTTACGAGTAAATTTGAGGTATCTTAGAACCCTTATAATTGTTTTCCAGTGTTCTACTCCTGGGTTACTCGTATATCTACTTAATTTACTTACTGAATAAGTTATATCTGGGCAAGTGCAGTTCATCAAGTGCATTAAGTTTCCAATAATTTAGGCATACTCTAATTGAGAAATACTTTCCTGTATATTCTTAGAAAGAAACAAATTAACATCCACAAGTGTTCTAGCAAGATGATCATTATCTTTACTGAATTTGTCAAGTATTTTCTCAATATAATGAGATTGTGACAAAGTATATCCTTTTGATGTTTTTGGTAATTTTCATACCAAGAATTACATCGGCAATGCCCATGTCCTTTATGTCAAAATGTTTATTCGACATTTTTTGGTAGTTTTAATCATATCATTATTACTACTTATGATGAGCATATCATCTACATAAAGATATATAATGACATAACCTTTGTCTGTGTTTTTAATATAAACACATTTGTCACACTCATTAATTTTAAATCTATTTGACATCATTACCTTGTCAAATTTCTCATGCCATTACTTTGGCGCTTGTTTTAAACCATATAATGATTTAACCAATTTACACATTTTCTTTTCTTTTCCTAGAGCAGAAAAATCTTATGGTTGTTCCATGTAAATTTCTTTATCTAACTCACCATTTAAGAAAGCGATTTTCACATCCATTTGATGAATTTCTAGATTGTGTATAGACGCAATAGCAGTTAGCATTCTAATGGATGTTATTCTAGTAACCGGTGAGTATGTGTCAAAGTAATCTAGACCTTTTTTTTTTTTTGTCTAAATCCTTTGACCACAAGTCTTGCCTTGTATTTGTCAATTGATCCATTTGTTTTCATTTTTCTTTTGAAAATCCACTTGTACCTAAGAGGTTTACAACCTGGTGGTAAGTCCACTAATTCCCAAGTGTGATTTTGCAAGACGGATTCAACTTCACTATTGACAACTTCTTTCCATAAAGGAGCCTCAGGACTGGACATAACTTCTTTAAAAGTTAAAGGCTCATTCTCTAACAAAAAAGTTATAATATCTGGACCAAAATATTTTGAAGTTCTAGCACATTTACTACGCCTAGGTTCCTCTTCATTAATTTGATCTTGCTCTTGTTCTTGATCATTACTAGTAATAGCATCAAAAGATTTTTTCTTATTGTTGTCTCTTGTCCAATCTTATTCGGAAACACATGTTCAAAGAGAGATGTATTCCGAGATTCAATAATAGTATTTACATGTGTTTTGAAATGTTCTGATTTATAAATCAAAAACCGATATGCACTACTATTCTTGGCATAACCAATGAAAATGCGATCAACTGTTTTAGGACCTATCTTAGTCTTTTTAGGGCTAGGAATAGCCACTTTAGCCAAACACCCCCACACTTTTAAGTATTTGTAGGATGATACTCTCACATGCCACAATTTATAAGGTGTTTGATCCACTTTCTTTCAGGGTACATTATTAAGTATATGATTAGCAGAAAATATTGCTTCTCCTTACAAATTCTGCGGTAATCCAGAATTTATTAACATGGCATTTATCATTTCTTTTAAAGTCTTATTTTTCCTTTCAGCAATTCCATTTTGCTAAGGTAAGTAAGGAGCGGTGGTTTGATGAATTATTCCATGTTCTTTACAAAACTCACCAAAAGGTGATTCATATTCACCACCTCTATCACTTCTTAGTTTTTTGATTTTCTTACCAAGTTGATTTTCAACTTGATTCTTATATTGAATGAAAATTTCCAAAGCTTCATCCTTTGTTCAAATTAAATAAACATAACTATATCTAGTATAGTCATCTATAAAAATGATAAAATATTTTTTCCACATCTGGTTTGAATTGATTTAAAATCACAAACGTCACTATGAACTAATGCAAATGGTTCCGTACTTCTTTCAATTGAATGAAAATGAGTTTTGGATAATTTTGCCTCAATGCAAATTTCACATTTATGATTTGAATCAATGTCAAATTTAGGTAAATATTTCATATTAATTAATCTACGCAAAGATCTATAATTAACATGTCCAAGTCTACCATGTCATAAATTTGAAGACTCAAGCAAGTAAGAAGAAGATATATTTTTATTAATAACTGAGGGTACAACGGCCATTACATTCATCTTGAAAAGACCATCAGACATGTAACGTTTTCCTATACACATCCCATTCTTAGTAAGTACAAATTTATCACTCTCAAACATTAGCCTAAACCCATTCTTACTTAACAAAGATCTGGAAACAAGATTCTTGCGAATGTCCGGTACATGCAGCACATTGTTGAGAGTGAGTTCCTTTCCAGATGTCATCTTCAGAACAATCTTCCCTTGTCCTTCAACTTTGGAAGTTGAGGAATTGTCCATAAAAAGTTGTTCACCGTTGTCCATTGTAGAATAAGATATAAGCAACTTTTTATCGGCACAAATGTGGCAAGTAACACCAGTGTCCACCCACCATTCTTTAGGATTTCCGACAAGATTTGCCTCGGAAACAATTGCAGAAAGATTGATGTCATCTATACCATTAGAAATATTGTCCACTTCGGTCATATGGGTTTGAGCAAGCTTCTTACTTGTTCTTCTTTTGCTTTTGCCTTTGCTACGGCAATCTTGGCCCGATGTCTCCTTTTGTCACAGATGTTACACTTACCATTAAACTTGTACTTTTTAATTTCCCCTTATTCAGAGCCTTTGATGAATTTTCTCTTGAAAACTTCCGTTTCTTTGCTTTTGGAGCATGTTCTACTACATTTGCCTTAGACTCCATAGGACGTTTACCAACCCGCTTTTCAGAATTGCGGTTGTCCTCCTCAATCCTCAAACGCACAATTAATTCTTCTAAAGACATTTTTTTGCGCTTGTGTTTGAGGTAGTTTTTGAATTCCTTTCAGCCTTATGGTAATTTCTTAATTAAGGCTGCAACTTGGAAGGATTCACTGAGAGACATGCCTTCTGCATGAATGTCATGCAGAATGAGTTGGAGATCTTAAAATTGACTGATCATAGTCTTAGAATCAACCATCACAAAGTCCAGGAATTTGCCAACCACAAATTTCTTTAAGCCGGCATCTTCCGTTTTATACTTTTTCTCCAAAGACTCCCAAAGTTCCTTTGTTGTTTTGATAGGACTGTAGACGTTGTATAATGTGTTGTCAAGTCCATTCAAGATATAGTTTCGGCAAAAGAAGTCAGCATGTTTCTAGGCATCGACCGCAGTAACCACTTGTCGGTCAGTTTCATCATCATTCAGAGTAGGAGCATTCTCACGGAGAAAACGAACAAAGTTCAGAGTTGTAAGATAGACCAGCATTTTCTGCCATCTTTTAAAATCAGTTCCAGAGAACTTCTCTGACTTCTCACCGTGATTTACTAATACTATCACAACAGGAGAGGGGGTTGACGCAATTGCAGCTACTAGTATATTACTACTAGTTGTTAAAGAAAATAGACAGTATATTATTACTATCTGTCAAACAGTATATTACTACTATTTGTTTTCCAACCAGAATATTATTTTATAAAATCACAGAAAATAATTTCTGCAAGAAGAAGAAAAAATAAAGGAAATAAACAAAAAATTCTATAAATAGAATAATTTGAATTTGTCTTAAGATTATTGGAACAATCTTCTGTGAAAAATAAATAAATTGAACAAATCAAACAAATAAAATAAATTACATACCGAATTTATTTTTACCGAACCGAATGAATATTTAAAGACCAAGTCGAGTGTGTAACACTCTATCCTTAAGACAGATTCGCCCCGCTATGGTGCTTACGGTTAAATGGCGTCTATCTCCCAGGATACAATGATCTTCACAAATTTGTAGTAGCACTCCAAATAAATTTGTCCGGCGAACTAGAACCTTGTGTTCTATACTTTCTTTAATTTTCTCTAAAACTATAATGAAGAATAAATAATGCAAAGGAGAAAAATAGGATAGCAAAATGAAATTTTCAATCAATTTTCGGATGTGGAAAAATGTTGGAACATATTTGGTTTTATAGACCTGAACAAGTGTTAATTTCATATTGGTACAGATATGGAACAGGTGCACTATTTCGAACATATACAATTTGAAATTCAAACAGATAACTGTAGCAATTAAATAAACTGTCCAAATTTTGAATCTGTCTGGACAGTTATGAATCTGTTAAGGTTCTAACAGGTCAGAAAACTGTTTGAATTTGTTTGGCAGATACTGTAGGGAATTTGGACTGAATGAGGCAAATTTTGGACAGAAAATTAATTTCAATTTTGGCACAAAATTGGAATTTAATTTTATTAAGAATTTCTGGAAAAAATTCAAATAAATTTTGTCAAAAAAATTAATATTAGAACCGACCCACAACTGGCACGGGTCAACCGACCGGCCAGACGGCGGCTCGTGCGTGTGTAGTGGTTTGAGCCAAGGTCTCATTTGTCCATAACTCCTCTCTTCTACAAACTTGAGGTGCCCCTTGGGGCCCAACCCAAGTTAGTACACCAAGAGCTTATATACCCACAAAAGCTCTCTTAAAGTTTCAATGTGGGACAACCCATTTCAAGGAAATACACATTTACTTCTTTAATTGTCCATTCCATGAACCCGAAAATGATATCAACTTCCCATTCACTCATAAATGGTTTTGACGAACCTTTTTCACTGTATGACTTGTCGTACGGTAAGAAACACGTTACCTCTTCAAACACACCCCAAAAGACGTTTGGGGCCCACTCAATTTTGGGCTCAAAAATGGCCCAAAATAAGCATATATAAAACCAGTTTTCTAACAATTAATTTACTAACAGATGATGTGACATAATTTTTAATTTTTTTATAATTTGTATAATAAGTGAAATCATAATTTTAAAGCAATAATATCATAACATATATTAGTAGATTAATTAATATATTAATTGGTGTGTATTACCACTAGAGGTGTGCGCCGTGCGGTTCGAGCGGTTTGAGAGTAAAATTACAAATCGAATGGCGGGTTGACGGATTGGCGGATTGACAAATTGCGGTTTGGGGCGGTTTTTGGCAGATTGGCGGATTGAAGAATATTCTAACCAATTATCATACATTTACATAATATATAACACTAATTTGTATAATATTTTTTAGATATATAACACAAAATAATTTTACATAATATGTTTCATATATACAACTACTAATTTGTAATAAATTTATATCTTAAATCTCTCTCATACTCATTTTTACATTGAAATTTCATTGGAGGTTAAAAAATATATATGTATTAACTATAGAGGAGCGGAGCGGTTCGGTTGGCGGATTATAAATTTTAAAGTTTAAACCGCGATTAGCTGTTAGAGCGGTGCGGATTGATACGGATCGATGCAGTTTTAGCGGATTAGGCGGTATTGTGCACAGCCCTAATTACCACCGCTTACATATTGCCTAACAATCTCTCTCTAAAACACAAAATATAGGAAACATTCTCCACATATACCACTGTCATAGCATAGGACTGCTATATGTATACATCCAAATATCTCAAGAAAAATTATAATTTACTCTTGGAACAAATTTAGGTGATGTTTCAACTTAAATATTATTGGTTAAAATAGTGGATTTTATAACCATTTTGTCTCCTTTGAAGAGATAACGAGACATTTGTCTAAATACGAATGTTACAAAGCAATACTCTAAAGCTATGTGTATCAATTGGTGCACCAATTAGTGTACAAACAATTGATGTGACATAATTTTATTGACTTTGAGTATTTATAATTTATATAACGAGTAGGATCCTTAGTTTTGAAATTGTACTAGCATGAGTTAATACACTAAGGCCATGTTTGTTTGGATGGACATGAGTTTGGGATTGGACTAATAGTCTAACAAAATTATTAATCCGATATTTGGTTAAACAATTGAAGTACTGACTAACAATCTATCCGGATATGGTATCCTACATATGATGGACTATTCAATCCGACAGAGAAAGATGGGATATAAATTGAAAGACTAAGCCAAAGTTTGGACTATTAATCCCTCCTTATAATCCTAACTCAATCCAAACATAAGACAGGATACTCAATCCAAAGGGATTCGTAGTCCTAGGACTATTAGTCATGAGAATGCTAATCCAACCTAATCCAGTCTGTCAAAACAAACATGGCCTAATTGGTATACCAATTAGTGTGTGTAGTATTATTATTCTATTTTACATACATATTAGGAATGGCAATGAGGGACAACGAGGCGGATATTAATTTCTCGTCCCCATTTTCCTATTATAATTTTCTCCCATTCCCATTTCCATTCCCATTCCCATTCCCATTCCCATTCCCATCCCCATCTCCATCTCCTATCTTCTGTGTTTGTTTGGATGGACTGGATAAAGGGAGATTAGAATCCATCGGACTGTTAGTCCTAAGATATATTGTCCCGGGACTATTTGGTTAAACTGGATTTGTATCCTATGTTTGTTTAGCCATGGGATTAGATGTCTGAATTGGACTATTCTATTGAATCCTATGTTTGTTTGAGATATTATGGAGAATGATAAATGTTCAAATGACTATTTTATCATTTTCAATTATTTACTAAGTAATAGTAATATTAAACATATCTTTAATATTTTAATTATTTTTAGCTAGATTAAATAAAAATTTATTTTATTTTATTTTATGCACAATTAAATAAATTTATTTTTGAAAAATTAAATAAATTAAATATCAATAAAACTATATGTTATTTTTTAATTAAAATTTTAAATAAATTTATTTTAAAAAATAATAATAATTAAATAATGAAATTAAATAAAACATCTATTAAAATTTAAATAATGAAATTAAATAAAATATAAACAAAATTTTAAAATAAAACATTAATAAAATATCTATAAAAAAATTATTTTAAAAAATTAAATAAATAAAACATCAATAAAAATTAAATAAAATAATTTTATTTTTAAATTGAGACATTTAAATTTTATTGAAATTTTACTAAATATAATACATAATTAAATAGTAAATGGTCAAAATGGTCATTTCACCAACTAATCCCATATCCCTCCCTACCCCTCCATTTGTGTCTCACCCACCCATGGGACACAATACTCGACAATCTCTACCGACATCATAGACGACATCAAATACTCGACAGTCCCTATTGAATTAATAAAAAATTTAGAAGGTTGCCAAAGAGACTTCCTTGTATTTGTTAAATTCTAACCAGATCTCACTATTAGAGGAGAAATTCTTTATATTATATTAACTAATTGGTATAATAGTTGGTTAGATGCAATGTCCCAAAAAATGAGAGAATGGTTTGATGTTAATGTAACCATTGTCATGATTAATGAAAATTTTTATTAGTTTTATTTATGAAACCACTTAAACTTTTATTTACTTACTACATTTCCCTTATGTCCCGTTTGTTTTCAGAGGTAAAATGGAGAGGATTCATAGTGTGACAACTCTCACCTCTGATTAGTGCTAATCTGTGATTAAGCATGATAAGTAACTGATTAGAATGGAATCTTGAATTGATTGTAGGGGTGTATTGTTTTAAATGCATTTTTATCTGTTTGATTTCTAAATAAATCTGTTCATGTTTTAATTTCGAACTGCAAATTGAAGGCCTTATCGGCGGCCGAATCAGAAACTGACTGGTGTTATGTGTTAATTAGAATTTATGTGATTTTATAGTGGATTTAATTGAAATTTGATTTGAAATGATTAAATTAGATTAAATAAAGATAAATTACATTAGTTTGCAATAACTACATCTTTGCCATTGAGTGGGCCACTCTTAGAGTCATTGTTTGGATCTTGGTTTTATCTCATTTCTTCAGTTGCTTTGGAGACCATAACCGAGAGAGAGAGGGAGAGTAGGAGAATTTTGGTTTCATTGAGATTTTGGCTTGGAGAATTAGAGGAATTGAAGGGATATTGCATATTTGAGCTTGTATACTTTGAATTCAAGGCCTAAGGTAGGAAAATCATCTTCTTAATTGTGAATTCAAGTTATCTCTTGCATGTTTCATGGAAATTTGGAGTTAAAGTCATGAATTGGTTTAAAGTATAGAGTTGAGAGTGAATTCATGCATGCATGTACATATTTTTGAATTTTGAGATTGTTCTTCATGAATTCCCACATGCATGTTTCTATTTTGGTTTTGATCCATGTATTGATCATATTCTTGAGCTCAATCTTGCATTTTATCATGCCTTAGAGCATTAGAGTTCATGGAAACTCATGCATGTATGATTTGGAATTGTTCTTCATATTTACATTTGAATTTGTGTTCAAATTGGCTTACCTTTGGGCTTGATTTTACAAATTGATCTTCAAAAACATGTTATACTTTGAGTTTTCAAGTGTTTTCCAGAAAATTGGCCCAAAAGGTAAAGTTTTGAAGTGTTGAATGCTTGGTTTGAGCTTGGGAGGCAAATCTGGAAATTCCAGATTTTGGCTTCTACGCTCGAGTGAAGGATTCCACGCTCGAGCGACCATCTTTTGTTCAGAGCTCCGCTCGAGCGAAAGAATGATGGCTCGAACGTAGATTGCAAGCTCTCAGATTTTTGGTGCACGCAGACGCACGCTTGAGCAACGAGACCTACGCTCGAGCGAGGACTGTGTCTCACGTTCGAGCGAGCATCGAGCAAGCGTTGAGTGGAGATTTTCAACATCCAACACTTTTTGCATTTTTTACAGACCGCTCGAGCGAGGAAGTCCACGCTCGAGCGACCCCTCTGTTTTGGAAAGCTCGCTCGAGCGTAGAAAGCCACGCTCGAGCGAGACCCATGTTTTCTGAAAAATTCTGAAAAGTGTTTTAAAGTGCATTTTTGCATCCTCATTCCATCCTAGGCATTTCTAAGCCTAGTTTAAGGCATCTTAATGAGGATAATGTTATAGAACCACACCAAGTATAATTAGCGGCTAAGTTATTAATCTCGAGTGTGTGTTCGTTTTGCAACTGTAGGGTTGGCATCCGAGGACGCTCGTTAGCTTATTTATAGCCGAGTACTCTGTGAGTAACAATGTTGTAAAGATATGTTCAATTATGATTATTTTCTGAATGATCAACTATTCTACTTACCGAAACGTTATTGTTTAATGAATGAATGTTTGTCTGATTTGTAAACTGTATTAATGGCATCTATAGCAATTTACTGTTACTGTACTGTTACTGCTACTGGCACAGAGATCGCTATCGGTTCCCATGTTTGGAACCACTACTGTTACTATTATGATGGCCATCGACTGACTGTTCGGTCTGTTAAGACCTACACATATGACTGCTATGGTTTCTAAGTGACTGATATGACTGTTTAATTACTGAAAGGACATTCATTCTTAACCTCTTTACATAACTATTATTCACTGGGCTTTAGCTCACTGTTCATATATATATGTAGGTGTCCAGGCACCGGACCGGAGCTAGGAGCGTCGGATTAGCTCTTGTTTTGTCAAGCTAACCACCGTGCCTCATCTCAAGGTTCCAAGTGCATTCAAGCTACGGCTGTTTTGGGGTGTTCGGATTCACCCTTCTGTTTCTGTTTTGTAATAGATGTTATAGACTCCTACTGTACAGTTATGGCATAGGGATTGAATCCCTAACTTGTATGTATGTATATCTGATATGTAAATGTGTTTTGGTTATGAACGTGACTTGTTCATAAAAGTCTTTTTGCATTCAGACTGTCACGGCTCATTGGGCACCTTTTATTTACGTTTTTGGCTTTCGCCAGCCCCTTTACTCTGTATTACATTGTTTTCAAACCTGGACCGGACCGGCCGGTCGGACCGGGAACCGGGCCTTGTTCTGGTTCAGTCAACCCCCTAAACCCGAAGTGGGGCCAAAACTGGCAAAACCCGACGACCCAGTGGTCGAACCGGTAAAACCGGTGACCCAGAACAGGTCGGGAGGGTCAAACGGGTTTTTTTTTTTTCTTCTCTTTCTTTTCTTTCTTATATATATATATATATATATATACATTTCAAAATTTGGACTAAAAATTCTTATTTTAAGAGTCTCCTCTCATAAGAAAGAGTCTCATTGAAACCTTGAGAAGATTATGAAATTCTATTTCTATTTATAGGAAAAGATTTTTCAAAAAGAACCTACAAAATTCTATGTGGGATTCAATCAAATTATTTGAAACATATTGATAGGAGGGAAAGTTGAAAATTTCATTTCCCTCCAAAATTAAATCTAGCATTCAATTAATTTATTTGGAGGGAATGTTTAAAAAATTTAATTTCTTTAAAATAAGTGACTTTTTTTTTTTTATCAATTATGACTTTATTAAATATTATTAATAAATACTATGCAACAATTTTTATTTTTATTTGATTATTTATATATATTTTTATTTATTTATAATTTATAATTATATATTTTAATTATATAATATTAATTATGATGTCACGGTTCGACCGCTTTGACCCGACGACGGTTGAACCTGTGACCCGTCCACCCGGCCCCTTTTCCGGTTCGTTCACCGGTCCGGTTTTGAAAACATTGTTGTATTACTGTCATTACTGTTAAGCAGGCCTTTGATAATCACGGATTACTGGCCGGTTGCGATTGCCGAGTTAGTCTAGAGGGACTATTAGTCCAATCTCATGCCTCAACCCCTCAAAACAAACACCAGGTTTGGGTTTTTCCCAATGCGACTAATTGTTTTTCTTATTCTTTTTTCCCTCTCTATTTTTAATTTTTTATTATTATTTTAATTTTTTCTAAAAGAATTTAAAAAAAAAATTATCAATTTTTTTTTTTTTAGAATTGGTAACAGAAGTGGTGTCAAAACATATAGAGAAATGGGTGAGTACCCATCCTTGATGGAGATTTAAATAATGCCACCGACCTTACCGGATGGATAGAGAGAAAAAAAAAAGAAAAAAAAGAAGAGAAATCGTATATTTCGGGTCAGGTCTCTATGGGTAGCTATTGGGTAAGGTCTCCATTGCCATTCCTCATATTACACAAATATTTCCATTATTAATTCCACTTTTAACTAATTTAGTTTTACTTTTTTTTTAAAAAAAAAATTGCAAAACAATTAAAACTACTTATTTTTTCATATATATATATATATATATATTATTAATTTGGCACCCAACATGCGGTGCCTTCCTTCTAGTTTGTGTAAATAAAAGAGGTAAAGGTGTAAATAAAACTGGAAACTTATCCATCAATCTTATTTATTAGATTTGTTTATTTATAGGTTTTGATTGATAAATTTATTATTATAAATTTATTCATAAATTTTTCAATAAGATTAATAGGTAATAAATTTCAAAAGTAAAATCTATTGATAATTTATCTAAAATGGACGAAGAACTCTTTACTTTTTTTTTTGGATTTGAAGAACTCACTACTTAACCGATCAAGATTTTTAAGGGAAAAAAAAAAAAAAAAAAAGATTTGGTGAAATTGTGGGCTCAATCTTTTTGTTCATATTTGGTTTGATGCAGATTTTTAGAATAATTTAAAAAATATATATAAATAACTCAAATAAATTACACCAAACAATAAAATTAAATATGGATCAAGGGACACTGCAGTAGTCCCTCACTGTAGTGTGAATGCAATACCAACCATGACACTAGTATTTAGGAGGTGTGCTAAAGACGCAAGGAGTGATGTACAGTTTGTAACCTATTTTACCTTTCACTATATGGTTCATGTTAAGAGAAGAATGAACAGTTAAATTACGTTATTTTGATTATTTTTTAAACAAACAATTCAAATAATTTTTAAATAAAAAATTATAATAAAATAAAAATACTCATTATTTTTATATAGTTTTATATTTTTTGAAGTTGAATACTTTTTAAAATTTTAAAAATATATTCTTTAGTGTTTATTTTTGTCAAACTAAATTGTATTTTTTTTAAAAGATTAATTTTGAAATTAAAATTAAAAAGCACACATGTTTTGACTACTTCAAAACTCGTTTAAGTGCATCGAAAGTGCAATTGAAAGGGAGGGAAAATGTAATCTAATTAAACTTGCTTAGATTGTATTTTTTTTCCCCTTTCAATTTTACTTTTGATACATTTAAGAGAGTTTTTAAGTAGTCAAAACATGTATTGTTTGTTTGATTTTAATTTTAAAATTAATCTTTTAAAAAAAATACAATTTATTTGACAAAAATAAACATTAAAGAAGATATTTTTAAAATTTTAAAAGTTATTCAACTTCAAAAAATATAAAATTATATAAAAAATAATGAGTGTTTTTTACTTTATTATAATTTTTTACTAATTAAGCCTATTTGAAAATTATTTGAACTGTTTGCTTCAAAAATAATCAAAATGATGTAGTTTAGTTGTTCATTCTTCTAATACGAACCTTACAGTACAAGGTAAAATGATTTACAAACTCTATATCACCCCTTCTGTCTTTAGTATACCACCTGTACGGGGAGGAAATAATTCTCCTCGTATAATCCTGTTGACCAAGTCCACGCTCCTCCGTACGACGTCGCTTTGTCACCTGAAAACACAAACGTGAGCTAGCCGGCGGGTGTGTGCCGGAAACCTCTCCGATGCCTAAGTCAGAAAACTTGAAAAATAGACAAAGCTCTAAGTTCTCAGAAAGATCGTGTTCAATTACCTCCTCCAAGGTGATGTTTGTAGGCTTTTATAAGTTTCCCGTGGCACAATCCTAGTAGGACTTGTACTTCTCCATGCAGAGTCCTCCTAGGATTCATTCTCCTAAGGATAATGCTTATCCTTTTACACCCTCCCCACTGCTTAAACCAAGTGGGATGGTTTTCTTCATGGCCGAACTACCACATGGCCGAAATAACACGGGCTATGCTGAGCCACAGAGAAGGCCGAACTATCCTTAGCTCGGTCTTCTCCTTTAACTCATTACTTCGGCTGTCCCTGTTCAGCCTTGGTGTGCTTAGATCAGACTTCCAAGTAACAAGTTTTGACCGACCTAACCAGATTGTGTCATGACCGGACTAACTCTGAAACCGGTCCTCCCAGAACATACTGCGACCGGACTAACTCTAAGACCGGACCTACTCCGAGTTGTCTCTGGATCGGAGTAGCCTTACTCTTCCTTGGGCCGAAGCTACTATCTCTTCTTGAGCCGGAATAAACTCACCTCCTTGGGCCGAAGTAACTTTGTCTCCCCAAGGCCGGAATAACCTTGCCCTCTAGGTCGGAGTATTCAGTACGGCCTTTTTACGCAGTCCTACGCGTTTTGGGCCTTAATGCCCAACTCTCAGCTCGGCCCAATTTTTCCCAAAAATTACCCTCTCAATTGCCCCTTAATTCCATCTGTGCAACATGATTGGGATTACCAGCCTTTTGGCCGTGCTAGAGTTTGTTACGCTTTTTCAGCCGAGCTAAAAAACCCTTTTAGCCTTTCCAGCCGAACTAAGTTTACCTCGGGTAACACTATGTCCGGTCAAAACGTCTCTTCAATCATAGTGTCTGTAACGCTTCCCATTCCAGCGACACGTGGCAGGCTTTGATGGGCTAAGGACGGCTGTCACGCCGTCTTCGTGCTTTGAGATCTCGAGACGGTTCCCGCCCAAATTTTGGGCTCTCTAACAAAAGTGAACCCTAAGGCTAGGGTATCTTCACTTTTACCACCCTTCATACTCTCCCTCTGCTTTTTTGGCTGCTCGAGTTCTTGAGCTTTAAGCTTACTGTGTTCGTGCTCCCGTTGCTGCCACTGCTTCGTCTTCAACTTCTTCTTCTCCAAACTGGTGAGTTCTGAGAAAACTTGTTGCTGTTGTTTTCTTCATTTCTGTTTTTTCTATCTGGGTGAAGCATGCTCGTGTATTCCTTGTTTTTGCTTCTGTACTTTCATGAAAAATGAATAGAACTTGTATGTGTATGAACTGTTATGTAGAAAAACAAGCCTTAGATCCAAAATCATATTGCGACCGAACTATGATTCTGTTTGCCCCTAATACGTAGACTTCTGTAGTCAATAACCGAACTAGAACTTGTAGGAATGTCAGTAGTTTCCTCTGAACCACTCTAGCCAAGATAAGATTACCGAACAAGCTTGCATATACCGAACTAGGTACTTCGGTCTCCAACCGAGCTAAGACCTTGGGGCCAAGCCGGCTTTCTTAGTTCTGAAACCGAACTCAGAAAGCCGCCCCTAGGGCTCAGCCGGAGTAACTTTCCTTACATCGCAACCGATTTAGGCCTTGGGACTAAACCAGCTTTCTTAGATTTTTGGACCGAACTCAGAAAGCTGCCCCTAGACGTTAAACCGGTCTAAACTGCTCGAAACCGAGCTAAGAAACCTTCTGATGAGCCGAGGTAGAACCAGCCCGCTAAACCGAAGTAGGATTTGTATATCTTGCTTATAATTTGTAGCGCGGTCCAACGATCTGTGCTTAACCCCTTTGTTTTCTACTTTGCAGACTTAGGTTGCCCAGGCACTCCCGCGTGTGCTCAACCGAGCTACTGAGCCTAGTTTTGGTACCGAAATAATTTATTCATAAATTATACAATAAATGGGTAAGTATAGATATTTAGTCGAAACCCCTGGTGGCCTGGCCGAATTTAGGCAAGATTACCAGATTCCTGATGATGTCCATCTGGCGCTGGCCAAAAAAGATGCTACCCCCTGGAACAATGAAGGCTTTGTGCCTTTTACCCTTCAATCCATAATAGAGACCGGACTACGGTTTCCTGTCCAACCGCTAATCTGCGAATTTCTTAGACAGACTAGGTTATGTCCCACCCAACTATCCACCAATACGTACCGTATTATCATGGGGATAGCCGCATTAAACCACCAAACCGGACTGAATCTTGGTCTAGCCGAGATCTTTCATCAATACTCTATCGGCTCAAAGAATGCTGGGTGGGTCTACTACCTTAGAATTCGCCGCCGCCGAGAGAAGATAATCAAGCACACTCCGGACAAAGATCTTAACGATGACGATTTCTTTTGGGTCTCTGGGAACTTTGAGGATTTTCAAGCTCAAATTCCTGGCCGACCTATAAATTGGAAAATGGGAGAGCCTGGTAATTTTACTTCGGTCTTCTGCTTTGTAAGTTATCTCGGTTGTTTAGTCTGTTAGCCGAATTAACACTTCTCTCTTTTTTGCAGATTTTGCCCATCTCCATTCCCTGTATAGCTATCCTAACCTCGGAGTCTTGCGAGCCGCTTTTCGGGTTAAAGAAAGGGATTGGGCCAAGCTTCTAAATTTCGAACCGACCTACCGTTACAGCGGTCGACGAAAAGCAAAGGTGACTAACTTCCTTCTTGAAGAGGCACCGGAACCGGACCCAACTCTGCCCGAGATAAGACTTGTCCCTTTATCCGCAGAAGAAGAGATGGCGAAAAGGAGTAGAGTCAGGGCCCTTCTCACCGAAACAGCTAGGCCCGAAGTGGCGCCTTCCAGCCAACCGCAGCCTGCTGTTGTCGCCCTTCCTTCCCAACAGCCATCCTCTTCCCGCCGAACCAAACGTGCCCGAACTTCCGAACCCGAACGGGTTTTGATTGATGAAGAAACTCCTATTCAGCCGAGCTTACCACCGAGCCCCCAACCGGAGTCTTCCGACCGAACCATCGGCTGCTGGGCACCGAAATTAACCTTCAACGACCGAGACATTCTAGACACAGACTCGGTCGTTGCTGAGAAAGACCACCTGTTGGCCATCAACCTGGCCAAGAGCGTGTGTCTGCCCAAAGACATGGAACATCACCAAAAACAGTTAACCACCGAGCTGAAGTCCATCCGGTCTGCTACTAAGTCCATGATTCTGGTGAGTGACTTCGGTTGCTTTTCTGTTTATGTTTCTTTTTCTTTTTAACTCTTTCTTCGGTTAAAGGGAAGTTGTTTGCTTTGTCAGGCCATTCAAAAGAACCAAATCACCCACAGGAGAGTACTGGAGCTGAGGAAAGTGACAAGGCAAGCGGCGGCCGAGGCAGAGGCGAAATCGGCCGAACTAGAGTCGGCCAGAAAGGAAATGGCCGAACTCCGAGGTGAGGTCGGTCGTTTGACCGGAATGGTTAGTTCGGCCGAGGCCGAAAAACAAAAGACTGCCATTGTGCTGAAGGACAAGTACTTGCGTGAGCTGGTAAAGCTTGAAAGAAAGAAAGACGCCGAAATGAAGGAGAAGGCGAAGGAGGCTGAGAAACAAGGTTTCAAGAGGGCTGAGGATGCTTATGCCCAACAATGTGACGCTGCAAAGGAGCTGTTCTTCAAATGCGGCTGGAGGGCGGCAGTGGAGAAGCTCGGTCAAGATCAACAGACCGAGGTCTTCAACCCTCCAGATTATTTTATACCGAAGTCCCTGGCGGAGTACGCGGCTGCTCTGCAACAACAGTTTTTGGAAGGCTCTGACTCTGATGATGCCTCTGATGAAGATACTCCGGCCGAAAATGTGGACCAGCCAGTTCGGTCGGTGCCCACTGCTGAAGACCTAACTGTTGATCCTCCCAGTGGAACCGTAGCCGAAGTGGCTCACCCTAGTGTGAATGAGCTCCCTCCGGAGACCGGTCTTCAAGTTGATGCCGATGCGGTTTTCGACGCTGAAATTGATGAACTTTTCTCTTGACTTTTTTACTTTTTCTCCTTTGTAACCGAACTAAGCCCCCTTGTAATGACTTCTCTTTGAATGAAAATTTTACTTCTTTTACTCCGGTTATTGTGTGTATGCTTGCATTTTGTAATGTCTTCTATTACTCCAAGTGTTATTTCGGTTTTTGGTTGGTTAAACTATACTTACCAGCCAACCACTCCTTAGCCGACATAATTACTTCGGCTGAGGAGTATTAAGTGTTGGTTTAATCCAGCCAACCACTCTTCAGCCTTACACTTACTTCGGCTGAAGAGAAACAAGAGTTGGTTTATTCCAGCCAACCACTCTTCAGCCTTACACTTACTTCGGCTGAAGAGTAACAAGTGTTGGTTTATTCCAGCCAACCACTCTTCAGCCATACACTTACTTCGGCTGAAGAGTAACAAGAGTTGGTTTATTCCAGCCAACCACCCTTCAGCCTTACACTTACTTCGGCTGAAGAGTAACAAGTGTTGGTTTATTCCAGCCAACCACTCTTCAGCCATACACTTACTTCGGCTGAAGAGTAACAAGTGTTGGTTTATTCCAGCCAACCACTCTTCAGCCATACACTTACTTCGGCTGAAGAGTAACAAGTGTTGGTTTATTCCAGCCAACCACTCTTCAGCCTTATACTTACTTCGGCTGAAGAGTAACAAGTGTTGGTTTATTCCAGCCAACCACTCTTCAGCCATACACTTACTTCGGCTGAAGAGTAACAAGAGTTGGTTTATTCCAGCCAACCACTCTTCAGCCTCACACTTACTTCGGCTGAAGAGTAACAAGTGTTGGTTTATTCCAGCCAACCACTCTTCAGCCATACACTTACTTCGGCTGAAGAGTAACAAGAGTTGGTTTATTCCAGCCAACCACTCTTCAGCCTCACACTTACTTCGGCTGAAGAGTAACAAGTGTTGGTTTATTCCAGCCAACCATTGAAGTTAGTTTTTCCAGCTAACTTGGAATAGAATGCTTGCAATAAACTTAGTCTCTAAAGCTAACTTTTACAAAGAATAATTTGTGCTAAAAAGAATTGCTCATTTTATTGAAGGAAGAGAAAATTACATGTTTGAAAAAGAAAAGCTAAAAGTAAAATAACTTGAGATTGGCCGTATTCCATGGCCTAGGGATTGCCTTGCCATCCTTGTCTTCTAGGTGGTATGCTCCTTTGCCGGCTAACCCAACCACCTTATAAGGACCTTCCCAATTTGGGCCTAACTTGCCGTCTCCTGGGACCAAGGTGTTTCCCATTACTTTGCGCAATACCCAATCGCCAATTTTGAATTGTCTTGGATGAACCTTTTTGCTGTATTTTTTGATTAATTCTCGTTGGTATGCGGCGATGTGGACCAACGCTCTTTCTCTTCTTTCTTCTGCAAGGTTGAGTTCTAAGGCTATGGCTTCTCCATTTAAGTCTGGATCAAAATTTTCGCTTCGAATTGTGGGAAGGCCAACTTCTAGTGGGATCACTGCTTCCATGCCATAGGCTAAGGAAAATGGTGTTTCTCCAGTTGATCGCCGAGGTGTGGTGCGGTAAGCCCATAAAACATGAGGAAGTTCATCCGCCCACTTGCCTTTTGCTTTCTCTAGCCTTTTCTTTAGTCCATCCAAGACGACTTTATTTGATGCTTCAGCCTGCCCATTTGCTTGAGGATACGCCGGTGTGGAATTGTAGAACTCTATCTTGTATTCTTCACAAAAGCTTCTGAAGATTCTGCCGTCGAACTGAGTTCCATTGTCTGAGATCAGTGCTTTTGGTATGCCAAACCGAGTGATAATATTTTGCCAAACAAACTTCTTCACATCTTTTTCTTTGATTGACGCCAATGCTTCTGCTTCTACCCACTTTGTGAAGTAGTCTGTTGCTGCGAGAAAGAATTTTCTGCCTCCGGGTGCTGTTGGAAGTGGTCCCACTATGTCTAAGCCCCACATTGCGAAAGGCCATGGGCTAGTTAAAGGTAGGAGTTCTCTTGCTGGTTGATGTATTTGGTGTGCGAATTTCTGGCATTTTTCACACTTCTTCACGTATTTCTCTGAGTCTGCTTGCATATATGGCCACCAATATCCTTGTGAAATAGCCCTGTAGGCGAGCGACCTTCCCCCTTGATGACTTCCACATACCCCTTCATGTATTTCGAACAGGAATGCTTCTACTTTGCTGGGATGAATGCACTTGAGGTAAGGCCCAGAGAACGACTCCTTATATAATGCCAAAGATGGAGATAGCCAAAATCGCTGCGATTTTGCCCTTATTCTGTTGGCTTCTTTTTTCTCTGTTGGTAGGATGCCGTCTTTTAGGAACAGGATGATGGGATCCATCCAAGAAGGGCCTAATTCTGCGCAATACACTTCTTCTGCCTCGGGGTCTTCTATGCTTGGTTTTGGTAAGAAGTCGACGAGTAATGGATGAGGGATTGATGTATCTGCCATTGAGGCAAGGCCTGCTAGCTCGTCTGCTCGGCTGTTTTCCTCCCTGCCAATTTGTTCTATCCTTACCACATCAAACTTCTTGATCTCCGTTCTGACTAGCTCTTGGTACTTGGCCATTCTGTCATCCTTTGCTTCGTATTCGCCAGAAATTTGGTTTACCACGAGCAGTGAGTCACTGTATACCATTAGTTCGGTTGCTTTCATGAAGTGTGCTGACTTGAGTCCTGCGAGAAGCGCCTCATACTCCGCTTCATTGTTGGATGCTGGGAAGCCCAGGTTTATTGCTTGCTCTATTACCAGGCCGTCTGGAGAGATGAGGACTATGCCAAGCCCTGCACCATGTCGGTTGGATGCTCCATCCACAAAGAGCTTCCACATCTCTCCAACGAATAGTTTCCAGCATGTGGAAGGGTCAGACGATGCCGTGGGGTCAAGGATGGTGTTTTCTTCAAAGTCCATATTGGCTGTCTGCCCTTCGTCCTCTGTTTGAACTGCTGGTGAGCCTTTGTTTGGCTCCTCCTTGTCGTCCTTAATGTGGTCTGCCTTTGTGCTTGATGGACTACTTTCCACTAGGGGTTGCGCTATTCCGGCGTCAACTTCCGTCCCTAGTTCGGTCGATGGACTACCTTTCACTAGGGGTTGCGCTATTCCGGCGTCAACTTCCGTCCCTAGTTCAGTTGAGTCAGTCAGGTCGACTGGGCAGATATGATGACTTCCAGGAGTAAACTCTGCGACGAAGTCTGCCAAAGATTGAGCTTTTATTGCGGTCTTTGGTTGGAACTTGATATCGAATTGTCCCAACTCTACTGCCCATTTCAAAATTCGCCCACTGAAGTTCGCCCTTTCAAACAGAGCTTTTAATGGAAAGGCCGTGAGGACGACTATGGTGTGGGCATGAAAGTAGTGCGCCAATTTCCTGGATGCCATCATTAATGCCAATGCTAGTTTCTCCAATGGTAAGTACCTTGTTTCGGCTCCCAACAATGTCTTGCTGACATAAAAGATGGGCAAGTGTTGTATTCCTTCTGCACGAACCAACACTGCGCTGACTGCGTGTTGAGAGACTGCTAGGTACAAAAAGAGTTCTTCACCAGGTACTGGAGTAACAAGTAGTGGTGGGGAAGACATGTATTCCTTCAAGCTTTCCAGAGCTCGGTCGCATTCTTCATCCCACTCAAACTTGGCCTTTAAAGCTTGGAAGAACGGTCGTAGTCTGTCCGACGATCTGCTTATGAACCGGTTGAGTGCAGCCACCATACCAGTAAGATGCTGCACTTCTTTGACTGAGTTTGGTCTCTCCAACTCCTGGATCGCTTTGATCTGAGAGGGGTCGGCTTCTATACCTCGGTTGGTCACCAGGAAGCCCAAGAATTTGCTAGATCCAACTCCGAATGCGCATTTGGACGCATTGAGGCGTAGCTTGTGTTTCTTCAGGATCTGGAACATCTCGCCTAAGTCTTTCAGATGGTCATTCTCATCCTTGCTTTTGACCACCATGTCGTCGATGTATGCCTCCATTGTTCTGCCTAACAATGGTTCAAACATCTTGGTGACCATCCTTTGGAATGTCGCCCCTGCGTTCTTTAGGCCAAAGGGCATGACCTTGTAGCAATATAACCCCCTTGGTGTTGTGAAGGAAGTGACCTCTTGGTCTGGTTCGTGCATGGCGATCTGGTGGTAGCCTCTGTATGCATCCAAAAAGCTAAGTCGGTTATGTCCTGCTGTTAAGTCCACCAGTTGATCTATCCTTGGTAGAGGGAAGCTATCTTTTGGGCACGCTTTGTTGACTGTTTTGTAGTCGACGCAGACACGCCATTTACCATTCTTTTTTGGCACTACGACGGTGTTGGAGATCCATTTTGGGTAGTGCACTTCCCTTATCGCTCCTGCCTCCAACAGGTTGCCTACCTCTTCTGCCACTATTTCGGCGTGGTGGAGCGCCGATCTGCGTGTGCGTTGAATGACTGGTCTGGCGGATGGGTGGACATTGAGTTGGTGACTGATGAAGTTTGGATCAATGCCTGGCATGTCGTACGGTGTCCAGGCAAACACTTCGATATTAGAGGTCAAGAATTCCATGACCTCTAATCTCTCAGCGCTGGACAATGATGAGCCAAGCAAGAAGAACTTATCCGGGTTCTTCTCATCTATTTTTACTTCCACCAAGTCTTCCACCGCTTTCTGATCAGCCTCTTTGCCGACGTCAGCGAATAGTTCATTACTTTCTGGCTCTTCCACCAAATGAACGTATCCTTTGGCAGCTCGGCTTCCATTTGCTGTGGCGAAGCACTGTTTTGACATGATCTGATCGCCATAGACTTCTTCAATTATACCGGCGTCATTGGGGAACCGCATTACCTGATGGTATGATGACGCTACCGAACGCATGGCATGTAGCCATGTTCTGCCCAGGATGATGTTGTAGGTGGAGGGGACCTTCAATACCCAGAACTCCACCTGTTTTGATACACTTCCAGCTCTGACTGGAAGGATTATTTTGCCGACAGGCCACTCTGGCATGGAGTTGAATCCAATCAGGGGAGAAACTGCAGGTGCCAAGTCTTTGTCTTGCAGCTTTAGTTGTTTGAATGTGTCGTAATACATGATCTCACATGAACTACCCTGGTCAATCAGAATCCGCTTGACGTCAAAATCCTTGACTCGGAGAGTGACAACCAGGGCATCATTATGGGGGCAGTAAATTCGTTCCAGGTCCTTATCCGAAAAGGACATGACGTTTGTTGCCTCTGTCCTCCCCTTCTTGATGGCGGGTTGGGAACTTAATACTTCCCTAAAGTGTTCAGCCTTCTTGATTGAACCTCTAAGCTCGCATACGCGCTCAGGTTCAAAAACTCCATGAATTACATTGATAATGCCTTGCGGTGGTGCGTCGTTTGGCATTCTGTTGGGTTGGTCATGATCTTGGGGGGCTGGTTGCGCTCCTCCTTCAATGTATTCGTCCAAGTGGCCTGCTGCCACCAATTCTTCTAAATGCTGTCTTAGGGGCGTGCAATTCTCAGTTCGGTGCCCTTTTTCTTTGTGGAAGGTGCACCGTGATCTGTCGTCGTAATTCTTCTGAGCTTCTCCAAGCTTGGCTGGCCACTTGACAAAAGGCTCATCCTTGATTTCGCTCAGAATCCGATATATTGGTTTTTTGAACACCGTGGTTATGGCAGTGCGAATTCTCAGCCATCTTTTGTCTGGGTCTTCTCCGTTATCTCGTCTGCCACGTCCATTTTTGTTACTTCGGTCCACCGTATTAACCTTTGCTGAGGTTTTCTTTTCTGGTACCGTGGCCGCACTTGTTTTGGCTTTGGAACGTGCGCCATCTTCTTCTACCCTGATGTGCTGATGCACTCTCTCCATCAGGGCTTCCATGGTGAGGGGTGGCGTCATGGTAATTGAATCCCTTAGTCGGTTCCCTACTGGTAGGCCTCTTTTATATTGCGCAATGGCTAGATTGGTGGGGCAGTCTCCAATCTGGTTGAATGTCTCCCAGTAGCGACTGTTGTAAGATCTGAGGGTTTCTTTCTCACCCATGTCGATGGAGAGTAGCTGGTCTATCTCCACCGGTGTTTTAGTATTTGTCCGAAACCTTGTTACGAACGCTTCTGCCAATTGGGCCCAGGAGGCTATGCTGCCCTCTGGGAGTTTTTCGAACCAAGTCAAGCCTAAGTCGCCCAGACTTGATGGGAAGAGTATGCACATTAGGGCCTCGTTTCGCCTGTACACAGCCATGACTTGGCGAAAGTGGCTCAGGTGAGAATATGGATCCGTCTTCCCTTCATATGTATTGAACTTCGGCTGAAGGAAGCCTGATGGTAGGGGTGCGTTTTCGATCGCTGGGACAAACGGCGAGGTCTGTAGTCTTGCCAATGCCTTGTCCGTTGGTTCGTAGGCCGGTCGCGGTATTGGCATTCCAACCTCGACGCTTCCGTGCGTCCGAGGAGCCAACCGTTGTAAGGCCGAAACTCGGTGTGGATCCCTTGCCCTGGCATCTTCCTTGCATCGTGCTTTTTCTTCTAGCACGGTTCGTAAGTCGGATGACCTGGGTAGGTCGGTTTGTCTGGATCTTGTTTGGTGTGAATGTGAAGGCCAATACGTGCTTCCTTCAGTGTATGATCTTTCGGATCTCGTCCTCTCAGACCTGGAGTGACGAGTCCTTGAAGATAAGGAGTGAGTGTCGCCTGTCCTGAGGCTTCTGCTCTCTCCTTGAGAGGGTGTAGTATTCCTACTACGACTTTCTGAGTGGCGAGGGGGCGTCTTGTGCTTGCGCCCCTCTCCTGTCGCCACATCTTTGGTCTTCATCTGGCGTTTCAAGGCCTCCATGTCCGCCGCCATTCTCCGAATCAGTTCATCTTGTTCCTTTACGCGATCTTCCAGGGCTTGAGGATCAATCCTCCTCCTTTGCCTGTCGGGACTTTGAGAGTGACGAGGGCTGCCATTCCGCCTTCCCCTGCCGCTCCTCCTGGGATTATGTTGCTGGGGCTCCAAGTCCGCCATGGGAGGGACAGCAGGTAATCCCTCACGCCTTGCGCCCCCTTCTGGAGTTAGTCCGTCGACGGCGGACTGCGGCAAGTCTTCAATGTGTGCCATTGAATGAGAAAAGGAGAAGCTTAGTCAAGAGGTTTTTGTTCTTGTCTGTTCTTCCCACAGACGGCGCCAATTGTACGGGGAGGAAATAATTCTCCTCGTATAATCCTGTTGACCAAGTCCACGCTCCTCCGTACGACGTCGCTTTGTCACCTGAAAACACAAACGTGAGCTAGCCGGCGGGTGTGTGCCGGAAACCTCTCCGATGCCTAAGTCAGAAAACTTGAAAAATAGACAAAGCTCTAAGTTCTCAGAAAGATCGTGTTCAATTACCTCCTCCAAGGTGATGTTTGTAGGCTTTTATAAGTTTCCCGTGGCACAATCCTAGTAGGACTTGTACTTCTCCATGCAGAGTCCTCCTAGGATTCATTCTCCTAAGGATAATGCTTATCCTTTTACACCCTCCCCACTGCTTAAACCAAGTGGGATGGTTTTCTTCATGGCCGAACTACCACATGGCCGAAATAACACGGGCTATGCTGAGCCACAGAGAAGGCCGAACTATCCTTAGCTCGGTCTTCTCCTTTAACTCATTACTTCGGCTGTCCCTGTTCAGCCTTGGTGTGCTTAGATCAGACTTCCAAGTAACAAGTTTTGACCGACCTAACCAGATTGTGTCATGACCGGACTAACTCTGAAACCGGTCCTCCCAGAACATACTGCGACCGGACTAACTCTAAGACCGGACCTACTCCGAGTTGTCTCTGGATCGGAGTAGCCTTACTCTTCCTTGGGCCGAAGCTACTATCTCTTCTTGAGCCGGAATAAACTCACCTCCTTGGGCCGAAGTAACTTTGTCTCCCCAAGGCCGGAATAACCTTGCCCTCTAGGTCGGAGTATTCAGTACGGCCTTTTTACGCAGTCCTACGCGTTTTGGGCCTTAATGCCCAACTCTCAGCTCGGCCCAATTTTTCCCAAAAATTACCCTCTCACCACCTAATCCTAATGGGATAGTTGGTACTGCCCTTACCCTCCAAGAATTAATAACCCTTGAAAAAAATGTAAAGCAATGTTGTGAGAAACTTGAATGTGAGAGAGATGTGAAAGAAGCTTGAAGAGGGGTAGAATGCTTGTGGGGGCGGATAAACGAATCAAATAAGTAGTTAATTATTTAAATTTGTTTGATAATTTTAATGAGTTTTAAAATTTATTTAAATTTGATTCGTTAAATTTTTTAGTCAATTTTAAAAGAGGTTTTATCGAGTCAAGCTTGAGTAATTTGATATTTAATATACTTTAAGCTTATTAAATTGAGCTGAACAAACAATTGATTGTTTAAATTTGGTTTAAAAACTTAACGAATTTTAAAATGTGTTTAAACTTAACTTATTTATTTAATGAACCAAATTCGAACGAGTTTTTAATAAGGCGATGAACTATTTGGTTTGTTTATTACCTCTACATGTGAGGAGGAAACATTGATAAAAAAAAAAAATTTAAATTACATAGATAAATTTTATTCTAAGTATGATATACGTTACACCGAATTCAAATCAACATTGTGTATTTCATTTTTTATGTTTAGTAGTTATAAAATGTAAAATTTTCGATATAAAAGTCTCTTTGTTCCCTATATTGGCTTTTATATTCTATATAAATGTCGTGTGTGACATTCATTCCCTATATTGGCTTTTATATTCTATATAAATGTCGTGTATGACATTCATTCCTTATATTGACTTTTATATTCTATAAAAATGTCGTATGTGACATTTATTCCCTATGTTAACTTTCATATTCTATAAAAATGTCGTGTGTGACACTCTTCAATGACTTTGCTGTCAGATTTTATCAGTGCTGTAAGTAATTCCCATTTTTCATTCTCTAATGGAGCTGTTAAGCATCAAATTTGAAATTGGTTTACGTGTAAGTTGTTAACGTTATTGTTAATTGTAGAGTGTGAATTAGTGAGTGGGAGGAAGAGAGAGAAAGAAAGGGAGGAAAAGAGAATACTGATAGTTGGGGTGGGTGTTGAGGCCCACTGTACTTTTAGTATTATTTATTTATTTTATTTATTATTTATATATTTATATACTTTCAACACATCTTAAAACATTTATTGTACTCCTATTTAGTATGTTTGGTTTGAATTTTTTGAATTAAATTTTTTAAAAATTGAGTTTTTTAATTTTTGTATTTTTTTGTTTCTAGTGAATATTTTTAAAATTTTAAACATTTTTTTTTTACTTTTTTAGATGTACCTTACTTAAATGTATCTAAAAAGTAAAAAAAAAAATGTGAAGAAATGTTTAAAAAAATTAAGAAATACATAAAAATACAAAAAATGTACTGAATTCTTGTATTATTTTTTATATTTTTGATATTTAGTGAATTTTTAAAAGATTTTTTTTATAATGTTTTTACTTTTTAGATGTATTTATGTTAAGTGTGTTTAAAAAGTAAAAGATTTGCATAAAATATTAAAAAAATTCAGTAAAAACAAACAAACACGAAAAATAAAAAAGTAAAATTTTCTAAAAACTATTTTTAGAAAAATAGAACCAAACATACCCATTCACTTTTTAAATTAATAAATTTTTTGAGCCCACACCTTTATTACTTTTGTCGTATAAATATACACAAAATTAACATATGCATTGGAGATGCTACTAGACATTCTAACTAATTTGCCAAATTTACCCGAATTGTCTGCAAAGGCAACCCACAAACGAACAGAACTACCTAACAAGCAAAACATAAATCAAATGGGAATTTCTCAATTTTATTTTTATTTCTCAACTCCCACTACAATGTGTGAAAGGATAAAATGTTGGCCCTAGCTTAAATTAATTAGGCAATCGGCCCAAAAGAAAGAGGAGACCCATATGAGCTTTTTAAAGAGCCTATTAGAAGTGACCAGCAGTAAACTGGCTCATGGCTAAGAGCATGAGGAGCAATGAAGAGTAAAGATCTCTTTCTAGAAGGAAGATTCGCAGAATGTAAGAGGAACGTCAGATTCATCTTCATTTAACGGTGGAAACATCAAAGCGGCAAATGCATGAGTATAGGTCAGGCTTACTGGACGGTAAGTCCATTTGATCAACCTGATCCAATGAATACAACGCTTAGCAAATTGGCTACTAGCATTTGACATTATCTTAGTTGTCCATAAGAGGGTGATCCAACGATCAAATGCAAAAGCAACTTGGCCACTTGTCCAACCAGATCTAGGTACGGGCAGAACCCTCAGATCAAACATTGATCCAATGAATGGGATTCAAATTAGGAAAAACTATAAAAGGCGAAGTAGAGGAAGCAAAGAGGACAGACTAGAGGTAATCTAATAACCTTTTTTTAAATACAAATATTCATGGCTAACCAATATTCTGACTTGACTGTCAGAGGGTCCTCCCGACCAACCCTGGTTGGGGGTGACAGCTGATGTTTTGGTTTCTTTTGACCAAGTAAAATGAGGGACATGTCATCTCGCTTTCCCTATGGAGAAGAATTCTACATTTTACAATTGGCACCGTCTATGAAAATGACGAGAAGATGAGTGCCCATCCGTCTCCAGAAAAGATACCAAGTGATCACCAAAATACCTTTATAAATAATACACTCGGCCAAAATTTTGGCCACGACTCAGAAATGGCACCAATAGATTTAGAGAGAGTAACTCCCCCTCTAGATGATGATAACCAGCAAACCTAGCTTGTAGATCGGCTTGTAGCTCAGGTCGAGACCTTCAAGGAAGAGCTACGAATAGCTCGGAGGGGACCAGAAGCCCGAAGCACCTTTCCATAGTTGAATCAGAAGAATCTGACGACTCAACGGGGTATAAGAATGGCTTCATAGGCTCGTTAATCGTTAATTGGCTGGTTGGACTCTCCCAAGAGCAACGATAGCAATGGTCCTTCCTCCTAAGGCATTTCAAGAGCCTTAGCAACAAGAATGAGGGCAGGAGAGACGGGAATAAGAGTAACCTGATGGAGGAATTAGTCTATTAAAACTTCTATTAATCGAAAGACAGTACCTCTAAACCTCTAGACAATTTGAAAGGTTGACAGATTTATACCCTATGACTCATTCTGACGAATAGTATTGACCGACTAATGAGCAGAAAAAAATAAGAAGAAATGTTATTCAGCATAGCCGAAGAAACAAAACGAAAGTTTTTTTTACAAGAATTAATCACCTACACTTAGCGTTCGGGGCACAGTGGCAACACTGCTTGCAAATAAAGGGGATGCAAACTCCCAACTCCCCGAAACCATAATAACGTCTTATTCCTCTACTGAAAAGACCCAGGAAGTATCCGAACAAGAGATCGATCTCGCTCGCAATTCTTGGACACTAAGAAGAAAAACAGCAGTCTGGGATTGATAAAGGCTATAGGTTGTTCATAGAAAGTACCTTATTAACGATCTTGAAAAAAAAATGTATTAAAAAGAAATAGCAAGATGCCATAATGAAAGAGAATCTCACGCAAAAAGGGGTGAAGGGGAAATCTGACTCCACTCTCTACAATGGCTGAAATAGCCATAGAATTCTATTGTTTGAAGGAAATAGTAATTGTTATTAAGATTGGGGGGGCTTCTATGATTACATTGGTTGGGATGCCACTGATGGTACGAACGTGTGTCACGACCCGCTCCCCGTACCCAAGGGTTAGGCATCGTGATGGCCAGTAACCAAGGTTACCTTCGGCCAAATCTTTAAACAATTTAATAAACGCAAGCGGAAGAAATATTTAAATAAGGGTACTAAAATAATCATTGGAGCGTCTATTTTTATTACAAAAGGTATTGACCAAGAAGGCCGATTTTTACATAAAAAAAATACATCAATAAAAGTGCTTTGTGCCTACTCCACACGCTGGTCCCGACATGTCACCTGAAAGTGGTAAAAAAAACTAGGAGCTCATGGCAGAGTGAGAAATATTATACTAAGAGTATAAGGCATAAAATTCACCATGGATAATTAGTTAGGCCAAAAGGAGCTTGATACATATAATACAAAAATCATTTGATATATATTTCAGATCATATAATATGATAATCACTCTACAACCATAACCACGGTACATCACTAAGTGCCAAGCACTACACTGGTCAATGGATCCACGACAAACACTGGACCACAAAGTGGTCAATCACTAAGCCCATGGTTATTTCAGTCCCCCAAGGCATAGGACTCACTAAGCCAATGGTTATTTCAGTCCCCCAAGGCATGGGACTCACTAAGCCAATGGTTATTTAAGTCCCCCAAGGCATGGGACTCCCGTGGTGGTACTTACAAAACATATTTTCATATAAGGTCATAGCCAAATATTCTTTAAAAGCAAAACACACACATCCATGGGTTTCCTTTTAAGCGAATAGGGTTCAGAAATAAAACCACGTAACTGAAACCTTTATAAAACATAACTTTTATTAATATACTAATAAAATATAACTTTTATAAAATAAATTTTGGTAAGTCAAAACATACATAAAATACATTTTGAAGACTCAAGGTATAATATAACTCACCTTAACTTTAATACCTTACTCTTTCTTTTCATCATCAAAAACTCTTTCTAGCTTTCACTATTCTTTCCTTTCCTTTCTCTCCTTTCCTTCTCACTTTCTTCTTTCTTTTCCTTCTTTCTATTTCTTTCTCTTCTTTCTCTCTTCCTTTCTTTTTCTTTCTTCATGCCGTTTCCTCTCCAGGCGCCTCCGTATTTATAAGGGGAAAAGGCGCTACGTGACAGATTCAGTAATAATTATATAGATTCGTTCTTACCTTTAATAGATATTTAAGATAATTACTTTTTGATTCAATATTTTAATATAATTATATAAATTGATTAATTCTTAATTAAATTACACATTATCACATATTAATAGAAAATTAATTAATTATTTTATTATTATATCCATTATTATTATTATTATTTATATTTTGACCCCTAAACTTTTAATAATTATATTATTTTACAAAATTACACATAATAAATTATATATTTTCCGAACTGAGATTAAATAATATTAGTATAAATTCTACAGAATAATTAGAAATCTGGGTCGTCACAATCTTCCCTCCTTTTAAAATTTCGTCCTCGAAATTTGTCATATGTAAGCTATCCGCTGCGCACTCTGATATATATATATATATATATTAGATGATTAATCTGATAGAAAATAGTACCTCAAAAAAAAACTTTACCAAAAAAAAACTCACTGTCTAATTGTTAAAAATTGGTTTGGGCAAAAATGAGAAATAATGGGCGACTTTAAAAACTTTTCACTTGTTTTGTTTATGATGAGAACACAATGACAAAATAATATGCAAAAATTGAAAAATTTGAGATGAACTTTTCATTGATGGACAATAATTTTAAAACTAGTATCTTTAAAATTTGAATCCACTTTAAAAAAAACATCAAAATAAAATTTTTTTTTTGACTACTGAACTGAAAATTATATATATTTAATTATATTATAATTTTGGTAGATATTTGAGCCCGACATCCTTCTTTTCTTGTCCTTTTTTTTTATTACTATAACAAATATAAATTATGTCAAATATCCTTCAGAAATTAAGCACAAAAAAAATTTATTATATATGTAATCATATAAAATTATAATATAATTAAATCGACGAACAAAATATAATAATTCGGTATTAATTACCCGTTATCCCACTTCTTAAATGTGCGTGTGTCCTATGCTCCAATGATTTTTTTTTTTTTTTTTTTTGTTATAAACCATTGCTCTGATACCATTTGTCACGACCCGCTCCCCGTACCCAAGGGTTAGGCATCGTGATGGCCAGTAACCAAGGTTACCTCCGGCCAAATCTTTAAACAATTTAATAAACGCAAGCGGAAGAAATATTTAAATAAGGGTACTAAAATAATCATTGGAGCGTCTATTTTTATTACAAAAGGTATTGACCAAGAAGGCCGATTTTTACATAAAAAAAATACATCAATAAAAGTGCTTTGTGCCTACTCCACACGCTGGTCCCGACATGTCACCTGAAAGTGGTAAAAAAAACTATAAGCTCATGGCAGAGTGAGAAATATTATACTAAGAGTATAAGGCATAAAATTCACCATGGATAATTAGTTAGGCCAAAAGGAACTTGATACATATAATACGAAAATCATTTGATATATACTTCAGATCATATAATATGATAATCGCTATACAACCATAACCACGGTACATCACTAAGTGTCAAGCACTACACTGGTCAATGGATCCACGACAAACACTGGACCACAAAGTGGTCAATCACTAAGCTCATGGTTATTTCAGTCCCCCAAGGCATAGGACTCACTAAGCCAATGGTTATTTTAGTCTCCCAAGGCATGGGACTCACTAAGCAATGGTTATTTAAGTCCCCCAAGGCATGAGACTCCCGTGGTGGTACTTACAAAACATATTTTCATATAAGGTCATAGCCAAATATTCTTTAAAAGCAAAACACACACATCCATGGGTTTCCTTTTAAGCGAATAGGGTTCAGAAATAAAATCACGTGACTGAAACCTTTATAAAACATAACTTTCATTAATATACTAATAAAATATAACTTTTATAAAATAAATTTTGGTAAGTCAAAACATACATAAAATATATTTTGGAGACTCAAGGTATAATATAACTCACCTTAACTTTAATACCTTACTCTTTCTTTTTACCATCAAAAACCTTTTTAGCTTCCACTATTCTTTCCTTTCCTTCTCACTTTCTTCTTTCTTTTCCTTCTTTCTTTTTCTTTCTTTTTCTTTCTCTCTTCCTTTCTTTTTCTTTCTTCCTACCGTTTCCTCTCCAGGCGCCTCCGTATTTATAAGGGGAAAAGGCGCTACGTGACAGATTCAGTAATAATTATATAGATTCGCTCTTACCCTTAATAGATATTTAAGATAATTACTTTTTGACTCAATATTTTAATATAATTATATAAATTGATTAATTCTTAATTAAATTACACATTATCACATAGTAACAGAAAATTAATTAATTATTTTATTATTATGTCCATTATTATTATTATTATTTATATTTTGATCCCTAAACTTTTAATAATTATATTATTTTACAAAATTACACATAATAAATTATATATTTTCCGAACTGAGATTAAATAATATTAGTATAAATTCTACAGAATAATTAGAAATCTGGGTCGTCACAATCTTCCCTCCTTTTAAAATTTCGTCCTCGAAATTTGTCATATGTAAGCTATCCGCTGCGCACTCTGATATATATATATATATATATATATTAGATGATTAATCTGATAGAAAATAGTACCTCAAAAAAAAACTTTACCAAAAAACTCACTGTCTAGTTGTTAAAAATTGGTTTGGGCAAAAATGAGAAATAATGGGCGACTTTAAAAATTTTTCACTTGTTTTGTTTATGATGAGAACACAATGACAAAATAATATGCAAAAATTGAAAAATTTGAGATGAACTTTTCATTGATGGGCAATAATTTTAAAACTAGTATCTTTAAAATTTGAATCCACTTTAAAAAAAACATCAAAATAAAAATTTTTTTTTGACTACTGAACTGAAAATTATATATATTTAATTATATTATAATTTTGGTAGATATTTGAGCCCGACATCCTTCTTTTCTTGTCCTTTTTTTTTTATTACTATAACAAATATAAATTATGTCAAATATCCTTCAGAAATTAAGCACAAAAAAAATTTATTATATATGTAATCATATAAAATTATAATATAATTAAATCGACGAACAAAATATAATAATTCGGTATTAATTACCCGTTATCCCACTTCTTAAATGTGCGTGTGTCCTATGCTCCAATGATGAAATTTTTTTTTTTGTTATAAACCATTACTCTGATACCATTTGTCACGACCCGCTCCCCGTACCCAAGGGTTAGGCATCGTGATGGCCAGTAACCAAGGTTACCTCCGGCCAAATCTTTAAACAATTTAATAAACGCAAGCGGAAGAAATATTTAAATAAGGGTACTAAAATAATCATTGGAGCGTCTATTTTTATTACAAAAGGTATTGACCAAGAAGGCCGATTTTTACATAAAAAAAGTACATCAATAAAAGTGCTTTGTGCCTACTCCACACGCTGGTCCCGACATGTCACCTGAAAGTGGTAAAAAAAACTATAAGCTCATGGCAGAGTGAGAAATATTATACTAAGAGTATAAGGCATAAAATTCACCATGGATAATTAGTTAGGCCAAAAGGAGCTTGATACATATAATACGAAAATCATTTGATATATACTTCAGATCATATAATATGATAATCGCTATACAACCATAACCACGGTACATCACTAAGTGTCAAGCACTACACTGGTCAATGGATCCACGACAAACACTGGACCACAAAGTGGTCAATCACTAAGCCCATGGTTATTTCAGTCCCCCAAGGCATAGGACTCACTAAGCCAATGGTTATTTCAGTCCCCCAAGGCATGGGACTCACTAAGCAATGGTTATTTAAGTCCCCCAAGGCATGGGACTCCCGTGGTGGTACTTACAAAACATATTTTCATATAAGGTCATAGCCAAATATTCTTTAAAAGCAAAACACACACATCCATGGGTTTCCTTTTAAGCGAATAGGGTTCAGAAATAAAACCACGTAACTGAAACCTTTATAAAACATAACTTTTATTAATATACTAATAAAATATAACTTTATAAAATAAATTTTGATAAGTCAAAACATACATAAAATACATTTTGGAGACTCAAGGTATAATATAACTCACCTTAACTTTAATACCTTACTCTTTCTTTTCACCATCAAAGACCCTTTTAGCTTCCACTATTCTTTCCTTTCCTTTCTCTTCTTTCCTTCTCTCTTTCTTTTTCTTTCTCTCTTCCTTTCTTTTTCTTTCTTCCTGCCGTTTCCTCTCCAGGCGCCTCCGTATTTATAGGGGGAAAAGGCGCTACGTGGCAGATTCAGTAATAATTATATAGATTCGTTCTTATTCTTAATAGATATTTAAGATAATTATTTTTTGACCCAATATTTTAATATAATTATATAAATTGATTAATTCTTAATTAAATTACACATTATCACATACTAACAGAAAATTAATTATTTATTTTATTATTATGTCCATTATTATTATTATTATTTATATTTTGACCCCTAAACTTTTAATAATTGTATTATTTTACAAAATTACACATAATAAATTATATATTTTCCGAACTGAGGTTAAATAATATTAATATAAATTCTGCAGAATAATTAGAAATCTGGGTCGTCACAACGTGGGCCTAAACTCTCAGGGCTACTCAGTAAATAAGCATATTTTCCTATTTTTACAATGCTAAAAATCAAGAGAAATGGAGGGTAAGAGTACTTACAGTAAGCAAGAAAAAAAAAAAAAAAAGGCCCCAAAAGTTTTAGAATGCTGAAATAGGAACATGTGTTAATGCCTAAGAATGTTTTAGTGGGAAATGCTGTCAAGGAGATATCACAGATATCGATGTAATGATTCAAACCCCTATTTGTGTAAGAAAAGGAGAAAGACGCACTATTCAAATGCATATGTCACTTCGTTTAAATAACATGCCCTCACATTTAAATGCAAAGTACTGATGAACATTCAGGATGAACAACACGTGCCTACCTTATATAAGCGCATTAAAGTCAGAGTCCTTAGAAACAAACCCTAAATACCTCTCTAAGGATAGTACATCGGTAGGATGTTGCTAATCTCTTACTTAGAGTAAGGAAAAAGCCTATGATGGTTTTCTATGAAAACCTATCTAAGGGACAATACATCGACAGAGACAATACATCAGCAGGGATATTGTCAATCTATTATAAGGAACAAACCTATGATGATTTTTTACAAAAAACATGCCTAAGGGACAGTACATTAAACATGTCTAATGGATAGGACATCGGCAGGGATATTGCCAATCTCTTGCTTAGAGTAAGGAACAAGACTATGATGGTTTTTTTACGAAAAATCTGTCTAAGGGACAATACATCAACAAGGATATTGCTGATCTCTTGCTTAGAGTAAGGAACAAACCTACAAATGGTTTTCTAGGAAAAACCTATATAAAGGATAGTACATCGACATGGATGATGTCAATCTCTTGCTTAGAGCAAGGAACAAACATACAAATGGTTTTCTATGGAAAACTTGTCTAAGGGGTAGTATATCAGCAGGGATGTGCCGATCTCTTGTTTAGAGTAACAAACAAACCTACAAATGATTTTCTATGAAAAACCTGTCTACAGGATAGTATATCAGCATGGATGATACCAATCTCTTGCTTAGAGCAAGGAATAAATCTACGAATGATTTTTTGTGAAAAACCTGTCTAGAGGACAGTACATCGGTAGGGATGCTGTTGATATCTTACTTCAAGTAAAGATCAAACCTACGAATGGTTTTCTACAAAAAAAAATGTCCACGGGACAATACAACGGCATGGATGTTGCCAACCTCTTGCATAAAGCAAGGAATAAACCTACGATAATTTTCCTTTTTATAAAAGGCCATACACGCATTAAAAGAAAGGAAACATAATACATAATGAAAAATAATAATTCCATTATATATATATATATAAAAGTATCCACAACATTTTAAAAAAAAGATTAAAATATAACATAAGTTTTCATTCTTCAGTTTGCAGAGGAGGAATCTTCTAGTTAGCATCAGGGACAGCTTCTTCGTTGGGTTTCTCTAGAGCCTCAGGGCGGGGGTAGGGAATGTTTGGCATCAGGTCAAACCTTTCTGGAACCTTAGCTGCAGAAAAAGCATCCATCTATCCATCTTCGAAGAGAATGTTCTTCAATTTGATGAATTTCTCATCATAATTGGTCATTGCTGTAGCTCGACTTTTTGTGTTCCTTTCGGATACGACTAGCCTTACAGTTTAGACTCCTGTGGTTCTAAATTTGATTTCACAAGTGCAATGTGAAATAGATAAACACAAAAGAATCCAAATCCGACAAATCTTTCGAAAAATCAATTTTGAATCAAAATGTCAAAAATGGACTGCTTTGCCAAATATAGAGTCGCCACCTAAATATTTTGAGAAATTTAGGAAACCCATGACTCGTGCCAAAGGCCACGTGTCCGTCATCACCAAGATTGTCTCAGCTCGGGAACTTTGGTACGAGAGGGGAAGGTCATGAATTGAGCACCCTTACTCGCCTGATCAAAGATCGGCTTCTACTAATCATGATGTGATTCTTATTTACATTATATGCTTTTGTTCTGCTTATTAGGCTAACATTACTTTATGATGCGCACATAAGTATAGATTAATTTGTAAAAATTGGAACTCTTTGATTCATGTTTGTTTGAAAATTGTTTCGAATATATGCCACTTGAAAAGGTGATCTCATATGTACATTACTCAAATTATTCCAATTCAAGCAATTAGCCTTCATCCACAGGCATTCAAGCAATTTATCAATTAAACAATTAGCCTCGTGGCAAGCATGCTAGACATGGCAACAATCGCACGCATGCGATATGCTAAAGCACAAAAATGCTCACCTCGTACTCCAAGGCAAGCCAAAAGAAACAAAATGAGTTAAAAAATATGCATGCTCCTAGCTAATGCAACACATGCAATGGTGCAACTAATAGGCTCGGCTACAAATTGTGACATGTGAATCAATTTGATAGCATGCAGTTTAAACACGTTTTCAACGAAGTAATAAACGACAATGCTTTGTTAGAATAATGAACCAAGCCTCGATGCATGCAAGACAAGTGAATGCAAACATGGAGTATGCTAAAAATAAACATGATGCTCTAAACTACCCATAATAAGCAAGTAAATAAAATGGAGAAATACGTGGGGTTGGAAGACATACACATTATTACAAGTTTGGCCCTCGCACAAGAGAGTTCGAATAAATGGACTAGCTAATTAATTACCTAATTAACTAACTATTACAAACCAAATGAATAAATTAACTACACTAGCTAAGCTACTTAACTAATTATTACAACAACAAAATTTAACTAACTATTCTAGCTAATTAAATAAGTACAACTCCAAAACTAACTAGCTATTCTAACTAACTAGTTACAAACTCGCTACTCCAAGCACAACATACTACTATTGTAACATCACTTCACGGATCTCGAGAATTAAGGGATGACTCATGTATGGATGTGGATTTTCATCCTATAATGCTCTCTGTTTTGCTACCGGAATGCCTCTGTTGTGCAGTTGAAAAATTGCACTGTTTTTCACCTCAGTCTCTACTCTGCGCTGCTTTGCTGGAAAAAGGACATTGTCTAGCTAGAAAAAGTGGCCGACAACCCAGAAGTAGTGGCCAACAGGCCACTACTAGTGGGTTGCCGTCTAGTAAAAGTGGTATGCCGGCCACTGATGTTGGTTTTTCCCTACAACAACAGAGAACAAACAGAGCACAAACTAGAGTATTTTCAAGGGATGTTTGTTCACCTTGCCTCTCCTTATCAGCAAACAGGTCAAATGAGGGGTAAGCTTGATTCGCAAATCATCAATCGACGCAATTTCATTGCGTTATGATTTACGAATCAAGAGACACAATTTTAATAAATGCATAACAAAAGACCAACAAAATCTCCTCCTTATCATGGATTGATCAAGTGAAGTGGTTGACCATAGAAACTTAAACCATTTTATCATTTAACAAGTATGAAATGACTCGAGTCTCCATGTGTTCAATTATCGTCCGATTGAACACCAAATATAACACCCCAAAAATTTATGCAATAAAGATAACTCATACGTGGAATAAATATGAGAAATAACATACTTTCATACATCAGAGTTTACTGTTTAACAAACCATTAAATGCCATGCAGGCTTACATCTTTCCAAGTCATTACTTGGTTACACAAATTGAGTCTTGCTCATTTCATCTTAAGCCCTTGGCTTTACAAATACCAACAAACACACAACAATACATAATTTAGAAACTCTTGCTTCCCGAAAGTCCATCCACGCTATTACCTTGGAGGAAACATCTCATCTGCACTTGAAAAATGGTATTCCCATATAGGGTGAGCCAACAGCCCAGTAGAAATAATCTAACACAATTTATGAAGTTTAGCAAAGGTATAAATACCACGTATATAAACAATACCGATATGGAAGCATCCACAAGGCCTATATACCCATATGCCACTGAGGCCAATCTTATTCCATTTTCCTTCAATTCATTACCAGTTCATATATATATACCACTCAATTCATGAGTTAAATTCATTATCTTTCAACAACCAAAATGAGACTACAACTCAATGGTTTTCCAATTATGTAAACATACACATAAACACTTCAAACTTTGCCATTTTACGGATATTTTGTCAGAAGAAACCAGCACCCATTTATATATATACTTTCGGGTCTTTCACCCAAGACACTCCTGCCAACTTGCTTTAAATGGAGTCCATCCCCTTTCTTCTCCCCAAACAAATATACATATGCAATGTATTTAAAAACATAATCATATATGGAGTACATCCCCTTTCTTCTCCCAATAAACATACATATACAATGTATTTACAACATGGTCATATTCAATGACACCAACAATAGATTAGCATTAAATCACTTAATCCTCATACAATTTCTACAACAATCATAGCTATCTTCCATCGATAGCCTAATACAATTATTTCTAAGATATATTCAGGCCCCGTTTGGGGACTTACTTTTTTAGCCAATTAGCTAAAAAGTTACTAAATTAGTCAAAAAGCCAACAACTCATACCAAAAAGTCAAAGATTCTCTTTTCTCTCTACTTTTTGCACATCTTTTCGTAATTAGCCAAAAAGTCATCCCAAACATACAAGTTTTTTTTACCTACCTTTTTAGCCAAATAGCCAAAAAGTTACTAAATTAGCCTGTTCCCAAACGAATCGGATTTAATAGTTTATTCAAAACTTCCATAGGTGAGATAATACATATCCAATATCACCATCTATAACAATAACCATCCAATTTAACATATTCAATGTTAATTCTAATTATTTATACAAAATAATCATTTTATCATATTAACCCTTTTTCCAATATTGGCTCAACCACCCAAAATCAACTATTTTGGTACACCAAGATCTTATTTTCAAGCCTCATACTCATTTAACTCATATTCATCAAAAACCCATCTTTTCATTTTACACCCAAATCTTAGATTTGTCCAAACCACAACCAAATCTCATCATCTATACACAATAGCAAATAACTAAGCTAAAAACCATACTAGAGTGTAGAAAATCCCTACCTCAAGTGTAGAAGAAGAACAAGCAAGATCGAAACTCCAAAGGTAACGAAATCAACTTTTACTTGGATCAACACGAAGCTCTTGAAGCCCTCTACCTTATTCTCCAAGACACTAGGGTCAAGAACACAATGAATGTAGATGAAACCTTAGGGAGAAGGTGACTTCTAGAGAGAGAGACTGCAAATTTAGGGTTTAGGAGTGAAAAATGAGATAAAAAATGTAGCAAAACGGCGCTGCTGTGTACTAATGTAGACTAGGCTCGCTCGAGCAAAGGAATGCTCGCTCGAGCGACCAGACACAAAAAGGTCGCCTCGCTCGAGCGAACAATGCAAAGCTTCAGGTCTGCAATACAGAAGCATGCTCGAGCAAAGGAATGCTCGCTCGAGCGAAGAACACCAACCTTTAGGTCTTACAGAGACGCAGACACACGCTCGAGCGCAAGAGTGCTCGCTCGAGCGAAGAAACATTTTCACAGAGCTCGCTCGAGCGCAAGAAGCCTCGCTCAAGTGAAGAAGCCAAAATCTCTGCAACAACCATTTATACCAAAAGACAACCAACCTATTCCAAACTCGCCCAACAAGTCCCAAAACTCAAATTCAAAGAATTAAAGGGAGGAAACAAGACATAAATAACAATATACACTCACGGAACCTGAGTCCGGAACCCAATAAAGGTCGGGGTAAAACCGAGATCGCTATACCAAATCACCTTATTATCTTGCATCACTTTTAGTCCCAATTTATTACTCCATTCTAATTACCATCCATTCATTAGTTCATTTAAGTCCAATAATGAGCTTTAAATCCTCTAATGGAAAGGAGCATCAAACAAAAAGTTGTTTTAGGCATGAGAGAGACACCATACCGTTGGTAATGAACCCCCCAAAGGGATTAAACCATTAAGCACGATACCTCTAATTTAAGCTTAAACAAACAATTAGTTTGAAACAACCTTCAAAACAAAAAAGAAAAAGCCAAGAAAGGAATGAGGTTGCAGAGGTGATTAGAGATGAAAACAAGTATAGAAAGTAAAAAATAAACATTATCAAGTCAAATAGGTTAGTGGCTAAGGCCTAAACCACTAAGCCTATGAGGACCATTACACTGTAAGCATGCTATACAAAGCTCAAATGCAATGAACAACTAAAAATAGTCCTAAAACAGTCAAAAACAGTGCTGGACTTAAGACAAAAATAGCTAAAACAATATGCTACAATATGGAGCAAGTTAAGTTAGTAAGTAAGCACGAGGAGGGGAGGTTACCCACTCCATTTTTGGGGCTTCAAAACATGATTTTAGTCTCTAAAAAACCTCTAAGATTCAGTAGTAAAAAGCTCAAAAAATTAGAAATATGGGAAACACAAGGGCAAAGGCTTTAGAAGTTAGGTGCAAAGAAGGGTGATCCACCCCTCTACCCTTAATGGCCTTAAACCACAAGTTTCAGCCCAGAAATTCAGTGCAAAAAACAATCCCAAAATAGTAAAAAAGATGGCAAATAAAGAAAGGAAACAAGTTAAGAATTATACCTCTTGAAAAGGGATACCCTTTTTGAGTTACAAACTAACAATTACACACCCTCAAGAGCTAAACGCAAGCTCAAAACACCTTAGCACAAATACCACAAGGTTTGGTTTAGAGTGTACAGGCAAAGAGTGAAGAACTTGCAAGAGAGAGAGAGAGAGAGAGAGAGAGAGAGAGAGAGAGAGAGAATTGTAGAAAGAAAGAGAAATTTTTGCTCCCAAATTTTTCTAACCTTTAAAACAAGAGAGGAGGTCATCTATATATAGAAAAACAAGAGACTACCTCAGAAATATCTATACAGACACGTATGAACTGGTGTATGCATCTGTGGAAACAACTGGCAAAAATATCTGAAAAAATACACAAGTGGCCGGCAGTCCACAAATAGTGGGTTGTCGGCTACTATAATGGCTGGCAGTCCACACTAGTGGGTCTGCAGGTACCAGGATGTTTAGGTTTGAAAAATTGTTACTTTGGTCCAAAAACAAGGCAAGAGGTTCATAGGGTTTTGAGGCTCAAAGCTAAGGCACTCTGCTGAGGACTTCGAGCATTTGACAAGCATATACAAATTCATCATTGGGTGCGTAATCGGTGGCGCCTAAGTCGTAAGGGCGGTAAAAAATGAGGTGTCTACAGTTGCCTTGTTGCATCTTTCATCCTTCGCATCTTTAACAGTAGCGTCATGAGTTGCTTTAGACCCATCAATGGTGGCAGAGAGCTGATCTTCCTTCAAGGCAGTAACCTCTTAAGCTGAAGACTTAAATGCGGCGTCCACTGTTAGAAGATTCTTCTCCATCTTCACCACCTTTCTATATGAGGTAGCAAACTTGAGCTCTAGCTCCTTTACCTTTTTGTTCTGTTTGTCCCAAGAGCTATTTAGCTTATTGGCAGCCTTTGTCAACCTCTTATAGCGAAGCATGGCTTTATAAGTAGAAAAAAGGCCCTACAAAAGAGACATGAAATCAACACTGGTAGACAGTTGTAGAGAGGAGACAATAAAATAAGCAAAGAATAACACTCACTACCAAGGAAAAATGTAGAGCCTGAGAGAAGACGGTTGTGTCTGATTGCTCATTCAGTCAACCAATATCGATTGGGAGAATAAAGTTGCAAATGACTGTAGCACCTACTTTGGTGTTCCCCATTGTCAAATCAGTATTCGTGAGTTGCCAATCTTTTAGAGACGACATAAGGATGATCAGGGACCCGACAGTGGCTACCTTAGAGGTGCCAGCAATAGAAGATACAGCAGTAGGAAGAAAATAGTCAAATCAGCTCTTCTTATGAACCTCTGCAGCTTGATTGGATGGGCACTTGCCCGACCTCCACTCAGTAGATATGAAAGTAAGACTCTCAGTAGTAGCAACGACAAGAGCAGAAGAAGCATCATTCACCGCCACAATCGGCGATTGTTGATGATAATCAAAGGTTGTTGAACCAAAAACAGTTTGAGAAACGGAGGACAACCCACCTTCTTTTCGGTGCTTCCTCTCAACGACGATCTCCACAAATTTATTCTACAACATGTTATCAGAGACTGTAGCTTCAAAATCAGCTGATTCTTCTTGAGGATTTTCCTTTTCGGCTACTAACTCTTTAATGTTCTCACAAAGATAAAGAAGAACGTAGAAATCGAAACCGACGTCATCTCTGAAGGGGACGTCGTCTGTTGATACTATGGTGCCGCAATATGAGATGTAGGAGAGGAGCACGTGAGCAGTACGACCTTGATCTTGTTGCTTTGGAGGGCCTCTGTATGCCCAGACTTGTTGAAGAAGAGGGATGTTGACTTGATCTTCCCACTCACTTGGGTGAAAGAAAAATTTTGAGGCCGGAAAGAGGGAAACAAGATAACAGTATCAGCGTAAATCCCACAAAAAGTAAATTCATATGCAAGAAAGATGAAAACATTAATCTGGTCGGCTAATGACCTTAGGGATAGGTCAAACCCTATTAACGCCAAGAGGAAACTCCCAGTTACCCTATACTATTGCAACCATATCGTTGACACCCTTACCAAAATTGAGAAACATTTGAACTAATTGGCGTTTCGCTGATCTGGGCTTGACATAGAATTTTGCTGTCTTTTTGGTAACAAGGATGAAATTGTAATAGGATATAATATCTTGGAGGCCTAGGTTTACTCCTAAATTGTTGTTCAAGGCAATACCTCTAAGAATAGGGTGAAGAGGAAATCAAACTCCTCCCTCAACAATGTCGATTAAGGGCCATGGAATTCGCACATTTGACCCTTCGATGATATCGTCATCGTCAACAAGAAGATGGATGAATACATCATCAAGAATATTATGGAGAATTCTAAATTCCTAAATATTTTCTTCAGACTCAAAGAAACGCCTGAGACAATTCATGGCAACTAGAAAGTGAAAAGAGTAACTACAGAGAAATCATAAGAGAATGAGAGAAGATGAACTTACAAAAAAAGTAGACTGATACTTCAAATGGTGGAGAGAGAAAAAGGTGCATCTAGATTTTTGAAAGGATTGCAAGCAAAGTGATGGAAAGTAAGGGGCACTTCCTATTTAATGTGTTAGAGGTGAAACGGCACCTAAAAGGACGACATGACGAATGTCATCATTAAAGGCGAAATCAAAGAACATGTGTTATAAATGAAAATGGTTTGGCTCATTATCTAATCAGACTAATGTCTTTGACAACCAACCCAACCCAAGTCAGCCACCGAAGAAAGGCAATTGTAGAGGGATAAAATGTTGGTCTAAGCCTAAATAAATTAGGCAATTGGCCCAAAAGAAAGGGAAGGCTGATATGAGCTTTTTAAAGAGTCTATTAGAAGTGACTAATAATAAACTGACGCGTGGCTAAGACCATGAGGAGCAACAGAGAGTAAAAATCTCCTTATAGAAGGAAGATTCGCAGAATGTAAGGGAAACGTTGGATTCATCTTCATCCAACGGTGGAAATATCAAAGTAGCAAATGCATGAGTATAGGTCAAGCCTACTGGATGGTAAGTCTATCCAATCAACCTGATTTGACGAATACAACGCTTGGCAAATTGGTCATTAGCATCTGACGTTATCTAAGACATCCATAAGAGGACGATCCAATAATCAATGGTAAAAGCAACTTGACCATTTGCCTTACCAGAACCAGGTACAGGCAAAACTCTCAGATCAAACATTGATCCAACAGATGGGATTCAAGTCAAAAAAACTATAAAAGACGAAGCAAGTGAAGCAAAGTGGATAGACCGAAGGTAATCCAAGAACTCCTTTTCAAATACAAATATTCATAGCTAAATAGTTGTCTAACTTGATCGTCGAAGGGTCCTCTCGACCAACCCGGGTTGGGAGTGATCACTAACGTTTTGGTTTCTCTTGACAGAGTAAAGGAATAGACACGTCATTTCGCTTTCCCTATGGAGAAGAATTCTACCTTCCACACAACGTATACAAGTTTTAGAAATTAATTAATCTTTTTGTTCTTAAAAGTAAAAGTTTTGTTGCAACAAACATTTGGGGACTATTTCTCGTTGTTGTGAGACTAGTCATTAAAAAGTCATCTTGAAAGTAAAAAATATATATTTTTAGCAATAAAATTTTGAAAATATCGTTAGTAAATAGACTTTTAGGGACAAAATATTTGATGTCAAAAAGTTTTATTTTTTTAGACAAAAAATTTGATCCCAAAATAATAGTAATTCACCACTAAATGTCCAATTTTGTTGGTAAAAATATAACGATAACACTTTTGACAACCAAAATATTTTGTCCCTAAAAATAATTTTATTCTTAAAATTTGTCTTTTACAGTGTATTTCTTTCTGCCCTTCACCGAAAGATAAAATTATTTTATGAAAACAATGAAATTTTCAAAATCCTTCAAATTGAGAAATTCTTCTAGTTTATCTATTTTTGTGTCTATATTTGGTATAATTATTTCAAAAGATTTGGCCTTTATTTATTTTATTTTTTTTAGAGAGAAGGTTGTGTTATCCGTTTTGTGGGTTTATTATAGGTCTTACTTCGATAATTTGAATTATTCATTCTTTAGAATCTTGCATGTAGATTATCCATAACAAAATTCATCTCTATCCAATAATCATAACTACATAATTTCATCAAATTTGTCTTTAAAAAATAAAAAAACAGTAAGTATGATTTTGAATAAATTATCATTTTTTTGGTTGTTGATAAATCTTATGAAATTATGCAATTACGATTATTTAATCGATTTTTTTTTTCTTCTTCCCCTTATAAATGATTTACATGTATAGGAGAAAAAAATGAAATTATGGCAAAAGCCCAATCTTCTCTTCAACTAATTAATAAGAAGCCACATACTAATTTAAGTATGTTTTAATGTGGATTGAATTACCATAGTTGTTTTTTGTACCTCTGTCTTATAGTAATATTAGAGATCTCAAATATTTTATCAATATTTTTACTAAATATTTTACATAAGTGTAAGACTTACATGTGACTCATATAGTGTGAATTCTATATCCATGTAAGATATGCTTGATCTCACATGAGACTCACATAGTTCTCTTTTCAACTCTCGATGTCTGATTAACTTAATTTTTGATATGCTTGATCTCATTAAAGAGTTCTAAAAAATAAACAATTTGAATCATGAAAATAGATATGAAATAAACCCATAGTGAGTTGGACTAGATTTGGGAAGAGTGTTGTGATAGCACCGCTGTCACACCCTGAGAGATTTATTCCGATTATATTTTGATGATTTAAATCATATATAGTATAGTGTTCGTTGATGACATCATCTATATAAAAAATTGAGATTAATCGGACAATTGAATAGAGGATCCAATTTCCTAAATCTAAAGAACTCAATTATAACGTGACAAATGGAGACAAGAAACATGATAATAAGCCTCTTGATGACCTTTAGCTGGCATCATATCCCCAATAATGCACTTTTTAAATCCTCACAATTAACATAAGAGAATCGCCAATGATAGCAACAGGAAAACAATCACCAGAAAAGATCAGCAACAACAAAAGATGGTTGTCACAAGTCATGGTTTACAATGGTAGTAAGGCAATGGTGGTAATAGGAGAAAGCTAATAAAATTTTATATTTTGATTGTATTTTAACTTTTGTCTTTGATTGAAGAAAAATATTTTAATTTATCTTTTTTTTTATAAAAAATTTGCAACCCAAAAACTCCTTCCGAATCTATATATATATATATATATATTTTGAGTGGACAAGGGAAGCCCAACTCTATCTACAACCACCCAACACACCCCACCACACATCACATGGTCATTAAAATGAATTGAGACAAGAAATGAAATTGGTTGGTAACATTTGGTAATGTTTATGTTTTTTATTTATGTTTATAAAAATTTTATAAATTGATTTTTATTTATTTTTAGAAAAGTATAAATTATAAACGCGTATGGTTTGAACAAAATATTTAAAAAATTTTAAAACTATAAACTAAAAAATATATTTATTCATGCCTAAAATATTTGTATTTATTTTTATTATTTATGACAATGGGATCAAATACATTATAATTGAAAAAAAATTAATTTAAAAATAATTGAAAAAAAAATTAATTGGGAAAAAATAATTGAAAAATAATTATTTGAAAAAAAAATTAATTGAAAGAAAATTATTTGAAAAAAAAATTAATTGGAAAAAAAATTATTTGAAAAAAAAAATTGAAAAAAAATTATTTGAAAAAAAAAAATTGAAAACTGAAAACGTAAACTCATTTTTTGAGTTTACAGTTGCGTTTGGTAGAGTTTTGTAAATATAATTTGAGAGTATGAGTTGTATTTTGAATTTGTAAGTTGTAGAAATATGATTTGAGTGTAAAAAATTTGTTTGGTTATGATTTTTGAATAGAGTGTTGAATTGAGTTTTGAATTGAGTGTGAAATTGAGTTTTAAAAGTTTGATTTGACATGTGAAATAAGAAAATTTGTTTGGTTATGAGTTTTAGAAAGAGTTTTCAAAACTTAATAATTGTTATAACTCATAACAAAACACACTACTTTCACACTGTAAAAATTCTGATCAACACTCATAACCAAACTTTTTTTGAAATTCAATTAAAAAATTTTATTATTTATAAAAAATAACATTAATAAATTTTTTAATTGAAAATATTACAAAGGAAATAAATTTTTTTCAAAATAAATATTCAAAAATTTTAAATCATAAATATTTAAATAATTTAAATATTCTAAAAAATTTAATAAGTAAAAAATTAAATAAATATTCAAAAAAATTTAATTGTAAAAATTTAAATAATTTAAATATTCAAAAAATTTAAATAATTTAAATATTCAAAAAATTTAAATAATTTAAATACTCAAAAAATTTAAATAATTTAAAATGTTAATATTTTAAATTTAAAAACAACTCTACATTCAAATCGTAACCAAACACATAAAACAAAACTCAATTAAGAAATTATTTTTAAAACTCATAACCAAACACATAACTTGAAACTCTATACCACTTTCATAACTCTACACTCAAATTGTAACCAAATACAAAACAAAAAAATTAAAATATTTAAAAATATTTTTATAAAATAGAGTTTGAATTTATTTTTATAAAATATTTTAAAATTTAAAAAATTAAAATCGTAATATTTTGAAATTAAAATATTTAAAAAAATTAAAAAATTAAAAAAATCATAACATGTTTAAATATTAAAATATTTAAAATCTTAACAAAATTAAAATATTGATTTGAATTGAGTTTTGAATTATGTGTTTGGTTATGAGTTTTGACAAATAATGATTATGTTTTGAATTAAGTTTTGAGAAATGGGTGTAGAATTATGATTTGAAAGCTCAAAACAAACAATACAGCCAAATCAATAGGTGGAACTATAATTCAAAACTCTTACTAAACGGAGCTCGTTTTTTTCTCAAATTTATAAACTGAGGTAACCATTTAAAAATTAAAAAAATTATCAAACAAATTTTTATGACAATTTTTAAAATTTTTATAAATATAAATTAAAAATGAAATGGTTATCAAACAAACTTGTTGTATTTTGCTTGATTTGAAATGGGCAAATATTGTTAAAAAAACAGAAGGAGAAAGACGACGACGACAAAAAATAAAATAAAATAAAATAAAAAAAAAAGGAAGAAGAAGAAGGTCGGTAGGTACAGTTCAAAAAAAAAAAAGGTCGGTAGGTAGTGAGATTAAATGAATAGAAACAAGAAATGAAATTGGGTGGGTAATGAAGGAAGATGGGAGACAAAAGAGGGAAAGGGTTTGGTTTAAGTGTGGCTATCTTAAATAAGTATATATTTTTTATTTTTTTATTTTTTTTTTATCACATTATTTTTTTATTTTTCTACACATCTTTTTATAAAAAGATAAAAAATACACTTATCTAAGTCATTCCAAATAACCCGTAAAATAGTTGTCAGTGGGACCCTTACTGGCCTGTGTGGTGCTGGGAACGGATCGTCGGTCGCCCTCCCCTGTAGCCATCCCCTGTCGCCCCCAAAACGACGTCGTTTTGGGGGCGAATTTTCAAAAAAAAAAAACGCAGAAGAGGGAGGAAGGAGAGGAAGACAGAGGGAGGAGGGAGGAGGAGGAGGAGGAGGAGGAGGAGGAGAGGAAGGGCCGGACTGGAGGGGGCCTTACATACAGGGGAGGAGGCGGAGGAGGTGGAGACGGTCGGAGGCGGAGGCGACGGTGGTCGCAGGTGCTGCGACGAGGTGGGACGGCGGCTGCGACGGCGGCTGCGACGGCTGCGATGGACGAGGACGGCGAGCTCACAGCCTCCGGATCCTCCTCCTCCCTCCTTCCTCCCTCTCCCTCTTCCTCGCCTTCCTCCCTCTCCCTCTTCCTCTCCTTCCTCCCTCTTCTCTGCGTTTTTTTTTTTTGAAAATTTGCCCCCAAAACGACGTCGTTTTGGGGGCGACAGGGGATGGCGACAGGAAAGGGCGACGGGTGATCCGGATTCGTGTGGTGCTGTGCTTACCCCTTGGCAACTTCCTACTTCGCCATGCACACCCCCCAAAACACAGCCCTCCCAAGGGAGAGCATTGGGCCTACTAGTAAAATTTGGAGAATATTACTTGTCACTCCTATTTAAATATCAAGTTCGATAAATTTTTCAAAATATATTAATAAATTTTTAAATATTTATTTTATTCTCATTATATAATTAGTTAATTAGGCAATTTTCTTTTCTCTCATTTTTTCTAACATTTTTTTCAAAAATCTCACACTATCGCCAATCACCTTACTATTCTTTGTCACCATTCATTAACCACCTCCACAGTCACCAATCTATAATGTCGCCAATCCATTGGCACTGCTCACCAACCAACTCCATTGTTGCCGATCTACACAACTACCACATTACCAACTGCCTCCTCTATCATTGTCATCATCTACCTTTGTCATCTTTGTTATTTATCATTTTTTGTTGATCTCGTTTGTTCTAGATCTGCATTGATCTAGTTGTTCTAATAGTCAAATTGACTCCAAATGACTTCAAGCAATAATGATTTTCTAGATCTCGCCTTTATCATCTTTGTTATATATTATTGAATATGTCTTTGATAAATTTATTAGACCAAAGTTTGTTGCTTTCTCTGTGAAGAAGTAAATATGTGTATGTGTAAATGTGAGTGAGTGAGTATATGAAAATAACTTAATAGTGAAAGTGGTGGCATAATGGAGATTGGAGTTATTTTTGATAAAAAATGATCAAAGAAACGCCATTGGAAACTATCACCAAAGGTCAATAGTGAATGCTGGTAGTCAGAGACAGTGGTTGGAGGTGATCATCAACAATTGAAGGTAGTTATTAGCAACGTTGGGGATAAGGGAGGTAAGAAGATGACATTTTAGAATATTAATAAGTGAGAAAAGAGGTATAACTTAAATAGATAAGTTTGGTCAATAGATTTGACTAATAAATATCTTTAAAATTTGAGTAGGACATACTAGGATAAGTCAGAATTTTAAAATTCTAATTAAATGGTTTAATAGAGTATTGATTACAGACATTACTTGCCCTTCAATGATTTTCTTGATAAATTTAATAATTTCCCCATTGGATTTTTTTATTATAAAAAATTAAAATTAGTATCTTTATTTTATTTTTATTTATTTATTTATTTTTGATATTTGGTTCCGTAGTTTAGATTCCTCCCCACGCAAAAAAACAAGTTTTTTTTCCTCTCCTCTCCTTATTTTATAACCTTTTCAACTTTACTTCTTTCTCTTTTTTTTTTCTTTTTAATTTCTTTGTTTTAGTTTTTTTTTTTTTTTTCTCTCTCTTTTTTTCTTCTATTTCAGAATCCTATAGTCAATCAAGATTGTGATTCTCATCAAAGAGATCATATTAACATTGAATATTATTTTCGCGTTAATATTTTTTACTATTAATTTGATACACAATTTTAAGAATTCAACAACCAATTTAAGAGGTATTTGATAGAGTTTTATTATTCTTCGCTACTTTAGATCTTAGGGATGGTTATAAGCCTTTTAAAATTGAAGATATTTGTAGATTGCAAATAAATCTATCTATTGGCATCACAAAGAATGAAAATTTACGTTTTAAATTTCAATTGCAAAACTATCATATTTTACTTGAATTTCATAAAGGGTAGAGCTTCTCTTATATTCATATCTCAACATGAGAGAATTTGAATGGCTTGTGAGTCCCACCATGAGTCTTGTTTCAATAATCCGAACCGTTTATTTTGTATGACGCTCAATGTATATCAACCATTAAAAAAATAAGTCTGATCCAATAATCGTAATGTTTTCATTTTGTTGCATTTGTTTTTGAAAAAATAAACGACAAATATATTTTTAAAATAGACTATCTATTCTTTTAGAGACAAACATAATAAAATAAAAATGTCATAATTGTTGGATCGAACTAATTTTTTTTATTTATATTTTTTTTTATTGATGATAGACATTAAGGGCCCTACAAAGTAACAATTCAAATCATTGAAACGGAACCTGTGGTGAGCCTTATGAGGCTCTCAAATTCTCTCATGTTGAGATATGAACATAAGAAAAGGCAAACATATTTAGAAATTATTAACAAATGTTTAGTTGTATCAAGTGTTGGTGAAATGAGAAAGTCTTAACAATTTACGTACTTGTCAATAGATTGGTATTAATTTTACTACCTATGTTTTTTCTTGGACAACAAATACACATTCTCAACAAAGAAAATTGATTGGCTTCTCAATCCTGATATGCTGTGTGTGTGTGTTGGGTTTTAATGAAATTTTGGACAGTGGTGAGCATTGGGGAAAAGAGGACAAGCCTCGCTAGCAAATGCAAATGGAGTCTTTCTTTCAAAAACACGTAAATGGCATGTAGTTTACAACAAGAAGTAGAATTTTTTTGAGTCTCTCACAGGCATAAATAACACGTTTATTATGTTGATACCGAAGGTGAAGAAGCCTAAAAATGCTACTTAGTATCGGCATATTTCTCTATGCAATGTTGTTTACAAGAAGTTTTAGGCGAAGGTCTTAGTAAATCGGCTTAAATTGGTGCTCCGGCAAGTCATCTCGCAATCCCAAAGTGCCTTCGTCCCTGGACATCTTATCAGCGACAACACTCTTATAGCCTTCGAGATGTTCCATCACCTTAAGAACAAACGATCTGGCAACATGGTGGGGGGGCAATGGCTCTCAAACTTGATATGAGCAAGGCTTGCGACCGAGTTGAATGGGGATTTTTGTTTGCTATGTTGCGTCAGTTTTTTTCACAGAAAAATGGATCTCTAATCCAAAATTGCATGACCACTGCTTCCTATCAGGTACTTGTGAATGGCACTGGGGAACAATTTTCATTCTTCTAGAGGTTTGCGGCAAGGATGCCCGCTGTCACCATATCTTTTTATATTACGTGCCACGGGGTTTTCTGCCCTTCTTCAAAAGGCAGAATTTGAAGGGCGAATTCATGGTGTCAGAATTAGCAGGGGGTTCCAAGCATATCACATCTATTTTCTGCCGACGAGTCTCCCATTGGGCAATGCCGCAGTTGAGGAAGCAGCCAACTTCAAGCATATGTTGGACGTATATGGTCTTGCTTCAGGTCAGCAAATAAAATTTCAGAAAATCATCTGTATCTTGCAATAAAAACACAACGGCAGTTTTGAGGACAATAATTTTAGAGATCTTGGAAGTGGTGTAAACTATCGATCATGGCAAATATCTCAGTCTTCCCACTCTTGTTGGGAGATAAAAACGAACCGTCTTCAATAACATTAGAGATTGCATCTGGAAGCCAATTCAAGGATGGAAAGAGCAGAGCAACTTTTATCTAAAGCTGGGAAGAAATTCTTTTCAAGTCAGTAGCACAAGCTATTCCTACATATGCTATGACATGTTTCCAGCTGCCGAATTCATTGTGTGAAGAAATTGCAGCCCTTATGGCCAATTACTGGTAGGATAGACGGCAGAATAGAAAGAAAATCCACCGGAAAGCTTGGCATGGTTTATGCCGGAGTAAGCCAGATGGCAGATTGGCTTCAGAGATTTGAAGGCTTTGCCCTCCTAGCCAAACAAGGATAGTGACTTCTCACTCATCCTGATTCGATGGCAAGCTGTGTTTTCAAGGCAAAATATTTTCCTGATTGTTCATTTTTCCAAGCTCCATTGGGTTCAAGAACCCTTAAAAAAAATAAAAATAAAAATAAAGCAATAGCATAATTGCCTCTTAATTGGTAACACAAAAATATGTGACATTACCCAATTCAATGTTTTTATCCACAGCTTATATGAACAAAGCACATTTCAAACAGCAAAATAGAAGTTCAATCCAAATCGACCATGATAAAAAAAAAAATAATAAAAAAATCTTAATCCGACAGCCATCATCAGCAGAGAAATCAAACCACCATTTCTGTGAAAATCGATCTTAGCATACTCGGTTGCCAATGGTTTGATAGAGAGACTTGAGCTGTGTATTCCATTTATCTATGGCGGTGTACTTTTTCATTCCCTTTGACCTGTATGACAAAATCCAACAATAATTGATACAAAAATTTTGAGTTTTAGCAGCTCTAAGTGAACAAATCAGAATTGAGAAAGGTACAAAAATACAATAACATGTCCTAACCTGTCGCCACGTTCTAAAAGCCGGTTGACTTGATCAATATGCCCATGGATACGGTTATCCAAGATTAGTGAAACCAACAATTCCTCAACATCTTTTTCTGGAACATTAAGCTCCTGCATTTAGACCGAGTTAGGAAGCTTATTGTCACACCAACTGTTGGGTGTAGTAATAAATGGACAAGGTTAGCTACAGCATTCCCCCAAAGCGACACGCTACATTGGTGACCGGGATTAGTGAGAAGTAGGCAAGAGCTCCTGCACATTACAAGTGTGGACAAAGAGGCTAGTCCAAGAGAGAAGGGAACTTGGAACACAGGACATTCACGAGTAAAGCGATAGAATTACTAGATATTATGATCAGGAGAACTAATATTATTTGTTTACAAGAAACTAACTATGTAGGAGAAAATTAACGTCAATTGAAAAGACATTTGGTATATTAGAAAAGACAAACATGGGAATAATAAAATTTTTGAAAGATATCAAGTAGTTAAAACCGAAGCTTAACAAGCATTTAGAGGCTAGGTTTATGCTGTGTTTGGTTGGAGGATTTGAGGAGAGATTTGAAAAGGAAAAGGGAAAAGATAGGTGAAATATGAATAAAATATACCTATATTTCACCTAGTTTCACACACCTTTTCCCTTTCCCTTTCCCATTCCCAATCCCTCCCCAAATGCTTTTCTTAAGTCAGATTCAAATGATGGAGAAAAAAAAAATATGAACTTCCTAAGATTAAAAAAAAATTGAAAAGATAAACACCTAAACTACATTAAGTGTATTATAGGTGAAGACAAAAGAATATCAAGGATGACGAGATTAAGGAACAATGTGGGAGTTATTTTGAAAATCTATTTAATGAAAACCACTCGAGAAATTTTAAAAGAACTTGATAACTCTAGCAGGACTATTAATTGTAAAATCTTCTGCAAAATCAGAGTAGGAGAGGTGAGGAAATTGTTTGAAATGGCATGGCATTGACATGTGCATCCTAGACTAATTAGCGTGCTTATAAGGAGTGATTTAATCCACCTGGAGGGTGGTAGAAGAAACAGAGGAAGGCTAAGGAGAATACGAGTTGAGGTGATAAGAAAGGACAAGACTATCTTAAACTCAGTTAAGGATATATGACTGCAAATATAACCAATTGGAACAAATGGATCCATGTAAACAATCCCAAGGCCCAAGTAATTGGGACAAAGGCTTGTTGAGTTTGAGTACACCCATCATCAATTCTGTGAGGATAAAATGACATCTTTTCAAAGAAAAATATTAGTGTAAGGCCAAGGCTATGATTCTGCACATGTATAGTAAAGTAAACGAACACCTTTCATCCATTACTAGCAACTTCATTAGCTTCATCTCCTAGATATAAATAAAACAAATTCCACAAGAAAAAAAAGAAGAAAACACCACATTACCTTTGATATAAAGGGGATACGAATTCTTGTATAAGGCTTGATGAGCTTAAGCAACACCTGGGTCCTAACATTCTTCAAGAGATCTTCAATGTAATTCCGAATAAATGGATCATCCATTATCGTCCTTCTATTTGTCTGGAGAAATTTCAAACACCAACACAAATTCAGAATTTAAGGGAAAGGGCTGGATAATTAAAAAAATCTATAATAAAAGTAGGAAGTAAGTACAATACATACAATGTTCACTAAGCATACCTTCAGGATTTTCTCAAATTCCAATATCTCATTCCGTTGATAAGCAGCTATCAGGTTTGTCATAGCCAAAACCTCTGGGTCATTTTTATATCTACAGAGGGAGAAAGATCATACACTACATACAAAAATAGGTAGGAAATATAAACAAATTTAAGTCTCCAACCCATTTAAATAACTTACGGCTTTGCCTCTTGACCGTCAAAAGGGTTCACTTCAGATTCCATCAGCATATTGGCCAGAACCAAATATCTACGAAGTGAGAGAGGACCAAAAGTAATCAAATGCAAGTGTCCAAATTGAGTTAAAAACATTCAGAAATATCTGTAGCCTGTTCGCTTTTACACGATTTCAATGTAGTCTAGAAGTGTGCATATGTTCGAGTCAAGCATGTAATTACCAAATTTTCAGGAGTATATTAGTGAGATAGGCATGTTGGTACAATAGCTGGTCTAAAAAATAGAAGGATTCATTAGCTTTTAATAGTTAAAGATGGTACCACAATTCAACAGGATTGTGAGACATAAGCTTCAAAATAGTAAAGCACATAAAGGATCATGCATTGCATGTTGAGACTCGCATGTTGGATATATCCACCTCATACAACACTTAACAAAATAATTAAATATGCACCTCATACAACCAAAAAAGATAAATAAATTATTGTCCCACCCTCAACGTCATAGACAGGATATTCTTTCATTAAAGCCATAAAAAAGATAATACGTGCAAGATTTTGTTTCTGTGCTCCAATGCATCATCAAGAGACTCACAATCATCAACAATGTTATGTTTCTTAAAACTTTGCAATAACACATCACAACTTCGTAGGAAATGGATGGCCCCATTCTACTTTACATGCATTGAAAAGCCAAAATCCCTCACAATATCAATTAAGTTGATAGAAATTAATGAATGATTATAGAAACTTCCATTACATGAAATCTTAATATTAATCTCATATCATCAATTGGCTCTTGCCTTGCTTAACAGCCCATTCAGAGTTTACCTTCAATTGAGCAATACATCAAGTTTGGGTTGGCCAAACAAGATTACACACACCACTCTACACCACATGGTATGATGCAGGACAACCTCTGGATAACTAATTATAAAAAGGTATAGTATAGAGATAAAGGCAGACCAGAAGATAATGACAGACACAGAAACAATAAAAAGAGATAGGTTAAGGCATCAAAATAATATTTAAAAATGAACAAGTACCATAATACAAAAAGTTGTTATTCAGGAGCCTATGATGCACGGACATGGACATGGACATAGGACACGACACGGACAAGCAAATTTTCTAAAAATGGGAGACAAGACACGTTGAGGACACATTCAATATATATAAAAAACAACGCCCAATTAGTACACATTAATGTGTGTTTGGGAGGGGAAAGATTAAGTACACACCTAACTTTTGGCATAATGCACAAAGTGATGATCCCAAGACTTGAACCCATAACCTCAAGTTTATTAGGTCAAGTCTTAACCATTGAACCAATATGTATAATTTTATTTATTTGTAACATGTCTAAAAAAAAAAAAAAAAAAAAAATCACTGGAAGATAATTAATAAACACAGTATCCAAAAGATTTTAATAAAATTTGATTTTTTTCTTCAAATAAAATAAAACTAATTTATTCTATGCATTACAAGATAAGCAAACAAGAGATATACCCACAAAAATAGGGAAAAAAAGTATAAAAATATAATATAAAAAAAAAGGTCTACTCCGAATAGAGGGGAAAAAAAATAAAGAACCAAGAGGAGAGAAAGAAATCATAAAAAGAAAAGAAGAAAAACAAAGTTAAGAAAAGAAAATGAAGAGAAGAAGAGAGAACCATAATCGAAGAGAGAAGCAACAACAAAATTGAAGAGCGAAGAGAAGCCCTAATCAGTTGGGGAGAGAAAGAGAGAGAGAGAGATTGAAGGCCCTGAAGCTGTTCAAAGAGGTGAATCGGAGGTCGATCAAAGGCCTGAAGCTATTCAAAGAGGTCAATTGAAGGCACTTCTAAAGTATTCTTCTTCTCTTCGTTTTTCTTCGTCTTCTCTTCGATTATGTTCTTCTTCTCTTCAATTCTGCTCTTCGATTTTGCTTCTCCTTCGATCACCTTCTCTCTATTTCTCAAGTTTATTTTTCCTCGCATGCCCAAGACATGTTTGATTGACAAAACTCCAAAAAAAAAATAATAATAATAATAAAATAAAATAAAAAACGGGACACCTCTTGTAGAGTGTCCGACACATGTTCACTGCGTGTCCGACGCATGTCGGACACCTGTACGTTGCCTTTGGCGAGGTGTCTGTGCTTCATATTGAGAAGCTTAGTGTAAGGTACAAATGAAGAATTTGATACCTGGACACACTTGACATATGCAACTAGGTAAATTCAATATATATTAATATCATCATCTCATCATCACCATTCAATGATTGTCAAAATCAGTCCATTGTAAAGTATCACTTATTAAACTAGAGATAACTTATTCAAGTTTTCATATCTAACCATCATATAAAACTAATTTAACTATCATTCTGCTTCATTTGGGATCAATTTCTTAGTAAAGGCCATTAAATTTCAACTTACTACCGCAGCAGTTTTGTTCTAAATTTTCAATGATGCAGTATGCAAGAAAATTAAACTAAATGATCGTTCTGCCTATTGTTTCACCTTATTTATTTTCTCAAATTCTCACTATTTTAAAAGCATTTGTTAGTTCGTGCAGAGGTAAAAAATAAATATATTTCTTCTGATTTTATACTAAAATAGAACCTTAATTTCATCTTACTCAAATTAAACTTCACAACATCAGAGAATCCACGCACACTTGCACGCACACGCTGACGGGAGGAGAGAGAGAGAGAGATTGCAAACATACTTTAGACACTGGATACGCCTATGGTTCCCAGCTTCATCATAGTTCTTAAAAGCTTCAAAGAAATCTGTGGCTGCCTCAGCCCACTGACGTTCTGCCATATGCATTTTCCCACCACATTCCCGAATAATTCCCATGATTCTAGGATGGGGTATTGCTGACTTGATTGATAGTGCTTTTTGGTATAATTGCTGCATTATTCCATTTATAGAATGAAGCTCAATGGACAGAGACAAACTGAAGGATATAGAAACCATTTATTATATCACTTGCAGGAGAAACATTTGCACAAAAATCTACCTCCGACAAAGTCATCCTTGAAGTTTTGGCACCACATCCCATACACAGAAATAATTAAAAAAAATACCACAACTTCAAAAAATGCCACAATGGAATGATTAACAATTTAACTAGATAGAGCAATGGTGTATTAGGATGTCAAGACCCAACATGGAAAAGGCAAAATAACAATAATAAGGCATTCAAAAAAACAAGCCCTATAATGCATGTCATCTTGCATCAAGATTCTTAAATTGGTACATCACTTGGGGGACACTCGCACAATTCACGTCAAGGTCTTAACTCTTGAATCACAGTGGCCACCACCATAATGGTCGTGATCATGGCATGGTGATCACAACTTTTCTTTGCTCATACAATCTCCCCAAATAATAGTGATGCACATGTTTTAACTCTAGCATTTCACAAATACTGCATTAAAATGATTTTTAATGAAATTATTTTCAACTTGTAAAACATAATTTGATATAAACAATGAGTTTATTATTGTTTTTTAAATCACTGTCAAGTGGAAATACTTACGTTTTCTTTTAAAATTATCATTACTTTCATACAAATAAATATCAACAAACAAACATATACCAAATCTGAAAATGTAAGATAAATGAGAAAGGCTGAGAGGAGGTGGGAACTTGCTATATGTTTATGTTTTTATTTTTATTTTTATATTTAATATGACCTTTTGCCTTAGAATCTATAATTGGCTTCCAAATTAGAGCTGCCTTCACTCGAAATTCCCTCTGTCTTGCAGAAAAATTGTTGCACTCGGGCCCTAGTGCTAAGCCTTTCCTAGTTTTTGATAAGCTGTCCCTTCTTCACCATTTCTCCTCTTCTCAGCTTAACACAATACCAAATTCTAAAATAGTGCAAAATCCCAACCCACTTAATTAACAAAGAGAACCCCACTAAAGTCTCCCTACTATCTATTAACAACAACATGAGCCTTGTCATGCTCCCATTTGGAATATACATATATTTATTAAAACTGCCTCAGTCTGCTGGATATTGCATACAAAGAAGAAAAAGAACAACAAAGCTGCACACCACCACCTGATATGGTAAAGTGTGATGACTGCTGACGGTTGAGTTTTTCTTTTCTCCTCCACTTAATGGTATCAATATTGTAAGTGCTAACCTAGAAGTTACAAACTAGTGATGGTCACAATAGTCCTTACGAGTCATTATGACACGATCACAGGCATATGCAATACTGAAACACATCGCCCCTATGATTCATAAGGTTTATTATACAACCATAATGTATTCAGCACCCTGTGTGGCCATTATGAAAATAGCCACTAAATTATTTGCAAGCTGTTATTTAAAACCTGATCCATGCTTACCCCATCATACAAACAGATTTTTTTTTTTTTTTTTTTTTTCCTATCAACAAAGTTTCTTAAGCAGAATACTCTATTCTACCATACTTGGGATATATTAATCAATAATCCATAAGTTGAAGCCAATTTCTTCAAACCATTCAAATAAAACCAGTGTCAACAAGGATCTGGATCCCATCAACCCTCCAGATTGATTTCTATCCTTTGAATGAAGCACATAGTAATTTTCATAAATTGAAAAATTAAAAGTTTAATTACTCCCAAGAATGAGAAAAAGGAGGTGGGAAAAGAAAGGAGACAGCAATTCTTATCCCAATCCCAAACAATCAAATACCATGTGTAAGAAACAAATATTACTTTATGATGTCAGCAAATTCCATGAATTCGTGGCAAGACTATCACTCATACCAATTTCCTTATCACATAAATGCTGCTCTTGAATGCATCAAGAAAGATGACTTGTTAGATAAGCATTATGCCTCTAGGTCGCATATTCATATATTCGCATATATGTGTATATATCGATAAGTTTCTCTCTACTTACCAAAAAATAAAAGGAAAAGAAGATATCTATCACTAGGTTTGATTAATTCTCATAGATTACTCTCTCTTACTATAAGCTCTTCAATATTTGTAATTCTCATCATTTAGTAGTTGAGTGTTTTCAATCCTTTTTCCAGCGAGTAAAATTATTTGTAGAAAAGAAAGTACAATACAGACAACTTAAGTACAAAAAGCCACTATGGTAAGCATTAGTAAAGAAAATATAAAAATTCACATGTATTCTTGTCACCTAAACACAAACAAAACACACACTAATACCATAGTGCTTAATAGGCAGAATTAAAAACATGTGGACAAGAAAAATAATCATGTGCCATCTCATCTCAGAATACTAACAAAAGGAATAAAAGCTAAACAATAAATTACCTTAAGCTTTTTGTTATTCTTAGTCTCGGTATACATTTGAATCTCAATTGCATATACCTCCAACAGTTGAGTTCCTTTCTTTTGGTCATCACTACCATCTTCTTTTTGACAAGATTTGTGAAGTTCCTTCAAAATCTAATAAATCCAAAGAATTATCTTCATCCAAGGAATATTTCATTATACATACTAAAATACATAGAAGTTATTATCTAGCCAATAAAGATACCTTACTCATGCGCCCATATTCACCCATATCAAACCAAATCTTACAGAGCTTTAGGTTCGTCTTAAACCAGAGCCTCTGAAAAAAAGAGAAATATATGACATCTTTTATCTATAAAACACAAAAAAGAAAAAAAAAAAAGAAAAAAAACTTGTTTAGTGAAGACAAGATCAAAATTCTGACCTCGTTCTTTGCCTCTTCAAGGGCCTTCAGAGTGGTCTGATAGAACTCTTGCAAGAGACTGAAGTTCTGACTAGCTGATCCCGAAACAAAGTCCATAATATTGTTTATACACTTTTCACTGTAATTTCTTGTTACAGCTGATTTGATATATGTTAACATCACCCTGTAAGCGTCCATCATTTCTTTATACTTCCCTAACTTATAGTAGAGCTTGACAGTCTGCTTTAAAGCTTTAAATCCCCTGTAGATATTAAAAATAAAAATAAAAATTAATTAATTAAAAAAAATAACCCAATATTTTGTTCAGTTATCAAACAGTGGTCAAAACATAGGGATACGATGTATACAGATATCCAAGCATATGTTAAGCCTCTCAAATAAGGCAGTGCCAGGCCTATTATACACATGATATATTCTCTCATGTGCATTTGCTCACAATAATTGCATATTAGGGATTGTAAAAAGCTACCACTTTCACATTCCTATTAGTGAATGAGTACAGCACAAACTGAAGATTTCCAACTATAAGGTTCTCTCTCTCCCAGAACCAGAGTAAAGTTGAAAGAAAATATAAAAAATGGAAAGGCCAGAAGACATAATGAGGGACAGGAGGGGAAGTCCCTCATTAAATGTTTCCAGTAAATAGTCCAATTTGAGATGAAAGCAGAGGTTTGTTAATTGTTTCTACTCAAAAACTTAAAAGAATAAATAAATAAAAATTGCCAAATAATAAATACATAAAACAAATAGAACTTTTCAATATTTGTGAATTTTCCATATTAACATAAATGTTATGCTATGTGCATACAAAAGCATACAAAAGAGCCACAAAGTAAAAATAGAGAGAAAATATTAAATGCCTTAACGAAAGCAAAAAAACCCTTTTCATGTCCAGAAATGCTTCATGAAAATAGAGATGGATCATTTATAAGTGTTCATATGCTTTAACATGAATGGACATAGGAGTTGTCTACAGATGTCCAACAAGCCAATGTTCAAAGGGAAAATCATCTTATATTTCATAGCATGATTCCAGAAAATATTAACATAGAAAATAGGACTAGGATGTGAATGTGAATGTGATACAAAAACAACATCTAGCATACATTTCCTCCTTTATTTGCGAAAAAGATGAAAGAGTTTTTTTTTTGGTCACCTTTCCTTGTTTATTAATTTATTAATTATCTTTTCAAGTTTGAAAAGCATCCCTCTAATGACAAAGAACATATCTGCACATAAAAATAAAAATACAAGGAAATCCAAATGACAAAAAAAATTAATGCAACAGATAAAGCAGAAATTAAACCACAGAACGTTTTGCAATAGTTTCTGCCACAAGTCAAATCCATTTCTATGTGAGAAAGAATAAAGCCAGCCACTTGTCCATCCATTGGTAAAGAACTGTCTAGGCCCTTAAGAACAGTGACAGAAGAAGATGCTATGGGAAAATGTGGCAGCAACACCAGTCAATTCTCAGGTAATGTTTCAACGGGATCTCATTTTATCACTCATTTTTTGCAATAAATCTCATGAACATGAACATATTCATGTACTACATCTTCAAAGAAAAAAGGAGAAGAAGAAGAAGTAAAAGGGTGAATAAAAAAGGCTAGAATCCATACTTCAAAGGAATAATAAATCATCTAGGATATCAGAGTAGAGTTCTTTGTTCTTTGTTTTTTGTTTTCTTATTTTTTAATGAGCATGTCCCTGTTTAAAAAACCCCATCTGTGTATACTTTCAACTTTCTTTTTCCAGCAACAAAAGGGATAGAGGGCTATTAAGTATGATAGCCTTGTCTACAACAAACTAAAAATTCTATGCTACTCACCATTCGGCCTTCTCAGGTTCCATCCGAACTACTTCAGCAAAACCAGAAAGAGCTCCTTCTGGGTCAGTCTCAACCAAGCCTAAGAAAAGAAAATAAACAAAAATAGTTAACTTAAAGGAAAAGCATAAAACCAATAATGTGAAGAAAATGATATGAGCATTTTGATACCAGATGATACTATTTGGTAGCATGAAAAGCCACACTGTTACATTTTTAGTGAACTTCTGCAAATATTTCACATAGGTCATTCTTAAATTTATCCATTGCATGGCCCCATTGGGTGTCTCATTGCACAATTTCAACCATTTTCTTTCCAGGAGCCAAATAGACATTTGGTTCTCATGTTTCACACATTCAGCATTATCAATAACTGATGTACCCTAATATTGCCGCAACAAGTATTACTAAAAATCATTGCCTCAGTGCAGTGTACAAGTTAGGTACCTTAGCTGGCACATAATCCCGTATAGCTAGGGGTGTGCCTAATACCGCCGAAACCGCCAAAACCGCACCGAACCGCACCGCCAAGGCAAATTCATTATTATTTGCCAATCGAACCGCCGGTTTTTGATAAGAAAAATGACAAATTCTAGTGACACTTTTATCAATCCGCCGGTTTCTATTTTTCTTCCAAACCGCACCGCTATTAAATTATGTTTTATAATATTCTAAAAATTCTTTTTTACTTAAGTTTGCTTGTTGTTCTATACCTTAGAATATAGTATTACATTACTGCTCGAGAGGAATTCAAGATGTCAGTAACTAAGAAGCATGGACACTTCTAAGAAGGTAACGTATCCGTGTCGTATCCGTGTCGGACACCGACACTCTTTGGACACTTTCCCGACATGTGTCCGACCCTCTTTAAAATGTGTCCTATTTTTTAAAGACCCGGACACTCTTTGGACACTTGGAGAATACATGTGTATCTCTTAAACACACATGTCTATCAATTAGACACATGTGAAACCAATTATAAGTTTGAACAAAACAACTTAAGATACAATAATAAAATAAAAATCATATAAATTCATAAGAATTATTGTCATATTTAATATTTTAATTATGTTTGAATGATATATTCATATATATAACATATAATAAATATATAAAATTATATATTTCATGCGTGTCCCCCGCGTGTCGTGTCCTGCATTTTTTGAAAATTAGCGTGTCGGCGTGTCCTTGTCGTATCCGTGTCGTGTCACGTGTCCGTGTCCATACTTCTTAGGTCAGTAATCTAAAATAAAGTTGGATTCTAATTCACTTTTCAATCTTTTTTTTTTTTCTGGCCATGTTGCAAACTTGCATCAGCTCACTTTTCAATGTAAATACTTTTCAACAGTAAACATTTTCAATATATTGTAAACCCTGAATGATATTAATTTTATGTATTGTATTTGATCATTGTACCTTCCACAGATGCTTGTAATAAACTGATGGCATAGTCGTTGATATTATCATGTTGTTGCTACACTTGCTACATCAGAAGAACGTTTCGCAAGATGCTTAACATCACAGTATCTCTGGTCTTTTTTTTACTCTTTGATTTAAGTTTTGTAATTTGAATTATATTTTTTATAAACCGCCAATCCACCCGAACCACCAAGGCAAATCTGCCATTATTTGCCAACCGAGCCGCCGATTTTTGATAAGGAAAATGGCAAATTCTAGTGATACTTTTATCAATCCGCCACCCGCCATACGATTTCTATTTTTCTTTCAAACCGCACCGACCCGCACCGCGTACACCTCTACGTATAGCACATACATTCACACACTGATCATGGCAAAATTATCTACCAATGTCAATATTGCAGAGTGGAAATGAAAATGAACAAGTAAGCTTAATAGAGGTTATACGAAAATGAAAAGAAAAAATGGGTTAAGGCTTCTCATTATACAACTATATAGGACTATATCACAGAAAAACAATCTTCGCAAGGATCAAAATTTAATGAAATCCAAAAAGTGGTGCCACAAATTTTCTACTCCCATCGAGCCCTGGAGAATTAGCTTTTGCAAATTATGAGTCAATTTGCAAACATCAAACCAAAGAAGCAAATTCCAAAAGTTGTGATATCTACCTCAAAGATCTATCTGAGACACCTCAACGTGTTAATACCAAGCAGAACAACGCATATGAAGTTGCTAGCATTAGATACCTAACCTAGCTTGTTGGATTGTGAAAGAAAATTGAATTGGAAGAGCAAAGAAGAAATTGCAACTGACTATCCATTAAGAAGATTGTTGGTAGATTTGAAGAATCCGTCAAAATTTTTCTCACAGATTCATGATAATTGTGAAAAGTTAAGGGGCCAAAACTACATATTTGTACACTTGTTTCCATAGGACCATGGAAGACAATAGCCAGAAATAAATACTACAGATTTCCTCCAAAAGATTGTAGGAGATTCTCCAATATCAATGAAGCATGAATACGGATATGGATATGGAATACAGGTACGACAACACGAATACATTGACACGATAAATGATACAATAAATTCTAAAGAAGTAGGATATGAAAACATCAAGGATAAGACAATTTATGTGTGTAAGTATATCATGAATATATTAAAAGTAAATTTTAATGATACTTGTAACAAACTATTTGTTTTTAATGATCTATCAAATATTCTGCATTTCAAATTTATACCATATTCACTTAAAAAATATTAAGGTTATGTTATTTGAACACAAACTTAGACCAAATTTGACAAGCTTTAATCACACTATTTCCTAAAATTTAAAAATATTAAGGTTATGTTAACACAAACTTAGACCAAATTTGACATGCTTTAATCGCACTATTTCCTAATTTTTCTTCTCTGGAGAGTATGCAAAATATTGAAAACTACTTTTCAATTTATTCTAACAATTATACTCTAGACACAACAAATGCCACATCTTAATTTCAAGAGAGGTCAAATACTTAGGAAAATCAATAAAGCATACTTGTTCAAAATTAAAAAATAATAATAATAATTTCTAATTATGGATACATTTGCAAATTTTTGGAAACATATCTACAAGTATCCAAGGAGTATCAATCTAATACCGGCATAATACAGATACGACTTCCTTGTATAAGTCTTTGTGCTTCATAGTCCAAGATACCCTTTACCATTATCAAGTACATAATGTCAAGATGTAGTTATTATACTACCTCCAAGAGCTTCTTCTTAGCTTTTACAAGTGCAAATTGACATGGTAACTCAACCAATTTGAATATATATACATATAAGAGACCTTCAATAATTCATATCCTCAAGGTTTTTTGTTATTTATAACAAAGAAAATTTATTAATAATAGAAAGAGGAAAGTTACAAAATTAATGGGAGGACAAAACATCCACAAAGAATACAAAAAGAAACACACAAAAAAATACATATCACACACCACCCTCCAATCCCTACCAATAAGAAACAATGGTAACACCTTAAAAGGAGATGAAACCAAAGCCCAAAATGATGATAAATGGATCATCTTATCCCATATGCTCTCTAAATCGTCAAATTTGTCAGCAAAAACTCTTTTATTCCTTCCCAATGAACCTATCAAAACTGTGGAAGCAAAAAGTAACTCAATCTTTCTTATTGGTTTGTGCGAATCCCAAATATCCACATCAACTATATGAAAAAGTTTGCACCACAATGCTAAGGCCACATGAAAATGCAAAAAAAGATGGTCAATACTTTCTTCAGCCCTTCTACACAAAATATGACACCGTGGAAGCAAAAACTTATTACATCTCCCCTTTTATGAAACAAATCATTGGTATTAATCTCTGTATGAGCCAAGGACCATACAAATGCTCTTACTTTAAGGGACACATGCATTCCAAATCACTTTATGAGCAGCAAAAAGGGTAACATTAGGATTATCGATTAACTCATGAAAGAAAAACTTGCAAGATAATACTTGAAGAATGAATGGCTTGGACGCTTTTATCAATAGCATCAATCTCAAAGAAACATAATGAATAATAGCAAACAAAGATGCCAAGCCATTAGCCTCCTCTATCAATTAGATTCCAAAAAAAACTGAAATTCCAAGACATAGAAGACTTAGAAGAAGCAACAAGAACATTATGAGAATGAGATAAAACAATATAGACAAGGAAATAAATTAACAAAAGAACAATGCCCCACCTAGACATCCTCCCAAAACATGAATATACTCCCATTCCCTACCATGAAACAAATGAAATCTGAGAAATGATCAAGTCCCTAAGAAATACGGTTTCATGTTGTTCTAGAATTTGCAGACACATGAAACTACTACTCTCAAAGATGTTAACTGCCTCACTCACAAGGATTCAGCTTGACAATTCACCATGATGTCTACTAGCTTAGAGTTGATTTGATTCCACAATCTCAACTTTCAAGTCATCAAGTTCTAACTTGTAGATACTCAAGGATCGAGCGAAGTCAATCTGTTGTGCAACCTATGCTTGCTAAACTTACACCTAAATGGAAGTTGGAGGATGAGTCGACATGTTTCCAAGATCTTCACCCTTCCACAATGTTGTTACAGACAGAGTGATTGCCATCAATTCATATTAGACGAAGAAATGAAAGATGACTTCAAGACTAGAGATGTTCTCTACCTGTGAAGCATCAACATGTTCTCTAGCCTCACATATCAATGTCTCGGACATTTGGGACACCGATACATCCTAGAAACATGTCAAACACATCCAACTAAGTGTCCGAATTTCTAAATATTTTTTGAAATCCAACATGTTAGGATATGCTGAGAAAACATTTTGCAGAGTTTCCTTTTTCAATTTGAAATCTATTGATAGTCTATGATCATTCGCATATTCGAATTTAATTTATTTACTTACCTTTTGAGTTATAATATTGGTTCTCAATGTCAACATCTTGTTCCTCGGGTTCCTCATCTGAGTATTCGAACCCATAATCCTCCATATCTGCGTCTGGAAAACACAAACCAAATTTTCAACACAATATTATACAAAAAATGGGAAGAACTAATAAGAAAGTAATACAAACCCTAAAAAACAGTCACATGTAGTAGAGGTCAAAGATGAAGATTGAACTATTCACAATGTGCAGTTATGTTTCTATACAAGCAAGAAAGGTAATAGTTTTCACTGTTAAAAAACTGAATATATGAAAATTAGGGCTTAATCAATTGGGTCCTTCCCAGTTGTCTATTTTTTATTTTTTATTTTTGGTAATTTAAAAAATGCAGCCTCCAAGAATCGAATAAGGCATCTCACGTATGGACAAGGCTATGCATTTCCACTAGACCAACTTGCCTTATACTTCCTAGTTGTCTATTTTTTTTATTTTTGTTTTTTATTTTTGTTTTTTATTTTGGATAAACTACACTTGACTTCCCCTGAGGTTTGGATAAGTTACACTCCGCCCCAAGGCAACAAATTTATGCTGACCTCTTATGTTTCATACTCGCACAACACTTTGCCCCGCCGTCAAGTCTGGTGTTAATACCAAAACAAATGTCATTAATTTCTCAAACTGAAAAGCCAAAAGTACCCTTTTATTCCTTCTAGGTAACCATTTAACCCTGATTCTAAACAGATAGGGTTGATGGCTGTGTAGAACAGTCTAAGTCTCAAGAATTCAAACAAAATATTTAAAATGCTCCATAGAACAGCATTGATTGACTGAATCAATTTGTATGACACAAAACAAACAAATTATATTGCCCTAATCATCATTCTTAGAGCCGCGGAAAGGTTTCAAAAGCATAGACCTAAACCCACATTAACCAAAAAAAAACGAGAATGGTACAAAATCTTCAACAGAAAAACACAAGGGCATGAATAAATAGCAATTCAGAACAATAACACAACCGTTTCGTCATGAAATTTTGTAATTCTTCTCAATTTACGTCAGATTTAACAAACAAAATCCACATACGAAACTCAACAGAAGGGGAAAAATAAAAACTGATAAAACGTGGAGAATTAAATCGTAGAGAGAGAGAGAGAGAGAGAGAGAATCACCAGAAGCCATGAATTGAAAGCTTGGATGGAAAATCAACCACAAGGAAGGAAGAACTGCAGAGAAGGTTTAATACTTTAATACTTGAGAGTTGAGACCGACCGACGTCTCTCTCTCTCTCTCTCTCTCTCTCTCTGCCTTTGAGTTAGAGGGAATTGGGCCCCAAAGAATTTAGATCCCATCTTTGCCTATGTTGGGCTTTTGAACTGGTGGGCCCAGTTCTCTTTCCTTTTTTTTTTTTTTCCTCTCTCCAACTTGAATATTTTACTAATTTTATTGCCAAAAAAAAAAAAAAAAGTAAAAAAGTTTTGGGTGTAATGATTTACTAAAATATATTTATTTCGTTTTTCAAATTTTAAAGTGTTGTGATTTTGATAAATGTTCACTTTTAAAAAAATCAATATTTTTGAAATACTTTTACCAAGCCTAATAAATAAGACGTATAACTACTAAAAGAAAAGGAGAACGAAAATTTACTATGACACATCTCTTTTAGAATTAGGAATGGCAATGGGGGGCAATGGGGTGGATATTAATTCTCCATCCTCATTCCCTTATAATAAATTTTCCCCATTCTCCATTTCCCATTCCCCATGGGTACCACCCTCTCCATTTTTTAATGGGTATGGATTTTCCCCAACCCACTTTAATCTCCATTTTTATTTTTTATATTTAATGTTAACAACCACTTTTTTTTTTTTTTTTTTTTTTTTAAAGGTTCACAACAAAAACTAAATATACCTTCAATCTTTTTTCTTTCTTTTTAAATATATTTAATGTTAACAATTTTTTTTATTTTTTTTTATTTTTTATTTTTTATTTTTTTTTAAGGTTCACAACAAAAGTTAAATATACCTTCAATCTTTTTTCTTTCTTTTTTAATATATTTAATGTTAACAATTTTTATTTATTTATTTATTTATTTTTTATTTATTTATTTATTTTTTAAGGTTCACAACAAAAGTTAAATATACCTTCAATCTTTTTTCTTTCTTTTTTAATATATTTAATGTTAATAATTTTTTTTTATTTTTTTTTTATTTAAGGTTCACAACAAAAGTTAAATATACCTTCAATCTTTTTTCTTTCTTTTTTAATATATTTAATGTTAACAACCTTCTTGTTTTTCTTTTGTCTTTTTTTTATAAAGGTTTTAGCTAAATATACCTTCAATCTTTTTTCTTTCTTTTTTAATATATTTAATGTTAACAACTTATTTTTTTATTTTATTTTTTATTTTTTTAAGGTTCACAACAAAAGCTAAATATACATTCAATCTTATTTTATTTTATTTGGTTCAACAACAAAATCAAATACACATTAATTAATTAATTAAAAAGTTTGTTTTATAATAATCAAATATATAATTTTGAGAAAATCAAAAAGTTTGTTTGAAGAAAGTGTTATAAGACTCATATTAAATTGCATCAGGGCATAAACAAGGAATTGTTAGCCACGGACAATTTAGACATTAAACCATCTTTCTCTTAGCAAATTTGAACAATTCATTTTAATTTATCCAAAATCTAATTATACCTTTAACAAATCTGAACCACTCATTTTAAGATATCTATGCATTACCACACCCAATCCATCCTCCATCTTCTTCCTTTAGTCCCCCACGAATTTTGTTGTTTGTTACTTTTAAAAAACAAAAAATGTTTTTTCAATTAAATTTTTACTAATTTCACAACACCATCACCACTATTCTCACTTTCACTGTCACACTACCATCACCATAGCCACTACCATCATCACTGCCGCCATCACCCCACCACTATGTAACAATTTCTATTTTCACCTTCGTTCCATCACCACCACCACCAAATATAAAAAAATATATTTTGAATTTTTTTTATAAAAAATATTTTTCATTAAAAAATATTTTCTATCTAAATAAATGAAGCATAACATTGGGAAACAAGCTGATTTCAGTTAAATCTGTTCATAACTAAGAAAAATTCTTTTAATTTAAAAAAAATTATTTAGTATGACTTTGTATCCCCTTTTTGTTTTTCTAGCAAATAAATCTATGTACCCATCATTTCTAACCAATCACAACTCATGCTTGTTTTGATTCTCTACAATTTTCTTATTTTCAAATACATTCATATATATATATATATATATGTTGTATAAATTGTGTGATAACATAAAACAAATAGATTCATACTCGTTAATTGAAATTTCAGAACAAGCAAACCATTCTGAAAATTACAATACACAACAAAATAAAATAACATAGAAAAGCAAACCGAAACCTACACTAGACAATGTCCTTAATTTTTTTTAAATAAATTTAAAAAATTCTAGATATGCATAAAATTTGACAAGAATAATGTGACAATGTTAATTAATGTGTATTTGATTTTATTGTTGAGCCAAATAAAATAAAATAAGATTGAATGTATAGCTTTGGTTGTGAATCTTAAAAAAAAAAAAAATGGTTGTGAACCTTAAAAAAAAATTTAAAAAAAAAGGAAAAAAAAATTAAATATATATTTAGCTTTGGTTGTGAATCTTAAAAAAAAAAAAAATGGTTGTGAACCTTAAAAAAAATTTAAAAAAGGAAAAAAACTAAATGTAGATTTAGCTTTTGTTGTGAATCTTAAAAATTAAAAAAAAAATGGTTGTGAACCTTAAAAATAAAATAAAAAAAGATTTGAGGTATATTTAGTTTTGGTTGTGGATCTTAAAAAAAAAAAAAAAAAAAAAAAATTGGTTGTGAACCTGAAAAAATAAATAAAAAAAAAAAGAAAAAAGATTGAATGTATATTTAGTTTTAGTTGTGAATCTTAAAAAAAAAAAAAAAAAAAAAAAAAAAAAAAAAAACATATGGGGAAATTAGTGGGTACCCATCCCCAACCCATCCCCTGTGGATATTTAAAGAATATCACCTACCCTACCCAATGGATAAGAAAAAGAGGGGAAAACCCATGTATTTGGGTTGGGTCTCCATGGATACCCACAGGGTAGGTTATCCATTGCCATCCCTATTTAGAATTTTTTTACATTTTAAATACCATATCTTGACTTGATTCATTGATGACCACTAGTTGTATTTATGATGCCCTATTGTGTGCTAAGATGAATTTTTTACTAATAATTCAACTTAAGCTATAAAAGAGATGATGATTTCTATACAATGAGCATTGTAAATTGCCTGTTTCAAAAAGATAGTCATAAGAATGAAAGTTCATCCTTATTTTTTTGATTGAAATACAAATAAGACTAAAAAAGGAGGGGATGGTGGCATCATCAGGATAAATAATAGCTTTGGTTAGAACAATGCTTGTATTTCTTTCATGATAGTCATCATTTCTTCGAAGTAGTACTACCTGTCATCGTTAGTTGTTCAGCTCTTTAAGAGGTCAATCTCTAGTACTTTATCCATCATGACATTAATGCCACTGTTGTTTGTGGGGATTGGGAGATCTTAATAAAGTTTACGGCACCCAACTAGAAAGTAGTGCAGCTTTCTACTTTCTTCAATGAATTGTGTTTTACTTGCATGTAATGTTTATAAGAAGAGAGAGATTCTCCAACTTTGTCAACAACACGTTTCTAGAGAGAGAGTTTGAGAGAGCAAAAGAAGAGAATACACATTTGGAGATGAAGGTTGAGAAGGGAAAATCCAATAAGCAGAATGCGCCGAGCTATGTATGTGCTCGGTTTAGAAGTGTGGACCGAGCTATGTGTGCAATTGAGGGGAATTTACACCAAATAAGGGATCGGACTATATGTGGAATGGGCTAACCCAAGGATAGTACGAGCTAATGACACCGTCCTCTGTATAGACCGAGCAATATTTGGTCGAACCATGGTTGACCAATTGGACAACTCGAAGCTGAGCCGATTGATGGAAGTTGGTAAACGACCTTGTGCCGAGTTATGGGTAGCACGGCAAGAGTCGCTACGTGGCCCAATTGGAGTGCGAGGAGGAAAACCCACCAGTAGTTACGAATCAATACCATTTGGCGGTTTGGGCAGTACAACCGTACGTCCAGAAAAGGACGAGCAGAGTGGTGCGCGCAGGAGTTATTTAGACTATGCAGTGGCTCCATACAACAGGTTTGAATTTCTGGCTACCTAGAGCTCTATCTCTCTTTTGTCTTCTTTCTCTTTCTCTCTCTAAAAGCGTGCTAAGTTGATCGTCGGAGGGGCTTTCCAGCATCACACCCGCCAGGGAGCTCACCGTCGTTGTGTTCTTAGGTTATTTGGAGTAAAGCAAAGCTTGGACACGAGAAGTATAGACAATGATGAATATTTGCTCCCTGTACAATTGGCGCCGTCTGTGGAAATCCGACAGACAAAACCTTATCCTTCAAGCTTTTCCGGTCATCTTTTATGGCAAACAATGACGACATTACGTTGTCTACCATCGACAACATCACTCTAGAGTTCGTTCGGTGCAGAGATGGCCTGCCCGCTATTCCGACGATGGCTGGTTTGAAGACCTCTAAGCGAGGACTTCCCAGATATGCGCGAGACAAGCATGCAAGATGTTCTAGGCGCTTTGTCAGTCCAGAAAAGCATCGCCGACGGCGAGATTCACACACTTAGCACCTGGAAGACAAGTTGAGAGAACAAGATACCATCATTAAGAAAATGGCGACGAAGATGGAGGCCATAAGACGCCAGTTGAAAGGAAAGGGCGCCGCTAGAGTGAGAAACCACAGTGAGCACGCCTATTCCCGCCGTTCTGGCAGTCAGAATAAATGCCGCACCCCTTCACTCTCTGTCACAAGAAGTTTCAGAGCTGGAGACTGTGTCACGCTGGCAACGATATCTCGCATGCAAGACAGCAATTACCATCCCTCACGTCCGATGACGACGTCGAGATATTCTCGCTCTGATCGTTTGAAAGAACTGAGTGATGTGTTGGGGAAGCACGCTCGCCAACGGGAAGCATATAGGGTGCCTACTTTGCAGCAGCTGGTCCTTAGAGGGCCAGCCAATGAAGAGGTTGCTATGCCACCACCACGCTTGACGATACTCGTGCCACCAGACAGAGAGTTGGCAAGGCTGAGCATCACCCCTTTTTCCGTAGAGATAGAGAACACACCGCTCCCCCTTAGGTTCCATCAGCCAAAGTTTACGTTCTATGACAGGAAAATTGACCCATACATGCACGTAAGCCATTTCTAATAAGTTATGGCAAGGCATAGGCGTAACAATGCACTCATGTGCCTTATTTTCCCATCAAGTTTGGATGAATTTGGCCTAAAATAGTTTGAGAGGTTGTTGAAGGAGAGTATCGAGAGATGACAGTAGTTGGCGGAGGCGTTCGTGACTCGATTCAAAACCAACACCAAAACCCCCAAGGAAGTCGACCACCTTCTGGGAATTAAGATGGAACCGAATGACTTGTTGAAGGCGTATAATGCCAAGTATTGGGAGACATTCAATGAGGTTCTTGATTCCCCGACGAATCTAGCAATCACCCAAAATAAGCACTGTTTTCCAGTCGGACGTAGACTGAGAGACTCGCTCACAATAAATCAACCGTTGGACATGGAACTGCTCATGAAATGTATTAATGTGCACATTCAAGTTGAAGATGATGCAACCACAGCTACCGTGAAGGCAAGTCCGGTAGTAGAGGACAAGAGAGTAGCGGAAAAGATTCAAGCAGTCAAACAAGAGGATGGCCGTGCAAACAACCCTAGAAGAGATCTAGGGAGTTCGGTTTTAGAATTAGTTAGTAAGAAGGCCGAGGAAAAGGGGCATAAAATTCGCAGGATATAAATGGCCGAGCTATTCCCAGAACGTAGAACATTGTTAATCTGAAATTTTATTCTTAGTTCTATTTTTGTAACGCATTCTATTATTGACGTAATGAAACAAGTAGACTATCTTCTTGAAAATTGTTGTATTTCTGCCTTGCCAAGCGAATTTAGTGCGATCCAAGGGACAACTGACAATCATTTTGACAGAAAGATAAGAATTCCTTACTAGGCTGATTTTGCTTGCCAAGATGAAAGTTGGTGTTTTTTTCAACTTTGAAATTCCTTGCCAAGCGGATCTTGCTAGGTAAGAGGCAAGAGGTTTGTTGATGGTTTTGATCAACTTTAGAATTCCTTGCCAAGATGATTTTACTCGCCAAGAAGTCTTATCAAGTTGATTTTGCTCGCCAAGATATAAGTCGCCGAGCTGATTTTGCTCGCTATCTTTGAAGTTCCTTACCGAGCTGATTTTGCTCACCAAGAAGCAAGTTGCTAAGATGACCTTCCTTGCCAACTTTGGAGTTCCTTGCCGAGCTGATTTTGCTCGCCAAGAAAGCAAGTTGCCGAGCTGACCTTGCTCGCCAACTTTGGAATTCTTTGTCGAGCTGATTTTGCTCACTGGGAGCAAGTTGCCGAGCTAATTTTGCTCACTATGAAGCAAGTTGCCGAGCTAACTTTGCTTACCAACTTTAGAGTTCCTTACCGAGCTGATTTTGCTCGCCAAGAAGCAAGTGCTGAGCTGACCTTGCTCGCCAATCTTGAAATTCCTTGCCGAGCTAATTTTGCCAGCCAAGAAACAAGTTACCGAGCTGACGTTGCTCGCCAACCTTGGAGTTCTTTGCAGAGATGATTTTGCTCGCCAAGAAATCAAGTTGCCGAGCTAACTTTGCTCACCAACTTTAGAATTCCTTGCCGAGCTGATTTTGCTCACCAAGAAGCAAGTGCCGAGCTGACCTTACTCGCCAACCTTGGAGTTCTTTGTCGAGCTGATTTTGTTTGCCAAGAAGCAAGTTACCGAGCTGACCTTGCTCGCCAACTTTGGAGTTCCTTGTCGAGTAGATATTTGCTCGCTAAGAAACAAGTGGCCGATGTGACCTTGCTCACCGACCTTGAAGTTCCTTGTTGAGCTGGTTTTGCTCGCCAAGAAGCAAGTTGCCGAGCTGACCTTCCTCGCCCACTTTGGAGTTCCTTGCTGAGCTGATTTTTGCTCGCCAAGAAATAAGTGGCCGAGCTGACCTTGCTCGCCAACTTTGGAGTTCCTTGCCGAGTTGATTTTGCTTGACAAGAAACAAGTCGTCGAGTTGACCTTTGCTCGCCGACCTTGAAGTTCCTTGCTGAGTTAATTTTGCTCCCCAAGAAGTAAGTCGCCGAGTTGACCTTGCTTGCCCACTTTGGAGTTCCTTGCCCAGCTGATTTTTGCTCACCAAAAAGCAACTGGTCGAGCTGACCTTGCTCGCTAACTTTGGAGTTCCTTGCCGAGCTGATTTTGCTCGCCCAGAAGCAAGTTGTCGAGCTGACCTTCGCTCGCTGACCTTAAAGCTCCTTGCTGAGCTGATTTTACTCACCAAGAAGCAAGTTACCGAGTAGATTTTGCTCACTAACTTTAGAGTCCTTGTCGAGCTGATTTTGCTCGCCAAGAAGCAAGTAACTGAGTTGACCTTGCTCACCAACCTTGGAGTTCCTTGCCGAGCTAATTTTGCTCGCCAAGAAGCAAGTTGCTGAGTGAACCTTTTTTGCCAACTTCGGAATTCCTTGCCGAGCTGATTTTGCTCGCTAGGAAGCAAATTGTCGAGCCGACTTTGCTCGCCAACTTTAGAGTTCCTTACCGAGCTGATTTTGCTCGCCAACTTTAGAATTCCTTGCCAAGCTGATTTTGCTCGCTAAGAAGCAAGTTGTCGAGCTGACCTTGCTCGCCAACCTTGGAGTTCCTTGTTGAGATGATTTTGCTCACCAAGAAAACAAGTTGCCGAGCTGACTTTGCTCACCAACTTTGGAATTCTTTGCCGAGTTGATTTTGCTCGCCAAGAAGCAAGTGTCGAGTTGACTTTGCTTGCCAACCTTAGAGTTCCTTATCGAGCTAATTTTGCTCGCCAAGAAGCAAGTTGCCGAACTGACCTTGCTCGCCAATTTTGGAGTTCCTTGCTGAGCAGATTTTTTCTTGCCAAGAAGCAAGTGGCTAAGCTGACCTTGTTCACTAACCTTGAAGTTTCTTGTCAAGCTAGTTTTGCTTGCCAAAAAGCAAGTCACCGAGTTGACCTTGCTCGTCCACTTTGGAATTCCTTGCCGAGCTGATTTTTATTTGCTAAGAAGCAAGTGGTCGAGCTAACCTTGCTCGCTAGCTGATTTTGCTTTCCAAGAAGCAAGTCACCAAGTTGACCTTTACTCGCCAACCTTGAAGCTCCTTGCCGAGTTGCTTTGCTCGCCAAGAAGTAAGTCGCTGAGCTAACCTTGCTTACCCACTTTGGAGTTTCTTGCCGAGCTAATTTTTGCTCGCCAAGAACCATGTAGCCAAGTTGACCTTGCTCGCCAGCTTTGGAGTTCCTTGTCGAGCTGATTTTACTTGCCGAGCTGATTTTGCTCGCCAACTTTAGAGTCCTTGCCGAGCTGGTTTTGCTTGCCAAGAAATAAGTTGCCGAGCTGACCTTGCTCACCAACCTTGGAGTTCCTTGCCGAGCTAATTTTGCTCGCCAAGAAGCAAGTTGCCAAGCTAACCTTTTTCACCAACTTTGGAGTTCCTTGCTGAGTAGATTTTTGCTCGCCAAGAAGCAAGTGGCCGAGTTGACCTTGCTCGCCGACCTTGAAGTTCCTTGCCGAGTTGATTTTGCTCGCCAAGAAGCAAGTCGCTGAGCTGACCTTGCTTGCCGACTTTGGAGTTCCTTGCCGAGCTGATTTTTGCTCGCCAAAAAGCAAGTGGCCGAGCTGACCTTGCTTGCCAACTTTGGAGTGCCTTGCCAAGTTGATTTTGCTCGCCAAGAAGCAAGTTACCGAGCTGACCTTTGCTCGCCGACCTTGAAGTTCCTTGCCAAGCTGATTTTGCTCGCCAAGAAACAAGTCGCCGAGCTGATCTTGCTCGCCAACCTTGGAGTTCTTTGTCGAACTGATTTTGCTCGCCAAAAAGCAAGTGGCCAAGCTGACCTTGCTCGCCAACTTTGGAATTCCTTGTCGAGCAGATTTTGCTTGCCAAGAAGCAAGTCGTCGAACTGACTTTGCCCTTGTTGAGCTGATTTGGCTTGCCAACTTTGGCATTTCTTGCCAGGCTGATTTTACTTGCCAAGGAAGTTACCAAGCTAATTTTGCTTGCCGAGAAGTAAATCGCCGAGCTAAGCTAGTTAAGTGGTTAACACGAAAATCGAAGAACATTTTGAGAAATTTGAGCTATGAAGATTTGTGTAGCAGTGCAGCGTGGGCCCCGAAAACAAGTGATGAAACTTGACCGACCTATCATGAAGCTTGATGACAAACCGAGCTGAAATGAAGATTATACAAGAATAAAGTAATCCCAATCAAGTTGCAACCGATGGGATTAATAGGCAATTGAGAAGGGAAAATCCAATGAGCAGATTGGACCAAGCTATGTATGTGCCCGGTCGAGAAGTGTGGACCGAGCTATATATGCAATTAAAGGAAATTTATACCGAACAAGGGATTGAACTACATATGGAATGAGCCGACCTAAGGATAGTACAAGCTAATGACACCATCCTCTGTATAGACCGAGCAATATTTGGCCGAACTATGGTTGACCGGTTAGACAACTTAGAGCTTAGCTGATTGATGGAAGTTGGTAAATGGCCTTGTGTCGAGTTATGGGTAAGATGACATGAGTCGTTACGTGGCCCAATTAGAGTGTGAAGAGGAAAACCTGCCAGTAGTTACTCGTCAATACCGTTTGGCGGTTTGGCCAAATGTTGTTTGGTAGTATTAATGCGTATACGTGTAAGGAATGGAGAGGGCAGTACAACTACGTGTCCAGAAAAGGACAAGCAGAATGGTGCGCACAAGAGCTATTTAAACTGTGCAGCGCCTCTATACAACAAGTTTGAATTTTTGGCTACCTAGAGCTCTATCTCTCTTTTGTCTTCTTTCTCTTTCTCTCTTTAAAAGGTGCTAACTTGATCGTCGAAGGGGCTTTCCGGCATCACACCCACGGGGTAGCTCACCGTCGTTATGTTCTCAGGTTATTCGCAGTGAAGCAAAGCTTGGACACGAGGAGTACGGACAGCGACGAATATTTGTTCCCCGTATAGAGGTCATCAGCTTTCCGGCGAGGCTCCTCCTACTTTTGCCTGCTCTAATCATCAAAGGCTAAAAGGAGCAATGCTTCTCAAGCACTTTGGCTGATAGATCTAGTTCAGATATAGTGCTTCATTTATCCTCTTTGATCTCCTTGTTGCTAGTTGCTTTGGTGGTTGGTTTTTCTTTTTCTTGTTGTTTCTTTGTGATTTAGTTTTGTGTTTAATAAGGTTGTGATGAGCTGTGCTGTTGCCCAAACTGTTGATGAACTCTTGGTATAGCCCTTGGTTACAATGCAACGACGATCTCATTGTATTGTCATGCTATATTCTTTCGGCCACTTTAGTTATGAGCTTGTCCTTGGGGCCTATTTAGTCCTTCACTCACCCTTGGTGTTTTCTATATTTCAACGATTGCTTAGCTCCATTTTGTTGTCTACTTCAGCTTCTGATGTTTGTTCTATATGTAAATAATTTTATGGTGTTATGCATATAACAACCTTCATAATCCAAAATCATGAACTATCATGATTAATAACATAATGCGAAAAATAAATAACATACCCGGATTAGTTATGTGAAACGTTTGAGTGACCAAAAATTGATTGAATATAAACCTAATAATAATATTAGTGGAAAAAAAAGTTTCTCTCTCTTGACCCTCTTTAGAATACATTATATTCAGAATAATTAATGGGTGATCTAAATATATTTTATAGATAGAGAGAAGAGCAGTTTCCTAATATAACTATAACTCCACTTGTCCATCAAAGTAAGAGATTTGGAAACTACTCCAGCTATTAATCAATCAAACAATAACTTGTGATTCAAGATATGAAACTATAATCCTATTAAATCTATAATTCATATTGCCATATCATGTGGGTTACCATAATGACTAAATAATTAAATTTAGTCTTACATTCTCCCACTTGTCCCATATGATAATATACATCAAGATTTAATAAGGTAAACATTAGGTGCACAATAAATCATATCCAACCTTACTTTAATTCGGTCATATCATAATATTATAATTAAATAATTCACTAATGTGAGTCATAGCAATTCTACACCAATAGTGCGACATAGTCCGTTCTATGTACTACAACACTAGTAACTAGTTTAATATAGTCCTTAGGTGAGGAATGTATTTAAAAGGTCCAATAATGTCTTTTATCAAAGACTATTCATGTTATCATTCATTCATTCTCATATATGTACGTATATCATTCATAACATGAAACATATCAGAAGCACAGTTAATGAGATTTCAATTTGTCAAATAGCACAATCAATCATAAACAGCTATTATGGATTACATTCAAGACACATTCAACTGACAAGTTTCGTAATTGTCTTTAAGCGTAATCCCTTCATCAATAGATTTGCATTTAAAAGTTATGTACTTATATGTTTTATTGACACTTTTTGTTTCTAAAATTCTTCTTTAACGACAAAGTATTTCAGTTCCATGTTTTTAGCATCATTAGAATACTTGTCATTCTAAGAAAATAAAATAATTACGAAATTATCACAATAAATTCTCAACGATTTGGCAACAAAAGTCGACAATCCCAAATCCTGAGATGAAGTTCTGCAATAACAATTCATGAATTATGGTCTCAAAGCACACCATAAATTCAACTTTCATAGGAGATATTTATTATAGTTCATTTCACACTTTTCATAATATTTCTTCTTCACATAATAAGAATAAATAATCAAAAGTAAACTTTCTACTATCAAAACATCCTCCAAAGTCTGAATCTAAGTAACCAATTAATTCAAGATTATCAGACCTCATAAATGTGAGCAAGTAATCTTTTATTCCTTATAATTACCTTATCACTTCCTTATTTGATCATTAAGCTTCTTACAATAAATGTATAAAGAATCGTTTCCATTCCATTTCTATAAATTTTTTGCATAAGACTTGATTTATTTCCTTTCGAAACATGGATAACTTTATGTGAATATTCTTTTATTTTGAATCTCTATAGAACTTTTAATATATACCTTTTGAGACAATCTCAACAATATATTCATGTGTTTCATTCAGAAATATTTTAATTTCTATCACATAGGTTGTATTACTAATATATTTCATTTCAAAATTCTTAAAGAGAAATTTCTTAACTCGTGCAATAAATCACGTGCATTATTGACAAGAAAAATATCATCAACATACAAAATCATAAATATAGATTTGCTCCCACTGATCTTTGGCTATGTACACTAATAAAAAAATGTTTTCTTTAAATCCAAAGGAAAAATAGTATCATAAAACTTAAGATACAATTTTTAGAAAGCTTGTTTAAGTCTACAAATTGATTTCTTAAGTTTGCGAGTCACATTTTCATTTTTCTCAATAGAGAAACCTTTGAGTTGATCTATACAAAAATTCTCATCTAAACTCTCTTTCAGAAAATTAATTTTCATATACATTTAATGAAACTCAATATCATAATGAGTTACTAATGCCATAATGATTCTAAATCAACCCTTTAAGATACAAGGAAAAAATGAATATCTCATTGTAATCAATGTCAACTTTCTGAGTAAAATATTTGGCCACATATCTAGCATTATATCATTTTATATTGCCCTTAGAAAAATAAAATTTTTTGTAGCCTTAAGCAATTCAACGAAATCCCAAATTTCATTATGGTCCATTGATTTCAACTCATCATTCATGACATCAATTCATTTAGTAGAATCAATACTTTTTATAGCTTGTGACAATAAAACCGAGTCTTTACTTATCCTAATATTATAATAAGATTGTTATAGATATACTACATAATCAATCGAAATGACAAATCTCTTTACTTTATGAGATCTTCTTAATGTTATTTCTTGTGGTTCTTCTGCAACTTTTCATTGGTGATAATTACATTATGGATTCATTTGTTGCTCCAAGACATTAAGTTGTTTAACAACTATAGAAAAGAGAATTTCCCTCAAATTATGCGTAATGATACTTGTACCCAAACTTATTGAATAATCACATTTCATGATTTATCACTCCTATGGATTTCACAATTCTTATTAAATTTGATATTTTTGGTTTCTACAATTCTTGTACTATGGCCAAGATAGTAAAACTAATACCCTTTGAATTTTCAAGATAATCAACAAAATAACCACTGATTACTCTAAAATCCAATTTCTTTTCATGTGGATTAATGATTCTAATTTTGTAGACAACCCCAAACATGTAGGTGTCTTAAATTCGGTTTCCTTCCTGTTCATAGTTCAAAATGAGTGTTTGGAACGGCCTTACTAAGAACCCGATTCTATATGAAAACAATAGATCATAACAACAAACATCCACAATGTTATGGGTATTTAGAAATTATTTAACATACTCCTAATCATATTCATTAGAATATAATAATATTTCTTAGCTACATGATCCTGCTGAGGTATTATGCCTTTCATAGAGTTTATCAAATAGACTTGTACTTTGCACTATCTTTATGTTTTTCACATTTTTGTTTAATTGTCTTTCTTCCTTAATAATGTACATCTTAATTGTGTCCATTTACTAAAGATCTGTTATGCAATAAATAAATAAAATCATAAAGTGAAAATTCATCTATAAAAGTGATAAAATACCTTTATTTACCAAACATGAAGTGTCAAAAGGGCACATTAATGCCTATTTGGGTAGTACGAAGAAGTTCTGTATATCCTGTGGCAATTACTTAATGTGATTGAATTTTAATGCAACCCACACTCCCACTAAAAGCACTAAAATTTAAATTCAAAAGAATCTCATCTTTACTAGTCCTTATAACTTTTTTTTTTCCAGAAAAATAGTACAATCTTTTATGCCACAAGTTTGAGGAGTTTTCATTTATCAAGTTATATTTAGAACCAACATAATGATGCAAGATAAATTAAAATTTTGAGAAATCATTAAATTTTAATCAATCCCGTTATAGACCCCCACACAAATATGACCCCCACTGATGTGGTAACTGATCTGGGTGTGTGAAGAAGAATTACAGTGGAAGAAGGTGTGATACAAACACCTATGAGAAAAAAACAATTCTTTTTCACTCCCTTTGACTTTTCTCTTTCTCACTCTAGCATCCTCCGGCATACTCCCTCTCTTGCATCCTCTGTTTCACCCCTCTCCGGCAACTCCTTCCATTTACCGACGCCGCCAACACCGTCGCAAACCTACCGCGACCTTCTCTCTCTCTTTCTCTCTCTCTCTCTCTCTCTCCCCCCTTCCTCTCCTTCATCTCCGGCGTCTCTCGCTCTCCTCCATCTTTGTGCCCTCAATAAGTCTCATAAAGACCACCGATGTTCTTTTTCCTATCATTCCAATGCTATTACTGAAATAAACCATTCGACTGGCCAAAAAAACCACCGACCAACCCAAAAAAATGCTGACCGACCAACTTTTTTTCTTTTTTTTACCCACCAAAAGTCTAGAAAGAAACTCATTCATCATGATTACATAGACATATGTTTATACAATTAGAATTCTCAAAACTATATTCAACAGCAGTTTAACAAAAAAATCAAACAAGAAAATTTTCAATTATACAAACCCACCTCCTCTTCCTCTTCTTCTTCTTCTTCCTCTAATTTTTCAGATTGTAAAAAGCATATATATAATTATAAACATACAAAGAGAGGGGGAAACAAAGCATATATATAATCATGTAGAGAAACATTTTAATCGTGGTAAGTTTACTTTTTCTCCATCACTAGAAAAAGCTTCAATGTAAGAAACAAAAAATCAAAGCATTTTGGTCAAGGTGGGCAGAGAGAGAAAGAAATGAGAAACAGAAAGCAAGGAAGGAGAATGAGAGAATGGGGTAGGGGAGGAATAGGGGGCTTGAAGGAGTAGAGTCGACTGTCGATGGGTAAAAGGGGAAGGGGGCTGTTGCTGCTGCTGCTGCTACTGCTACTGTTGGCGATGATGGTGAGTTTGACAGTTTCTAGAGAGAGAAAGTAAGAGGATGCCAGAGAGGGATCTGATTTGGATCAAGAGGGGAGAGAGAGAGAGAGAGAGAGAGAGAGAATTGAGCGTGAGTCTTTTTTCATGTGGGACTTTTTACGTCAGTGGTGATGCTAGTGGGGATCCTCAATTGGGGAGACGAAACATTTTCCAACTTTAATTTATATAAACCATCATAAATAATATCAAAATTAGCAAAAGAGGTATTTTCAATAAATTAAACTTTTATTCTAAATTTTGAAAATAACCATCAAGGCTAATTAAGTTTAGACAAATCAATAAATAATTTTTTCAAAATTAGAATGAACATAAAATTTTTGAACAAAATCTAAATAATGATCAATGTCCAAAAAATAAATGATAAAACCCAATAATTTCAATTAGAGTTTTAACATAATCAGTTTGAAAATAATCTTGCACCGTATTAAAAACATGAGTGGCCATTTTCTTTCTTATGAGATTGAAAATTTTGAGCAAACTGATTTTCTTTATGTAGTTATTTCTTTATATCATTTTCGAAGCATTCTCTTTTTTTTTTTCGGCTCCTTGAATTACAAGATCAATAAATGATATCTCAATTACATAAATTTTGTCTTTTTTTAAATAAACATACTAGTCAATTTATTAACTTCCTACTTGCTATTCATAGAATTATAGTTAATATAAATGATCCATACTAAAGAGATAAATAGTTAAAAATAAATTGCACGAAAACGAACTCATTCACAAATATTTTTAAATTCTTTAATTGAGTAGTCAAGTTAGACAATTCAATAACATGCTCATACATCTCATGCATACCATTAAACTTTATGCTGGTAAGCTTAACCATAAGTGTCCTAGCAAAAAACTCATTAACAGTTCGGAAACATTCTTTCACATTATTTAGCATTATCAATTTAAGGAAGTTAAAACTTAATATTTGTTATAATCATTCGCATAAAAACATAAAATTTATTTGTTCATCCTTTTATACTTTATGAAAAGTCTTTTCTTTCTTTCATATTGTTTGAATCATAATAGCAGCAAATTTCTCAAATAAAATCAAAATTCAGAATATCGAGATGAAACTGAACTTATTCTATTCATTTTGAAAAATCTTTTTCATTTAAAATCGAAACAAACTAAGTATACAAATATAGCGAAATAAAACTTGAATCAATAATTCATGCTCACTACATTAATGCTAAGAATAATCAATAATTGACAATTAGTCAAGATAAACTCATGTTTAAACAATCACAAATAGTATCACTGTGATCTACCTCTGGGATAATCTAATGACATACTATTTAACAATTATGGTGATTCCTTTCACCAATAGGACTAATTGATAAAATATTCATAATGAAGTAGGTTTGTTACCTTTGGGTATTTATTCCAATATCAATTATGAATACCCATCAACTATCATATTCCAATTCAACAATTACTTATAAGTGGTGTACCTTTGGGCTAACCTAATATCTTTATAGTTAAAGAAATGCGATTTGCAAAGTCATTATTTTTTAGTACTTGGGAAGGGTATTAAATTTCAATTATTTGATTTGATATCTATTTGTCATTTCGATTGAGTCATTTTGGTAACTACCAATCGTATCATAATTTAGATTTTAAATCAAAATAAAAACTTTGCATAGACATTATGGAATAAATAATAATTTATTCACAATTATTCATCACCATAATCATAATGCATATTAGTAAATCATAAGAATAATATTAAGACAACAAATATTAACACAATTCATATTCAATATCATATAAGAATATATACTTTTGTACCTCATCAAACCAACCACAAAAATCAAACTGATACATAATGGTGGTAATAACATCATATTGAAATACTTTTTAGAGGTTACAATTAGATCCTTAAATAGCAATACGTTTGGTACTATAAAGATCACAATAAAATTTTAATATGCTTTCTCATACTAAAATTTGATAACACAATTTAGCAAAACATGAATAATAATGATTCATCATGTAATACTAAATATCTTTAGGCATTATTTAAAATTTACAAGCACTAAATCAAACAATACAATGATCACCACTCACTAAATCTTCTCTCATAATAAAGACAAAATTAAATCATAAAGCGTAATCGTGGTCTGAAATTGATATAGGTAATCAAATTCAAATCATATTTATTTAATTGAAAAGTCATGATGTTCGGAAATACTGGCTCTGATACCACATGTAAATAATTTTATGGTGTTATGCATATAACAACAACCTTCATAATCCAAAATCGTAAACTATCATGATTTTCACAAATAATAACGTAATGCGGAAAATAAATAATATACCCGGATCAATTATGTGAAGCGTTCGAGTTACCCAAAATTGATTGAACATAAATCTAATAATAATATTAGTGGAAATTTTTTTTCTCTCTCTTGACCCTCTTTAGAATACATTATATTCAAAATGATTGATGAGTGATCTAAATATACTTTTATAGGGAGAGAGGATCAGTTTCCTAATATAACTATAACTCCACTTACTCATTAAAGTAGGAGATTTGAAAATTACTCTATCTATTGACTAATTAGATAATGACTTGTGGTTCAAGATATAGAATAATAATCTTATTAATCTATAATTCATATTGCCATATCATGTGAGTTACCATAATAACTAAATAATTAAATTTAGTCTTACACTGTGGACGTTTTATGGTCCTTCGCTTAACACCGCCGCCAATTATTTTTTCAATGGCCACTCAGATTAAGATATAGTCTTTTGATCCTTTAAGTGTTGCAACTCTTTCAAGATCATCTATTTTCTCGACCAAGGTCATTCTTTGTTGGTGCATCTTTGTGTTTTATCACCGATGAGATGATTGAGAGGCCTACTCAATTTTTAAGGACGATCTTTCTCTTATGCATGTTGATCAATGAGATTGTTTTCTAACAATGAGTTGGATGGGCTTTTCAACATCTACAACCTCGACTAAGACATCATCTTCATCGGACTACACTTTTCCTTTAAGATTTGATGTTTTGACTTTTTTTTTTTCATGATATGTATATATCTTAGCTTGTTGTGTGCTTGTTTGTTTGCTTTTGTTTTGTACGTTCTTCTATAACCTTTTTGTTATTTTGAATATGAATAGTCATATGCGTTTGATATTTCTCAAACGATGAATTGTATATATATAACATACACTACAACAAAAAGCACTTTTGGCGACCAAAACTGCATTTTTCGTCGCTGATAGTAGTAGAATTGGCGACTAAAATGGAATTAGTCGCTAAAATTGATCACTTTTGCAGACTAAAAGAGTTTAGTCGCCAAATATAAGGGTATTAGCGACTAAAAGGCAGTTTAGTCGCTGAATGTAGGGGTTTTAGCGACTAAAGGTTGTTTAGTAGCCAAAAGTCACGGTTTTTGGCGACTAAAAATGATTTAGTAGCCAAAAGTGATGGTTTTGGCGACTAAACGACAGTCTGGTCGCCGATTATAGGTGCTTTGCCGACTAAAAACAGTTTAATCGCTGAAAGTGAAGCTTTTTGAACACCTACTTTCAATTTTGAATACTCAAGCAACTTTAATTGAACACCAAGCCCAACTTTACTCGAAATTTTGCACTCAGTCACAGCCCGCTCATAAGTTATCTTTTAATTTTAAATAGGTATTACAAAATAAGAAGGTTAACATATTTCTATTAGTATATTTGTTTGTACAATTAACATTGATTTTACCAATCATGATTGTAACCATAGAAATAAGATTTTTGGAAATGAAACTCGTAAGAGTAAATTATGTTGTTTAGTTGATGAATGATTGTCATGGTTACATTATTAAAAATGATACATTTTATGATCTAAACAATAAAGTTATCATGCAATGACTTCAAATATGAAAAGTCAATCCCCGTAAATGTCTATGTATCTAATGAAGCAATAAGTGGGGTTTAAAACACAATGTTTTCAAGTTGAAATAATTTTTAAAATAAAAAACAATTATTTTTCAATTAAAATTGACAAAAACCTTTTAATTTAAGTGATTAGACAAATATTTTGAAGGGCAAATTATACTAATTGTCCCTATACTTTGAAACTTGTGTCACTTTGGTTTTTAACTTTTCAATTGCGTCACATTTAACCATAAATTTTGAATCTTGCTCAAATAAGGACAATTGAAGATACCATTGCTCAATTTCAATGGTAAAGTCGTCATTTTGATAAAATATAAACTAATTTCAAAAAAATAAATGTCAAAAAAATATTTTTAAATTTTTAAAAATTATTTCTACCCACAAAAGATAAAATTATGTAAAATTGATAAATCTTTTACACATTTATTTATTTATGTTTTTTACCAAATTAATTTTTATTATGTGTTTGGATGATAATCATATAATGGCTGGTTATTTTATTTTCATTAAATTAGTTTTTATTTTTTCAAAAGTCAAATATTGTAATAACTTTGATATGATTATTAAACTAATCCATTAAATCAAAAAATTCAAAACTAAAAACATTTCATATATTAAATATATCGATTACATATTAAAAGCCTAACAACCACCAATTACATGATCATCATCCAAACATATAATAAAAATTAATTTGGTAAAATAAATAAATAAATAAATGCATAAAAGATTTATCAAGTTTACATAATTTTATTTTTGGTGGGTAGAAATAATTTTTAAAAATTCAAAAATATTTTTTTTTGACATTTTTTTTTGTCAAACTAGTTTATATTTTATCAAATTGATGACTTTGCCTTGAAATTGAGCAGTGGTCTTCAATTATCCTTATTTGAAACTAGATTCAAAATTTATGGTCAAATGTGAGTTAGTAACCAAAGAAACAGTTACCTGAACAATAGGAACTATTAGTGTAATTTGTCATATTTTGAATAGTAAATAAATATATAAATAATAATTAACCACACCAAAGAGTGGAGTGATTGTAATTGGCTGAAATGTTAGCATTTTTATGGACTACGGTGGCAATTTTATCCTTTACTTATAGATATCACAGATAATTATGTATATATATATATATATATATATGAGTATTGCTATTAGCACCTTATCAGTGTTTTAGACTTCCCATTTTTTAATCTTTTTATTACAATAATAACTTCAAATGAAATTACTAAAAAGGACATCAATAAGTTTGGGACACCCTATCTTATAATTAAGTTCACACACCCATTACATCATGAGTTAGGGTTTATGAGAGTACCCACCTGCATCACCACCCATCCATCATCCCCAAATCCCACATTCAAAACCTATACACCCTCAAAACCTTGAAAACTCTTTGGCGGCAATATTCCGGCAATAACGGTGGCAACCATTTGATTACCTATACTTCTCCGGCAATGATAATGAGTGAAATTTTTCCGATAATCACAACTTCATGAGACAAGAGTACAACAATAAAAGCTCAGAAGAGATTCATAACTTTGATGGGGTTCTTAGCTCAGAGGAGATTGACTTTGTAAGGGTACATTTTTTGAGAAAAATAATGAAAATAATAAAAATTGTTCGCCATTTTTTTGGGATTGAACTGCTGAACATATGACCAAAATTCAGGAACACAGGGCCGAACATTGTTCATTTGTTTGGGAATAGGTAATCGAACATTTCTTATTTGTTCGAGAACAGATAACCAAAATTCATGGAGATCACAGAACCCACAAAATGGAAATTTTGAATCAACAACAAAAAATCCTATATTTATTTTCTCATGTTATGAACAAATATGTGGAGATGAAGTAATCACTTTAGTGGGTTTTTTCAGAATTTTGAGGAGAGAGGCTTTTTGGGGTGTGGGGGTGTGCATTCAATTGAATGGGTGGAATGTTTTCATAAGAATAATTTTGATATTATTTAGGGGAAAGAAAAGAAATTTTAAAGGTTTTAGAATTTATAAGTAGGGGTCTAAAAAAATTAGAGGTTCAATATAATTAATAGAGTATTAATAGCAGCACTCATATATATATAATACGAAAAAAATGGGAAATTAAATAAAATAATATGATGATCACAACAAAATCCATTAGGTCATTTAACTAGAGTGTAATTTATAAATAAACTAGAAGAATCGTATCATTTACGATGTGTTTGGTTGAGAGATTTAAGAAGGGATAGAAAAATAAATGGAAAATGTTTGTGAAACTAGGTGAAATATAGGTATATTTTATTCACATTTCACCTATCTTTTCCCTTTCCCTTTTCAAATCTTTTTACAAATCTCCCAACCAAATACAATGTTAAGAAATCTCAAAAAACATCTCTACAATTATGAGAAATGTCAATAAATTTTTTTTCATCATCTTCTTTTTTTGTTTTTAACATGAGTCAATGCAAAAACATCCAATCTATTTAGAAACTTGACTATTTTAGTTAGTTTTTTTAATTTTTTTAACTATTTTAGTTTGGCTAAAAAAATTATGTTTGGAAAGATAGTTTGGTTTTTTTTTTTGATAATTGATTTGATGGTTGTGATAGAAAAAGTGAAATAATTATAATTTGAATGTAATATTTTATCTTATTAATAATTTTAACCTATTTCATTTTTATTAACTATTTTAACCTCCAACACTCTTCACAGGTTACAATATTATAAAGATTGAAATTCAAACATTTGCCTACTATGCCATGTGATAACCATAATTACAAAATTATAAGCTTTCTATATATATATTGAGAAGGTAATTTATAAAGAAATATTGGACCGAGCTGCGATCCTTTATTCTCTGTTTTGGGCCGGACTAAAGGTTGGGGTATGGACTTCAAGTAGCTCGGTCCCATTTTGTCTGAATACCAAACTAGGCAGAGGGGTTGACCGAGCTACCTAAAACTAGGCCCGGTGGCTAGCCGAGGTGTTTTGTAAGATGGAAGGCCGAGCTAGGTGTAGCTCGGTTAATGCCATCCATGCCATTACTTAGTTGAGGGCGTGACCGAAGTATGTTAGCTCGGTTATGTTGCACCAGCCCATTCAAAGGAGAAAACTATTTTACTTGGTTGGTAGTAAGTAGAGTGTTATTAGGATAAACACTCTTCACTGGGAGTGTGATTTCTAGGAGGACTCTTATAAGGAGAGTTGGAATCCTACTAGGATTTTACCAGGTAGAATCTATAAAAGCTCATAGCAGGACCTATGCACAGGTATCCCAATTCTTACTCTGGAATACACAGAGCTTTTGTGTCTATTGTCTATTTGTTGACTTAGGAATCGGAGAGGTTTCTGGCACACACCCACCGGCTAGCTCACGTTTGTGTTTTCAGGTGGATAAAGCGACGACATTTGAAGGAGTGCAAACTTGATCAACAGGATTATACGAGAAGATTATTTCTGTGCTCGTACAATTGGCGTCGTCTGTGAGAAGACACAAAGAACAAAACCTTTTGATCGAGTTTTCCTCTCTAGTTGAAACCAATGGCGCACAATGAAGATTTGCCGCAATCTACAATCGATGGGCAAACCCTGGAGGGGGGCGGGAGGTGCGAAGGCTTACCTTCTATCCCACCCATGGTAGAATTAGAACCCCAGCGACGAAACTCTCGGAGGGACACACGGGAGAGACGGGGCACCAGTCCCCGTCACTCTCAAAGTCCTGAAAGACAAAGACGGAGGTTGGATCCTTAAGTTCTGGAGGATCGCGTGAGGGAGCAAGACGAGTTAATAAGGAGGATGGCAGTAGACATGGAGACAATGAAGCGCCAGATAAAGGAAAAATGGGTGGCAACGAAAGAGGCGCTCAAAGGCAACACGCCCTCTTACCACTTGGAAGATCGTGACAGACATGTCACACCATTGCAAGTAGAAAGTCGGAGCCTTAGAACAGGCGTCACTCAATCAAGGACTTCCAGGACTCGTTACTCCAGGTCTGAGAGAATGAGGACTGAAAGGTCGTATACAGAGGGAAGTAGCTATCGACCCACGCACCAAACGACATCTAGGCACACAGAGTTACCTAGGTCGGCGAATCTGCGAACAGTGCTCAAGGAGAGGGCCCGATAGAAGAAGGACACCAGGGCTCGCGACCCTCGCAGAGTTTCAGCCTTACAGCGATTGGCCCCAAGGACACATGGGAGTATTAAGGTAGGGATGCCAATACCGCGTCTTGCTTATGAATCGGCGGATAAAGTATTAGCAATGTTACAAAGCTCGCCATTTGTTCCGATAATTTAGAACGCACCACTACCCTCAGGCTTCCACCAGTCCAAGTTCACCATTTATGAGGGAAAGTCAGACCCCTACATGCACTTAAGCCACTTTCGTCAGGTTATGGCAGTATACCAGCGAAACGAGGCTCTAATGTGTATCTTGTTTCCATCCAACCTTGGTGACCTAGGTCTAACCTGGTTTGAAAGGCTACCAGTAGGCAGCATAGCCTCATGGGCGTAGTTGGCAGAAGCGTTCGTGACTAGATTCCGAACAAATACCAAGACACCAGTGGAGATTGACCAGCTACTCTCCATTGACATAGGCGAAAAGGAGACATTGAGGTCTTACAACAGTCGATATTGGGAGACTTTCAACCAGATTGGGGATTGCCCTACAAATCTCGCCATCGCACAATACAAACGAGGTTTACCAGTCGGTAACAAATTGAAGGACTTAATGACAATAATGTCACCCCTCACGATAGAGGCCCAAATGGAGAGAGTGCATCAACATATCCGAGTAGAAGAAGATAGCGCCCATGCTAAAGAAAAATTTGATACAATAGCGATGCCAGATAAAAAGACTACAGCAAAAATCAACAAGGTAGAACAACCAAGCCAGAATGGGCGAAGCAGGCGAGCCAACAGAGAGGACCCAGAAAAAAGGAAGTTAAGAGTCCGCACTGCCATTACCACAATATTCAATAAATCTATCTACCGGATTCTTAGCGAGATACGTGATGAACCCTTCGTTTGACGGCCAGCCAAGTTAGGAGAAGCACAAAAAGGCTATGATGAGAGGTCTCGTTACACTTTCTATGATGAGAAGGGGCACCGCACTGAAAATTGCACACCATCGAGGCAACATCTGGAGGAGTTAGTGGCTGCTGGACACCTAGACCAATATATAGAAAAGGGAACACAGCCAGCCCCCCAAGACCTCAACAAACTAAGCGGGATGCCGGTCGACGGTCCACCCTAAGGCATAATCAACGTTATACATGGGATCGTCGAACTTGAGTGGGTATGTGAGCTCAAGGGGATGATCAAAAAGGCTGAGTGCTTGAGAGAGGTATTAAGCGCACAACCTACCGTCAAAAGGGGCAGAACAGAGGCTACGAACGAAATATCCTTTTCAGACAGGGATCTAGCAAGGCTACATTGCCCTCACAATGACGCGCTGGTGGTCACTTTGCGCGTCAAGAATTTCGACATTAAGCGGATTCTGATTGACCAAGGAAGCTCATGCGAGATAATGTACTACGAGACCTTCAAACAACCGAAATTGGAGGACAAAGACTTGGCACCCGCGACATCTCCTCTTGTCGGTTTCAACTCAAGGCCAGAGTGACCAGTGGGCAAGATAATCCTCCCAGTCAAGGCAGGAACCATGACAAAACATATGGAATTCTAGGTATTGAAGGTCCCTTCCACTTATAATATAATCTTGGGAAGGACATGGCTGCATACCATGCGCTCAGTGGCGTCAACCTACCATCAGGCATTACAATTCCCTAACGAAATCGACGTGATTGAAGAAGTCTTAGGAGACCAAATCATGTTGAAGCAGTGTTTTGTCACAGTAAATGGCAGCCGTGCTGCAAAAGGGTTTGTTCAGATGGTAGAAGAGCCAGAAAGCAATGAACTGTTTGCAGATGTCGGCAAAGCAGCAGAGCAGAAGGCAATGGAAGACTTGGTTGAGGTAAGGATAGATAAAAAGAACCCAGAAAAATTCTTTTTGCTCAATTCGTCTTTGTCCAGCACTGAGAGAATAGCGGTCATGGAATTCTTAATCTCTAACATCGAAGTGTTTACCTAAACACCATACAACATGCTTAGCATTGACCCAAATTTCATTTGCCATCAACTTAATGTCCACCCAACTGTCAAGCCAATTATTCAACGAACTCGCCGATTGGCACTCTACCACGCAGAGATAGTAGTAGAAGAAGTAAGAAACCTGCTGGAGGTAGGAGCCATCAGAGAAGTACACTACCCCAAGTGGATCTCCAACATTGTAGCAGTGCCAAAGAAGAACAGCAACTGGCGCGTTTGTGTGGACTACAAAACGGTCAACAAAGCATGCCCAAAAGACAGTTTTCCCCTACCACGGATAGATCAACTAGTGGACCTGACGGTAGGGCATAATCGACTTAGCTTCCTTGATGCGTATCAAGGTTACCATCAGATCGCTATATATGAACCAGACCAGGAGGTCACATCATTTACAACACCCAGAGGATTGTACTGTTACAAGGTCATGCTTTTTGGCCTAAAGAACGCAGGGGCTACATTCCAACGGATGGTCACCAAAATGTTTGAACCATTATTAGGCAAAACAATGGAGGCTTACATAGATGACATGGTGGTCAAGAGCAAGGATAAGAAGAACCATCTCAGGGACCTAGATGAAATGTTTCAGATTTTGAAGTCCCACAAGTTACGTCTAAACACATCTAAGTGCGCATTCGACGTAGGATCAGACAAATTCCTAAGCTTTCTAGTGACTAACCGGGGTATAGAAGCTGATCCCTCTCAGATCAAAGCAATCCAAGATCTTGAGAGGCCCAACATAGTCAAAGTGGTACAGCATCTCACTGGCCTAGCAGCCGCGCTCAACCGGTTCATAAGTCGGTCGTCAGACAGATGTCGACCATTCTTCCACTGAAGGCCAAATTTGAGTGGGATGAAGAATGTGACCGCGCCCTGGAAAGCTTAAAAGACTACATGACCTTTCCTCCGTTGTTAGTAACCCCGGTACCAAGATAAGAGCTCTTTTTGTACTTAGCAGTTTCACAGCATGCAGTCAGCGCAGTGTTGGTCAGAGTTGAAGGAATCCAACATCTGCCTATCTTTTATGTTAGCAAGACCTTACTGGGCGCTGAAACAAGATACTTACCATTGGAAAAATTGGCATTAGCTTTGATGATGGCCTCAAGAAAGTTGTCACACTATTTCCATGCCCACACCGTGATCGTCCTAACAGCTTTTCCATTAAAGGCCTTGTTTGAGAGAACAAATTTTTCTGGACAAATCTTGAAATGGGCAGTAGAGTTGGGGCAGTTTGATATCAAGTTTCAACCCAGAACCACCCAAGCTTTAGTAGACTTTGTGGCTAAGTTCACACCAGGAAGTCATCACATCTGCCCGGTCAATTTGATCGACACAACCGAAGTAAGGGGGAAAAATGTCGCGGGAACTGCGCAACCCCTAATGCAGGATGCCCAGCTACATTACAAGCTATACAGGATTGAGGACAAGAATGAAGGAACAAACCATGCTATTTCCAGTGAGGACTCATCAAAAAGTAAAGACTTGAGGCAGTCAGACAGTAAAGATCAAACCCCAACAGCAGACATGGACTTGGAAGAAAACACCAGCAACACCCATGATCCCAAGACATCATCCCATCTCTCTACTTGCTGGAAGTTATTCGTCAAAGAGATGTACAAACTCTTCGTGGATAGAGCATCCAACAGGCACGGTGCAGGACTTGGCATAGTCTTCATCTCACTAGATGGCCTAACAATTGAACAGGCAGTCAACCTTGGCTTCCCAGTATCCAACAATGAGGCGGAGTATGAAGCACTGTTAGCAGGCTTAAAATCAGTACTTTACATGAAGGCCACTGAGCTGATGGTATACAGTGACTCCCAGCTGGTAGTCAACCAGATTTCAGGGGACTACAAGGTAAAAGATGATAGGATGGCTAAGTACCAAGAGTTATCCTGGGTTTCACCCCTTTATGTATAGTGTTCCGGACTTATGTTCCATAGTATTGGTTGTTGTTATATCTTGTTGTTATCCTCTAATTCCTTATTTATGAGTTATAGGATGTGTTGGGCAGGTTTGTTACAGGTTGAGTGTGATTGGGAGCAAATGGTTGCTGCCCAGATTTTGGTGTCTTCGCTCGAGCGAGGACTTTGTCACTCGAGTGAGCTCTTTGTTTTTGATCATTCGCTCGAGCCAGGGTTTGTTCGCTCGAGCGAGAGTTGAGTTTTATGTCTGGGGGCTCGAGCGAGAGGTCCTTTGCTCGAGCTTGCGTCTACGTCTGATTCTGGACCTGAGAGCTGTGTTTCTTGGCTCGAGCGAGCTTTCCTTCGCTCGAGCGAGCGAGGTGTATGTTTTGAGTTTCTTTGCTCGAGTGAGCATTTTGTCGCTCGAGTGTGCTTCTGGGTTGCAGACCTGAAGCTTCGCATTCTTGGCTCGAGCGAGGCTTTCTACGCTTGAGCGAGAATTCTTTGTGTCTGGTCGCTCGAGTGACTAATCCTTCGCTCGAGCGAGCCTATGTTATATCAGTAGGCAGCAGTGGGTAAACACTTCACTTTTTTATCTCTTTCATTTTCAAAACCCTAGATCCGACCTCTTTCTCTCTCTACACACATTCTCTCTAGGAATTGATCTACTTCAAGTGAGTTTCTAGCCTAGTCTCTTTGTAAGAAAGATAGAAGGTCGCGAGGGCTTGCTTTTAATCTGAAAAATCTCAGATTTGGAGCACTTTGGTTTTTGGTCATCTTCTCCTTTGAGCTTCTAATTTCGAGGTAGGGATATTCTACTTTATCTTATGAGCTTTGTCTTTAAATTTTGGCATTTTGATACGTTGGGGCTGTTGGGTAATTTTTGGAAAAGTTAGGGTTCGTTTGGTAATTTCTAAAAGAGGGGTTTTCCATGTTTGAGTCATATTTGTGTTATAGACTTGAAATGGAGGTTGTTTATGGATTATGGGTGAAAAATGAGCCTTAGGGCTATTATTGGAAAAATGGGGAAAATGCCCTAATTGTAATAAATAATTAATTTGTATAATTAATTTGGAAAAATGTGAAATTGAGTTGAGAATAATGAAATTGGGAAATTATGTGATTAAATGGTGTAGTTGGATTAATTTATCACTCACCTATGGTAAATGTTGATATTATATCTGTTGTTGCATTTATGTTCTGTTTAGAAATATTTGTTTTGGGCTATCGGTGGAGGATAGTCTTGATTGTTGTAGACACTACATGTTGATTAGGGAAAACCGAAACTAATCACATCGAATATGACCGTTGGTATAATACATTAAATTTATGTATTGATTGACCTTGTATATGATACGTGTTTATATATATTATGTTGTATGGGAGGAGATAGGGGATGTACTCCACGGTTTAGGAGAAGATAGGGGATGGACTCCTAAACCGGACATTGTTTGGGAGGAGATAGAGGATGTACTCCACTGATACAGCAAATATGTGTATCTATTGAATTATTGATATAACAAATCTGTATATCATATATGAAGTATGGAAGTGTTTATTTGAGATTGATACAACAATTATGTGTATCTATTGTGAAGTAAGAAGTGTTTAATACGAGTTGTTATTAAATTATCTGGCCAGGTTCTGGGCCACATTTATGAAATGAGTTGATAAGTGAAGGAAAGTGAAATGTAACATGGACACAAGTGTCATGGAACTGTATAGTGATGTAATTGGTTTATAAGTGTTAACTATCTATCTAATGTTATTCTTTTAGTCATTGCTTATGTTTGGTTTAGTATATCTCTACTGGGCTATGGCTCACCCTATATGGGACATCATTTTTAGGTCCAGGTGATATGCCACCTCCAAGGACATAGCTTGGAAGGTTTTGGGAGTTGAAAACTCTTTTTGTTGTTTTGTTAACTTTTGTTGTATTACATGTAAATTCAGGCCAATGGCTTAATATGATGTGAGTTAGTACTCTCTTTTGTGTAACCAAGTGTTGACTTGGAAAGTTGTAAGCCGTTGGGCATTTACTTTTGTTGTCAACATGTAATACATTTGTAAGGACTACTCTGATGAATGGAAAAGAGTTTATTTCTCTTATGTCAAGAATGTGGGGTTTTATGTATTATTTTGAGGGCGTTACACATACAGGATTGAGGACAGGAATGAAGGAACAAACCATGCTATTCCTAGTAAGGACTCATCAAAAAGTAAAGACTTGAGGCAGTCAGATAGTAAAGATCAAACCCCAACAGCAGACATGGACTTGGAAGAAAACACCAGCAACACCCATGATCCCAAGACATCATTCGATCCCTCTACTTGCTGGAAGTTATTCGTCAAAGAGATGTGGAAACTCTTTGTGGATGGAGCATCCAACAGGCACGGTGCAGGACTTGGCATAGTCTTCATCTCACTAGATGGCCTAACAATTGAACAGGCAGTCAACCTTGGCTTCCCAGCATCCAACAATGAGGCTGAGTATGAAGCACTGTTAGTAGGCTTAAAATCAGCACTTTACATGAAGGCCACCGAGCTGATGGTATACAGTGACTCCCAGCTGGTAGTCCACCAGATTTCCAGGGACTACAAGGTAAAAGATGATAGGATGGCTAAGTACCAAGAGTTAGTCAGAAAAGCGATCATGAAGTTCGAAGTAGTCTGGATAGAGCAAATCGGCCGAGAGAAAAATAGTAGAGCAGACGAGTTGGTAGGTTTTGCTTCAATGGCAGATACATCTATCCCACACCCATTACTGATCGACTTCCTGCTTAAACCAAGTATTGAGGAACCTGAAGCAGCCGAGGCATATTGTGCTGAACTAGGCCCATCCAGGATGGATCCCATCATAATGTTTTTAAAAGATGGCATCTTGTCTGAAGGAAATAAAGAGGCCAACAAAATTAGAGCAAAATCACAGCGATTTTGGCTCTCTCCATCACTTGCATTATACAAAAAATCCTTCATGAGACCTTACTTGAAATGTGTCCACCCCAGCAAGGTCGAGGCATTTTTGTTCGAGATACATGAAGGTGTATGCGGAAGCCACCAAGGGGGAAGATCATTGGCCTATAGGGAAATTTTACAAGGATATTGATGGCCATACATGCAAGCAAATTCAGAGAAATATGTCAAGAGGTGCGAGAAATGTCAGAAGTTTGCACACCAAATACATCAACTAGCCAGAGAACTCCTACCACTAACTAGTCTGTGGCTCTTCGCAATGTGGGGCCTGGACATAATGGGACCACTTCCAACTACACCCGGCAATAGAAAGTTCTTTCTTACCGCAACGGACCACTTCACAAAGTGGGTTGAGGCAGAAGCACTCGCATCTATAAAGGAGAAAGACGTTAAAAAATTCGTTTGGCAGAACATCATTACTCAATTTGGCATACCTAAGGCTCTAATATCCGACAATGGCACTCAGTTCGATGGCAAAATCTTCAAGGGCTTTTGCAAAGAATACAAGATAGAATTCTACAACTCTACACCAGCATACCCTTAAGCGAATGGCCAAACAGAAGCATCAAACAAAGTCATCTTAAATGGTTTGAAGAAAAGGTTAGAGAGAGCAAAAGACAAGTGGTCTGAGGAGCTTCCTCATGTTTTATGGGCTTATCGTACCACACCTCGGCGGTCAACTGGAGAAACGCCTTTTTCCTTGGCCTATGGCATGGAGCCAGTAATCCCACTGGAAGTAGGCCTCCCCACTATTAGAAGTGAAAATTTTGACCCAAACTTGAATGAAGAAGCCATAACCTTAGAACTCGACCTTGCAGAAGAGAGAAAGGAAAGAGCACTAGTTCACATTGCTTCATACCAACAAGAGTTATCTATAAAATATAACAAAACAGTACATCTAAGGCAGTTCAGGATTGGAGATTGGGTACTGCGCAAAGTAATGGGCAACACCTTGGTACCTGGAGATGGCAAGTTAGGACCTAACTGGGAAGGACCATACAAAGTGGTCGGGTTAGCAGGAAAATGGGCATATCACTTGGAAGATGGAGACAACAAAGCTATTCCCAAACCATAAAACACTGTCAATCTCAAACTATTTTATTTTTAGTTTTTCCTTAAAATACGTGTAATTTTTCTTTTTCAAATAAAACAAGTAGTTTCTTTTTTAGCATAATTCTTTCTACTGTAAAAGTTGTTCTTAGTCAGTACCAGCTAGGGGCAATAAAAGAAGTTGGCAGGTATGACCAACATTGAGCTCTCTTCAGCCGAGATAAGGATCTAGGCTGAAGAAAGGTTAGCAGGTATGACCAACATTGAGTTCTCTTCAGCCGAGATAAGGATCAATGCTGAAGAAAGGTTGGCAGGTATGACCAACATTGAGTTCTCTTCAGCCGATATAAGGATCTAAGCTGAAGAAAGTTAGCAGGTATGACCAACATTGAGTTCTCTTCAGCTGAGATAAGGATCAAGGTTGAAGAAAGGTTAGCAGGTATGACCAACATCGAGTTCTCTTTAGCCGAGATAAGGATCTAGGTTGAAGAAAGTTGGCAGGTATGACTAACATTGAGTTTTCTTCAACCGAGATAAGGATTAAGGCTGAAGAAAGGTTGGCAGGTATGACCAACATTGAGTTCTCTTCAACTGAGATAAGGAGCTAGGCTGAAGAAAGTTGGCAGGTATGACCAACATTTAGCTCTCTTCAGCTGAGATAAGGATCTAGGTTGAAGAAAGTTGGCAGGTATGACCAACATTTAGCTCTCTTCAGCCGAGATGAGGATCTAGGCTGAAGAAAATTGGCAGGTATGACCAACACTTAGCTCTCTTCAGCCGAGATAAGGATCTAGGCTGAAGAAAGTTGGCAAATATAACAAACATTAGTTCTCTTCAGCCGAGATAAGGATCTAGGCTGAAGAAAGTTGGCAGGTATGACCAACACATAGTAAAGTTAACAGATTATAGGGCTCTTGGACTGAGATGGCTACCTCGGCCAGAAAATATTAAGACATCGTAACCAAGCAAAGAGTTCAAGACTGATGCAATTAAGGTTGAAGGGTAATTACAAGTAAGAGTGAAACCCAACAAAAAGATAGGAAAAATTACAGATTTCATTTAAGATTTAAACGGGCATTACAAGATGAGGGGCGTGAGCCCGGTTACAATTTCATCAAAATGAAAAAAGAAAAATCAAGTAAAAAGATTGTCTAAGTCAGTGTCCAAATCGACCCGGACTTCACCCAAAGGTAGCTCGGCTACGAGATCAGCCCCCTGGTTAGGCTCGGTCGTAGGCACCTCATTAGTTGCAGCGCGCAAGGGTAGGCTAGAATCCATTAGAATCGGAGAGGTAGACTGGTGGCCGAGCTGAGTGTTGGAAGCATTCTCAGGAGCAGGGACCTCATCCTCCTTTCCCTCCTGAAGGAACTTTTGTTAGACCGCGTTAGCATAGTCCACCATATAGCTCGGTATGAAGTGGGGAGGAGGATTCAGGAAGACCTCGGAGTCGTGTCCGCAACCAAGCTTTTCAGCAGTGGCTTTCCAACCGCACTTGAAGAAAATATCCTTGGCAGCTTCGCACTGCTGGACGTATGTCTCCTCTCCTTCCTTGAAGCCCCAGTCCTCTGCGTCCTGTATTTTCCTTTTCATGTCTTCCAGCTCGGTATTCTTTTTCCTCTCCAACTTGGTCAGCTCACGTAAATAGCGGTCTTTTTTCACGGCTAAGGCCTTCTGCTTGTCAACCTCGGCCATACTAACCAGTTCGGCAAGCCTCGAGTTTTCGGCCTCTAGTTTAGCCAGCTTGGCCTGAGCATCTTTTAGCTTGGCTGCTTTGGATTCTATCTCGGTGACGACTGACGGTGCCATCTTCTAGAGCTCAAGTACTCATTTATGAGCAACTTGGCTCTTTTGCAGGGCCTGTATAGTTCAGACCAGTTAGAGGACAACCAAATGCACTAGGACCGTAACAAATGTTCGTTCAAGATTGAGGGGATTTTTGGAGCTTACCATTATCATCGATTTAGATTCCGAGCGAATGGCCTTCAGCTCAGTCAAGCCCTCATGACGCTCCATGTCAGCGGGAAGGCAGACACTCTTTGCTAAGTTGAAGGCCAACAGGTGGTCTTTCTTGGCGTTGACAGAGCCAGAGGTCGTAATAGCACAACCCCTGAATGTGGCTGTTGGTGCCCACACTGGTGGGGTGGGAGGATTTGAAGAGCTAGGTCGGTTACGACCTTGGGAGAGTGTTGTTTCTTGAAGCTCGGTTTGGGATGGCTCATCCTCATCCTTATCCCTCAAGCTTTGTGTGCGTGGCTGCTTGCTCGGCCGAGATAACGAGGCTCGGGTTATAGGGAGGGCCACCACAGCCTCGTGGGTTTGATCGACCTGTGGCGCCTTGGTCTGAACCTCGGCAATTGGAGTGGTGGTTTGTTCGGTGATCAGGGCTCGAACAGCTAAGCGCTTGGCCATTTCTTGTTCTTCAGTAAGGGGAATGAGATTGATTTGTGGCAAGTTTGGGTCCGGTTCTGGTGATGGTTCCAGAAGAAAGTCAGTTACCCTGATCTTCCTCCTTTCACTATACCGGTAGGTCGGCTTGAAGTTAAGCAGCTCGGCCCAACCTCGATAACGGTACCGAAACGCGGCACGGAGAGCATCTTGGTTGGTGTATTGGTATTGTGATTTTAGCTGGTTTAAGTCTGCATAATGAGAAAGCAACAGTTAGCATGGAGTAAAGTTATAGTCTAGAATAGCAAAGCAAAAAGAAAACCGAGGTATCCTTACCAGCAGTCCCCTTATTCCAATTGATGTTATAGCTCGGTATTTGGGTTTCCTGGTCTTCAAAATTGCCCGAAACCTAGAAAAAATCGTCGTCATTTAAATCTTCATCCGGAGTATTTTTTATAATTTTCTCTTGGCCTCTTCGTACCCTTAAATAATACACCTAACTGTCATCATTTTGGCTGAGCGAATATTGGTGGAATAGCTCGGCCAATCTGAGGTTGAGGCCGAGCTGGCGGTTTAGCTCGGCGATGCCATTTATTATCCTATATGTATTTGTGGAGAGTTGGGTGGGGCAGAGTCTTGTTTACCTAAAGAATTTGCATATCAGAGGCTGAACGGGAAATTGAAGGCCGACTTCAACGATTGATATCACGGGGGACGAAGCCCGGTTTGCCCTAGGGTGTTATTTCTAGCTCGGCTAGGGAGAGGTGAACATCGTCAGGAATTTGGTAGTCCCTTCAAAATTCATCTATGGCCCTAGGAGAGTCCACGAGAACCAGTATTTACCCATGATAACTTATTAGTTGTCCAAATTGTTCACAGTGGCCTAGCTCAGCTTATCTGAGGCTTTGGTTGGCTCGGTTGAGCAAAACCGTCTAGGGACAAGGTGCAAAGGTGTGCCTGGCCAACCTAGTTGAGTCTGCAAAGTGACGATAAAGGTTATGCCTAGATAATTAGACCAGGCTAAAAAAACAGGCAGAAGCAAAATAAACCTAGCTCGGCTACGTCTGGGTTACGGTCAGTTTTCAATTCGGTCGTAATGTAGGACCAAGGTTCATGACTCGTTCAGGAATAAACCTAGAAGTCACAAGCAAGTACCTAGTTCGGTCTCAAAACGACTTTGGATTCACAAATAAGCACCTAGTCCGGTCTCAGAATGATTTTGGATCAAAAAAAGGTTTTTTGAAAACTAGTTGGTGCACCTTTAAACTTGGGAGTAGGGTTTTCAAGTTCATAGTGTTTATTCAAACATTCTAAACACATGTATATGGAGATTAAATACTAAAAATATAAACACAAGTGCAAAAGAACATTGGAAAGAGGTATTGAACAAACTTACGAGTTTAGGCGTAAGAACAAAACCTAGCTAGCAAGAAAGCGAGTGAAAAGGGAGAGACTGGAGCACAAAAACTGGAGTAGGTCTTAGACGCACAAGAAGGGAAGAAGATGAACAGTGGGGGAGTGATTCAGGAAATGGGTTTTGAATAGGCACAAAAACGGCAGCACTTTTCAAACGTTTTTTGATAAACGTGGGACGACTGTCGTAGTTTGAAAAATCAATAGACATGTGCCACGTGTCACAAACAGGACATAGTGTCAGGCATGTGAAACGACGGGTTGTGGCAGGTACAGAACCGAAGACCGAGCTAACCTAGCTCGGTGGGGATGGATATTTTAATCTCGGAGGAATTGTTTATTTTAGTTTGGTTGGCTTGGATGTTTTAGCTCTGCTAGAGAAGAATAATCCCAAATCTTGCATTGTAGATGGAATTAAGGGGCAATTGAGAGGGTAATTTATAAAGAAATATTGGGCCGAGCTGCGATCCTTTATTCTTTGTTTTGGGTCGAACTAAAGGCCGGGGTATGGACTTCAAGTAGCTCGGTCCCATTTTTGTCTAAATACCAAACTGGGTAGAGGTTTTGACCGAGCTGCCTAAAACTAGGCTCGGTGGCTAGCCGAGGTGTTTTGTAAGATGGAAGGCCGAGCTAGGTGTAGCTCGGTCAATGCCATCCACTTCATTACTTAGTTGAGGGCGTGACTGAAGTAAGTTAGCTTGGCTATATTGCACCAGCCTATTCAAATGAGAAAACTATTTTACTTGGTTGGTAGTAAGTAGAGTGTTATTAGGATAAACACTCTCCACTGGGAGTGTGATTCTTAGGAGGACTCTTATAAGGAGAGTTGGAATCCTACTAGGATTGTGCCAGGCAGAATCTATAAAAGCTCCTAGCAGGACCTATGCACAGGTATCCCAATTCTTACTCTGGAATACACAGAGCTTTTGTATCTATTGTCTATTTGCTGACTTAGGCATCGGAGAGGTTTCCAGCACACACCAACCGGCTAGCTCATGTTTGTGTTTTCAGGTGGCAAAGCGACGACGTTTGAAGGAGTGCAAACTTGATCAACAGGATTATACGAGAAGATTATTTCTGTGCTCGCGCACACACACACACATATATATATATATATTTCTAATAAATTTGTAGTTTTACATATATACCTATGTTTTTCAATCTATCTTAGTAACACTATCTCTGACCCTTCATTAGATCTTTCATCAAATTTAAATTTGATAAAATACTGATGAAAAACAATGCTCCAATCATTTTATCAGTTTGATATCAAATAAAGTGGTACTTTTTTCATCAAATGAAGGGATTATTCATTTTTTCATCATATTTGTAGGTGATTGTTGGGTCATAAGTCCACCCAAACATTCGCCTAGACAATCGATTTTAGGATGAATTTGATGAAAATTTACTCCAGACAAACGACCAGCCAGTCGACTAACCAAATCTGATGAAAGAGTTAGAGTATATCATATCAGATCAAACTTTTACTCAAATTTAATGAAATATCTGATAAACGATTGGAGATGCTCTAAGTGTATCTTATGATTCACCATTGGATTTGATTCACTATTCGAAAGAAGAAGAAAAAAAAAGAGAGGTACCCAGTGCACGAACCTCCCACTTAAGTGGGGTCTGGGAAAGGATTGTTGTACGCAGCCTTACCCCCCGCAAGTGGAAAGGCTATTATCGTGACTCGAACCCATGACCACCATGTCACCAAGAGGTAGCTTTACCGTTACTATTCGAAAGAAGAAGAAAGAAAAAAAAAAAGAAAAGAAAGTAAACTGATATAAAACTAATAAAGAGAAAGTGAGGACTAAAGGCAAATAACAAAGGATTTGGGCTAAGATAATAAATTATCTTCCACTAATATATTCAACACAAGATACATATGTGGTAGGAAAATGACACCCTTGTACCACACAATAATATCTCATTTCTCTATTTCTGCTTATCAAAAGAACACACACACACATATGTATATATACAGAGAACCAATCACCGACTTCACCAAGACCAAACTTCTCTAGAGCTCTCCTGTAACGCCCCGAAAACCAAGCAATTGAAATATAACATTAACCATGGTTCTTAAGAGATACCGGAAATATCCCTAACATACTCCATTACATAATCTCAAGGTTTATACACGAGTAATTTCACATGCGGTTGTACATTCAATGTATCCTCATACATGAATTTATAGCATGTAGAATCATCCAATCAAAATAAGTAAATGCCCTAAAGGGCTTACAAGTTCCAAAGCTTAAGCCCGGTTACACAAAATAGTCTCTCGGACCCATACATGAATAGCCCTTGGCTTACAAAAAATTATAATCACAACAAAAAGAGCCTTGTGCTCTCAATACATACTTCCACACCCTAGTTTGACGGGTTCACCAAGTCTTTTCCTACACCAAAATCCCATAGGGGTGAGCATAAATCCCAGTAGAGAAATCTTAACAAAGTATATACGTTTATGCAAGATTCCCAATATAAGATGCACATGCCATGCAATGCCGATTAAACGATTTCATTTGCATGTTTTAAAAAGCCACCATGTTCAACAGTAACTTGAAATCCCAACAATAATAAGGCAAACAATTTTATTCAATGGGGCGGTAAATACGACTCAGGTAATCCCTAGGTTGGTGTCTGCAAGTAGGCTTAACTAGCACTATCAAAACCCTCACTTTACTGGTTGCTAACCGGAAGGGAAGTGGTACCTCCTCTGCGCGTGTTTTTTGTCTTTCACCCCGAATACTCAAGCCAACTTAATCCATTTCATCTACACCTCCTGTCTAGACTTACCAACGTATTTAACCCAAAACATTTCAATAATTCTCATTTCGAAATATTCTTTTCTCAAAGTAAACGTTTCCAAACTCAATTCAAAATATATAAAGATCAAATTAATGAGTATGTAATGCAATACTTATCAATGCCTCATAACATCCCTAAGTATCTCAACAGTAATACGATAATAACCACATTTTCCATTTTCCTCCCTTCCATGTTACTTCATAAGACACCACATGTTTAATTATATCTAACAACATATAACAACCATTTCACGTCTTGCACAATTTTCAACATTATAGTCATTTCAAGACCATGTGCAATGTTTGTAAAACCTCAACTTTCCAAAATCACAATTCCCATATTTTATGGATCTCGACAATATGCCAAATTATAGCCACACATGTATCTGCATTTAACAATAAATTCAAATATGGTCTCCATATTCTCATACATCAAGACGCTGTCATATTTGCAAACAACAATATGAAATTTCCACTCACTCCTTCATTTAACCCAAGAAAATCCGTGAATCCCCAACATTTTTTCAAAACCCCCAATTTATAGGTTTTTCACAAAAACCAAACATTTCTTTATCTCTTAGCAAAACCTCACTAGAAACATCATTCTTAAGCCAATGTGGCTCAACATTTCAAGAGAATCTTTTTTTTTTTTTTAAAAAGATGGATTTCTTTTACAAAGCCATCAATTTCTTGAGCAAAAACCAATTTTTTTTTTTTTTTAAATAAACAAAGAAGAGCTCTCAAAATCAACCAAAAACTTGCAAAACCTATATATAACTCTAAGAAATTCCCTACCTCAAGCTTGATGAAGAGATTTGATGAAACCCTAGAATCAAAAGGTGAAGAATTTGTTCTCCACCGTACAAAATAAAGCTCTTGCCTTGTTCTCCAAAACTTGTGAAAGATGGTGGATCAAGACCCAATGGATTGCAAGAAAATCAAGGGTTTTTGGTGTTTGGTGAGAGTTTTTAGAGAGAAGGATGAGCAAAAAATGATTTTTAGAGTGAGAAGAAATGTTCCAAATGTGATATACATAGCCCCAATGAAGGAGGAAAAACAGGGTTTTTCGGACTTAGGCCCGTCCGTACATGCGACACTTTCCCCTGCACGTGCGAAGCGTGCCTTCTACACGTACGACTTTGAACCCCGCACGTGCGGTGCCTGCCCACATTTCCCTCGACACCTACATATAATGCAGTGTGCAATGCTCGAAAGCCCACACCTCCCCTCACATGCGGCCCTGGTCCTCCAGCCCAAAATTTTCTCAGCTCAATTCTAGACATTTCAGACCTGATCTCGCACCCTCCAGAACAAGTGGAAAACTTGGAAACAAACTAAATAAAATACGAAAACTTTAAAATGAGTTTTTCAAAACAACAATCCAACGGTCAAACCAAGGCCTTACACGAAAACCCGACGCTATAGCAATTGTAAATCAAGGTTAAACAAAGAGGAATATATGAATAACTTGGCCGGTCCTTACATCTCCATTTCTCCATCCTTCTATTATCTTCTATAAAGTAATATGTATTCAATTCCAATTGCATCTCTTTTTATGGTTATCCAAATATTTCATAACACTTCCCTTTGGATAACCATAAACTAAGAATATGCTTCCTTAAAACCTTACCAAGGAAAAACCCATTGGGAAAAAAAAACCTTTGATGAAGGAAAAAGAGTATAATATTCTTGTATGTAATTCATTTAGATTGCCTCATTAAAACCTTGCTAAGGAAAACCTAGTGGGAAAAAACCTTAGACGAAGGAAAAAGAGTACAATTTGCAAATCTGCTTAAATAGATGACTTCCCCTCAAAGCTACATAATAGATCTTTATATCGACATATTCTAATATTATGCACCATCTTCTTAAATGTTGCAGTTGGTAGTGCTTTAGTAAATAGATCGGCCAGATTATCACTTGAGCGTATCTTTGATATAGCCTCCTTTAATCTGCGTGATACACGTAACATTATCTTCACATAATATGGTTGGACTTTCTTTTGTTGAAGACAATCTGCATCTGTCTTGAATATGATGGATCATGGATCTAAGCCAAATACATTCTCGACTTGCTTTATGAATTAAAAGTATCTCTGAGTGATTTGAAGAAGTAGTAGTCAATGTATGTCTAACTGATCACCAAGATATAACAGTATTTCCATAGGTAAAAATATATCCTGTTTGTGATTTTGCTTTATGTGGATTAGAGAGATATCCAGCATATGCATACCCGATTAACTGCGACTTTGATTCATTTGAATAAAATAAACCCATATTAGTTGTTCTACGAAGATAATGTAATATTTGTTTTACTCCATTCCAATGCCTTCGGGTTAGTACAAAACTATATCTTATTAATAAATTGACAACAAATGCAATATCAAGCCTGGTACAATTTACAAGATACATGATGGCACCAATTGCACTAAGATATGGTATTTCAGGACCAAGGAGTTCTTTATTATTTTCTCGAGATTGAAAAAGATCCATTTTCACATCAAGAGATCAAACAACCACAGGAGTACTCAAAGAATGAGTTTTATCTATATAAAAGTTCTTCAAGACTTTTTTTGTATATGTTGATTGATGTACAAGAATCTCATTTGGAAAATGTTTAATCTGTAGACCGAGACAAATTTTGCTTTGCCAAGATCTTTCATTTCAAATTTCTTCTTTAAGTATTCTATAGTTTTTGTAAGCTCTTCTAGAGTTCCTACAATATTCAAATCATCAACATATATTGCAATAATTGCAAATCTAGATTTTGATTTCTTAATGAAAATGCACAAACAAATCGGATCATTCATATATCCTTCTTTTAACAGATATACACTGAGCCAATTATACCATAGGCGCCCGGATTGTTTTAACTCATATAGAGATCTTTGTAACTTGATTGAATAAACACTTCTGGGTTTTAACTTAGATGTTTTTGGCATTTTAAATCCTTTAGGGAGTTTCATGTATATATACATATATATCACTATCTAGTGATCCATATAAATATGCTGTAACTACATCCATTAGATGCATATTTAAATTTTCTGTGATTACCAAGCTAATCGAAAATCTGAATGTAATTGTAGCCATTATGGATGAATATGTTTCCTCATAATCAATACCAGGTTTCTGCGAGAAACCTTACTGTGACAACCCTCACCTCTGATTACTGCTAAACTGTGACTGAATATGATAATTAACTGATTAGGAGGAAATCCTAAACTGATTGCATGAGTGTATTGTCTGTAAATGCATTTCTATCTGTTTGACTACTAAATGATCTGTTCGTGTTTTAATTTCGAACTGTAAATTGAAGGATTTATCGGCGGCCGAATCTGAAATTGACTGGTATTTTGTGATAATTAGAATCTATGTGAGTTTATGGTAGAGTTAATTGAAATGTGATTTGGTATGATTAAATTAGATTAAATAAAGTTAAAATACATCAACTTGAGTTATTTGCATTTATGCCATTGAGTAGGTGATTCTAGGCTAACTCCTCTACACTTCATACACATTTGACATAGCATTTCTTCAGCCACTTCCTAGACCAAACGTGAGAGAGAGCTAGAGAGTTGGAAGAAAAGTTGAGTTCACCTAGAATTGGCTTGGAAAATTAGAAGACTTGAAGAGAGATTGCATATTTGAGCTTGTGTACCTTGAATTCAAGACCTAAGGTAGAGATTTCATCCTCTCATTTGTATGTTTGAGTTGTTCTTGCATGGTTCATGGGATTATTGGAGGTTAGAGTCAAATTATAGTTTAAAGTGTTGAATTGAGGCTTAATCCATGCATGCATGTACATATTCTTGAATTTTGAGATTGTTCTTCATGAATTTCCACATGCATGTCCATTTTCTAGTTGTAGTCCATGAATTCATCATGTTCTTGAGCTAAAACTTGCATTTGGTCATGTGTTAGTAGCTTTGAATTCAATTAAACACATGCATGTTATATGCACATCTTGTTCTTGAAGTTTATTTGAAATTGGTGTTCAATTGGTTTACCTTTGGGCTTGATTTTACAAAATTGATCTTTGAAACATGTTGTATTATGGGTTTTTAGGTGTTTTCCAGAAAATTAGCCCAAAAGGATCGAGTTTGAGGCTTAAATGCTTGAGTTTTGTGCTTGGGGATGAATCTGGAAATTTCAGATTTTGGACCCACGCTCGAGCGTAGGACTTCACGCTCGAGCGTTGTGACAACCCTCACCACTGATTAGTGCTAATCTATGGTTAAGCATGTTAAGTAATTGATTAGACTGACATTCTGAACTGATTGATTGAGTGTATTAGTTTAAATGCAAATCTATCTATTTGACTGCTAAATGATCTGTTCATGTTTTATGTTTTAAACTGCAAATTGAAGGCCTTATCAGCGGCCGAATTCGAAATTGATTAGTGTTTTATGCTAATTTGAATTTATGTGATTTGATGGTATGTTTAATTGAAATTTGATTTGGAATGATTAAATTGGATTAAATAATGTTGAATTACATTAGTTGGCTTATTTACCCTTTTGCCATTAGTGGGCCATTACCTACAACATTGTTTGGAGCCTTTGATACATCATTCTTGTTCAATTTTCTTGTGGCCAAACCGACTAGAGAGAGAGAGATAGGAGATAGTTTGAGTTCTTCAAGAATTGCTTGGAAATTTAGAGGAATTGAAGTGTAGGTTGCACAATTGAGCTTCCCTTCTTGAAGTTGAAGACTTAAGGTAGATCTTTTACCTTCTAGTTTATGAATTGAGTTGATTCTTGCATGGTTTGGAGGAATGTTGTAGTCTAGAGCCAAGATATGGTTTAAGATGTTGAATTGAGTAGTATATCATGCATGCATGTACACATTGTTGAGTTTTGAGGTTGTTTTCTTAGAATCCTCACATGCATGTCCATATTTGGGTTATAGTCCACGAATTCATCATGTTTTTGAGTGAATTGACTCATTTGATCAAGTATTGGAAGCTTTGACTTCAGTTGAACACATGCATGTTATGTTTGAGCTTTGTTCTTGAAGTTTTGTTTGGAAATGGGTTCAATTGACTCACCTTTGGGCTTTGATTTTATAAATTGATCTTCAAAACATGTTATATTATGGGTTTAAAGTGTTTTTCCAGAAAATGGGCCCAAGAGGTTGAGTTTTGATGTGTTGAATGCTTGGTTTGAGCTTGGGAGGCAAATCTGGAAATTCCAGATTTTGGCTTCCACGCTCGAGCGACCGTCTTTTGTTCAGAGCTCTGCTCGAGCGAAGGAATGGTGGCTCGAGCGTAAACTGCAAGCTTTCAGGTTTTTGGAGCACACAGACGCACGCTTGAGCGAGGGAACCTACGCTCGAGCGAGGATTGTGTCTCACACTCGAGCGAGCGTCGAGAGGGCGTCGAGCGAAAATTTTCAACATCTAGCACTTTTTGCATTTTTACAGACCGCTCGAGCGAGGAAGTCCATGCTTGAGCCCACTATTTTGACAAGCTCGCTCAAGCGTAGAAAACCACGCTCAAGCGAGACCCCTGTTTTCTGAAAATTCTGAAAAGTGCTTTAAAGTGCATCTTTGCATCCTCATTCCATCCTAGGCATTCCTAGGCCTAGTTTAAGGCATCTTAATGAGGATAATGCTATAGAACCACACCGAGTCAAGATAGGGATTAAGTCATTGATTCCCAAGTGTGTAACTTAGTGTGTATTCATCCTGTAACTGTGTAGGGTTGGCATCCGGGGACGCTCACTAGTCTATCTGTAACCCAGAACTCTGTGAGTAACAATGTTGTAAAGATATGTTCAATCATGAATATTTTCCGAATGATCAACTGTACTACTTTCTGAAATGATATTTCGTACTGAATGAATGCTTGTCCTATTTGCGAACTATATTCGTGGCATCCATAGCAATTTACTGTTACTGTACTATACTGCTACTGTCACAGAGATCTCTGTCGGTTCCCATGTTTAGAACAATTACTGTTTACTGATATGATGGCCATCAACTGACTATTCGATCTGTTAAGACCTACTGTACTGTTTGCTATTGGATGTACCACTTATGACTGCTATGATCGAATAACTGATATACTGTTCAAATGACTATTTTAAATACTGAAAGAACATTCATTCCTAACCTCTTTACGCATATGTTATTCACTGGGCTTTAGCTTACTGTTTATATATGTGTAGGTGTCCAGGCACCGGATCTGAGCTAAGAGCGTTGCGTTAAACTCCCTTTTTGTCAAGCCAACCAACGTGCCTCACTGCGAGGTTCCATGTGTGTCCAAGCCAAGGCTGCTTCGGGGTGTTTTAGATTCCCCCCTTCTGTCTCTGTTTTGTATAGACTATATAGACTTGTACTGTACTGTTATGGTAGGGATTTGGTCCCTAACCTGAATGATTATATATGTATGTATATACTGTTTGGTTCTGAATGTGTATATGTATGAAAAGTCTTTTTGCATACAGACTGTCACAGCTCATTGGACATCTTCTATTACTGTTTTGGCTTCCGCCAGTCCCTATACTCTGTATTACTGTCATTACTGTTAAGCAGGCCTTCGGTAATCACGAATTACTGGCCGGTTACGGTGTTAAACTCATAGGGGCGGGTTTGGGTCGTGACAAGCGTACCCTCTAAGTCGTGCACTTCCGCTTGAGCATGGAAAATTGCGATCAAGCGTGAAATACATGTACCTAGAAGTTCTTGTGTTTTACAGTCCGCTAGAGTAAGAGAGTTCACGCTCGAGCGAGGACCTGAGTCTCACATTCGAGCGGAGGTCGAGCGTGAATTGCATGCATCCAATACTTTTCCTGAAGTTTACAGTCCACTTGAGCTAAGGAAGTCACGCTCGAGCGGAGATCTTTTGTCTGCATGTCCGCTCGAGCGTAGAAAGCCATGCTCGAGCGAGACCCCTGTTTTCTGAAAATTTTGAAAAGTGTTTTAAAGTGCATCTTTGCATCCTCTTTCCATCCTAGGCATTCCTAGGCCATGTTTAAGGCATCTTAATGAGGATATTGATGTAGAACCACACCGAGTCAAGATAGGGACTAAGTTTTTGATTCCCAAGTGTGTAACTTAGTGTGTGTTCGTTCTGTAACTGTGTAGGGTTGGCATCCGAGGACGCTCATTAGCTGCTTATAGCCCAGTGCTCTGTGAGTAACAATGTTGTAAAGATATGTTCAATTATGAATATTTTCTGAATGATCAACTGTTCTGTTTACTGAAACATTATTGTTTAATGAACGAATGTTTGTCCTATTTGTAAACTCTATTCGTGGCATCCTTAGCAACTTACTGTTACTGTACTGTTACTGTTACTGTCACAGAGATCTCTGTCGGTTCCCAAGTTTGGAACCACTATTGTTACTATTATGATGGCCATCAACTGATTGTTCGGTCTATTAAGACCTACTGTACTGTTTTGCTATGGGATGTACCACATATGACTGCTATGGTTTCTAAACGACTGATATGACTGGTTAATTACTGAAAGGACATTCATTCTTAACCTCTTTACATAACTGTTATTCACTGGGCTTTAGCTCACTGTTTATATATATATATATGTAGGTGTCTAGGCACCGGACCGATGCTTGGAGTGTCAGGCTAAGCTCCCGTTTTGTCAAAGCCAACCATTGTGCCTCACTTCGAGGTTCCGAGTGCGTCAAAGCCAAGGCTGGTTTGGGGTGTTTTAGATTTCCCCTTTTGCCTCTATTCTGTAATAAATGTTGAGACTTGCACTGTACTGTTATGTTAGGGATTTGGTCCCTAATCTGAATGTTTGTATATGATGTATGTATATACTGTTTTGGTTTTGAATGTGAATATGTTCAGGAAAATCGTTTTGCATTCAGAATGTCACAGCTCATTGGACACATTTTATTTACTGTTTCGGCTTCCGCCAGTCCCTTACTCTGTATTATTGTCTTTACTGTTAAGCAGGCCTTTGGTAATCACAGATTACTGGCTGGTTACTGTGCTAAACCCATAGGGGCGGGTTTGGGTCGTGACAGAGTGGTATTAGAGTGATATCAAATCACGAGTTATACCGCACACATGTGTCTAAATGAGCTGTAGGATGTCCTAGAAAAGCGATTAGGGCATTGCATGAGCATTGAAAAAGTGTGTGTGGCCATGACATGGAATATATGTGCTAATGTGTTTAAGTAAGCAATTCCTATGTTTATTATTGCTATATTGCATATAGTGAAATGGACAATGCAAGGAATGCCGATGAAACAGAATCATCTGATGCCAGAATGGCAAGATTAAAAAGAATAGTCGAACTGTTGACTGAGGCCTTGAGGCTACAACAGAACCAATAGCTCCCACCTCCTTCAGTACAACCCGAACAAAATGTTAATGAGGATATAATTGCTCTGACACAGAAGTTCAGCAAAATGAAACCGCCATCCTTTCAAGGAAGCCTTGAACCACTAAAGGCCGAAGCATGGGTGCTAGAAACGGAGAAGTTGTTTAAAGTGTTTCTGTGTTCTGAGGCACACAAAGTGTTACTGGCTACCTTCACTTTATAAGAAGAGGCCAGACGGTGGTGGATGCTTGTTCGTGACACCGACAATGTTATGACTTGGGCTCAGTTTAAGGGAGCCTTCTTTGAGAAATATTTTTCTCAGTGTGTCAGGGATCGTAAAGTAACTGAATTTGAACAGTTAAAGCAGGGTACCATGTCAGTAGCAGAGTATGAATCAAAGTTTACCGAACTCGCCAGATATGCACCACACATGGTGGACACTGATTACAAAAAGGCCAAAAAGTTTGAAGGCGGCCTTAATGTAGAGATACTTGACAGAATCAATCTGCTAAAATTACTGAAATATGTAGATGTTCTTGACAGAGCAATAATGGCCGAGTCAAATGTCAAAGCATTGAAATAAACTGAAACACCAGCAACTGAATAGCGTGGTAAGAGACGGGGTTTTAAGTTTAAGAAAGGCCGAAATAACCCACTGAACAAAAAGCAAAATACAGGGTCAACGACCAGTTCTAGTCAGGGAAGTGGTTCCATACCACCCTGTTCCGAATGTGGGAAAAGATAAAGGGATTTGTTATAAAATTTATGGTGCTTGTTACAGGTATGGCAAGGTAGGCCACATGGTTAAAGATTGCCCTTCCACAGCTCAAGGCAATAGTAAAGCTGCAGCTAGCGCCTCAGCATCAACTGCTCCACCGAAACCCAACCCCAAAGCTACCGGAAAAGAGCCTCTAAGGCAAGGCCGAGTGTTCGCACTTGTACCGGGAGATGTGCAGAATAACGAGACCGCTATGTCAGGTATACTCCCAATTTGTGCTCAAAATGCTTATGTTCTGATTGATTCGGGGTTTACGCATTCATATGTCTCGCATGCTTTTTCACGAAAATTGAATAGACCGTTGGAACCCATGAATTATTTGTTAGCTGTATCTTCACTTGTTGGGGGATCCATGGCATGTGTTTATATGTACCTTGCATGTGAAATTATTGTTGGGGATGTGCATTTGTATATTGATTTACTGCCTTTGAATATAGATCATTTCGATGTGATATTGGGAATGGACTGGTTAACAAAATATCATGCTACCAGAGACTGTGTAACAAAACAAGTTGTTTTCCATCCACCTGGTTTACCTGAATTTGTGTTTAGCGGAGTTGGAGTAGTACCTCCCCCATATCTGATTTCGTCTATGAAAGCTTTTAAACTGATTAAGAAGGGATGTAAGGAGTATCTATGTTGTATATTGACTATACCTACTGATACTAAAGCTAATATGGACAGTATTCCTATAGTCAGAGAATTCCCAGATGTTTTTCCAGATGATTTGTCAAGGCATTTGATTGACAGGGACATTGAGTTCACCATTGATGTGATTCCGGGTACACAGCCAGTTTCCAAAGCTCCGTACAGAATGACATCTACCGAGCTGAAAGAACTGAAAGTTCAGCCACAGGAACTATTAGATAAAAAGTTCATCAGGCCTAGTACTTCACCGTGGGGCGCTCCAGTTTTGTTTGTGAAAAAGAAAGATGGCTCCTTGAGACTCTACATTGACTGCCGTGAGCTGAACAAGATAACAGTGAAAAACAAATATCCATTGCCTCGAATTATGATTTGTTTGACCAGTTACAGGGTGCCCAGGTGTTCTCTAAAATTGACCTTAGATCTGGATACCACCAGTTAAAAGTCAAACCAAAGGACATTGAAAAGACTGTCTTTCAAACGAAGTATGGACATTACGAATTCCTTGTTATGCCTTTCGGAGTTACTAATGCACCTGCCGCATTTATGGACCTTATGAATAGAATTTTCAAACCATTCCTCGATGAATTTGTAGTTGTATTCATAGATGACATTTTGATTTATTCCAAAAGCAAGGAAGAATATGAACACCATTTGAACATTGCCTTACAGACCTTAAGAGAACAGAAACTCTATGCAAAACTGACTAAATGTGAATTTTGGCTTGATGACGTGATGTTTTTGGGACATGTGATTAGTAAAGATGGCATTTCAGTGGACCCGCTGAAAATTAAAGCAGTGGTAAGTTGTCCTAGACCGACAAACGTTACTGAAGTTCGAAGTTTCTTAGGCTTGGCTGGGTACTACAGAAGGTTTGTGAAAGACTTCTCCAAAATTTTCCTACCATTAACTCAGTTGACTCAAAAGGGGATATCATTTAACTAGACCGATCAGAGATAATCAGCCTTTCAAGAGTTAAAGACTCGACTTGTGACTGCACCGATTCTTACCCTACCCTTAGGTACGGATAGTTTTACTATATTTAGTGATGCTTCTCATAAGGGTTTGGGATGTGTAGTAATGCAGAATGGTAAAGTGATTGCGTATGTTCCCCGACAACTGAGACCACATGAAAAGAACTACCCCACTCATGATCTGGAACTCGCTGCAGTAGTGTTTGCACTGAAAATTAGGCGTTACTACCTTTATGGGGCAACATGTGAGGTGTATACAGACCACAAGAGTTTGAAGTACTTTTTCACACAGAAAGAACTAAACATGAGACAACGGAGATGGCTAGAACTGATAAAAGACTACGATCTGCAAATTCTGTACCATCCAGGGAAAGCTAACACCATTGCTGATGCACTCAGTCGGAAATCAGTTGGAAATTTAGCCTGTTTACTCACTGGACAGAAAGAATTGCTATGTGACCTTGAAAAACTTGAAGTTGAGATTGTTTTACGTAAACAAGCTGGAACGTTAGCGACAATTTCTGCTCAACCGGCACTTATTGAAGAAATCAAAGAGAAACAACAACAAGATGACTTTTTGAAAAAGATTATTGATGAACGAGAGTCCAAACCGAGGCCAGACTTCAAATTTGAAAATAATTTATTGAAATTGCAGGGAAGATTGTGTGTACCGATTGATTCTGAACTGAAAAGACGAATTCTGCAAGAGGGCCATAATTCGAAACTGTCTATCCATCTAGGAAATACGAAAATGTACCAAGACTTGAAACAGAATTTCTGGTGGCCGGGAATGAAGAAAGAGATTGTTGACTTTGTATCGAAATGTCTTCATTGGCAACAAGTTAAAACTGAACATCAACGACCCGCAGACTTACTGCAACCCTTACCAATACCGGAGTGGAAATGGGAGCATATCACTATGGATTTTATTGTTGGTTTACCTCGCTCCAGTAAAGGTATGGACTCAATTTGGGTTATTGTTGATAGACTGACTAAATCTGCTCACTTCTTACCTGTCAAAACAATTTATAATGCGGACAAATTGGCCATAATTTATATTGATGAGATTGTTAGATTGCATGGAGTGCCTGTGTCCATTGTTTCTGATAGGGACTTGAAGTTTACATCGAGATTTTGGCAAAGCCTACAGACAGCATTGGGTACTGAACTAAGACTAAGTAGTGCATACCAACCTCAGACAGATGGCCAGTCAGAAAGAACCATTTAGACTCTGGAAGATTTACTGTGAATGTGTGTTCTTGATTTCCAGGGAAATTGGGAAAGCCACTTACCTTTAGCTGAGTTTGCTTATAACAACAATTTTCACTCGAGTATTGGTATGGCACCTTTCGAGGCTTTGTATGGCAGAAAATGTCGATCTTCTATCTACTGGGCAGAAGTTGGAGATGGGCCTTTGCTTGGGCCCAAGATTGTACAGGAAACCACCGAAAAAGTGAAACTGATTCAACAGAGATTGAAAACCGCACAAAGCCGACAGAAAAGTTATGCAGATGTCTGAAGGCGAGACAGGGTATATGAAGTAGGTGATCATGTTTTTGTTAAAGTGACACCAATGAAAGGGCAGACTCGTTTTGGAGTCAAAGGTAAGCTGGCACCAAGGTATGTTGGACCGTATAAGATCATTGAAAAGATCAATCCGGTGGCGTATCAAGTAGCGCTCCTTCCTGAAATGGAGCATATTGTAGACACCCTATTTTTGATCGTCCTCAAGACTCGGTTGTGCTTGCAGGTACATCCAGACACAAGTTCGATTGTTCGTCGGGTATTCGACTTTCGCGGCGGAACGTCACAGGTTCATGCATTTCGGACCTTGTATCCTTTCTGCCCCATTCTTGGACCATGACTTGGTCCTTTCAGAATTAGTTTTTAGGTGCACTGCCGGCCCCACTTTTGGCCCTGCCGGCCTTCACCTGTTGATGCCGGCCATTAATGATGCCTGCCAGCCATCAATGAGCCACTGTCGGCCATCCCTGATGGCCGGCACCACCCCTGTCTCAGCTGATTTCACTCCAGATCTTTTGAGCCAGCTGAATTCCTGTTATCTGCCCTCCATACACGTGTATGGAGGGATGAAGCTCTTGCCAAGCTTCTTGAAGAAGCTTTGCATTGCTTTTTTTTCTATATAAGGAGAGAGCCTCTCTCCTTAGCAGAGGTTCAGCCATTTTAGAAGAGTTATTGCTCTATCTCTCTATATTTCTTACTCTCTCTCTATATTGTGGTTAGTTTTGTGCCTTGTTCTTGCACTTTTACACTACAACACATAGAGATACACCACCATCATTGGACTGAGGTTCTTGGGAAGGTTATTTGAGTTCTGAAAGTGAGTTTTTGGCCCCTGAGGTTGCCATTTTCGAAGTTGGACTTCAAGGGTGAGCTTCTTCCCCATTTTAGCACTTTTTTGTATCTCATTTAGGCCATTCTTGCATATTGTTTTAGGCCTTGCTTTCAACTGAAAAAAGTCTTGTATTTAAGTGCTTTTGGTAGTTGTTTAAGGTCTTTGTGCTGTTGAGGGTCTTCAACCCTCTTATTTGCTTTGTTTAGCCTTGTTTTGAGCCATGCCTTAAGGCCTTTGAGCTAGCCTTGGTTTGGCCTTCTAGCCACTAAAATCCAGTGGATTTTCTATGGTAGGCATGTGGTTTTGAGGCCTCAAATCAGAGGGGGTGGCCCCTTCTCTTTTGATTCTTGTTTGCTTGAGTTTTTGGCCTTCCAAATGAGCATGCCGCTCCGTATTTTTGAGGCTTGGTTCAGGCCCTTTTTTGTGACATTTAGGACCTGCCTTAAGTCTGTCCATGGCTGGTTTGGTCATATTTTGCATGCATCTTACATGTGTAGTGTAACCCTATGTGTGGCTCATCAAAGTAGCATGTCTTTCTTGCACGTATTGGCTCACGTATTGGTTCCATTTTAGTAGGTTTTTGGTGATGTTTTACCATACCTTAGATCTATTTTGGGTTGGTTTTGTCACTCCATGCAAGCATAATACACTTGTAGTGTAAATCACTTAAACTAGCTTTATATGCTTCATGCTTTGACATGTCATTTTAGCTTGTTTTGTTTCCATTTCAGTAGGTTTTTGGTGATGTTTTGCCATGTCATACCTCTGTTTTGGTTTGGTTTGGTGGCGCCTTACATGCTCCATACACTTGTAGTGTAATTCCATGAATTAGCCTATTATGTCTCATGCTTTAACATGTCATTTTAGCATGCTTTTGGCTTAACTTCAAGAAGACTTTGTTCATGTTTTAGCATGTTTAAGGTCTGATTTATGTTGTCTTGGTCATGCATGACTTGCTTTGTATAACTATAGTGCATTCTAGCTTGTTAGCTTTATGTATCAAGTCCACTAGCATGTGTTATTTGACCTATTTCAATGATTTGGCATCACTTGAAATGTTATTTTAGTCCATGTAATGTGGTCACACACTTGCATTTGACATGCTTTCAATGCCTTGGAGAGTTTGTGTTTTATGCCTCATGAATGGATCATTGGGCATGCCTCTATGCTTAGGTCTTTGGGATGCCATCTCAGTGGGTTTTGGGGGTTATTATGCCATGATATAACTCTGATTTTTGTTGGTTGAGTCATCCCATGCTTGGTCTTAATAGGTGTAGTGTAATTCACCTTATTTGCCTTGTATGCATCATGCCTCATACTCACCATGCTAGTTTGTTTTGGCTTACTTCCATACATGTTTTAGTCTCATTTTAACATGTTCTAGGACTGTTTTGGGTTGCCTTTGCCATATCCTTCCTACTTTGTATAGTTGTAGTGCAATTGGCGTTGCTAGCTTTGTGTTTTGATGCTTCATGCATGCTATATTTAAGCTATTTAGATGATTTGGCATCATTTAATGCTTCATTTCAGAGCATGTAGCATTGCCATATTCCCACTTCATTCATGCTTTAAGTGTCTTTGAGTGTTGTGCATTATTGCCTAGTTTATGGCTTAGCTTGTATGCTTGTGTGCCTAGGTATTTAAGCTTTCATCTCAGCATGTTTAAGTCTTTGTTTAGACCTAATTAAGATCTGTCCATACTTAATTCATGCACTTGTGCCATGTATTGCATGCCCTCTTTGTGTTACTCTTTGCTAGCTTTCATGCCTTAAGACCCTTGCATGCCATACTTGTGTCGTTTGAATGATTTGGCATCATTTCTTACTTAATTTCAGTGCACTTAGTGTTGTTACACTTGCACATTTGTCACTCCTTAAGCACTCTAGAGAGTTATGCTCTTAGGCCTCTTTGATGAGCCATTGCATTTTGCATGCTTGTGTGTGTTTTGGTGACTTAATTCCATCACCATTGGCCACTGATTTGGACCTATTTGAGAGCTGTCCATTTTAGTTTAAGTCCATCCCCCTTGCATGTTTGCATGTTGTTACATGCTTAGCCATTTTGTGTGTTGTCGCATGCTTGTTATATCACATGTTGTCGCATGTATTGATACATGATTGCATACTTGTTGCATGCTACGATGTTTACATGTTTAGGTTGCATTACTTTGATTGCATACATTGCATTGTATTTGGCATGCTTGCATCGCATTGTTGTTTAGGTTAAGTGTTAATCCGAACACGAGGAACGAGGGGCGTTTCATACTTCAAGTGATGGAACGTGTCTCAATTCTCGGTCGCCGACGCTCTTGATTATCCATGATAGAGTTCTAGGCACTTATGTGTTTATTTGTGCATTCATTTCATATTGATTTACACAAGTTCGATCTTTGGCCATCATGCATCGGGATGCGTGATTGATGGTCGTGGATCCGATTATGCCTCCTCCTTGATGTTTTGAGGTGATATGGAGTGGCATAGTGCATACATACCCTTGGAAGATCCTCCATTTTCTCTATTTTGTGCTCTGCTGCAGCTTGGTGTCCCAGCACATCAGTGGCCGGTAGTGCCCTACAGATGGCCAGCACCTCCTCATCCTTGGCCGGCAGTGTACCATCTTTGGCCGGCAGGTGGTCGGCAGCAACTCCCCATGGCTGGCAGGCCACTGATGCATTCCCCAGACTGATTTTGGTAAGGTTTAGCAGCAAGTTCACAAGGACACACTGCAGATAAAGCCTCTAGAGAGCAACCGCAGAGCTTACCAGGACAGGAACCGAACATGCATGTTCACCTTCTTCAACTTGCCGAGGCAGCATTGTCTAAATTGCTTACTTGTTAGTTAGCTTTAATTTGTAATGTAATTAATTAATTTGTTAATGAATTAAGTTTTGTAATAATTAGTTGTAGCTAGTTATTCTTTTTTTGGTTATGTAATAATTAATTAGCTTGTTAGTTAGTTAATTAGTTGGCATGTATTATTTATTCGGACCCTCCGTCGAGAGGACAAATTTTGTAATAAGTGTGCGTGCGTGTGTGCATGTCTTCCAATCTCCGTTTCTTTCTCCCTTTTACTTACCTGCTTTTGTTGGTTAGTTGTAGGTCATATTTCAATTAGCATGCTTATGCTTTGCATGTTTGCATCAATTCATTTGTCTAGCACACTTATGCCTACATGTTTGCATCTATTCATCTATCTTGCATGCACCGGGCTCGGCACATCATACTAATTGCATCGTATTTCAATTCCAATTTGAATACATGTTATCAAATGTCACATTTTCTATGCCATCTTAGAATAGCCGAGCCTATTTCTAGTTGCATCTTGCATGCGTTGCATTAGCCATGTTAACATGAACTAGGATCATGCATTGATTTCTAACTAGTTCTTCATTTTGGCTCGGAGTACTAGATAAGCTTTTATGCTTTAGCATACTACATGTGTGTCATTGATTGCCATGATAGCATACTTGCCATGAGGCTAACTGCTTATGTGTTTAACTGCCTGAATGCCTGTGGGTGAAGGTTGGATTACTTGAATTGGAACAGTTCATTGAAATTCGCATTTTAGCCTACTTACGAGTAGCAAACTTCAAACCATTTCCAAACAAACGGGTATGCGATGCTTTGTTCCAAATTAGGCGATCTAGTCTATACTTGTTTTGATATGTGCATCACATAGTAATTCTAGCTAATTAACCGGAATAAGAACACATGTGTTTTCAAAAACTAGATATCATGTTTAGTAGTGACCGATCTTTGATCGGGCGAGCGGGGGTGCTCATAGCTGACCTTCCCCAATCGTACCCAAGTTCCTGAGCCGATGCAACTTTGGTGATGACGGACACGTGGCCTTAAACAATGAGTCAGGGTTTCCTAAGTTCCCCCAAAATAAAATATTTAGGTAGCGACTCTGTATCTGGCAAAGCAGTCTATGTTTGGCACTTCTTTACAAAAATTAGTTTTCCAAAATAATTTGCCGGATTTGGACTCTTTGGTGATTTATCAATCTCACATCGCACATTGTGAGATCAGATTAAGAACCGTGACATTTGAGTCCAAACTGTAGCATGAGGCCTTCGGGGCGCGTCTACACATATGCATAACGTCTTCCACATTTCAATGTTGAGGGATTATCTTCGGGATCCCTTCCATGTTATTGAGCCTACCCGTGTAGTGCTAAGTGATGACTACACTTATGAAGAATGACCTATTCATATTGTAAACCGACGGATCAAGAAGTTGAGAAACAAAGAAATTCCGTTAGTGAAAGTGGACTGGCAAAACCATGGTGGCGTGTATGCCACTTAGGAAAGAGAAGACGATATGTTGAAGAGATATCCTGAACTGTTCCCTCTGGATCTAGTATTCTTCCAAAATGAAGGTAATTCGAGTTTAGAGGACCAAACTCTTTGTAAGGAGGGGAGACTGTGACAATCCTCACCTCTGATTACTGCTAAACTGTGATTGAATATGATAAGTAACTGATTAGGAGGAAATCCTAAACTGATTGCATGAGTGTATTGTCTGTAAATGCATTTCTATCTGTTTGACTACTAAATGATCTGTTCGTGTTTTAATTTCGAACTGTAAATTGAAGGACTTATCGGCGGCCGAATCTGAAATTGACTGGTATTTTGTGATAATTAGAATCTATGTGAGTTTATGGTAGAGTTAATTAAAATGTGATTTGGTATGATTAAATTAGATTAAATAAAGTTAAAATACATCAACTTGAGTTATTTGCATTTATGCCATTGAGTAGGTGATTCTAGGCTAACTCCTCTGCACTTCATACACATTTGACATAACATTTCTTCAGCCACTTCCTAGACCAAACGTGAGAGAGAGCTAGAGAGTTGGAAGAAAAGTTGAGTTCACCTAGAATTGGCTTGGAAAATTAGAAGACTTGAAGAGAGATTGCATATTTGAGCTTATGTACCTTGAATTCAAGACCTAAGGTAGAGATTTCATCCTCTCATTTGTACATTTATGGCATGTTTGATTGGAAGGATTAGAGCATGGGATTGGGATTATTAATTCGCGGGCCCAATTATCCTATGTTTGTTTTGACATTTTATTTTAAGATTATCAATCCAATGGATAATTAATCCAACAAATTTGTAGGATTATTAGTAATGGGGTAGGGGTGGGATTGTGAATACCACACTAATTTAATTGGATTATTAATACCTCACTATTAATCTTGTGGAATCAAACATGGCCTTAAATTGTTCTTGCATGGTTCACGGGATTATTGAAGGTTAGAGTCAAATTATGGTTTAAAGTGTTGAATTGAGGCTTAATCCATGCATGTATATACATATTCTTGAATTTTGAGGTTGTTCTTCATGAATTTCCACATGCATGTCCATTTTCTAGTTGTAGTCCATGAATTCATCATGTTCTTGAGCTAAAACTTGCATTTGGCCATGTGTTAGTAGCTTTGAATTCAATTGAACACATGCATGTTAAATGTACATCTTGTTCTTGAAGTTTATTTGAAATTGGTGTTCAATTGGTTTACCTTTGGGCTTGATTTTACAAAATTGATCTTTGAAACATGTTGTATTATGGGTTTTTAGGTGTTTCCCAAAAAATTAACCCAAAAGGATCGAGTTTGAGGCTTAAATGCTTGAGTTTTGTGCTTGGGGATGAATTTGGAAATTCCAGATTTTGGACCCACGCTCGAGCGTAGGACTTCACGCTCGAGCGTACCCTCTGAGTCGTGCACTTCCACTCGAGCGTGGAAAGTTGTGCTCGAGCGTGAAATGCATGTACCCAGAAGTTCTTGTGTTTTACAATCCACTCAAGCGAGAGAGTTCACGCTCGAGCGAGGACCTGAGTCTCACGCTCAAGCGGAGGTTGAGCGTGAATTGCATGCATCCAGTACTTTTCCTGAAGTTTACAGTCCGCTCGAGCGAAGGAAGTCACGCTCGAGCGGAGATCCTTTATCTGCATGTTCGCTCGAGTTTAGAAAGCCATGCTCGAGCGAGACCCCTGTTTTCTGAAAATTTTGAAAAGTGTTTTAAAGTGCATCTTTGCATTCTCTTTCCATCCTAGGCATTCCTAAGCCATGTTTAAGGCATCTTAATGAGGATATTGATGTAGAACCACATCGAGTCAAGATAGGGACTAAGTTGTTGATTCCCAAGTGTGTAACTTAGTGTGTTCGTTCTGTAACTGTGTAGGGTTGGCATCCGAGGACGCTCATTAGCTGCTTATAGCCCAGTGCTTTGTGAGTAACAATGTTGTAAAGATATGTTCAATTATGAATATTTTCTGAATGATCAACTGTTCTGTTTACTGAAACATTATTAATGAACGAATGTGTGTCCTATTTGTACACTGTATTCGTGGCATCCTTAGCAACTTACTGTTACCGTACTGTTATTGCTATTGTCACAGAGATCTTTGTCGGTTCCCAAGTTTGGAACCACTACTGTTACTATTATGATGGCCATCAACTAACTGTTCGGTCTGTTAAGACCTACTGTACTGTTTTGCTATGGGATATACCACATATGACTGCTATGGTTTCTAAACGACTGATATGACTGGTTAATTACTGAAAGGACATTCATTCTTAACCTCTTTACATAACTGTTATTCACTGGGCTTTAGCTCACTGTTTATATATATATATATATATGTAGGTGTCTAGGCACCGGACCGATGCTAGGAGCGTCAGGCTAAGCTCCCGTTTTGTCAAAGCCAACCATTATGCCTCACTTCGAGGTTCCGAGTGCGTCAAAGCCAAGGCTGGTTTGGGGTGTTTTAAATTTCCTCTTTTGCCTCTGTTCTGTAATAAATGTTGAGACTTGCACTATACTGTTATGTTAGGGATTTGGTCCCTAATCTGAGTGTCTGTATATAATGTATGTATATACTGTTTTGGTTTTGAATGTGAATATGTTCAGGAAAGTTGTTTTGCATTCAGAATGTCACAGCTCATTGGACACCTTTTATTTACTGTTTTGGCTTCCGCCAGCCCCTTACTTTGTATTACTGTCTTTACTGTTAAGCAGGCCTTTGGTAATCACGGATTACTAGCCGGTTACAGTGCTAAACCCATAGGGGCGGGTTTGGGTCGTGACACTTGCGCAACAAGTCGTGTTTTATATCTTACAATTTCATTTTGCTCATTGCGTTTTCAAACAAACACCCATTTATATCCCACAAGCTGTATCCCTTCAGAGGTTTGGACTACAGGTCCAAATACTTCACGTTTTGTAAGCAGGTTTAATTCTGCTTGTATTGCTTCTTTCCACATTAGCCATTCATTTCTCTGTCGACATTCCTCGACAATTCGTGTTTCATTGTTATCATCACTTTTGATAATGTTTTCAGTATTACTCCTGGTAATGTCAAGAGCAACTTTAAACGCAAATATGTTATCGACGACAATTTGATTTTTATCATAAACTTCTTTTGTACTCATATAATGTATTGAGATCTCATTATTTTTAGGTACCTTTTCCACTTTAGGGAATACCTCTTTAAGAGATTTCTCTCCTAGAGGTTCTTCTTCTGGAGGTTCATAAGTAGGAGATTTTGATAGATTTACTATAACCGGTTTTGTGGTTCTAGCCTCTTTAGAAGTGCTTTCATTGATGGGTATGATCTCTTCAGGAAATCCATTTGTGGTTTCTTCTAATGCATCAACTGTTTGTTCTTGAGCTTTCCTTTTTTGAGGAATTTTGTCTTTTGCACCAATGGGTCTCCTACGCTACTGACGTACCTTAGGCTCATTTGCCACTATACCCACTGATTGTCTAACAGGAACATCAATTCTTGTTGGGGTATTAGCAGTTGGTATGTAAGATTTTGTCACATTTTTTTTTTGTGTCGGTGAATGCATCCGGTAACTGATTTGTAATACTTTGCAAATGAATAATCCTTTGAACATCTAGTTTACATTGATGAGTACGAGGATCAAGATGAGATAACGTCGAAGTATTCCAAGTGATTTCTCGTTGAGCTTCAGGCTGCGAATTGTCTCCCCCTAATGATGGAAAAATTGTTTCATCAAAATGACAATTCTCAAATTGTGCCTTAAACACATCACCAGTCAAAGGTTCTAGATATCTAATGATTGATGGAGAATCAAAACCAATATAAATTTCTTGTGGACCCATCTTAGTGCGCTATGGAGGTGCAATAGGGACATAAACCGCGCAACCAAACACTCTAAGGTGACTAACATTTGCTGGTTGACCAAATACAAATTGTAATGGCGAGTATTCATGATATGCAGTTGGTCTGACACGAATCAAAGATACTGCATGCAATATAGCATAACCCCATGTTGAAACAGGTAATTTCATTTCATAAGCAAAAGCCGAGTAATCAACTGAAGTCTCTTAATAAAAGATTCAGCTAAAACAATTTGGATATGAGTGTGTGCAACAAGGTGTTCAATATCAATGCCAATGGATATGCAATAATTATCAAATGTTTGGGATGTAAATTTACTGGCATTATCAAGATGAATTGTCTTGATAGGATGGTCTGGAAAATGTGTTCACAATCTAATTATTTGAGTAAGGAGTCTGGCACATGCAACATTACGTGTAGAAAGTAAACAAGCATGTGACCATCTAGTCGATTGCATCTATTAAAACCATAAAATAACGAAATGGTCCACAAGAAGGGTATATAGGTCCACATATATCCCCCTAAATTCTTTGCAAAAAGGATAGAGATTCAACAATTACTTTTGTGGGTGATGGTTTGGTAATTAATTTCCCTTGTGAACAGGAAGAACAAGGATAATCACTTGGTAAAAGAATCTTCTAGTTCTTTAATGGATGTCTATGTGAATTTTTAATTATTCGACGCATCATTATAGATCCCGGATGCCCAAGTCGGTGATACCATAGCATAAACATTTTTGGGTCAGAGCACTTCTGGTGCATGACAATATGTGACTCAATCATTTTTATTGTCGTATAATATAATCCAAATGAAAATGCAGAAAGGTTTTCTAATACTAGCTTATGGCTAGAATTAGTTGAAGTAATCAATAAATACTCGTCCTGGCCTTTATTTATAGTTTCAATATATTCCCAATTATGACCTATATCTTTGAAACTTAACAGATTTCTTCTAGATCTGGTAGAATACATAGCATCATCAATACAAATTTTTGTTCCATTTGGCAACATAATATTGGCTCTTCCGAAGCCCTCGATTAAGTTTGCAGAACCTGAAATTGTATTGATATTAGCTTTTCACATGATTAATTACATAAAATATTTTGCATCATGTAAAATTGTGTGTGTGGTTGCACTGTCTACTAAATAGATATCATCACCAATTATTTTGGAGTTAGTCAATGCATCAATGAAAACCATGTCTATAAAAACTGAAATTCATTATTCTCAAAACAAGAAAAATACAAACTGTCAAACCCAAAAATACAAATTATGAAGGCCTAATAAGAAAAATGAACACTTCAAAGTGGAAAAATACAAATTTCAAAATCATAAAACAGGACAATACAAAGCATAACCCAAAAACAAGATATCTAGATAATCAGATTAATTAATGTGAGTATTTTCATCACTAATTAAATGATCAAATTTTCCATCAAGGTCTTCAAAGAAATCAGACACATCAAGATGATTAATATCAATGGGTTCATAATGATTTGTGAAATGCATTTCAATGCCTTTGCCTTTTTCTTTTATCGATACTTGATAAAGATCAACCAAATGTTTAGGTGTATGACAGGTACGCGACCAATGCCCTGTCATGCCACATCTGTAACAAGTATTTTCATGATTCTTAGGAGGTTTATTTTGTAAACCTTTTTCCTTTGCTTGTGATGTTCCTAAATTATTCCACTTCTGATAAAATGGCATGTTATTCCACTTCTGGTGGAATGGCATGGTATTTTTCTGAACATATCCCCCACGGATTCGGTAATTGTTTCTACCTCGACCATGTCCAGAAACATAACCTCTCCATCGTCCAAGGCCATGAAATGCAACATCATTCACTTCAGGGAATGAAGCAGAACCGGTTGGACGGGATAGATGATTTTTCAATAACAATTGATTAGTTTGTTCAACCACAAGAAGGCATGAAATCAGTTCAAAGTACTTTGAAAAACGACGCTTCCTATATTACTGCTGCAGGAGCACATTATTAGCTTGAAATGTGGTCAATATTTTTTCAAACATATCTCCTTCAGTAATTTTTTCTCCACATAATTTTAATCGAGAGATTTTTTTTAAATAATGCAGAGCTGTACTCACTAACTGATTTACAATCTTGCAACCTCAAGTGCAACCAATCATAACGAGCTCTTGGGAGGATTACGGTCTTCTAGTGCGAGTATCTCTCCTTCAAATTATTCCGCAGAATTAGTGGATTTTTTACTGTGAGGTACTCATTTTTTAATTCTTCTTAGAGATGATGGTGAATGAATATTATTGAAACGCCCCAAAATATATAACATCTTGTGAGTACGATAATCAACGTTCATTATGAGAAAGGATGCAATTCTTCAACCTTTACATCATTAATCAATAAGGTTTGTACAAAATAGTCCCACATGCGAATTATACATTCAACGATATCCAATACATGAATCTATAGCATGTAGAATATCAAATTCAAAAATAAATAAAATACCCTCAAGGGCTTACAAATTCCAAGGCTTAAGCCTGGTTACACAAAAACAGTTTCACGACCCCATACATTTAGAGCCCTTGGCTAACAAAATGAACCACAACAAAATAAGAGTTATTTACTCTCCACAAAATACATTTACGCCCTTAACTCGGCAGGATCACAACATCTTTTCATGCACCAAAATCCCATAGGGGTGAACATAAAGCCCAGTAGAGAGTTCTTAACAAAGTATATACATTTATGCAAGATTCCCAATATGAAATGCACATGTCGTGCTATGCCATTTAAAAGAAGATTACATTTTTCATCTTTTGAAAAACTACCATGCTCGATGATAACTTGAAATCTCAACAATTCAAAAATTTATAATAAATTTTAGAAGGGCAGTAAATATGACTCAGGTAATCCCTAGGCTGGTGTCTGCAAGTAGGCATAACTAACACTACCAAAACCCCACTTTACCGGTTGCTAACCAGAAGGGAAGTGGTACATCTTCCGCACGTGTTTTCGATTTTTCACCCCAGACACTCAGGCCAACTTAATCAATTTCATCTACACCTCCTATCCGGACTTACCAACATATTTACCCCAAAACAATTCAACAATTCTCATTTCAAAATATTACTTTTCTCAATTTGAACTTTTCCAAACTCCATTCAAGTGCGTAATAATCAATTGAATGAGTATGTAATGCAACAATTATCAATGCTTCATAACATTTCAATAGTTACATTTCACCACATTTCTTTCCCAATGCAAATGTTTTCAAATCCCAACTCAAAATTTGTAACTACGCAATAATAGAAATGCCAATGCAATATATATATATATATATATATCAAGGCAAAATAATAATATTCCATTGACAATATTTCCCATATAATTTATCAAATTCGATCACCAATTCCCATTCTCCTTTCCAATGCGATGTCATCAATTATCATATATGAATGTATATGTATATGTATATGTATATGTATATGTATATGAATGTATATGAATGTATATGAATGTATAACTTAGTTCCCTTTGCCAGAACCGGGCGGTAAAACGAGGATCTCTATCCGATACGATGGTCACAAGAACCCCATGAAGTCGAACTATCTCTCTAATGTACAACTTTGCCAAGTGCTCAACTGAGTCACCGGTGCGCATCGGAAAGAAATGTGTAGACTTAATCAATCTATCAACAATCACCCAAATGACATTATTACCCCATTGTGTTCTAGGAAGCCCAACTGCAAAATCCATGGTAACGTGCTCCGATTTCCACTCGGCTATTGGTAAGGAATGCAACAAACCCGCTGGTCTTTGGTGTTCAGCCTTCACTTGTTGACAAGTAAGGCATTTCGATACAAATAACGCGACATCCCGCTTCATGCCCATCCACCAAAACTGATGACTAAGATCATGATACATTTTGGTGCCTCGCGGATGTACCGCAGTGCATGAGTGATGGAACTCCCGAAGTACTTCCTCTCTATAAGATTTTGGTACAAACAAACGGTCTAGATAACGTACACTCAGATCCGAGTGAATGTTCAAACCCCTCTCTTCCTTCTCGTTGGAGATTTTATTCCGAGTTGACTCCACTTCACAGTCCCCTTGTTGTGCCTCTATGACTCTACTAATCAAGGCAGGTTGAGCACTCATGGTAAACAAAGTTGCACTCTCACCGGACTCACCCAAGTGCAAATTAAACTCACCGATATCACCCAACATGACCTATTCCCAAATAGCCACACTTTCCAAACTACTCACGGATTTCTGACTCAAAGTGTCAGCCACTACATTGGCCTTTCCCGAATGATAGTGTAACTCGAAGTCATAATCCTCCATAAATTCCATCCACCTCCGTTGGCTTAAATTCAAGTCTTTTTGGGGAAAAAAATATCTTAGGCTCTTATGATTAGAGAAAATCTCAAACTTCTCGTCGTACAAATAATGTCTCCAAATTTTCAAGGCGAAAATTACCGCCGCTAATTCCAAGTCGTGGGTGGGGTAATTTTTCTCATGAGTTTTCAATTGTTGTGAACTGTAGGCCACAACCTTTCCTCCTTGCATCAAGACGCAACCAAGCCCATCCCGAGACGCATCACAATAAACGGTGTAACCCAAACCTTTTTCCGGAATTATCAAGACCGGTGCGGTAGTCAATCTAGTCTTAAGTTCTTGGAATGATCTTTCACAAGCCTCACTCCATACAAATTTGACACCATTTCTAGTCAACCTAATCAAAGGTGCGGCTAGTTTAGAGAAGTCCCTTACAAAACGTCGATAATACCCCGCCAATCCCAAGAAACTCTAGATCTCAAAAACATTTTTTGGTTGTCCCCAATCCTGTACGGCATCTATCTTTGAAGAGTCTATAGTTACCCCCTCTCTTGATACGACATGACCCAAAAAATTCACCTTGGTGAGCCAAAACTCACATTTCTCAAATTTGGCATATAATTGGTGCTCTCTAAACAAATCAAGCACTACTTGCAAGTGAGCCTCGTGTTCCTCCTCGGAGGTTGAATAAATTAAGATGTCATCCACAAAGACGACCACAAAACGATCCAAGTATTCTCAAAAAATTTGGTTCATCAAATCCATAAAGGAAGCCGGTGCGTTAGTCAATCCAAAAGCCATTACAAGGAATTCATAGTGGCTATAACGCGTACGAAAGGCCTTTTTCTGGATGTCCTCCTCACGGACTCTCAACTGATGATACTGCGACCTCAAATCTATCTTCGAGAAGCAACGAGACCCTCTAAGTTGGTCAAACAAGTCATCTATTCTGGGTAGAGGATACTTGTTCTTGACGATAACCCAATTCAACTTACAGTAATCAATACACAACCGTAATGACCCATCGTTCTTCTTCGCAAAGAGAGCCGACGCTCCCCAAGGCGATGTGCTAGTGCGAATGAAACCCTTGTCTAAAAGCTCTTGGAGTTGAATCTTCAACTCATGCAATTCGGCGAGTGTAAACCTATACAGCGCCATGGAAATCAGTACCATGCCTGGCACTAAGTCAATGGTGAACTTGATCTCCTGGTAAGGTGGCAAACTAGTAAGGTCCTCAGGAAATATGTCCGGGTATTCACAAACTACCCTTAGCAATTCAACACGGGCCCTGTCACTCTCACTATCCAAGAGAGTTGCAAAAAGGCCGCTAAGCTTGTTCCTACTACGAGGGTCAAAAACTGATGACAAGACCTTATCAACCCAGTCTCCCAGAAAGTAAAAACAATCACCACTTGAGGTGCACACTGTAACTCTCTGACGAAAACAATCAATCACCGCTCGGAACAAACATAACCAATCCATGCCTAGAATAACATCAAAACTCGACATGTCTAACAACACAACGGGAGTCAACGCCCGACAACCTCTATCTCACAACCACGACACCCCTAGTCTAAATCAACTGTACCTCCAACTGGTGACTCTACTCTGAGCGAAGACACTAACCGTGACACCTCTAACCCCAATGCAGACACAAATGCAGTAGATATGAATGAATGAGACGCACCAGTATCTATCAGCACATTAGCCAAAGAGTTGCACACAACAAAAATACCTCCCACAACTAAGGATCCTGGCAACTACTCTGGCGCGGTAACAGCATACACGCACCCCTGTGGCCTCTGATCAACCTGCTCATCTCTCGGAGCATAGGCTTACTGCACTGACTAAGCTGAAGTGGCTCTCTGATTAGCTCGCGATGTCTGGACTAAGTGAGCCTGCTAGTGGCTCTGAGTCTGCCTCGACCCTGATGCGCCATATGCGCCTCCCAACTGCGGGCAAGCTCTCTTCATGTGCCCTGACTGACCGCACTGATAGCAAATAGGTCTCTGCCCTCTACTTTAAGACTGACTCTAGGATCGATTCGGTAGTGGTGGTGACAACATCTGTTGTCCTCCCACCTTCTGTGGACATGAGAAGGCCTTGTGACCTGGTTGGCCACACTTGAAACAAGAAAAACCACTCGGTGTACTCTTTCCCGGGCCCACACTAGGTAAGGGAAAGGTGGATCTAGACTGCTATGATTGAGACTGGGATGAAAAGGTGTTTATGCTATTCTTGTTGGGTCTATAGTCCTCCAGTGACCCTTGACCCCTCGACCTTGAACTCCGGAGTCTCTCCTCTTTGGCCTCCACGGTAATCTCTACATGTGTCGCCGCCTCCACAAGGCAGTCATAGTTCCGAGTCATGTTCTCGGCAACCTTGAACAAGATCTTAGTTCTCAACTTCTTCTCGAACTCAATGCAACGGCATTCTTCCTTTGCCACCAACTTCGGTACGAACCAGACAAACTAGAGAAGGCCGCTTCAAACTCAACCACGAACATATTGAGTTGCTTGAGGTCTTGAAATTCTTGCCTCAACCTCTCCTTAGTAATGGGAGGTAAGTACTTGTCTTGGAAAGCAACCACAAAAGCTTTCCATGTTGGCTCTATTCGACCTTTGGCGTATTTCCCGACCTTTGGCGTATTTCCATCCTTGGCCCGTGTCCCCTTTGAGGTAGTAACTCGCAAGAGTCACTCTTAGCTCACTGTTTTCGATGTGAAGCATCTCAAATGTCTTCACCGTTTGCTCGAGCCACTCATCCGCTTTCTTAAGTTCGGGGCCACCATGGAACTCATCCGGTTTGGCCCGCAAAAACTCCCTAGTGAGAAAGTTCGCTTTCGTCTCTACGACGTTCTCTTTAGCTTGATTCTCCGCCCTTAGTATGTTCATCGACTCCTTCAAGGCCCCCGTCATTTCTCGGGCTAGGGCCCCTATTATGGCGTGACCCGCTTGCCCCAAAAATTCTGCTTGTCCCATTTGCTTGGCCACATTAGCTTGGCCCAACCCCTTCTCTTGCACCGGAACCTCATAAGCCGATACTCCAGGCACACCCCGACGAGCCCTACCATGCCTTCCACCTCTACCACCACGGGTTTGACCCCCCTTCTTGACATCCTAATTAAGGAACAAGATAAACAATTTAGCATATAATCTCAAATGTGCTCGTGACTTCTCTCACACGTTTGACCACAACAATTTCGTATATTTTCTACCATACAACAATTCAATTCCACTCCACATAAGCACTTAGTCACGTAAGCACATACGGATTATCCTTTTGTGATGAAATTCGTCTCACGAAAAACTAAGAATTCTTAGTAGAATGAGTATTGATCAAGTACCCTTCTAATAAGACCTCAAAGAATCTAATAGGTACAAACAACATTCAAAAAATCCAATCCCATACCCATCTAGTCATATAAGCATGTTATCACATAGTCACAAAATACAAAACACCTCCTAATTATGCGAAATGAACCCATTGTGATATAACAATCACTTCCCACGAGCTCCAAGTATTCAAACCCGGTAGCTCTGATACCAAGTTGAAACGCCCCAAAATATATAACATCTTGTGAGTACAACAATCAACGTTCATTATGAGAAAGGATGTAATTCTTCAACCTTTACATCATTAATCAATAAGGTTTGTACAAAATAGTCCCACATGCGAATTATACATTCAATGATATCCAATACATGAATCTATAGCATGTAGAACATCAAATTCAAAAGTAAATAAAATGCCCTCAAGGGCTTACAAATTCCAAGGTTTAAGCCTGGTTACACAAAAACAGTTTCACAAACCCATACATTTATAGCCCTTGGCTAGCAAAATGAACCACAACAAAATAAGAGTCATTTACTCTCCACAAAATACGTTCACGCCCTTAACTCGGCGGGATCACCACATCTTTTCCTACACCAAAATCTCATAGGGGTGAAATAAAGCCCAGTAGAGAGTTCTTAACAAAGTATATACATTTATGCAAGATTCCCAATATGAAACGCACATGTCATGCTATGCCATTTAAAAGAAGATTTCATTTTTCATCTTTCGAAAAACCACTATGCTCGATGATAATTTGAAATCTCAACGATTCAGAAATTTATAATTAATTTCAGAAGGGCGGTAAATACGACTCAGGTAATCCCTAGGTTGGTATCTGCAAGTAGGCATAACTAGTACTACCAAAAACCCCACTTTACCGGTTGCTAACCGAAAGAGAAGTGGTACCTCCTCCGCGCGTGTTTTCGGTCTTTCACCCTGGACACTCAAGCCAACTTAATCAATTTCATCTACACCTCCTATCCGGACTTACCAACGTATTTATCCCAAAACAATTCAACAATTCTCATTTCAAAATATTACTTTTCTCAATGTAAACTTTTCCAAACTCCATTCACGTGCGTAATAATCAATTGAATGAGTATGTAATGCAACAATTATCAATGCCTCGTAACATTTCAATAGTTACATTTCACCACATTTCTTTCCCAATGCAAATGTTTTCAAATCCCAACTCAAAATTTGTAACTACGCAATAATAGAAATGCCAATGCAATATATATATATATATATCAAGGCAAAATAATAATCTTCCATTGACAATATTTCCCACACAATTTATCAAATTCGATCACCAATTCCCATTCTCCTTTTCAATGCGATGCCATCAATTATCATATATGAATGTATATGTATATGTATATATATCCAAACAACAATGCTAGAGGGCCACAATTTTTGAGGCCACAATGGCTCAAAACTGCCAAAATGATGTCGTTTTGGGTGCAAAACATGCCAAAACGACGTCGTTTTGGCAATTTTGAGCCATTGTGGCCACAAAAATTGTGGCCCTCAAACATTTTCCATATCCAAGTGTAGCAACCATTCTACATTTTATGTGTTCTCAACAATTTGCCATTTCATAACTACATATGTGTAAGTACTTAACAATAATTTCAAGCAAGGTCCCCAAATCCTCATACATCAAGAAAATTGCCTTTTTGCAAACAATAATATGAAATTTTTACTCATTTCATCATTTAACACAAGGAAATCCATAGATTCTCAACATTTTCCAAAATTCCCAATTTTTAGGTTTTTCACCAAAACTAGACACTCCTTCATCTCTTAGTAAAATCTCACCAAAAACATCATCCTTAAGTCAATGTGATTCAACTACTCAAGAAAATCTTTTTTTAAAAAAAGGCAAGAGATGAATTTCTTTTTGCAAAACCACTAATTTCTAGAGCCAAAAACAAATTTTTTTTTTTTTGACAATTAAGGAAGAAATCTCGAAATCAACTAAAACTTGCAAAAATATATATATAACTCTAAGAAGAGTCCCCACCTCAAGTTCTTGGAGAGAAAAGAGATGAAATCCCCAAAAATCAACCGTAATGAATCCCGATCTTCACCACACACAATGCAGCTCTCGGTTAGCTCTCCAACTTTGATAAAGAAGCTTGGGTTAAAAATGCAATAGATCTAAAGAGATCAAGAGTTCTAAGAGGTTTGGCGTAGGAAATGTAGAGAGAAGGAGGAGAAAAGGGTTTTTAGAGAGAGAGAGAGGTGTATAAAATGTTATACACTCAGCCCAAGGAAAGAAGAAAAAGAAAATTTTCGGACACAGCGACTCCCGCACGTGCGGCACTCACTCCCGTACGTACGGAGTGTGCTTCCCGCACGTGCGGCCGCTTCCTCCGTACTTCCACTCTTGCACCTGCATATATAGCAATGACCAACCCAGAACCTCCCCATGTTTTCCACACGTGCGGCCTCATCTCCTACACGTGCGGCCCCCACCCCGTACGTGCGGCTCAACCCTCAGCCCAGAAATTTTTTTGGTTCAAGTGTAAACCCCCGGACTCAACTTCAAGCCTCCCCAAACAAGTGGAACTCAGAATTGAAATTAATAGAGATGAAATTTTAGAGAAATAGATTTCAAAAGTGTAGAACCTAGCACGCACAAAAAAAAGTAAGACGGGTTACGTACCCGGTCATCACAATTATTGCCTTTGCGTGATCCTGTAGGGATGCTTTATTTTCATATTTTATGATATCTTCAAGATTCATTATCTCAAAGTGGATCTCAACATCAAGAATCCATGATAAATAATTTTTTCTAGAAATATCAAAAGCTGAGAATTCCAATTTTAAAAGTTTGACATTTTACTAAATTTAACAAAAATAATATATTTAGTATCACATAAATATATTAAGAGAATATAAAATTAGCTTTAAAATTTATTTATACTTACTTCAACCACCCAGTAGTTTTTTCTTCTCAGCTGGCTAGAATCCCGTGCTGTAACGGGATATAAAACTAATAAAGAGAAAGTGAGGACCAAAGGTAAATAACAAAGGATTTGGGCCAAGAGAATAAATTATCTTCCACTAATATATTCAACACAACATACATATGTGATATCCTTATACCACACAATAATATCTCATTTCTCTCTTTCGACTTTTCAAAAGAACACATAATCACTGACTTCAACAAGACCAAACTTCTTTAGAAGTCTCCATTTTTCCATCCTTCTATTATCTTCTTCTATAAAGTAATACGTATTCAAATCCAATTGCATATCTTTTTTTATTTATTCAAATATTTCACGACATAAACTTCAATTTATGATTTGTATCTCAATTTGACACTTGACAGTTTCAAGTAAAAAAGAGAGACGATGCTTAAAAATAAATAGATAATAGTTCTAACTATATCGAAGTTACAAGTCCAAGACACCAACGACTACAAGAACAAGAAAAAAATTAACAAGAAAAAATAAACAGACACAAAAAGACGAGCATATAGTCAATCAATACACTGGTGTTATATTTCGTTCTGCAAGATTTGAATTGCAAAAGATACAAGATTAAAAAGTTTCTTAAGAAAGTGGTACAGAAACTTAACAGTATAAAAACCAATACTCATCTGCAAGTTTAGAGAATCTGGAACAATGACAATAAGCTACGTAAAATACAAAAAAGGAAAACAGGAAAGTGAGAGGAAGGGGAACGGGTTCATCAATCAGCATCCATTTCCTCTAATGCGGCTTTCGCAGCAGTCTTGGCTTCCTCCAAAAGCTCTCCTGGTACCTGAGAATAAACAGCAAAAACAACTTTTCATCTCAACAATCATACAAATACCAAACATATAACTAGTAGCGGATGCAAACACGATGCGTTTGCAATTATACATTTAAATTTTTGGGCAGTTTAATAAATGAGTAAAATCGTTTTTAACATCTTTTAAATGAGGAAAACCACTTAGCAATTTTGGATAGTTTGTTGAGTACGAACAGTTATTAAATATGGCAGTTATTGGAGGTTGAGGACATTTTCAGGAAGAAGAAAAAAAAAAAAAAATGTGACTTATGTTCACACCCCAAATGGGGTGTACGATTTATATAATAGAAAAAATGTTACAAAAAAAGTGATTTTTCCGTAGAAAGATGCTCCACGATTGTAGAAGTCATATATATCTTATATTGTTTGAAAATTGTTGTGTCGGCATATCTGTGCTTTTGATCCATCTAGCGAGTGAGTAAATATTGGATGTGACGGTGTTATCACCATCTAATGAGCCATTTTTGATTTGCTGTAGGGATCACAACAATGTTGGGTTAGTTGGAGACAAAGCTTGTCCACTTAGTCCCTTTGTGATTTATTATTGGTCGGTGATACCAGATAAGATGGTGACACTATTACACTTAATATTTTTTCCTAGTGACGGTGGGATGTGGGATTACCTTCTCATGTTGGCGCTTTGACTCATCACAGACCCAACTCATTTCCAATTCAAAGGCTTTATCCTTAGCTTCATCATGTACCTTATAAATGCTGCCAAAATTGGAATGAACATTTAAATAACTGAAGAATAATATGTGCATAGACATGTGAATCGGTCCAGACAAAACTTAACTAAGATTGAACAAGATGTTCTTCCACTCATAAAAATCCACTTTTGCACAGTTCTACATTATGAATTTGAAAAAAAAAAATTGCAGATAATGCATGCAAGTTATCTGTTATTGTGAATTAGTCATGTTTAGCATCCCATGTGACAGAGGTGTCAATATATCTGTTGCACTGCAGCTAACAATAAGTCCAGGTTGTACAGTGATATTCAAGTGTTCGAGTTTTTTGCAAGCTGGCTAATTAACTCCAGCATGTATAACACATTTCCATGCTTTCTAGTCTCTTATAGCAAAGATCCTACCTACCACATTTGACCTTTTCCAATAGATTCTCATGACCATCTATTGGAGAGAGTTTCTAGGATACCTGGAAGGAAAATGTTAGTTTGGGTTTGACTTTCAAAAGTTGCTGTTTGGAGAGAAAAAAGTATGCATTAAAAAGAGAAATCACTCACATCTTGGCTATTTCAATAACACCTTCCCTGCAGGTCATATCTGAAAGCTTCAACTTTTCAATTTCACTGTTTGTGCAATACATTTAAACAAAAGCAACATTGCATAAACAAGTTAGTATATGAGAAGTGCAATCAATAGAAAAGTAAAACAAATACATCAGCGATATGAGGTTGAACTAATTACTATTAAAGAATTTTTCAAAAATTTTATGTTTTCCTAGTTTCTCCTATTTCTTTAGGTTACTTGATCAACACTCTAGGCTTTCTTGGTTAACAATTTATTATAACCTTATAAATTGGCCTCTTATTGTAATAGCTAGTGATCAATATCAATAAAATCTTTCTTTCTTTTCTCTCGCAAATCTAACACATACAACCCACAAATTGTCTTCATCTGGCTTCACATGGAAGCAACAGATCTGAGTGGTAACTGGGCAGCCCAGTGCATCGGGCTCCGCCACTGCAAGGTCTGAGAAGGGTCAGATGTATGCAGAGTCTTAAGACTCTTACCCCTGCATGTGACTATTGCTTGTTGGAACCCGTGATGCCCCACCCCAGTCACAACCTTACTGCTGCACAAGGCCCACCCTCTAGATATTATTAGTAACTAACTCATGTTGTAAGACTTCAACTCATAAGTTTAGCTGCTCAAGGACACTTTGCCATGGATAGTAAATTTTACAAACTCAGAAGTAAATACATGCATTTATGCATATGCAATTTTCCATTATAAGCTACAATTTTTTTCTCCTTTGGAAGTTGGAAAGCTCAAGATTTTAGGGAAAATGTACCAAAATTTCGAATTTAACATGAAATATTTAGGCAAAATTATTTTTTACAAAAATCATGATATTTTAATATTTCACTGGTGAGCATGGATGGTTTAATTGCACATACTTTCTTTATCTTTTTTATTTGTTTCGTGCATCTAACAATAATAAGAACAAGTCATCTTACCAAAAAAATGACAAGGCAAAGAATATTTAGACCATAAAAATCAATGCCCAGTCCATATTATATTTGATACTTGAGAAAATAGCATCAATCCTAGCATTTTTCATTGTACAGTGGTCGGAATAATTAATATAAGGCCAAGTTTGGGAACCAACTAAAACAGCCAAAAAGTCAAAAATTCACAAAAAGTCAACTATCTCTCTACTTTTCTGCATGTCTTTTCGTAAAAAGCTAAAAAGTCAACTAAATAGCTAGTTCCCAAAGCAACCCTAAGTATGCCTTAACGATATAATTTTGACCACCCCATGCAGTGAGATAGATTCTCAATGCATCACAATATCACAATAAAATTTATGTTGTACTAAAGGAGAAATGAGATTACTCAACATATAATAACTTGTGATTGACTCACGTTTTAGCAGCCTGCTTTCCTTTCCCAATTGCAGCACCAAAGTACCTCTATCACGAAATTTTTAGCCAACATATGAAATTAGAAAATATCCAAACGACATAAGAAAAAAAGTAGCCAAGAACAAGAGTTGCTATATCTGCAAATGAAGGAAGCACGTGAAAAGACAAATATGTAAGCTAGCAACTCAGGAGAAAAACCAACTCACATATGAAATACCAGAAGGTTCAATCATGTATAGTTGTGGTCCTTCTCTGTCGTAACCTCCAAGAATTACTCCACATCCAAAAGGTCTGTGACACCAAACATAATTTTTTTTTCAAGGAAAACCGAGGAATGTAGAGAAAAATAAAAAATGGATGCCCCAGTGTCTTAAAAGGCGCACCTAAGCATGCGACTAATGCTTAGGCGCAAGGCACACCGAGGTGCACCTGAGGCACCTCAGATAGCTTGAAGTGAGGCACTGTAGGAAAGGCATAGCGCATATGAGGTGCATGCCTTAGGCTTAGGTACAAGAGGCACGCTTCATGCGCTTCATTTAAATTTTGGCTACATCCTTATTCTTTGTGTGTGAAGCCACAAGGAATCACAACCCCTTTTATACAAAATGTAAACACATGCTTTGAGCCCTAATTTTCATATTAAAAAAAGCCTTGGCATTGAGCAAAAGCTCTGAGACTACAAAATGGATATATGACATTGGGATTCCTTTCAATATAGTGAATTATGACAGTTTCGGGCCAACAGAAGCTGTAAGGCAATTTGGTCCCGATTTAAAATTAAAACCACTAAGGCATTATATGGTGCAAGTTCCTTATCTAAAAAAAGAGAGTATCACGTCAATAAATTGAAGGAAGACATATAGTATTGGATAAACTAAGGTTGAATGTTATTTTTGAGAAATTTTTGGAATGCTGAATGTCATTTTTATGGTTTTTGGAATATTGAATGTTGTTCTATGTATTTGAAATTTTAAAAATATTTGCTTATGTTTAAAACTTTGCCTATATTAAAATTTTACTTATCTTCTGCAACTTGTGCCTCACGCTTAGGCTCCACGAGACCTTAGCGCCTCAATGTGCCTAGAGCTTTTTAAAACATTGAGATGCCCACTAATAAACATTGTTAAAACTATAGCTCCCCTTACCTGAGCCACCAATAGAGGGTGCATAGATGAACATAACTAGCAACACGCTCGGCAAGTTCCTTCGTAGGAATAGGTTCACCATAGACACTGCAAAACAAGAACAATACAAATTTCTCACTGAAAGTTACATACAAATGCAGAAAATAGTTATGTTAAACTGTAGTTTGGGTCACTTGATATAGACTTAAACCAACAAGTTCTATTTCCAGTTTAACATGAAGAAAGAGAGGGAAAAAATAAAATCAACAGTTGTAAAACTTAATTGAAATGATATTTCATGATACATATTTACTCTCAACTTCATACCTCAAATTTCAAGTGCTATCAATACAAATTAAAAGAAAAACTTCATTAAAATAGAGGCTAAAAAGAGCAACATCCATAAGGGTTCGTTAATAACATAACAGTCAAAAAAATTTAAAATACAAAAACAAAAGAAAACCAAAAAAGACCCCGATACAATAGAACATGTAAAAAAAACTTGAGTGAAAAAAACCAGAAAAATATATATAAATAGAAAAGGCCACCTACACCTAACAGATGCATATAAAAGCAAAATGTATTTTTGAGTAGGAAGCTTGTTTCTTAGAAGGAAAGAGGTAGGATGACAAAACACACAAAACTCTCAATAAAAAAGACAAAGCATAAAACTCTCAATAAAGAGGACAAAACACATAAAACTCTCAACAAAGAAGACAAAACCTCCAATGTCCAAAATACTTATTCTAAGTAAATTAACTGCATCAGTACAATTGGGTTAGATGCACTCATTCAAAATCCTTGCTCAATGTGTGGCACCATTATCTAATGGTTACGAAATCACTTCTCATTGGCATGTTAGTACATTTACCTTGCACATGGCTAAACCATCTCAAATGACTTTCACTTCCCTCAATCCATCCTCAAGTAATGCCATTTCAAACTCACCACCAATGCATTGGTTTCTTATTCTAAATTTACTTATAATTATCACTTCATCCATCTTAACATAACTGAATTTTACAAGATTTGTTCCAATTAATTGGGTAGGCCACAAGGATCCATTTCTTACAGGTGCATCTATTAGAAGTTATATCCTTAAATAAGTCATAATCATGTCCTTCTCAATCATCTTATCTCATGTTCTCCCTAGACTTTCTCCACTTTTTTTTACCCTAAATGTGAATCAAATCGCTCATCCTTACAAAGTTCTAAAAGGCTTTATTGAGGCTCATTTTGAGGCAAGGCAAATGAAAAACGCATCGAGGCTTTGATTTTTAGGTGACACTCTTGAAAGGCTTGTGCGTCACAATCTGAGGCATGCACCTTGTACGCCTTTTGCACATAAACATATGAGAGCACACTTATGGAAAGCTTGTCTTAGGCTGTTGTTAAATTTAGTCTAATACATGGTTTAAACCAAAAAAATAAAAAGAAAGATCCTCTTTTGTAACTATATTCCATAGGAAAAAATCAAACAAATGACCAACCAAGAAAAAACACAAAGCTAAAGCTTAAGCAAAAGAAAAAGCTCGATAGCTAAAACTAAGAATGTCGCTTTTACATTCAATGATGGCAAGCTTTCTTTCAGCAGTGAAACATTTGACGCCTTGAGGAGAAAAGCATATGTACAATACACATATATATTTAATTTTTAAGATTTTTCATTTTTTTTTTTTTTTTTTACCAAATATAAAATTTTGAAATTTGAAATGCTTACACTTTAATGCCTTGAGGTTTATGCCTCAACTCATGAGCAGTAAAATGCCTTGCATAACTCTTTTGACTTTAATAACTTTGATCCTAACTACAGACACATTACTTAAATCTACATTACACATGGCATACAAGTTTTTTCCATTTTATCTCAGTTATTGCTAGTTCAACTTTCCCCTAATGTATTCGTTTCTTATTCTATCTTTTCTTACAACACCACTCACCCATCTCAAAATTCTCATTTCAACTAAGCTCATTTTTCGAACAAGTTTCTTAATCACCCACTAATCTGTACCATACAGTGTAGTAGGCCTTATAGTAGTCCTATAAACTATAAAATTTGAATGTCCTCTCTCGATATTCTTTTGTGCAGTTGAGAGAAGATTTGTATATGTCAGCGGATGTATAGCTTTTACGCGTTGTCTTTTTGTACAGGGTTTGCCTTCTTAAGGCATTTTTGTTAATAAAATTTCTCTTACAAACATAGAATCCGATACTCCTATTACTCAAAAACCCTCCATATCATCTTTCTAATAGCCTTATCATATGCTTTTTCTAATTCAATAAATATCATACAAAGATCTGCCCCTTTTCTCTATGCTTTCTCATTGATTGTGTAAGCTGGACAACAATGGGGTAATAGATCTTCTACTTTCCTTTTTTTTTTTTTTTTAGGATTGGCATAGTTTGAATTTTTACATTAATATCCCCTTCATAATTATTAAAACCAAATTACAACTCCACATTTTAGCTTATATCTATCTTTCATTTTTTAGTAAGGAAACTCGAATGACTTTTTTTTTTGAATAAGTAAAACATTGAAATTAAGTTTGGAATAAAACATCAACTCAACGCTATAGTTCTAACTAAACCTCCAAAAATGTAACCGAGTTCCCATGTGAGCAGTTTTCATTATAATTGAAGCTGAAATTGAGCAGGTATCTTGGCTTTCACATAAAAAAGCTAAAAAATATATTATATTGAATATTCTTTACAGCTCAAGTCATCGTTCATGCAAACCTTTCATAATTTGTTGCTTCAGACTTTGCTCGTGCAACAATTTGCCTCCCATCTGCTGCTAAACCGGCAACTGCCTGCAATTGATGATACATTGCAAAAGGTGGGCTTAAAGCTATGGCAACAAAATAAATAATGAACACATGGCTGAAATCAAATACACACATGAAGAAAATCATCAAAAGAACAGATAATAGCTAAGAATAGTAAATTAACATTGTTGCAAGAAAAAATTTAATTAAAAATAGTTAACAGATACTATGTCATATCATATAAGGGGAGGGTCTCGTGAGCTTCAGAACTTCAAAGCTTTCTGTGGACTGGTACTGAACTGAGTTAAAACATTCAGGGGCAAAAGTCCAATGAAAGACAGTGTGTACTTGTAGACACCCCATTTTTGACCGTCCTCAAGACTTGGACGTCACCGTTTGAACACTCGGTGATCATCCATGTTTGTGTTCGTTTGGAGTTCCCGGAGATCTCGGCCACGCGCCTTGTCTCAGAATCTCCGAACTCGACTGTCTAGTGTCTGGTTTCACACCAAACACTTGTGTTTTGCCTTGGAGAGGCAGGGTAGGGCTTGTAGACCATCCCCACCCACCACCGGTAGTGGCTAGAGGCCACCGGCTGGTTTTTGCCTCCACCGGCACTGTAGTTTGCCGGTCGGCATAGTTTTTTGCTGGTCGGCACTTTTTAGTGCCGGTCGGCACTCTTTTTGGCCAAGATGGCATTTTTGGCCGGCCGATTACTGTGCATCTGCTTTTGCAGATATTTTAAGACAGCTGTCTTACTTTTGCTCCCCTCCATACACGTGTATGGAGGGATCTCCCTCTTATGAAGCTTGTCTTGTAAGCTTTACAAGACAAGAAGTGCCATATAGAGAGAGGATGGGTCTCTTGGCTAAAAAAGGAGAGACTTAAGATATTTTGAGAGCTAGACAGCCATTGTTAAGCTCTGGTTTTAGGGTTTGAGTTAGATACACTTCCTATATCTCTTTCCCTCTCTTTTGTGCTCTAGGCGTTTTGTGTCTTACTATTGCACACAAACACCTAGTGTTTCACCTTCCTCTTGGAACTGAGGTTCTAAGGGACTGATTTTGAAGTTTTGGTGTTGGATTCAAGCTAAAGGAGGCCATTGGAACACCATTTGTGAAGGGGTCTTCAAGGGTAAGAACCTAGTCTCCTTTTTCCCCATTTTTGCATTGATTTTCTACCTATCTTAGAGCTATTTTCGTGCTTATTGTATAACACAAAAAAGTTCTGTTTCTTAGTCCTCTTGATTGTTTGTTAAGAGTGGTTTGTGGTTTGGGTAAGTTTGAACACCCTTAGGCCTTAAAAGGCCTCATTTTGTACCCTTTTGTGCTAGCTCCGGGATTTTGGTGTTGGGGTCTCTTCACCACTGAAATCTTGAGGGATTTCAGTGGTGAAGATGATGCCTTGAAGTCCCAAGAAGGAGAGGGCCACCCCCTCTCCTTGTTGTCCTTGAAAAGGGCATGTTTTGACCTCTTGAGAGAGCATTATGTTTGAGGGTGTATTGACCATGACTTGGCTGCTTTTTATGCTTAATATGTCATGTTATGCCTCTGTTTTTACTTGGTTTTGGTACTCCATGCATGCTTAGCATAGTTGCCTTGTAATGCCATGTTATTGTCTCAATGTGCCTTAGGTTGTTAGCCTTTGTTGGAGCATGTTTTAGGCTTAGTCTTGTGAAGATTTTGTGCATGTTTTGCCATGTTCTAGGTCTGTCCTAGGTTGTTTGGGTCGAATTTGGCATGCATCATATAGCCCCTTTGCATTCCGGCTTGTTGGCCTTAAGTATGTGAATGTATAGCATGCTATCCTTGCATTGTTTTGGTGATTTGGGACCATCCACCATGCCATTTCAGACCTTATTGTATGCTTGAGAGCTCGCATTTGATGTCCCTTTAATGCCTTGTAAGGTTGTCATCTCATGCTCCATGTTTTGGTGTTTATGCATGCCTTTGTTTTTGAATCATTTAGATGCCATCTAAGTGGTCCTTAGGCCTTGTATTAATGTCCTAACACTCTGTTTTGGGTCAACGATTTCATGCCATGTTTGGTCTTGCTAAGTGTAGTCCAATGCTCCATTGGTTTGTTTTGAGCACTTAGGCCATTTGATGCATGATTGGCTTGATTTATTGCTTGGTTTGGCACCATGTTTTAGCATGATTTCAATGCTTATGTTGCATGCTAATTAGTCCATGATTCCCCCTTTCAAATGTGTTTGAGGGTTGTTCAATTTGTGCCTAAGTGTTGGCCTTTCAACATGTGTATGTGTGCATGTGTATTTGGTCCCTCATTATAGCACTTTGGCCCTTGTTTTAGGCCTTATTGGAGCTGCCTAAAATCATGCTTTAGACCACTTTTGCATTGGTTAGCATTGCTTCATGTTTGTTTGCATGCTTGCATAAGTTTGTTGCCATGCCATGTTGCACCCTTAGCTTGCATCCTTAGGTTGCATTGCATCTTGCATGCATGCCTTGTTCCTTGACTTGATGATAGGAATTGGGCCTTGTTTGTTTGATTTCGTTTGCATGCATTTGAAATCAAAGTTGCATACTTGGTTCTTTGGGCCATCATGCATGGAAATGCGTGATTGGTGGTCCGAGAATCGAGGCACATGCCCCTTTGAGTCATTATCATGATAAGGGACATGGTTGGTGCATATATGCCTTGAATTGTGTTGCCATGCTTTGCCTTGCCCTCTGTTGCTGTCATTTGCAGATTCTGCAGGAACACTCTGCCGACCGGCAGTGTAAGGTGCCGACCGGCAACAATTCCTCTGCCGACAGCTTCATTTTGTGCCGATGGCCACACACCACTGCCGGTGGTAATTCCACTCAGCCGGTGACACTCCCCAGCGTCCAGGGATGCAGTCCTGAGGTTTTGACAGCCTCCAGAGGAGTGAAGGAAGGAAAACAGAGGCAGCCTATGCATGGCGGCACGTTCCCCGAGGCGATTTTCCTGTTTTTCTTAGTTTAAGTTATTTTGCTTAGTTGATTAGGCAATTTGTAATATTAATTAGCTTGCGTAGTTAATTAATCTGTAATATTTATTTGGGCCCTCCGAGTGAGGGCAAATCTGTAATAAGTGTGCGTGTGTGTGATGTATGTCTTCCAACCCCACTTCTTTCTTCCCTTTTATTTACCTGCTTATGATGGTAGATTAGGGCACGTTTATTTTAGCATACCTTATGCTATGCATGTGTGCATCCATGCATTCGTATTACATGCATTAGGCTCGGTACATCACGCTAACTGCATTTGTACTTCAATTCAAAAATTGAATATGTGATAGTTGATTGCCTGTGGGTGAAGGTTGGATTGTTTGAGTTGGAAAAACTCATTGAAATCCGTGTTTTAGCCTACTTGCGAGTAGCAAATTCCAAAGTATTTTCAAAACAAACGGATATGCAATGTTTCTTTCCAAATTAGGCAATCTAGTCTATACTTGTTTGCTGCGCGCATAACATAGTAATTCTAGGCTAATAAATGGAATAAGAACACATAACGTTTTCAAAATCAGATATCATGATTAGTAGAGGCCGGTCTTCAGACCGGGCGAAAGGGGGTGCTCATAGCTGACCTTCCCCGATCGTACCCAAGCTCCCGAGCCGAGACAACGCCGGTGATGACGGACGTGTGGTCTTCGGCACCGAGTCAGGGTTTTCTAAATTTCCCCATTTTAAAAATATTTAGGTGGCGACTCTGTATCTGGCAAAGCAGTTCATGTTTGGCACTACTTTTCAAAAATCTGTTTCTTAAAATGATTTGCCAGATTTGGACTCTTTGGTTCAGATTAAGAACCGCGACAACAAAATCGCGAGTCCGAACTGTAGCAGGCGAGGTCCCCCCTCCGCGGGCGCGTCTACAGTACTCCTAAAAATGGTGGTCTAGAATAAGATCTCCGACATTATGGAACAAAGCAATAACAATAAGGCATCTGTGGGAGCTTAGCAAAAATAGTGAAATAGGTCCATAGTCATATAATAAAGCATCACAATTTACGAGGTATGCCTATACCTGCAAACTCTTCATTTACTATAAGAAAGATTTTTTAATAATGAAGGCCAGCCTCTCATAAAATATAAAGTGGGAAACGAACAATCTACATTTTTGTGGCTGGATAATTGGCACCCTCTTAGTCCTTCGTATTGGAGATATGATGAATGGAATGGGTGGTATATAATATAGTAAATATTTACAAACAAAAGTAGCAGCATCACTCAACAAGGAACTTGGAAGTGGCCAAGATCAAGGAAATAGAGCTACACAATAAATAATGGCAAATATACCTACTTCCCTGCAAGCTGAGTTGTCTAGACTTGACAAGGTAATTTGAATCCTCTTGGCAAATGAAATGTATTAGATAAAAACAACTTGGGAAGCCACTAGAAATAAACAGAATCCAGTTCCCCGGTACAGCTTAGTCTAGCTCAAACAAAACATCCTCAAGTGTGCATTCATCCTATATGGCTTTTATGTCAAGGAATATTATCAACAAAAGATTGGCTAATTGAATGGAACTAAGTTGATCCTAATAGTCCTCTATGTAATCAGGCTGCAGAGTCTCACCACAAAATATGAGGAGAAGATACCCTTCAAATAGGGCTAGGAAAGAGCTCCTAATAACTCAAGATTTTTTCTGTCATTATTATCTTTTCTTAAAGTAGCATTGCAACATATTCTTGTGCAATTATCTGACAGGGAAAACACAAATACAGTAGTCTAAAAATAAGAATCAAACTAATATAAATATCTCAAAAAAGAGCTAGCATTGTATAGAGGAATGAAAATGATTATAAGAAACAAATGCACCCATTACATTACTACTTGTTTTTTCTTTGATACGTGGGTTTTGAGTTACGGGGGAAAAATATAACCAATCCAATACATTTATGCGGTGTTTGGATCATGGATTTGGGTAAAGACTTGGAAAGAAAAAGGAAAAAGCGAGAAAAAATTTAGCTCATATTTCATTTACATCCCTCACCTATTGCCTTCCCTTTCCAAATACCTACCCAAATCCATGATCAAAACATAGCCTTAGTGGCCCTAGAAATTGATATTAAAATAGAACTTTCAACTTCCGATATTACTATTGAATAAAAGACAAGCTAATCCTCTTGATGGCCTCATAAAAAAAAGAGATGGAAGTGGATGGAGAAATTGGAAAAATCCAAAATTTTCATGTCATTTTCCCCATATTCCAGGAAAACAAACAGATACAGAATAGTAGCAACATTTTTTTTGATAATTACATGTAGATGTAAACTTATACAACAGGAAGAAAAGACTTACCATGCCAGAATGACGATGAACGGCATGAATTCTGCGATTGGAACCAGGTAGCATCATCTTTGATTCTATGAGCTTCTCCACACCCTGAAATGTGCCACAGAGTTCATATAATCAACAAATTACAATTACACACACACACATACATACATACATATATATATATATATAATCTTCTATTATATTAGCACAAACATTTCTCTGTTTTATTCCTAAATTATCCCTGTGCAATTACCTATATATAACTAGTTTAGATTTTGATTTCAATTTCAAGTTTTGATAACTTCTCAGTTTTTCTCTTCTCCATCTCTAGTATGTACGTATATATATATATAAACCCTAAAACAAGGAACACAAATTTGGAAGAGAGAGAGAAAGAGAGTTACCAAGACAATTCCATCCTTGCATTTGATGCCGATAACAGTCCTGTCAAACAAAAGCAAACAATTACGATATAGAAGCGTGAATCCAATACATACAGATATACATACATAGTGAGAGAGAGAGAGAGAGAGAGAGGGGACAGACCCACTGTTATCGACAGCTTTGGCAGCGTATTCGATCTGGAAAACGCGGCCATCGGGAGAGAAAGTGGTGACTGAGAGATCGTAACCTGTTCCTATGCTGCTCATTCTTCCTTCCCTCTCCTTCTAGTACAGCTAAAAATGCCTTCTGATTTCTGCTATTTTTGTATATATCATCAACAACACTGAATGTACTGAATGTGAACAAGTATATAACTTTTCTTGGATCTCAAGACAGAAAAACCCCTTCTTTTTCCAGTTTGGGCCCTTAGGACAGGGTTTTTTTTTTTTTCATCTATATTTTTAGAAACAATATAATGACTTAGAGTCCATCACTATAGTGAGGTGCAGATGGAAAGAAAAAAAAAAAAACAAACAAACAAACAAACAAACAAGACACAACACACATTGTGATAGTAAGTTAGACCACTGGTGGCACCTATAATTAGAGGTTTGAATCTTTAATATGAAAAATCCTACTATGCACACGAAAGAGTTATACATGTGCACTTTTAATTATGATTAATTCTCTTTTTTAATTGTGATTAATTTTCTTTTTTAAGTTATAACTCGTTAGATATTTAATTATACCTTACGTAATATTTGGTAAAAATTTTTTAGTTATAAGGTGCATATGGCACACACTTCTTGAGGGGGTGTATCATAGTCTTTCCTATTTAATATAAGTATTGTTTTTATTTATTTATTTTTTAAAATGTAAGACCAAACCAAACTTTAAGTCCCATCAAATAGAGTCGGTTACATGAATCATTCTTCTCCACGCGGCCCAATCAAAGGTCATTTTGTTAGTCAAATTAAGTAGATCCATATCTCTATTTACAACACTAACCAACGTTAATCTAGGCCTATCACGTCCCCTGACACTCTCATCTACCGTTATATTATCGCATCTCTTCACTACAGCCTCTATTGGTCTCCATTGAATGTGACCAAACCATCTCAATCGATTCTCTTTCAATTTATCTTCTATTGGTGCTACTCCTACCCATTCCCGAATACACTCATTCCTAATTCTGTCTTGTCTAGTCTTGCCACACATCTACCTGAGCATCCTCATCTCAGTCACACTCATCTTATCCTACATATTGTTTCTTGGTTGCCCAACACTCCATCCCATACAACATCGCTGGTCTAATAGCATTCTATAGAACTTACCTTTTAGTCTAGTAGGTATTCGTTTATCGCACAGTACCCAAGGTGCACTTCTCCATTTACACCATCTCACCTTAATCCTATGGGCCACATCCGCATCAATCTCCCCCGCTGTTGTGATAATTGACCCTAAATAACAAAAATGTTCACTCTTAGGTAGTTATTGGTTCTCAATCTTCAATTCTCCTCTACTTTCATTGTTACTGTTACTGTTACTAAATTTACACTCCATGTACTCTGTCTTAGTTCTGCTTATCCGGAATCCTTTAGATTCAAGAGCTTTTCTCCAAATCTCCAATTTTACGTTAACTCCTTCTCTAGTCTCATTTACTAGCACAATATCGTTTGCAAAAAACATATACCGTGGCACATCATCTTGAATATTTCTCGTCAACTCATCCATAACTAAAGCAAAAAGATAAGGATTTAAGGTAGATCATTGGTGTAACCCTACAAGAATAAGAAATTCATTTGTCTCTCCAACAAGCGATCTAATAATGGTCACCACCCTTTCTTACATGTCCCTAATCACATAAATGTCTAACACCCACCATATTATATTCCGAGGCACTACTCTATCGTATGCTTTCTCAAGGTCAATAAACACCATATGAATATCTCTTTTCTTTTCTCTATACTTTTCTATTACTCTCCTCAAAAGATAAATTGCTTCCATTGTTGACCTGTCAGGCATAAACCCAAATTGATTCTCTGACACCTCTGTTATATCTCGTAATCAACGTTCTATCACCCTCTCCCACACTTTCATTATATGACATATTAGCTTGATTCCTTTATAGTTATTGCAATTCTAGACATCTCCTTTATTCTTATAGATTGACATTAAAATACTCTTTCTTCACTCATCTGGCTTGTTCCTAGTCAACAAAACTTTACTAAACAATCTAATCAACCAAGCAACCCACTTTTAAAGGTTATGAAATGCTCCTCCCTCTTCTTATACATAGTATTGGCCACCACCTGGTCAGAAGCCAACGTAAAATCTAAGATACTCTCTCTAGCCTCATTTCTATCACCAAAACCATATCTACCATGCACCCTTTCATAACCTAGTTTATCTATGCCTACATGGCCATTAAAATCTCCACCTATAACCAGGTTCTCTCCTATGGATATCTCTTGTAAGATCTCGTCCATTTGCTCCAAAAAATCCCTCTTAATCTGGTCATTTAATCCTACTTGAGGGACGTATGCACTAATAACGTTCACTATATTCCCTCCAATAACTAGTTTAACTAACATAATCCTATCCCCTTTCCTAATGATCGCCACTACATTCTCCACAAGACCCTTGGCAATTATGATTCCTACCACATTCTTGTGTCTATCCTTACCACTATAATACAGTTTAAAACCGGTGTCCTCAATTTTCCTACCTTTCTCACCCATCCACTTAGTTTCTTGTACGCAAGCTATACTAGCTCTCCTCCTAATCATAACATCTATCAATTCTATCGCCTTACCAGTTAAGGTTCCTATATTCCAAGTGGTTACCCTATACCTGTACTTGATTTTAAATTTTATTAGAACGTTCGGATCATTTATTATACATGATCAATTTTCTATTCCTCATTTTACAAAAGAATCAGAGATGAAACAAAAAATTTATTTGATGTATACAAACATTTTGAAACATAAAAATAGATGAACTTGTTTGGTAAATTGTTGGAGGTGGTAGTGGTTGACAATGGTAACGATGGAGATTGGTTGAATGTGGTGATTGGATGTTATTCGTCACAAGCACTCAAAAAGTAGCGAAAGATTATGGTGGTGATTGACTAGTCGCTCAAATGTCATTGACAGGATGACGAAAACTCATTAACAACTAGCTAGAGATGTTAGTGTTCGGTGGTGATAATAGGTGGTGGATGAAGACTTGAGGATATAAGATATAGTGCAAACTTGTTTAAAAACAAGTAAAAATATATATATTTTTTCATTTTAAAATTTTAAAATCAATTATATTTTTTTTGAAAATGAAAATAATATTCCAAACAAAATTTTATTAACAAAAAATAAAAGACAAATGTATTAACAAATGACCGTTAGAATTTCAAAACAAGTACTCACAATTTTCTCCATTCTCACTCGCAATTTTTACTCTCCTACCATCCACTTCTGACTGTTAGTGACTTGTATATATTTGGGTAGAAATTTAAAAAGAAAAAGAAATAAGTAAAACATTAATAAAATATCACTACATTTCACACACATTTTATCTTTTTCTTTTTAAATTCATGCCTAAATTTATACTCCAAATACAAAATTAGATTAACCTGTAACCACGACCTCTAGCAACTAACAAAATATATTTCTTTATTATTAGTTTTAAAATATTTGTGTACACTAAGTAAGTGTTCGATTTTGTTTTTGACAAAAATAGAATTTAACTTTGTATCATATTTTATATTAACACAATATAGAATTGACAACACTATAAAACCATTTTTTAATAGGCGGATTTTCCTTTTTGTACACTGGGTGTTTGGCAAGGAAAAAAATAACTTAGTTTAGGCTAAAATTTACAAAAAGACAAAACAGGCTAAAATAACTAATAAGACAAAATATCACATCAAACCCATAATCATTTCACTTTTTCTCTTACAAACATCACATCCAACCACAAAAAAATCCAATCATCTTCCCAAACACAAAAATTTTAGCCTACTAAAATAACCAAAAACTAAAATAGCCTACTAAATTTATTTGAGACCAAAGGGGAAATTTTATAGGAGTCCTTTACAATTTTTTACATTATAGTCTTATTTTTTTTTTAAAGTGCTACTATTAGCATCTCATAAATTATTTTGAATCTCTTAATTTTTAATTTTTTTTATTATAATAATAGCCTCAAATAAAATTACTACAAAGGATATCATTAATTTTGGGACACTCCATCTCACAATTAAATCTACACACCCACTACATCATGAATTAAGGTTCATGAGAGCACCCATCTCCATCACCACCCATCCAACTTTCCCAAATCCCATCTTCAAAACTTGCCCACTCTCAAAATCTTAAAAACCCTTTGGCGGCAATATTCCGACTATAACAATGGCTATTATTTGATTACTAACACTTCTCCAGTAATGAAAATGAGTGAAAGTTTTTCTAGCAACCACAACTCCATAAGACGAGAGGAGTATAACAATAAAAATTTAGAAGAGGTTCATACCTTTGATATTGTTCTTAGCTTAGAGGAAGTTGGCCTTGTAAGAGTAAGTTTCTTAAAAAAAAAATGACAAAAATAATAAAATCTATTCGTTATTTTTTCAGGACTGATCTTCCGAACATATGACTGAAATTCAAGAACACAGGCCCGAGCATTGTTTATTTGTTTGAAAACAGGTAACCGAACATTATTCATAGGTTCGGATCTGTTTTACTGATCACATTTTGAAATTTAATTTGAATTGTTATTTATTTTAGGATGATGGCGAGTTAACAATTAAAATTCTTAAAACTTGCAGAAATTTTATTTTTTCAAGTTTGGGAATACAAGCCTAAACATTATTTATTTGTTCGGGAACACATTTCTAAACTTAACTTATTTGTTCAGGAATACAGGTCTGAACATGAAAGAAACTCGCCATTTTTGGGTACGCTGCAACTCTGTTTTGTTTATGGCTCTCCCTTAATTCTCACCACCCACACTCCCACCCACACTGCTACAGTTCCAAGACAAAGATAGAGAGAAGAAAGGGAGGATGTGTTATGGTAGCAACGGGAGCACATCAAAAGGCTATACCATAAACAAGAGCAATTGATTAACAAGTCAGTATATTAGATGGCCCAAACAAGATTAAAAAAAAAAATAAAGATCTCTCTCTCTCTGTAGTAGTTAGTCAAAAGGCTATACCATGTTGTAGCTTATATGAACATAAACAATATTCTTCTTCTTTTTCTTCTTCTTCTTTGTCTTCTTCTTCGTGAGTTTTGAAAATGATAATACTCTTCTTCTTAGTGGGTTTTGTTAGCATTTTTTGGAAGTGTGGTTTTTTTGGGCGGTGTGGGGTGTTCAGTCAATGAGTGGAACGCTTAAGGATAATTTTGGTATTATTTGGGGAGAGAAAAGAAATTTTAAGGGTTTCAAAATTTATAAGTAGAAGTCCAAAATAATTTATAGGGTGTTAATAACACAACTTTTTTTTAATACTATAACTTTATGAGGTATTTACACACAAGTCCTAATTAAGATTTTTAGACTTTTAAGTCCCATTAAATTTTTAATAGTCGGAATTACCCTTTAAACAATGATTGTTCATAATTTATGATTATTTATAAAGGAACATAATGATTTGACATTTATTTTGATTTTCAAAACTTTAAAACATCAACATTCAAATTGGAAAAACTAATATATATATATATATATATATACACACACATATATATATGTGCAAAAAGAAAAAAAAAAAACCAATCCATTTGCTTGGTTTTGGTTTTCAGAATTCACTTTTCGAAAAATTCTACTTTCTTGTTTTCTATATATATATATTTTTTGTTTTTGCTAAATTTTTTAATATTTTAAGCAATTTTTTTTAATTTTTAGACACACCTAACATAAATACACCATCAATACACTTAAAAAAGTATAATTTTTTGTGAAAAAAATCTTTAAAAAAAGGGAAATTGACCAGTAAATCTCATTTTGTCATCTTGTAGATCATGTGGTACTAATTGTTTTCCTTTGAATCGTTTAATCCTCATGGTTGGTTGTTTACTGTTTTGCCACTGAGGACCTAATTTGGGAATTGTAGGTGCGTATGTGTTTATGGGAAGGGGGTCACGTACCCAAAAAAGAGGTTTTAGTACTGTTTTTAGACGATGTGTATTACAGGCACGTGGTGTGGAACGTGAAGTGTGTTAAGTGAGTGGGGTTTGTGTCACGTTTGGGGGATCATGGTGTGTCACGTGAGGCGACAAACCCACCCAAAAGTCCAAAGCACGTTCGTGGACATACCTGACTCGGTGGATTTTTTTCCCCCAAAATTGGCAGACATACCCATTTTGGACAAATGAATCGGTGGTGATTGACGACATGAACCCTACCATTTGTTACCCATGTTTGATTTGAATTTCAAATTGTCATGATTCCGAAACCCACGTTACAGATTGAGAGAATATTTGAAGCAGTGATTGTGTGAATCTGAATATAAATCTGTGTGATCTTCAATTTCGTTGAATTCGTGGTCGTGAAAAACCCTAACTCCTTCCTGCAACGGTGGGTTTTACGTTGTGAACCCCTCAATCAGAGTTGAGGTGCATTGTCGATGCCTATATAAGTCGTATTCATATGTTTGACAAACGTAAGTTGTTCATTGTTTGGATTTCGATTACCCATTTTCCTGACTACTATGGTGTGATTAGGGTTTATCTAGTTGTAGTTTGTGGTATCCCCTTTTGATGTATGCTTTTTTATGTTAGTTAGTTACCTTATGGCGTGTTTCCCAATATGTGTGTAATATGTTGTCTTGATATGGAATACTTGACTTGCATTTTCTATGCACTTATTTTATTGGATATAGGGCACTTTGTACATGTAGGACCACTAATTAGGTTGATGTTTATATGTGGTGGGGTTGGGATATATAAATGTCAGTTCGGGGTATTTGTGTTGGTAACCGTTTTTGTGGTGGGGATGTGTGGTATGAAGATTAGTAAATATCCTCTTGTGGGGGAAAGTTTAATATGTGCAAAGTGCTCATAGTTTGGGGGGTTTTTGTCACTTGGTTGCCTTGACTTGAAATGTTTATATACTGTTAATGGTTTTACAATTGTTCGTGAACTGGATTGTTGAATGTGTTCTTATACCGGTTAAGACCTAAACGTAATTTGTTGTGTGGATTTATGAATGACAGTAATGTTGTTTGGTTGTTTTCCATTGTTTTTGAACGTGATCATTTTTTTTTTTTTTTTCATTTTTGTCAACAGTTCAGTTTTGAATTGGTAAATGTTGTTGGAACCTACTGCATTTGTTATTGTGGTGTTGTCACGTTGTTGTCAAACGAACGTAGTTACTGTAGTACCGTTGATTTTTGTTGATTTGGTGATTGGGTTGGATAGTTTTGTCGTTAGCATGCCCACAATTTGTCTGTTAGTTTACTTTGTATGTTTTGCGTATGTTAGATTGCCAATTATAGGGATTAACATGGGTGCAAGTCCATGGATGCGATCATGTGAACGTGAACGACGAGAGGTTGCGGGGTTGGCGTCTACCAGTAAACTTGGGGTGAACATGCCAAGACGAGTCCTGTTTAAGCAGCCTAACATTGTGGCCCGTTCAGGTGGTGCTAGCAAGCGTCTGAAACCACATCCGAATTTCTGGTCTAACGTTGCAGGAATCATCAAAATGGTTTACGCTATTAACTTGAAGGACGTGCACTGGCACATTTGAGGAAGACGCCTTTTTGGCTTATGTTTGAAGCTATATTAATTAATCAGCTTGACCACACTGAGTTCAAGAAGGGAGGACGTTTGATTGTGCGTATTATATGGTTGTACAATATCCAAGAGGGGAAGTTTGTTATTGGGGGACGTGGTGTTGACTTTACGGATCTAGACGTGAAGCTATTGTTTGGTTTGCAATGTGGGAATGCATTCCTTGATTTGACGCCAAGGCCGAGACCTGCGTCCGATTTTGTCCAGCGTAGGTGCCTCGGAACAAGCCGCACTATTGTGAAACTTGTTACGGATTTGCTGGCCAAGGCGGCGGCGGGTGACACACCCTGTGACTATGAGAACACTGCAAAATTCCTATGACTATACATGTGTGGTAAATTGTTTTTTGCAACATCTGACGAGACAATAAGTTAGACGTTCATCCAGTATGTGGACAATATTGATGCGATGAAATTGCATGATTGGAGTGACATTGTATGCAGCACGTTGATGTGTTCGTTAGGGACTTTCATCGAAAACTGAAAAAAGTGACAAGATGCGTAGTTATTTTAATGGTAATTATTTTGTAAATCTTTTAATTAGTAATTTTTAATTTTTTTCCTTCTGTTATGTCATTTGTTAGTAAATTGGTTAGTGGTTAATTGGATTTTTGTTTTGTGGTTGCTTGTACTGTAGTTTTGGCTATATGAACACACGACTATTGTGAAAGCCAAATATGGGCACAAATTTCCTAGATTCGTGAAGTAGGACATTGGTGAGGTGGTATTCAATTCGAGTGGTTTGAAATTATCCAGTCCAAACAACTTTGAGGTACCTTTTTCTGAATTGTCATGTTGTTTTGCTTAATTCGTTATTCTTGTAGGGTAACTGTTATTGTTTTACGTGACAATGTTTGTGTTGGGTTTACGGTGTTAGTGTTTGCTGTAGGTGGTGACGGGACAGTTAGTTGGCGAGGATCATGAGGTGACCATATTTGAAGGGAAGGGTGTGCGAGTGAAAGGAGTTGTGGGATTAGTGGCCGACGAGGGGGACAATGTGGCAGGGGGTTCACAATGTGACTGGATATGTTGATGTAGTTGACACTAAATACGGTACTGAGTTTGGCGGAAACATATAAACCAACCCGAGGACATCAGGTTCAAATATGCAAAATCGACCACATAGAGGCCGAGCTGGTGAGGATTATGCTGGGCCATGTGATCAATCTATACCCCAGTATAGTAATCTGGTTGGACGGGACGGGTGCGATCACGTTGGTCCATCTGATGCCAAATTGAAGAGGAGGGACAGTGTTGAAAGCCAAATTATAACGAAGTTGAAAAATGAAGTTGCTCGTTTTAAACAGAAGAATAAAATACAAGCAGTCAATCTAGTTGGAGGCTTTGAGAGCATTTTTAGGGTGAAAGACGAAAATGAAAGAAACTAGAAGCTGAGAATGCAAAGTTACGACGTATTGTTGCAGTTCTTGAGGAGCCAGTCGCTGAGCAAGTAGTTCACAGTATGACGCAACATTTCAGTGGCGTTGAAGTCAGCAACATGGGTCTGGATGTAGGGTTTGGTGGCAATATGAATGTCGCAGAATAGGGCAGTAATAATAGCCCCACAGTCCGTAGTAGCATCGTGTTGGATGCCTCTCTCGTCGCGTATGTCCCTATGGTAGACAACCACGCAGCACATGATGTCATGCAAGCGAGTAAGCCTGATGTGGTTGTTGTAAGTCCTTTGCGGACAGAAGATGGGAGTAATGCGGATGGTTTGAACTCGTTCATATGTAATATGAAGGGGAAAGTGAGAAAAAATCTACAGTTATCAAGGTTTGAGTACCGATAATTAAATAGTAGGGTAGGGCACGTAAAGTGGAAAACAAAGTAAGCAGTTCTCTGTCCGTTGGGGTTGGGTGTGATGTGGAAGGTTTGTAATGTGAGGATGTGATTGATGTCAATACAGTAGTCGATGGGAAGAAGATATTCACAGGATTTGGAACCATGAATCGTAATACAATGTAGAAGATGACGTCCGAGCGAGAGAAAGATATGATCACTATTGCCAGGTGAGTACTGTTTTTATGTTTTTGTATTTTACCAAGTTCTGTTAAATGCGTTGCATTGGTGGTATGTGTAAATGCTAATGTTATTTGTTCTCACTTGTGGGTAAGGCTGTTATGTGGGTTGGACGAAATGATGGGAATGCCGTATACTTTTCTGATGTTAGATCCATAGTGAAGCAATCAGGTGTCAGGGAAAATATAAGTGTTACGTAATGTATTCAGTTTGCCATTACATGTACAAAGTTGACGTATTTGTACTTGTTGGAATGTGTGAATGTTTCATTTGTTTGTTTTATGGACATGTATGTTGGCAAGTTATTGACGCGTACACGGAAGTGCAATCAGACAAGCAAGATAGGTTGAATGTAGGAAAAGATTTCTTGGAGAATTCTTATTTTTTTCAGCAGCATATGATGGGTACTTATTTTTTTGGTTTCCCATATGTGACAATTGTCCGTCGGGTTTGTAAGTATTCTGTTTTTGGTTTTGTACGGTTTGATGGTGGACGTGTCCAGGATGTGATGAAAGGTGAGAACATGGACGCGAGGTTCAAATATCTGACTAGTAATCTATATGTTGGTAGGGGTGCACATTACATATATTTCCCCCTATGCCACCTTGGTCACTGGACTTTAATGGTGTACGATATTGAGAACAGAAGCTGGAAGCATTATAATTCGAGGGGGAATAGGTCCGGAACCAGCGGTGTTCATTATTCTGAGGCTGTTAAACTGGTGAGTTAATGTGACTTATAGATAACTTGCGTGGGTTGGAATGGTAATGGACTTTCATGTAATGCTTATGTTTGGGTTACCTGACATTATGCAGAAAAACATGGTAATGGACGTGCAGCTGTCACGACCCGCTCCCCTTACCCAAGGGTTAAGCATCGTGATGGCCAGTAACTGAGGTTACCTCCGACTAATTCATAAACAAATTAATAAACGCGAGCGGAAGAAATATTTAAATAAAGGTACCAAAATAATCATTGGAGTTTTTATTTTTTATTACAAAATGTATTGACCAAAAATGGCGATATTTACATATAAAAATATCATAAAAGTGCTATGTGTGTCTATTCCGCAACCCCGCATCTAAGACTTTTCAAAAATTTATTTCTGAATTGCATTGTTTCCTGAAAATTGGTAAACAACTATAAGGTGGCAGAGTGAGAAATATTATACCAAGAGTATAAGGGACACGAAATAACCATGGATAGTTATGTACCTAAAACATTTAAGATAATTTAGTCGGAACAAATAATCATTTAAGTAACAAAACTGAGATTATGTAAATAAATAACCATAACCACGGTAATTCGGTAAACAGATCATTTAAGTGGCAGAAATTCAAATACGTTAATTATGTAAGTAAATGACCATAACCACGGTATTGAACAGAATAGAACAGAGGTCACAGAAATGACAGTCAGAACAAAGATACGGATTCAAGAGGTGGCTCGTACGAACTCTAGAGGTGGCTTCCACAATAATGTAGCACTTAGCTCCGTACATCACTTTGTTCCGCACAAAACAGAGGTCAATGGATTCATAACAATACAGAGGTACAAATTCAAAATGTGGCTCATACGGACTATAGAGGTGGCTCCCACAATAGTGTAGCACTTATCTCTGCATAGCACTTTACTCCGCACAGAACAGAGGTCAATGGATCCATGACAAACAGAGGACCACAAAGTGGTCAAACAGAGGCCAATAGTTATTTAAGTCCCTTAAGGTGTGGGACTGCCGTGGTGATACTTACAAAACATAATTGTTTATAAGGTTATAGTCAAATATTCTTTAAAATATAAACAAATATATCCATGGGTTTCATTTTAGCAAATAAGGTTCAGAAATTAAACCACGTAACTGAAATATTTATATAATTTATAATAACTTATAAAACATAACTTGTATAAAATAAATATGGTAAGTCAAAATACACGCAAAACATATAATGGTAACTCAAGGTATAATATAACTCACTTTAATTTTAATATCTCACTCTTTCTTTCTACTGCCGAAGACTCTCTCAACTTCCATTATTTTTTCCTCCTTTCTTCTCTTTCTTTCTCTCTTCTTTTCTTTCTCTCCTTTCTTTCTTCTTTCCTTTCTTTCTTTTTTTTCTTTCTTCTTTCTTTTCTTTCTTCTTTCTTTTCTTCTCCAGGTGAAACGCCTCCCTTTTTAAAGGGAGATAAGGCGCATACTGTAATAACCCTCATCACTGTTTACCGATAAACGTTGATTACCGTTAAACTGAACTGATTATGACTGATAATTGAACTGATTAAAGTACTGAACTGACTGACTGGAAACTGGAATTGAATTGACTGAGTATGTGTGTTAATTTGTATTCTATCTGTTTGATTGTTTACTTGATCTGTTGACGTTTTATGTTTAAACTGTTAATTGAAGGCCTTATCGGCAGCCGAACCGGGAATTGATTAATGTGTTATGACCCTCATAATTAATGTGATTTTACGGTGTAATTATCTGAAAACCGATTAGGTATGATTAAATTAGATTAAAATGAGTTAAATTGCAATGGTTGCCGTAATTACCATTTTGCCACACCTAGTGGCCACTATCTCAATATAACATGTGAGCCTTGTATACACTTGAAACAAACATTTCCTCAGCCTTGTTTGAGCTCTTGCCGACCTTAGAGAGAGAGGAAGGGAGAGTAGTGGATTCAACATAGAGATTTGGCTTGAATCTTGAGGAATTGAAAGCTTAAGTGCATAATTGAACCTCTAGACTCGCATTCAAGGAACCTAGGTATGAATTTCATCTTGTTGATTTGTCTTTAAGTTGATTCATGCATGGTTCATGTCTAATTGTAGAGCGAAGTCATGGATTGGTTCATTAATGGTGAATTGAAGCTTATTTCATGCATGCATGTTTGAATTGTTGAGTTGTGAGTTGATTTCATGGTAAAATGATGCATGCATGTCCATAATTTTGTGATGGTCCATGATTTCATCATGTTTTGGAAACAATTGGCTCCTTAGAGCATCAAATTGAAGCTTCAAAATGATTTGAATTCATGCATGTTTGCATGTTCTCCATGTTCATGAAAATGGTTTGAAATTTGGGTTTGAATTAAACACCCTTGGGCTTTGATTTCTCAAAATTGAGCTTTGAACCATGTTATTCTATGTGTTAACAAATGTTTCCTGGAAATTCAGCCCAAGAGGTCGAGTTTTGAGTTGTTAAAACTTGGTTTTTGGCTTGGAGGTGCAATCTGGGCTTTCCAGATTTTGCACTTCCGCTCGAGCGGGGAAACTGGCGCTCGAGCGTGGAATCCGAGCATCCAGCATTTCTCTGCACTGTTTTACAGTCCGCTTGAGTGGAGGATTGGGCGCTCGAGCGGAGTCTTGCGTCTCAAGCTCGAGCGGGCGTCGAGCGGAGATTTCACCCATCCAGTACTTTTATAGTACGCTCGAGCGGGAAAGTTGACGCTCGAGCGTGTACCTTTGTTACATGTCCGCTCCAGCGGGGAAACTTGCGCTCGAGCGGGACTCTGTTTTTCTGAAAATGCTATTAAAAGTGCATCTTTGCACCCTCATTTCATTATAGGCATTCCTAGGCCTAGTTTAAAACATCTTATTGAGGATATAGATGTAGAACGCTCCGAGTCATTAGGGATTAAGTTATTATATTTCCCAACTGTGTAGCTTAGTGTGTGTTCAACCTGTGAACTGTGTAGGGTTGGCGACTGGGGAGACACGCTCTAGCACACTGTAGCCCAAACTCTGTGAGTAACAATTGTGTAAAGATATGTTCAACTGAGAATGTTTCCTGATTGTTTAACGAAACTGTTTTCTGAAGTGATTATTGTTAATTGGTTGAATGTATGTTCTATATTCTGAAATGTATTGTGGCATCCTTAGCAACTGTTGTATACTATTACTGCTACTGTTACAGAGATCTCTGTCGGTTCCCTCGTAGAACCACTACTGTTTACTGATTGATGGCCATCATTATTGTTCGGTCTTTAAGACCTACTGTTTACTGCTACGCTAATGGATGTACTACATATGACTGAATAACTGTTCTGACTAAAAGACTGAAGTATTGTTTAATGAACTGCTTTCATTACTGTAAGGACATTTCATTCTTAACCTCTTTACGCATTATGTTATTCACTGGGCTTTAGCTCATTGTTTATATATATATGTAGGTGCTCAGCCACCAGGTCGGAACTAAAAGCGTGGGGTAGACTCCAGTTTTGTCAAGCCAGCCTTTGTGCCTCACTGTGAGGTTCCGAGTCGCCATGCTATGGCTTTGGGGTGTTTTGTTTTTCCCCGTCGGTCTCCATACTGTTTGGATTATTGTATAGACTGTCAGCTACTAACTGTACTGTTATCAAGGGATTAGGTCCCTGTACTGTGTGACTGTAAATTTTGTATAGACTGTACTGTTTGGATGTATAAATGCATGAAAAATCTTTTTGGCATACAGACTGTCACAGCTCAATGGATATTATTTATTTACTGTACTAGCTTCCGCCGGGCCCTGAACTCTGTTTTACTGTATTACTGTTCTGCAGGCCTTCGGTAATCTCGGATTACTGGCCGGTTATGGTGCTAAACCCATAGAGCCGGGTTTGGGTCGTGACACATACATGGCCCCGAACAGATTCGATAATAAATATAAAGATTCATTCTTATCTTTAATAGATATTTAAGATAATTACATTTTGATCTAGTATTTTAATATAATTATATAAATAATTAACTTCTAATTAAATTACACTCTATTGTATACCAACAGAAAAATTATTTATTTATTTTTACTACTACACTCACTATTATTATTATTATTATTATTATTATTATTATTATTATTATTATTATTATTATTATTATTATTATTTATACTTTGACCCCTAAATTCTTAATAATTCTATTATTTTACAAAATTACACATAATAATACAAAATAAATTGTAGATTTTCTTAACTATGATTAAATAATATTAGTATAAATTCTACAAAATAATTAAAAATCTGGGTTGTTACAGCAGCGGCAATGGATGGCTGCATATGGGTTGGACAAATTGGTTGGTACGCAAGATTTTGACATACCGGTGGAATCAGTCGTCGAGTGCCCCCAGCAACGTCCGAACAGGTAAGCAAAATGAATGCAATCATACCAAGACTGAAGGTGTATATCGTGTGATATGTATGTTGTTGATGTAACTGAAGTGTGTTAATTGTTGCAACATGGACTGTGCTATAATCGTTTGCATTATAATGCAGCGATATGTGCATCACGTGGAGGTGAAACACTCCTTGGAAGGAGGTAACTGCAGTGTTTTGCGAGCAAACATGATGAAACTTTTCGTAAGTGATCCTGTATGAGAGGTAACGAGCAACATGGGCCGATTAGTGGGGTGATGGCATTTGGGTTAACATATCGTTACTATGGACAACGACTAATTCCAGTAGTAATGTTAAGTTAGTATTTTTGAAGAAGTCACATTGGTAGGCCCGATTAAATTAAACAATTCCCTATTTTTTGAGTGTTTATATGTTTTGGTTGTTTGCACTTGCTGTTTAGTGTTGGGTTCTGTTATGGATGTTTTTTGTTAGATATAATCAAAAAGTGATATTTACCTTAGAGTTTATATGTTTAGTATACATAATGTTTTGTTTATATGGTTTATTGACGTACATGCATTATGGGGTTTGAAGTTGGTGTTGCTTTTTTTACTTGTTGGTGATATGTATATGTTGCAACATTATGTGACCTGTCATGTAGGGATTGCGTTGGTACTGCCATGTCGTTGTTTACGTTGTTGGGTTGTCAACAACCCATGTTCAATAATTAGGGTTGTGTGCAACTATTTGTTGTAAGGGGGAATGAATGTGTATGTGTTATGTGGGGACAGAACTTTGTCTTCGATTCATTTGGTAGGTGCCACGTGCGTTACATGTTGTAAGCGTGTTATTGTCAGGTGATGAGTCGGTATGAATTGTGTACTATATAGAAGTTACCACATTAGGTTTAAAGCTGAGAACTTAAATTTTTTATAACCATTAAACTATAAAACTACAACAACCGTAATTGCCTCTGTAATCTAACACATATTATCTCTATCATTTTTGGGCATTCAAACATTCTGCCCCCACATAACACATACACGCATTCATTCCCCCTTACAACAAACATTTGCACACAATCCTAAAATTGGTTTGGTTGAAACAGTGTAAAAAGGTCAAAAGATGTGTGCGGTGCATGCGATGCATGTTTGTTTGTGAATGGATGTAACAGTACTACCAATCATGTTGTGGTGAAACACTTGCTAAATTACTTGAAGGAAAACAGATATTAATAACTGAAAGTACCAAGTGATATAAAATTATCAAAAAAATGATCATATGTCGTCGCAAATGATCATCCGAAGGGAGACATGTAAATTTAATTGTTCCAGTCAGGATTGCATATGCGGAGGACTTTTATTTAGTGCTTGTATAGCGCATCTAACTAGCTAAGGTATTATTGTAGGCGGGTCTGACTGTGACGTCGTGATTAAATTGGTTCATTCATGTTTTCCTATTGTGGTTCCCTATGCGTCCACATCAGCCGCATCCAATTTGCTGCACTTATTCTCCCTTTGACGGGAATATCTTATTCTTTAGCCTACCGGGTGGACGTTTCACACCGGGTGGGTTGATGATGTAATCATGTGGATTGAACGATGGTTGCTCCACGGTGGGAGTCGGGGAGATGCTTACAGCGTAAGTTGAACGGTATTCAACCATATGGAAGTACAGTTCAACCAATGTGTTCAAATCCCGACCACTTTTCCACACGACGACCATGGCATGCGCACATGGAAACCCATTGAGCTACCATCTAAAACATGAACAAGTGCTGTGTCCGATATCAACAGTAACCGATGGGAAAGAGTGGACTTCATACATGTCAGTGTTTGATTGGCTCACTTTCCATGACCTCCCTTCGTTGAATACTTTTTCAAGATGGGACTCCATTTTAGGACATATTGTGCCAATCCATGTTTGGGCTGCAAGTCTACGCTTCGCCATTTGCCGTATTAATTTGGCTCTAATGCTGTCAACCATTCTTATGATTAGGAGGTTGCATGCTTTTCACACCCACGAGTTAAATGATTCCGCAGCATTTGAACACATCTCACCATAACGCCTCCCCTTGAAAATGAGGTGTACATTTCAAAAAATAAATACGACCATTATGTCAATATGTTTTCTACATGTGAATGTTGTGAGGAACAAGTGTAACATACTTGAAAAATGCACTTGCCCAATGTTGTGGATGTGCATTTGCTAAGAATTCGGATGCTACTGCACGTCTTGATTTATGGAATTGTTCAACTTTGTGGTTAAAAGCGGTACCAGTTGATGCGTATGCGCAATGGCGTAATTTGCTTACGAAACCAACCTGATTAATACTGTTTGAGTACCATAGTCTATCCCTTAGATTCCTTTGCAAATGTTGGAGACAAAAAGCATGTTCTACATTTGGGAATACGATGGGCATTACTTCAAGCAATCTGAGATTTCTATCTAATATGAATGTGAAGGGTATGTTCCCATGCACCATCTGGGCAAGATGTTGAAGAAACCAAGACCAGTTGGTGGTGTTCTTGGAGTCAATAACCACATAAGCTAAGGGGAATAACCTCGCACAATCGAAGTAATTTTGGGGTTCATCTTATTATGTGCACAAGGTGTGTTACAAAACATTTGGCAATGTAGGCGAATGACACCAATACAAATTCTACATGTGATATGTTTGGGTGCATGTAAATGTTGCAATGTCATTTTAAAAGTTGAATGAACTAACCTTGGTTCCTGTCTTTCACAGTGGCGGCAAATAAAAACCCTTTGAATCGTCCTTTAAGGAACATGGCGTCTACAAAAAGCAATGGCCAGCAATGGTGAAATCCGTCAATACATGCTTTGAATGATATGAAGTACCGTATGAACTGATGTGTATGGTCGTCGTATTCGATGTTAATGTAGGTTCTAGGGTTGTGTTCCATTGCCATGTTACTATACTAACGCAACTGATCGAATGAAATGGAGTGTGCACTGAACAGTTCGCCTCTTGCTTTTTCAACCCCTAGCCACGCCACATGGTACGTGATGTCTAGGCTGTAATCTTGTTTCAAGTCCAATATAACTTTGGTGGGATGTGTTAGTGGCCTGTCCCGCACATGTTCGGCTATGATGTCGACGATAAGCTCAGAACCAATAAGTGGGTTTGTGGATCTACAGACAACGACGTTGTAGATGTGTTCACTGTTCCACTTACAAAAGTAGAAAAATCCGTTGGCCTCCAATTTCCGTGCGTGGACAGACCACGTACAGCTCTTCAAATCGTTCATAACACAAACAACAGTTACCCGGACGGAGTCATTTTTAATGAACTTAAACTGGAACCCACATTCCACGGCATATTTCTATAGGCGTTGTGAAATTCAAAAGCCCAGAACATAAACCTTACACTTTGGATCATTTACCATGTGTATTATCAAGAAATCAAGACAAAATGACATACCTGAATCCATTGATGAACGGTTAAACGGAAGCGTCTGATTGTCAATAAAACCTTTGATATTGACTATGTTATTGCCTTCTAATGCTTTCCCCTTTGGTGCCTTATGTTTCTCCTTGAGAGGATTTAGGAAAAAAATGGCAGTGTTCTTATTTCCACCTGGGAAGGAATAGGGACCATAACCTTTTAAAGGTTGTAATTGGTTTTCAAAACTGAAAGGTTGTGGAAGTTCAAAAGGAATGAAAACCAACTTAACCATTATTGGTTTTAATTTCTATTTATTGGTTTTCAAAACTGAAAGGTTGTGAAAGTTCAAAAGGAATGAAAACCAACTTTAACCAATATGTTTTAATTTATATTTCTGCCCCTCATAGAAATAGAAATTATACAACTAGTATCTACACATTAGGTCCATAACACATATACCCTTAAGCCTATTAACTAAATTGAATCACTTAAATTTTAGGCTTCTTATAAATGATAACACCACATTTAATTATGTGGTCCTATTGAGACATTATCTAACAATCTCCCACTGGACCACATATGTATCCTGAAAAATGTGCTTAACTTTAGTGAGCTCAGAAATTTGTTATCATAACTTGAGGGTATCCAAACAATCTTGTCCATTAACTATATTAATATAGGATCAAAGCGGTCTTCGTTACATCAATCGTAACTCGACCCACCAATGGTCACGTATACTAATACAGCTAAATGACATAGATCAATCATGGATGCGTAACATGGAAATTACATGTGATGTGATCCATACATGCCTATTTCCAACTGGTCCTACTTAACTTTATTGAGATCAATACTTCACAATACGTAACAGAGCGTAATAAACTGAATATTTCATTTCTGCAGAAATTAATCTAATTGCATAGATAAAACTCAAGGCTGACATAAAGCAGTAATATAAATACAAACTCCCACTAAACCAGAATGTTCTCAAATAGAACAACACCCATCTGAGCAGTGTGCTCATGAAAGACCTTGGGTGGTAGTCCCTTCGTAAGTGGATCCGCTATCATGGAGTTTGTCCCAATGTGCTCTATGGAAATCTGTCCACTCTCCACTTTTTCTTTTACAACTAGGAACTTGATATCAATATGCTTTGATTTTGTCGAGCTCCTGTTGTTATTGGAATATAAAACTGCAGACTTATTGTCACAATATAACTTAAGTGATCTTGCAGTGCCTTATATTCTTCATTCATGGCTTCTATCCACTTATGAGAGTTGGAACTTTCCATGGCTTGACGAAAGTTGATTGGATCATCTTTCGACATTCCATTTTCTACCTCATGTTCCTGGAGATATACAATATAATCATCTGAAAATGCAAAGCTCCTTTCTCTGGTGGATCGCCTTAATGGCACAGATTCTTGAGGTTGAGGTTGTAGAGTTTGTTCCTCAGGAACAATTACCTCATCTTGAATGGGGGTTTGAACTATATTATCTTGAACAACATTGTCTGGTTGAGGATCCGAAATTACTTCTCGAGCAATGACAGGTATAGGAACCTGTGATTGGTCAAAAGTAGTAGTAGGAAGTGGGATTACTCCTGCTTCCTCCTCAAAGACAATGTCTCTAACTGAATTTCTCCCTCCAAACTCAACATCCTCAAAATACCTAGCACAACATTAATACCAAGCCTTTGGGTAGTGATATTAACTGTAAGTGGTGTTCTTGTTATAATGATCAAACATTGACAATAAGTTATGTCAAATAAAAAATCTATCTTTTGACGGATTTATTATTCACATTAGGTTTTCTTGACAATTGGCACATGTTTATCACCACAAAATGTGTGTGTAAATCTGCCAAGTCTTAATCATGTCTTTGGACCGATAAATACCCGCATGAGATACACAGACATGAACTTCAAAACATTCCACATAAAACAATCTAGACAAGAGAGATCACTTTTGTGACATCTTGTTTGAATTGACTTATATTGAGAGTGTTAGAAAATTAAATTTCGGTAGACGTTGTATGAAATTACATTAAATTTAAAGATTTCTAAATTTGTGACCCCGTATATGTTATATAATCTGCAGCAATTCCAATTATATATATACATATATAAATAGAATTGACGGGTCCAAAAACAAATAGTTTTTTTTTTTATAATGTTCAAAATTAAACCGATCAAATCGCAAGATATATCTATATATATATATAAATACATGATGTTCATCCATTTGAGAGAAAAAAAAAAAAAAAACTGCCCACCGAATCATTTTACAATTCCAGAAAACAAATTGCCATTTTCACAGAACAAAACAGGAAAAAACAGAATTTACATCCATAAGAAAATTCAGAATCTGATTCCAGGAAACTAAATAGAATGAATAAAGCATATCAATTCTGATAAGACACATGATATGCATGCTCTGATACCAATTGTAAACATAAATTTCAGAACATAAACCTTACACTTTGGATCATTTATCATGTGTATTATCAAGAAATCAAGACAAAATGACATACCTGAATCCATTGATGAACGGTTAAACGGAAGCGTCTGATTGTCAATAAAACCTTTGATATTGACTATGTTATTGCCTTCTAATGCTTTCCCCTTTGGTGCCTTATGTTTCTCCTTGAGAGGATTTAGGAAAAAAATGGCAGTGTTCTTATTTCTACCTGGGAAGGAATAGGGACCATAACCTTTTAAAGGTTGTAATTGGTTTTCAAAACTGAAAGGTTGTGGAAGTTCAAAAGGAATGAAAACCAACTTAACCATTATTGGTTTTAATTTCTATTTATTGGTTTTCAAAACTGAAAGGTTGTGGAAGTTCAAAAGGAATGAAAACCAACTTTAACCAATATGTTTTAATTTATATTTCTGCCCCTCATAGAAATAGAAATTATACAACTAGTATCTACACATTAGGTCCATAACACATATACCCTTAAACCTATTAACTAAATTGAATCACTTAAATTTTAGGCTTCTTATAAATGATAACACCATATTTAATTATGTGATCCCATTGAGACATTATCTAACAATTTCGTAGTATTATAAATTGAAATTTCATAGTTTCCAATTTGGCATGATGAAATTCTAAGGGGTTTTTTTTTTTTTTAAGGGTTAATTCATGAAATTCTAAGTATGAAATTTCAAAGTATTATAAATTGAAATTCTGAAAATTAACTATGAAACTCTTCTTGTTCTTCTTCTTCTTCTTCTTCTTCTTCTTCTTCTTTGTACATTTGAAAAGTATGAAATTTCATAGTATTATAAATTGAAATTATGAAAATTTTCAAGTCTAAATACAAAAATTGTGAAATTTCACACTTTCGAACCCAAAAGTGTGAAATTTTACACATTTTTTTTGTACGTAATTTCATAATATTTAATGTAATATCATTTGACAGATCTCATCGACTAAATTTTATCAAAAATAAATAGCTACGATAAAAATTATGAAATTCCAACGTGTGAAACACAAAAAGACAAAAGGCAAAAGAAAATGGGCCTGTTTGGTGGACTTTTGCTTCTAGGAAGTCCATTTTTAAGAAGTGCATTCTAAGAAGACCTTCCTGAAAAAGCCGTTCAGAACATGATAAATGTTTGGTGAATGATTCTTCATAAGTGGTTTCAAGGCATGATTAATTTAAGTATTAATTTAATTTTAAACTACAAATTTACAATTATTAACACTAATTGAAATTTGTTAGACGATATTTTCTTTACTAGAATGAAAAGTAGAAGGGTCATTTTGTTAAAATTTTATTTTTATGTTTGATTTGATAAAAATAAAAGGATAAATTACATTAATAGTCCCTATGCTTTGCGTTTTGTGTTATTTTAGCCCCTACATTAGTACAATTTTAACTCTTAATTTTATATTTTATGTCAATTTAGTCAAATTGATAACGTTGTTAGTATTTTTTATTGAAATAAATTGAATTAAACAAGTTTATAATTTTGCCTCTAACAATGCTAACAATTGTAATCAATTAGACTAAATTAAAACAAAATTATAAATTCATGATCAAAATCGAATCACTTGGAATTATAGGGATCATTGAAAAATACAAAAATCAAAAATACATAGACTTAGTATAATTTGTCCAAAATAAAATAAAGATACCTTCCAAAATGAAATTACATTCACTAATTTAAGATATTGATCAATCTATTGAAAGATCAAGAAATAATCATTCATTTCTACCTTCTTTTTTTTACTTTTTTTTTTTCTTCCCCAACAATTCAAACACTACTGTTTCATGGAAAAAATAAGTAAGATGGAAACAAGTAAATAAATAAGAGATAAAGTAGAAATTATTTTATATAATATATAGAGCGCACTGGCTTGGCAAGATGCCACCTCTAAAGCTACAAAAAGCCATCTCGGAAGCTACCCATTGTAGCTTTGGTTCAGCGGCTTTGTAGGAAAGTGCATCTTCACGAAGTTATGTTACTTAGGACATTTCTAACGATTTATCATTTTTTAATTAAATTTAAGTATAAAAAAAGATGAATTTCTTAATTTGATATTAGTCAATCCAATAGTATACTATAACTTTCATCAAAACACATTAAACGTCTGAGGGGACGATCGGCTGGTTGGCTGGATAGGGAAAATGAATTTTTTTTCCACCTTTCATTTTTGTTTCCTCAATTCGTTTCCCTTTTTTTTTTTCCTCCATTAAATCTTTTCCAATTTTTTTGGCCTCCAATAATTATTTCCTTCCAAAAACTGATATAAACAGATTAACCTATATACCATATAAACCAGAAAAGACGTACGTTATATCTAAAACCAACCATAACTAAAACCACGACATAATGACTAGCTCAAGTTCTTACATGTTCAATTCATTTTCATCCTGTTTTTCTTCCTTATCCTCCGATGATGAGTCTGATGATGAAAAAATTGTCAAACTTTTGGGTGGTTATGATATAAATAATGCTAATATGATACAGATTCTGATAGCAAGTGATCGATCAAAGAAAAGAGGTGGTTCTGTTGTAGGACATAATTACATACGTCGCGATAGATGGAAGGGTCATAAACAATTGTTTGCGGATTATTTTACGGCAAATTCAGTTTATTCACCTAAAACATTTTGGAGACGTTTTAGAATACGTCGTCCTTTGTATCTGTGAATTTTGAATGCCATTGAAGCACACGATCTATATTTTATTCAAAAAAATGATGCAACTCATATCCTCGGATTGTCTCCACTGTAAAAGATGACTTCAGTAATGAGAATACTGCCATATGGATTGGTCGCAGATGCAATTGATGATTATGTGCATATTGGGGAAAGCACGACAATTGAAAGCTTACAACACTTTTGCAATTCAATAATTGAAATCTTTGGACCTGAATACCTTAGATCTCTAACAACAACTGATATTGCCAGATTACTTGCTATTGGGGAGGTTCGTGGGTTTCTGGGTATGTTGAGAAGTTTAGATTGCATGCATTAGGAGTGGAAAAATTGTCCAACGGCATGGCAAGGTCAATATGTAGGCCATCAGAAAATGCCAATCATCATTCTTGAAGCACTAGCTTCTTACGACTTATGGATTTGGCATGCATTTTTCGGAATGCCTGGATCACATAATGACTTGAATGTGGTGGATCGGTCGCCCTTATTTTCTGATCTTGCCCAAGGTAAAGCTTCGCCTATCCATTACACTATTAATGGACACACTTATAATATGGGTTATTACCTTGCTAATGGTATATACTCTCAATGGGCAACGTTGGTCTAGACAATCTTTTCTCTCCAAGGAGCAAAGAAATAACATTTTGCAATGATGCAAAAGTCAACAAGGAAAGATGTAGAGCGGGCATTCGAAGTGCTTCAATCCCGATTTGCAATTGTAGGTGGTGCCGTACGTTTTTGGAATCTCAAAATGCTTGGTAACATAATGGAGAGTTGCGTTATATAGCACAACATGATTGTCGAAGATGAGAGAGATAAGCATCTTGATTTCTGTGGGGACATAATTTTTGAATGACAACACGTGGCTGAGGAGGCACTGGAGTGCCAACCGAGGTGCCACGTGTCCTGGACATGATGCCGAGATAATCTCGACTAGGCCAAGGTTATCTATGAAGATACCGAAATCTGGGATAAGCGGATAAGGGACAAGAGTCCAAGAATGTGAGAGGATTTCAGTTTGGATAGAGATAAGATTCTGAGAGAGTTTATCCCAATCTGATTGGGAGTCCAGGATTAGCATTGAGCCAGAGTCCATTGAAGCTAAGCTTCTATTGGGATTAGGTTAGTGTTGGCTATAAAAGAGAGGCACCCTCATGGGTCTAAGGTATGCTTTTTATATTCTGAATAGTGAGTTAACCACTTTTGATATCTTTGAGAGATAACTAACTTGATCGTCGGAGTGTCCCCGGGTAGACGAACCACCGTCGGAGTCTTCTTCTTTCTGTGACAGGTCGTTCGGGTGTGATTTATTCTGTCAGTGTTCTCTAGTTGAGTACTTGTTTGGCAGTGTGATCAGAAAATAGCACACACAATTCGGCGCCGTCTGTGGGAACGAAAGAAGAATAGATGGCCAACGACGAACGGAAAGAAAAGGTTGAGGACGACATCCCTACTAGGAGTGGTAAACATGTTAACCTTGACGTCGGAGGAAGATAATTGCAACGAAGAAACTTGGGATCGGAATCCCAGAGAGAAAGACATCGGCAAGGAAGGCGACATACCAAAGAAATCAAACCGAAGCGGGTATTATAACGAGGATGACCTCCAGGTATGGAAAGATAGATGCCTGCAGAGGGACGAAGAGATGAAGGGAATGGCGAACAAATTGGCAGACCTGCAAACGGTCGTCAATTTCATGATGCAGAACAACGTCATGCAGCTACCGTTCCCATTACAAGACACGCCGATTCCAGCGGCCAAGAACAATGCCCAGAAGGGAAGGTAGAAAGCAGTCCCTATAGCCCGCCAGCACAACAGGATTAAAGGACATTCTCACCGGCCTTCGCAGGAGGTCGGGCATGAAGAATCAACGAGGAGAGAATCCCAGAAGACAAGTCGAACCAAAGAAACCTGCACCAAAGAACATCAGGATGTTCAGGCAAAGGAACTTTGTTTCAACGTAACTAATAGAGAGAGGTCCAAAAAGACTCATAATGACACTAGAAGTAGCGCACCGAAGAGGCTAAAATCTGGTGATAACCGAGCTCCTGGACGGACCAAGGAGGATCTCAGGGATTACCTCCAGAGGAAGCGACAGGATGCTGAGGTAACCTTACCGGTCAAGCCGAGAACGCCGTTCTCGATAGAGTTGGACAAATTTGAGGCCCCGAAAAGGTTCAGTATGCCGAGATTCCAGATATACGATGGTAAGTCGGACCCCAACTTTCATATCGGCTTGTACCTGAACTCGATGGCACTATACACTAGGAACGAGCCATTGCTTTACAAGGTGTTCCCCTCGTCCTTCAGGGAAATTGCATCGGACTGGTTTCACAAGCTGCCGAAAGGAACTATGAAAACTTGGGAAGGCCTGGCCGAGATGTTGATGGCCAGGTTTGTAACAAACAAGCTACAGCCATTAAAGGTGGACTCCCTGATGGCTCTGAGAATCAGTGAGGATGAAAGCCTTAGGGCCTATGCCAAGAGGTATTATGAGGTATTCAACCGGATACCAAGATGCAACCAAAAGGTGGCAGTCATGTCTTTTAAGACCAGCCTGAAAGATGATTGTTTGCTTCGAAAATCATTGGCAAAAACACTGCCAAAAAGTATGGAGGAATTAATGGCCAGAATAGAGAAGTATGCCAGAGTCGAGGAGGATACGTTGAGGACAAAGGTATCAAAACAAGAGAAGAGAAACGGCTCGCCGAAGCAAGGCCAAGGTAATGGCAGATACAATAAGCCAGAGACAAGACTAAGGGCTGCCCATGTAGTCACAATCGTGTTCCGAATTTTGGTTTACAAAGTCTTGGAAAGAAGCCTTTGAAGCTCCCTAGTGAATTGATGGGAAGAAGCCTTGGCAAGCACTGTGCTTACCATAATGAAGATGGGCATCTGACTCAGGGGTGCAGAGCCCTGAAAGCACATCTGGAAGACCTGGTAAGGCAAGGTCATCTAAGGGACCTTATAAACGAGACCAGGACAAAGGAAGAGCAAGCAAGACTGCTTTAGGCACCGGCAACACCGCCTCCTCTAGCACCACAACCGCAGGCAGGCAGACCTCGGGTAATCAATGTGATTCACCCGAAGGTCAATGAGAACGAAATATATGGGGAGACTCAGAAGGTAAAACACTTATAGCATGTGTACCAAGTCCGGCAGAAAAAAAGACCTAGGGCAGACAAGTGCTAGGGACCAGTGTTGTCTTTCACTGAAGACGACCTAGAGATGGTGCAGCATCCATACAACGATGCCTTCGTAATATCCCTCCAGATTAGAGAATGCCAAGTGAAGCACATCTTAATTGACCAGGGCAGCTCTTGTGACATCATGTATGTCAGGTGTTACAAAGAGCTTGGCCTTCACCAAGATGATCTGGAACAATCCAATGGTCCAATGGTCAAGTTCAATGGAACGCCGACATGGCCCCTGGGAGCAGTTAGTTTTGAGGTACAGGCTGGCACCAAGAAGATAAAAATTGAGTTCACAGTAATTGACACTCCCTCCCCTTATAATGCTATCTTGGGAAGGCCATGGCTGCACGCAATGGGGCTGTTCCCTCAACATTGCACCAACTGTTGTGATTCCCAACAAAGCATGGAATTGAGGAGGTCAGAGGGGATCAAGTCTAGGCAAAGAATTACTCCATGGCAGCAATGAAATCCACCTGCAACATACGAGAAGCAGAAGCCGCAGAGATTGAAAATGAGGACATGGAAATCCTAGATGATGTTGGCAAAGAGCCAGCCGAGAAGAGTGAGGAAGTCTTGAAGAAAATCCTTGTCTAGCAAGGGGATGAAGAGTGCTTCTTCCTTCTTGGCTTGGGCTTGGACGAGGAAGAGGAAAAAGAGCTAGAGGCGTTCTTGAGAGAAAACATTGAGGTGTTTGCCTAGACGTCGTACGAGATGCCTGGCATTGACCCCGAGGTCACTTGCCATAGATTGAATGTGGACAGGTCAGCTAAACCTGTCATCCAGCGAGCAAGAAGGCCGACGTTGATGCATGTCAAGGCTGTAGAAGAGAAAGTGGATAAACTTCTGGAGGCCAGGGCCATTCGAGAGGTAAATTACCCGACATGGTTATCAAATACGGTGGTTGTGAAGAAAAAGAAGGGGAAGTAGAGAGTCTGTGTGGACTTCACCATCTTGAACAAGGCTTGTGCCAAAGATAGTTTTCCACTACCCAAGATCGACCAATTGGTGGATGCCACTTCAAGACATGGAAGGATGAGCTTCCTAAATGCATACAGGGGGTACCATCAGATAGCTATATACCCTTCAGATGAGAAGAAGACTACATTTATCACCTCGAAAGGGCTGTATTGCTACAGAGTGATGCCTTTTGGGTTGAAAAATGCAGTAGCAACTTACCAGAGATTGGTGACCAAGATGTTTAGGCATTTAATAGGCAGAACAGTGGAGGTATACATAGATGACATGGTCGTGAAGACCAAGGAACTTGAGGATCATTTGGAAGAGTTAAAGGCAGTTTTTGACATCCTTAGAACATATCGGCTCCAACTCAATGCATCGAAGTGCGCATTTGGAGTTGGGTCTGGTAAGTTCTTAGGATATTTGGTTACCAGAAGGGGCATTAAGGCTAGCCCGGATCAGATCAAGACCATCTTAGAATTGAAGAGCCCAACGTCGGTAAAACAAGTGCAGATGCTGACTGGAAGGGCTGCAGCCCTAAATAGATTCATCAGCAGAAGTTCTGACAAATGTAAACCTTTCTTCAGCTTAGTGAAGAAAGCCACAGACTTCTTATGGACAGAAGAGTGCGAAGTTGCCTTAGCTAACTTGAAGAAGTATTTGACTACAGCTCCAGTTCTCTCAAATCCAGTACTTGAAGAGGAGCTGTTCTTATACTTGGCAGTTTCAGAGCATGCAGTGAGTGCAGTGGTAATCAGAGAAGAAAATTGAGAGCAAAGGGCAGTTTACTACGTGAGTAAAACCCTAGCTGATGCAGAGACCAGATACCTACCCTTGGAGAAGCTAACACTGGCTTTAGTAATGGCTTCCAAGAAGTTAAATCATTACTTTCAAGCCCACAAAATTATGGTGTTAATTGAGCATCCCTTGAAATCCCTATTGCAGTAGGGAGATCTAACAGACAGAATAACTAGATGGGCAATGGTGTTGGGCCAATATGATCTGGAATTCAAACCCAGAACAGCAATCAAAGGCCAAGTTTTAGCCGATTTCGTAGCCGAGTTCACACTAGGCGCCATCATACATCGGGCTCCGTTGAGCCAAGCTCTAGGAGAACAAGGAGAAACCCAGTCGGGCATAGCCAAACAAAAGAAAGAGCAGAAACTCAGGCCTGCAGTATTTACGTCGGCGACTCCTTCCGCCTGTTTGTTGACGGAAGTTCGAACCGACAAGAAGCAGGGGCATGAGTAGTGCTAGTATCACCGGATGGATAGATGCTTGAACAATCCATTCATTTGGGGTTTAAGGCCTCAAACAACGAGGCATAGTATGAAGCCCTGATCACAAGGTTGAAGTTGGCAGCAGCAATAGAAGCCGACAAGGTGATGGTTTTCTATGACTTCCAACTTATTATCAACTAGGCAACAGGCGAATACGCTGCTCGAGATGAAAGGATGGTGGCCTATGTAAAGGAGGTGGGAAAACTGATGACATTGTTCCAAAATTACCGACTACAGCAAGTCGGCCAAGATGACAACAGCCATGCCGATGCCTTGGCCAACCTGGCTAGTGTAATGAAACCAAGAGAGGCAAGGACAATAATGATTGAATACTTGTCAGGTCCAAGTGTAGAACCACTGAACACAGTGCATGAAGCAATGTGTGCGGATATGGACCAACTTGGATGGATGCAGTAATAGTATTCCTTAAAGAGGAAAAACTACCGGATGATCATAAAGAAGCACACAAGATCAGACTGAAGTCGGCAAGATTCAGTCTGACAGTAGAAGGGCATCTCTATAGAAGATCTTTTACTAGACCCCTTTTGAGGTATGTGCATCATTCACAAGTTGAAGACTTCTTGTATGAAATACATGAAGGAGTATGTGGAAGCCACACTGGGGGCAGATCACTTACTCATAGGGCCATTACTTAAGGGTACTGGTGGCCCTATATGCAGAAAGATGCTGAAGCCTATGTTAGAAAATGTGAGAAGTGTCAAAGGTTTGGACATTTGATATACCAAACAGCAGTAGATCTGAACCCAGTGTCCAGGCATTGGCCATTTGCCCAATGAGGCATAGACCTTGTTAGACAACTGCCTCAAGCGACTGGACAAAGGAAGTTCCTACTAGTGGCAACAGATTACTTCACCAAGTGGGTTGAAGCTGAACCCTTGCAAAGATTCGGGACATTGATGTAAAGAACTTCATATGGAAGAATATCATCACCAGGTTTGGGATTCCAAGAGCAATAATAGCAGACAATGGAACGCAATTTGACAATAAGCTAATCAAGAGCTTCTGTGCAAAGTACAAAATCAAGAATTACTATTCTACTCCAAGTTTTCCTCAAAGCAATGGACAAGCAGAAGCATCCAACAAAGTTATCTTGGATGGGATCAAAAAGAGGCTGAAAGTAGCAAACGGAAAGTGGGTGGATAAGTTGCCCAGTGTACTCTGGGCATATCGAACTATACCGAGAAGATCAACTGGGGAGTCTCCATTTGCCATGGCTTATGGCATAGAAGCAATTATTCCACTAGAGGTCGGCATCCTAGGGATCAGAACCCAAAGAGTAGAAAATGGGACCAATGAGGCATTCTTGGCCCGAGATCTGGATCTGCTAGAAGAAAAAAAAGAGAAAGCAGCAATTCAGTTGGGGGCATACCAGCAGCAGCTTGCCAGGGCTTATAATAAGAAGGTTAACCCACGAGACTTCCAAGTTGGGGACCTCGTCCTAAGAAAGGTCGTCGGCAACAAGAAGGATCCCAAAAAGGGCAAGCTTGGCCGAAACTGGGAGGGACCTTATAGAATCATCTCGGTCCTGGGTAATGGGGCATATCGGCTTAAAGACAGTGAAGGCAAAGAGTTGCCAAGACCCTGGAATACTTGCAATCTGAAGTTTTTCTATCATTAGATTTCTTGTTTTTAAGTTTCTTTTTATTAGGCGAAGTAATAATAAAGTCTTAGCTTGATTTTTAAACTTGCGTAGTATGACTAACCAGTCACTTGGCGATGTTTCTAATTGAAACATGACGAATAACTTAGACTTATTATATGGCAGAGTTGAATTATACTTGCATATAATAGAGTTGAACAAAGTTTGCGATGTTTCTGATTGAAACATGACGAATAACTTAGACTTATTATATGGCAGAGTTGAATTATACTTGCATATAATAGAGTTGAACTAAGTTGGTGATGTTTCTGATTGAAACATGACGAATAACTTAGACTTATTATATGGCAGAGTTAAATTATACTTGCATATAACAGAGTTGAACTAAGTTGAATTAACCTAGACCTACCATATTGGCAGACTCAGACACAGATTGAAACGAAGTACATGTCAGCTAGATTAACAAAGAGACCAAGGTTGGTAACCTCGGCCAGTCCTTGTTTGAATCTAACCTCGGCGCCAAGGTCGAAGCCACATGCTTAAATGAGAACCCAAGTGAAACTTAAGTTCACATTAGAGGGCAGAGGGCTGGAGAATGGTGCTTGGGAGTTGGAATCTATAAGCTAAGGTTGGTTTAACACTTGTTGAAATTTTAAGAAAAATTTACAAGTTGAAGTTAAGCTAAGATTATGTTGAAAGAAGTATCTACGTACTTGCCGAGATTACCATATTAACAAGACTTAGAAAATAGTGGAAGACAGAAGTCTTGATAAACATTTAATATTTTTACAAATTTTTTCAAGTATTAAGCCATGGCCGAGATAAACAGTCAACAGTTATACCCAAAGTATTGTACCCCGAGGAAATTGCACAGTTAAGGTGTTCTTTGAAGACATGCAGAATATTTTAAGTATGGAATCATACGGGACAGTAAAAAAAAGACAAGCATTCAAAGACTTAGTCAAAAAAGAAGACTTGCATTCAGATAAGGAAAGAAGGCATTTCGGCCTGACATTAAAGGATAATTGTTCAGATTACAAAAGTGGCACGTCGGCCAAATTAAAGCTAATATTGTTTTAAAAGTGAGAAAAAAGTACAAGGTACAAGAAACAAAGAAAAAGATTATAACAAGACTACTCGGCAGGCTGGGTCTCGGTCCCAAAAGACAGTTGGGAAGACTTCTCGGCAGCCTTCTCGGTGCCTTCTCAGCCTCGAGCTTGGCGTCGTTCTCTTGTAGAGTCTGATCGATGCTCATCTCGATGATTGGCACCTCGGAGGTTGTCTTTTGGGAGGAGGCACCCTTTGAGACTTCATCTTCCTCATTCTAAGTCAAGTCAGAGTTGGGGGACTTGACCCCAGCAGCTTCTTCCGTATTCTCGGCTTTAGTTTTCTCCTCGGACTCAGCCTTGTCCTCGGATTGGGTTGGAGTAAGGAGAAATGGCAGGACGAGGTGGCTTTCATCTTTAAGTGGAGAGTCCTCGGGGATAGCCAATTCTTTCAAAGCAGCCATCCAGCCAAGGGAGTAACCCTTGTTGCATGCCTTCTTGACCTGCTTCTTATAGTCCTCGCGGACATCGACTGCCCCCTCGGCGTACGCCTTTTCGTCTGCCGCCTTGATCGCGGCCTCCTTTGGGGCCAAGGCAGCAATGAGCTCGGCTTAGGCTTCGGCGGTCTTCACTTCGGCCTCTTTTTTCTCGGCCTCAAGGACCTTAGCAATGGCCTCTGCAGCTCCTGCCCTCTCCTTGGCCTCGTCTTGGGCTTGTTTTGCTGCTTTGGCCTGATCCATCAGTGTTTTTATCTTGGCCTCGGCTTTGTTGATTGTCTTTAGCAAACTAGCAGCCTCCTTGGTCTTGTTGACTAACTCTTTCTTGATGCCAAAAGCTTGCATCGCGAAGGAGTGGGCATGCTGGATCGCCTAGAAGAAATGGGCAAAACAAAAGTTAGTAAAGTTCTCTAAGTATGGAAAAATAGAGAATGAAAAAGTACCAAGTGTTAGGGGCTTACTTGGACGGAATGCTGCAACATTAGAGCGAAGTTTTCGTATTTACTGACCTTGGTGTTACGCTCGAGGTCCCTAAGAAGGAGCAAGGCAGTAGAGAAGGCAACGTCGACTTCAATGTCGGTCGCACTGTCGCCGACTCTGACTGGCTTGTCCTCAATGGTGATTGGGGGGGCCCAAGGGGCATCTGATTTCATGGACCTTGAGGTTGTCGCAGACTCTGACCTCGGCTTCTTTGACCAGGTTAATAGAGAGAGAGCAGCCTCGATAGGTCTCTTTTCGACGGCGGAGGCACTTTTTTCTGCCTTGGCTATCTTGGATATTGGCAAGGTATCCTCAGAATCAATCTAAGTTACCGTTGCCTTAGCTTGGGCTTTCTTTAGTCTTTTTTGTTTTGGCTTTGGCTGAGATTGGGATAATGAAGGTTGTATGGAGACAGTGTTGAGGATGTCGGCTAAAAGGTCGTCTGCAACCGCCTTCTTACGACCCATCTCGACAATGGCTACAGTTCAACATCAGCGTTTGCGTTGAAAATGTGAGATTAGTTGTGGAGGATGGCTGTTCTGCTGGATTAGAGGCTGATCCCTGATCTGGCCGAGGTGATGAAGTTGTAGGAGGAGTTGTAGCGGAAGGAGGAGACTTGTTCTTCTTCAGGACGTCGGGCAAGATGGATTTGTAGGTCGGGATATAATTCAGGAGCAGAGGAGCCTTGCATTGGTTGATAGGCAAGTTAAGTAGCTTCTTAAAATCCTTGCTGGGATAGAAGTTTTTGCGGAAGTCCTTTGGAGGCTGAGGAAGAACTACAAAATAAAACATACAGACATCAGAATATTTAGAAAGAACAAAGTATTAAAGACTTGAGAAGCAAGTAAAAGTAAACACTTGGCTCTTACCATCTCCCTCTCTGAACAGTGTACGGCTTAAAGGGTAGAGGTGAAAGTCGTCATCTGGAAGAAACTCCCAGTTGCCCGAGACGATGAAATAATTATTCCCGGCGCCCTTGTTGGAATCAGGGAGGTCGGCGATGAGTTTGTATTCCGTCGACCTCGGCTTAAGGTAGTAAATGTAGCATTTTTCTGACTTAAGGCCACACATGGTGCAACAGTACTGGATGTGGGCTAGAGTTATCCTAGCATTTTCTCGGCTAGCTAAGGCAATAATACCGTTGATGACTCGGTCAGAGTTAATGGCTAATTGCATTGGGTTGAGTTTATAATAGTGAAGGACTTCTCGGAAAAGAATATCGAGAGGGAGCCTAAGTTCGCACTCTACGCAGGCTACAACTGGAAAAGGCATAGAGTCGTCTTTGGGCATGATGGAGTCCTCCTCCCCAGCCAACCTAAGGTGAACATCGGCAGAGATGGTGAATTCTTGCCTGAAATATTCTAGCTTAAGTGGGATGTTTACCTTCCACCTCCACATACCCATAACGTCAGCTTAAGGGAAAAGTATTGGATTGTAAAAGGAGGTGGCTTGTTAGGGTTTAAAGGACCTCAGGAAAACCTAAACGAGTGCTGGGGCAAGGGTTTTTGAAGATCTAAAGGGAATTTGTTTCAATTTTTCCAAAAGTTTGTAAGTTCTAGAACAAGTCCCAAACCTAAGGCTACGAAAACAAGGATTGAGGGCAAGAATCTAGAAAAAGACACAGAAAACAGAGACAAGAATATGATGCAGAATCAAGAACAGTGATGAACTATCAAGAACACTGTGACAAAGTGTGTACAAGGGTGCGAGGCTAAAAACAGTGGCAAAATGAACAATGTGTGTATGTGTATACCAGCAATAGATTGTACAAGAGTGGAATCGTGATACAGATAACAAATGGTGGAAATCAACGCATAAGTAACAAATTGAGAGCATGAATAAAAACATCATGGCAGTGTACAAACATAGCAGTTTGAAGCGAAACAAGAAATTGAAATAAGAGGAACAGTGGATCACTGAAGAAAATGAAGCCGGTGTAAAGTTCGCCGGGGTCAGACGATGGCAGCAATCGGAGAAGAGTAGCAAAAGCTTCGTCGAAGGAGGTGAACGGAGTGGTTGCAGAGCTTGAGAGCTTGAAACAATGAAGGATTTGGGAGTAGAGAGAGAGAAAAGGTTTGAATGAAAACGAAAATGCAAAAGTGAAAAGACGGAGAGAGAGAGAGAGAGAGAGAGATGATTTTGATCAAACACGCAGAATGGCGGCAAAATGGCAATTAGAGGACGACGTGCTTGTCAGACGACACACACAAATGCGATGCGACTTAATAGCGCATGTCAGGCACGGCTCAGTAAGGGAAAGACGCATGGTAAAAACGGTTGAAATACTGTGCGTGACAGCTCATACGCGTGTTGAAACTCTTGGAGTTCTTGATTTAATGGAGCAGGACCTCGGCTAAAGGGACAATCTCGGTTGAGAAACTTGAATGAACTTGGTTATTGGTTCTGAAGCATTGATGAAAACAGACTAAGTCTTGGTCATATTGAGCCAACGAATGATGACCTCGGTAATGAGGGACAAAGCGAGCTTAGCCGACATGCTAAATGGAAGAAACGATATCGGTTCCATCACCTTAGGGTGCCGAGGTAATAGAACCTAGGGGGCAATTGTGAGGACATAATTTTTGAATGACAACACGTGGCTGAGGAGGCACCAGAGTGCCAGCCGAGGTGCCACGTGTCCTTGACATGACGCCGAGATAATCTCGACTAGGCCGAGGTTATCTACGAAGATACTGGAATTCGGGATAAGCAGATAAGGGACAAGAGTCCAAGAATGTGAGAGGATTTCAGTTTGGATAAAGATAAGACTCTTAGAGAGTTTATTCCAATCTGACTAGGAGTCTAGGATTAGTATTAAGCCAGAGTCCATTGAAGCTAGGCTTCTATTGGGATTAGGTCAGTGTTGGCTATAAAAGAGAGGCGCCATCGTGGATTTTAGGTATGCTTTTTATATTCTGAATAGTGAGTTAAACACTTTTGTTATCTTTGAGAGATAACTAACTTGATCATCGGAGTGCCCTCGGGTGGACGAACCACCGCCGGAGTCTTCTTCTTTCTATGACAGGTCGTTCAGGCGTGATTTATTCTGCCGGTGTTCTCCAGCTGAGTACTTGTTTGACAGTGTGGTCAGAAAACAACACACACAATTTTGATTATGAAATTTTAACACTAACTCGCCAATACTATTTTCGTGCAGCAATAACAATTACTTCCAATCATTTATGTCGCGTCATTTAGGTATTAGAGATAAGAATGCATATCATGCCCTTTGCAATGATTTAATAGAACATATGTGGCATCTTTATGGTGAAAACTAATTTCATCACGTGGATGAGAACATGAACTTTTGGTTGGCTTTTTCGATTGGGAGATGATTACACAAGGAAGGTTGTCAATGTTTGTTGTTGCTATTAAACTTCATTTACACACATCATTTTTTTTTTTGTTAGTCAAATACTGTCAGTGTTTGTTGTTGGTGCTCTTCACACTGCACACATCCGTTTTTGCTAGTATTATTGATTTGTTAACTTTGTCATTATCAAAAATAGTATGAATTTGTTAGCAATGTACTGATGTTGTGTTATGATATGGCTTTGAACTACTGATATGGATGCCTATAACATATACCTTACTTTAGTGCAATACTACTACATTTATTAAATTACAAATGACTGATGATTCTTATATGTATCCACCATTTATTAAATTACAAGTGAATTGCAAATGAATGCCTCAGACTTCACAAATGAATTACAAAAATGATAGACAAATGAATTATATATTACAAATGAATTACCAATAAATTTGATATATACCCAACATTTTTCATATTAAATACCTCTGTAAAATCCAACTACTTCACCATCATATCAGAATGCAGACTTGTTTGTTCGGTGTGGCGAATGCCTCATGAAACATACACAACCATCCAACTACTTCATTTAAGAAATTGACCCACTTCATTACTTCCCTCCACCACCTACCTCATTTAAATCTATTGACAATACACTCTATATAGACACAATGCCTTGCAGAAATGTATGTCATTTTTTGGTGAAGGAAGTGTGCATTATTCAAAAAAGCAGCAACCCAAAGCAATAGAAACCGAAAGCAAATTCTGCACCAAAATTGGTCAACCGGTTAGTCAACCAGTCGATTGACCGGCCGATCAACCGGCCTTGTTTGTGAACTTTATTTTTCTATGTGAACTTCCCTATCTGTTGCACTTCTTTTTTTTGTTTTGCACTACCTTTTCACACCATTTTGTCACCCTACACTCAATTTCAACACCTCTAAAATCAACAATTCACATTTAACACATTCCCAATCAAATTCAACATATATTCATATTATGTCTAGAACAAAAAGAGTAAGACCAAAATATGGTAAAACCTCCAACTCTCTACCACGCCAACAACAACAATAGCAGCCTCAAAGTTCAGCTTATCCTTCTACTGATTTTCTCACTTACAATCATGAACAAGCCTTTCAAATCTTCCTGCTCAATATGATCTTCTGTTAGTTAGCAAACTTAATATAAGGCTATGGGGTCGCTAAATTTAATTAATTTATCACAAAAGGTATATTCTCGTCTTGTGTCTTTATTTTATATTCACTTGAAATCTACTGATGAAGAAGATGAAGACTTTAGTCTTCTATCTTATGTGAAAGGAAAGGCTATTGAGTTTGATATCTCCACTTTATCACGAATTATTGGAGTTGAGCAAGGAGATATGCATATCTATTTTCACAGTGAGTCTGACCTACTTGATATTGTTGGCAACATAAGTGAAGTATATACTACTATTTGAGAGGAGATTTACCCGAAGTAATTTTCAAGCAAGACATTTGAAACCCCACCTTTGTATTCTCCATCGTTTTATAGTAGAAAATGTCACTCCCAAAAGATGACATTTTGATGTTGTTCCAAATTTTAATGCTTATTTGCTATATTGTTTATACACTAACAGATGATACTCCCGAAGACCCCCATGACAATGCCATACCAGCAACTGAACAACCTCAATACTGGACTATTTTTTGGCTATGGAACAAGAATGTCACAATCGGCGTATTCAATGGGAACAACAAATGGCTAATCAGTTCATTGTATTAGGTTAATCAGTTCGATGCATTTGCCACCGCACAAAAATCATTAATTCAACAATTTGGTGAGTTTCGTCTGGACACTAAAAGACGTCATGAAGTGGAAAGCAATCGCATAGATCGAATTAAGCATCACGTCAGCGAGATATACCAGCATTACTTCCCTCCTCCACCACCTGACAATGACCTTTGATGTGTTTGGATGAGAGATTAGATGTATCACAAATTTATGTGGTTTTGTTTGTTTTGACGATGTACTACTACATTCTATATTTTCATTTTTCTATTTCTTGTACTACTTTTTAAATTTTTCTTTATGAATGTAGTAGTACTATGTATGTTTAAATTGGACTATGTAGCAATATTATGTATTTTTCTATTTCTTGTACAATTTTTTCGTATGTCTTGTTCATTTGTTTTTGTCATATGGGCCTGATCCTTATGTCACTATGTATGTTGTTCAAGTTTGATACAAGAAACATGAAAAGGCCATTTGTTAGCAAACATGTAACATTTTTCACAATTTTGATACAACAGAAATCAATGAATCTTACATCAATAAAAAAAAAAAAAAAAAGATTTGTGAGCATGTTTTTTTAAAAAAAAATTATAAAAACAAAAATGATAGAAATTTGAACTGTGAATCAAATTTTTAAAAACTACCTCTGCACAAAAAAATGATTTGTGTGTTTCAATCCTACAAAAATGATTTCTGAGCATGATTTAAAAATGATTTGTGAATCCTACAAAACTGTGTTTCTATCATTTTTGTTTTTAAAATTGATTTGGAGTTAGTGTGTTTCTATTATTGTTTTTGTTTTAAAAAAAAATAAAAATGATTTGTGAGCTCCATCATGAGAGAGTTACAGGTAGCTGTTGATAATTTTTTACAATTGTCAAACCTTGTATGTTGAGCTCTTCATACTAATTTGACAGATACCAATAATAAAACCAATACACTTAGTACTCATAACAGACCAACCACATGTTATTTCTCAAATTTTAAACCCACCATCAACATAGATTTAACTATAGAAAACAGATTAAAATGCAATGCAAAAATACACTACAAGAAATTGAATAGAAATTATGGTCTTTATGAAACAGTCATGGAAATCTATTTGTTGATTGAAATAAGATTTGCCATGGAAACTCTTCATAGTAGGCCCTTTGCATAGGATTTAAATTTGCCATGTCCATTGACATTATTTTATGATCCTTATTTCGTTGTTCTCTTTTATTCATCATAAATAATATTTTTAGTTGTTCCTCCTATCATCGACCTTTCTTTGCCGCTCTGCAGCCTTCTGTTCACGGTCTACCACTACAACAAAAGTAACCTATGGTGACGAAAACTAGTGAAGAAAATAAAATTCGTCACTAAATGAAAATAATTCGTGAGGAATTTATAAATTTTGTCACATATAATAAAAAAATAAAAATGATAGGTGACAAAATTTATTTTCGTCAATAAATACTTCATTTTAAGTGAAGAAAAATTTAGTTTCGTCACCAAAAATTTTCCCGCTATTTTTTTTGGGTGGCGCCAAAATTTTGAGACTTTTGGTGACAAAAAAATTTGTCACTAATTATAAAATTATTTGTGATGAATATATTTTCGTCACCAAAACATTTTAATATTTCTGATATCTTTTGGTGAGGAAATAATATTGTCACCAATTTTGGTAAAATTTTTTTGATATATTGAGCAGCAATAAAAAAAAAGGGTATTAATTTTTTTTACCCTTTTTCTGTTTATCATCTCTCTCTCTCAAAATAGGGTATTAATTTTTCTTACCTCTTGCTCCTCCACTACGCCGATTGCCATCGTTGCCTCTATTAGTCTTGCCGATCGCCACCGCCAGTAGTAGCCTTGCCGGTAACCGTCACATCTTCTTCGCTCGATGATTTGGTACATGGTTTCTCTTTGCTCTTTTTCTAGTGTCACTTTCTCTTATTCTCTGTTTTGGTATGGTGACGAAAATTAGTGAAGAAAACAAATTTCGTCACTAAATAAGAATAATCCATGAGGAATTATAACTACTGTCACGTATAATAAAAAAAGAAAAATAATAGGTGACGAAATTTATTTCCGTCAATAAATACTTACTTTTAGGTGAGAAAAAAAATAAGTTTCCTCACCAAAAATTTTGAAAGTTTTGGTGAGAATTTTTTTTTTCGACAATTAAAAAATTATTAATGAGGAATCACTACGACAAAAACAGTTAAAGATTACACTTTAACAAAATGAAAATATCTCACTTTTATTAGAAGTGTGATAAAAAAAATTAGATTGATATTTTAATCACACTTAATTTGATTAAGTGTGATAATATTTATTTTTTATGATACTTTTTAATTAAGTGCAATTATATATATATATATATATATTTTAATCTCACCTTCTAAATAAGTGTGATTATATGTAATTTTTTTAATCACAACTTCTAAATAACTGTGATCAAAAAATTTTGAGGGAAATATTTACCACCTAATTTTATTTTATGTTTAATTTTATTTATTTATTATTTCTCTGATACATACAAAGGAAATACCAATCAACGCTGTTTACCCCTCTTTTCCACTCTCTCATTGTCTTGAACCCTAACCCGTCAAACAGAGAGCGGTGAAGGTTGAGCAAAATCAGAGGGCAATGGCGAACGGAGGTTGACGGCGGACTGATGGGGTCTGCGACGACGAGAGGGGGCAGCTGTGAAATCTGGGTGCCTGCGACGAGGTTTGATGAATTAGCCTCTGACCTTCTCTTTCCCTCTCTCTCCCTCCCTCCCTCCCTCCCTCCTAAATCCATTGGATCCCATGTTTCTGAACCGGCGCTCCTCTTCACGAACACCTTCTGCTTCATTCTCTGGATTTCTGAGGTACTTTCACATTTGGGGTTCTCTTAATTTGTTTGGTTTACTTTCAATCTCTTAAATTGAATGTGATGATCACTAGTCCGAGAGCAATCCGCTTATTGGTTATACACGATAATAGTTAGCTGGCAGAGGTATTGATGGTTCACCTTTGTAACTTTGACTTTTTACCTAGTCTATTTTGTTGTATATGCATTCATGGAATTTTTAGATCAATATTGCTTTGTCAGGCTGATGTAAACTACTCCTATACTTTGACCTCTGCTGAAGTATTTCTGAAATTTGTCTTATGGTAAGCAACAAAGTATTTGGAATGTAAATGTTTATAGAGCATTAACAAAGTCATCATTGGAGTGATGACACCTAGCACTTCAATGGAAGAGTGAATAATTCCAAAAAGTTTTTCTCGCGTTTAGAAATTTATGAAAGGAAGCAAAGATGAGCTAGCTTTTCTCTGTAACTTTCGCTCTTTAGCTAGTCTATTTTATTGTAATGGCAAGTATTACCCAACATTTGGTTGCATAAAACATAGCTAGCATTATCGCTGCTTCAAAAAGTTTTTGTAATGACCTCTTGCTGATTACTGGGGTGTTTTTATTACTTACCAGAAAGGAAAAACTGGAGTGTCTCTCTGAGGAAAAAGCGGGACCTTTGTACTCAATGAATAATAGTTATGATTAATTGAAAGTAGGTGATAACTAGATATGGCCTGATAAGGATGCTGCTCAATGCTTCCTCTTCCTCCTTTTTTTTTGGTTCATTTTATTTATTTATTTTTATAAGTTCTAATCTTTCGTGTTTCCATTGCGAAATTCTTTCTGTTTCTATGGTTGTAATCTTATTGAAACTAATGCCACGTTACCCTTTCAATTTGATGTTCAAACTAACTTTGACAATTTTTCATCATAATTGTTCTTCAACTATGTTTTGGTCAAACTTTGACATGCTTGATGACACAGGACCCAGATGATACTCTAAAGAGGAAAACCTTTGAACTTCTCTATAAGATGACGAAGTCCTCCAATGTAGAAGTTATTGTTGATCGTATGATTGATTACGTGATAAACATTAATGACAATCATTACAAAACTGAAATAGCATCCAGATGTGTTGAGCTTGTGGAGCAATTTGCACCAAGCAACCAATGGTTCATTCAGGTTATGTCAATGTTACCTTTTCTTGTTGTGATTGTTTGGAGATAACATTATATTTATGTCTTCTGAACTTCCACCAATTGGCTTTCTCTTGATTTATGTACTACAGACCATGAATAGAGTCTTCGAGCATGCAGGGGATCTAGTGAATATTAAAGTGGCACATAACTTGATGCGGTTGATTGCTGAGGGATTTGGGGAGGATGATGATACTGCAGATAGTCAGCTCAGATCTTCTGCTGTATGTATTCATAATGAATTTCTACTGGCTCACTTCATATATTTGCTGTTACTTAAAGCCAACTCTAACAGTCTTCTTATATTCTGTGATCTAATGATTCTCACTGGGTTATCCAGAATGAAACTGTTTGCTTTAAAATATGATGTTCATTCATAGCAAAAAAAAGCATTTCTAATTTAGCATTCCTCTCTTGATGTTTAATTATTTTTTGGCTGCAGGTAGAGTCATATTTGCATATCATTGGAGAGCCAAAGCTGCCATCTGCATTTCTACAAGTACATTCTCTCCTATCTAGGTTTTATTTTTTTCTTGTCTCCAACAACCCCCCCCCCCTCGGGTATATGTGTTGACATTGTTTTGGATATACTTCTTGTGTTTGTTGTCTTGTTTCTTAGTTTTGTGTCACAGGTAATTTGTTGGGTCTTGGGGGAATATAGAACTGCAGATGGAAAGTATTCAGCCTCTTATATTACTGGGAAGTTATGTGATGTGGCAGAAGCATATTCCAGTGATGACACTGTCAAGGTACCTTGGAATTTTGTCTCTTCGTATGGTATGGAGTATCCAAATTTTGTATTTGATGACTCAGTTTTGATTGAGAGCCCTTGAGTAATCTAAGAACTAAAAAAGGAAAAACTACCAACTTTGAATCTCTTCAATATGCACATGCATATAATTGATTATAATTTATTGAAAGGAGTGTTTCTTTGAGATTTGATACAATTGATTTTTTTTTTTTTTTTTGACAAAGTAATACAATTGATGATTTTATTGCCTTGCACTCATTTCTTTTCTAGTTTGAACTTGTACTGAATTTTTTCTTCCTTCAAGGCATATGCAGTTACAGCACTTATGAAAATATACGCCTTTGAGATAGCAGCTGGGAGAAAAGCCGATGTGCTACCTGAGGTAGGTCTTTTTGGTGTTTTCAGCACACGTCTCATACCTTAGCCATCTAAATCAGTTTTGTACTTAAGTGGCTGAGTATTTGTGGTGGTACTTGCTGTTAAATGGGATCGCTATAAATCATAAGCCAAAGTTTCCTCTTTCTCTTCGACTCTGCCTCAACCCCATCCTTCTGGATCTATACCATATCCTTAAATTATGTTGAACCTAAATCATGTGTCTCTAGGGTATGCATTCTCTCTTTGGAGTTGATAGTTACGATGCGATTTGAGCTTGATTTATTTGATTCATTTATGTTCTCAGGTTTCCCTGCTAGTGGCATTCTTCCATTTACTGCTTCCCTACTTTTCTATATGCACTGCTTGCTATATTAATTATTATTATTATTTTGGTTTTGTATGTGTATATCATCACCAAAATATATGTGGGCATCATAGACAAGAAAGTATATGCTTTTCTGTGTCATAGACTCGTATTCAGCATCATGAGAATTCAATTCCGCTTTTATGTTTTGACTATACATTGGTAATTTCTTTCCTTGTTGCAGTGTCAATCTTTGATTGAAGAATTATCAGCATCCCACTCAACAGATTTGCAGCAACGTGCATATGAGCTCCAAGCAGTCATCAGCTTAGATGCTCATGCTGTTGAAAGCATTATGCCACTGGATGCAAGTTGTGAAGACATTGAGGTTTTTTTTGATATCTTAAATATAGGCAGTGTTTGACAAGTTGGTTTTTGGGTTTTTTTTTTGATTTTTTTCACTACAAGACAAATGTTTTACAAAACCAAAAAAAAACTAATCCAAACAAAATATCACATCAAACCCCATAATCATTTCACTTTTTCTCTCGCAAACATCATATCCAACCACAAAAAAACCCAACTATCTTCTCAAACACAATTTTTTTTTTTGGCATCTTATGTTATCCGTGTTGCTTTATCATCAAGGATCACTTCAACTCTTTGAAGTTTTGGTTTGTTAGATGCATTTCTACTAAATTGGTTTATAAAATAAAATTATTTATATATGAGTTTAGATGTAATTGATAATATATTAATGTTTTCTTTGTTTATTTTCTTTGCAGATTGGTTTTTAATGACGTTCGGAAGTTTACTTGCAAATGAAGATCAACTGTTGAATTTTGTTTCCTGAACGAATACTTAGTTGTAGTTGCAAATCAAGATTGAGTGTTGATTTTTTTTTGTGGATTTCACGTTAGTTCATTTTGGGATTTGCTTTGATGGTTTTTTTGTTACACTTAATGGTTTATATTATTAAAGTTGTTTGATGGATATATTTTGATTTATAATATAAATTGTTTACTGAATTTTTTTGTGGAGTGATGTATAATAGCTAATGGATTTCTTAGTACTATTAAAAGGCTATTGGGATATGAGCAGGGATATTTGTGAAATAATAATTGAAATTAAAATATAAAATATGGAACAGTTTAGTGACGAATTTGTTTCGTCATTTGTATTTGTTATTGTGACAAAGTGATTATTCGTCATTAATAAACATTTTTTGTGACAAAATTTATTGCAGCGCATATATGAAAGTTTTCATTGATTTTGTTGTTTGGTGACGAAATGTATTTCCTCATGTATATAAATATATTTGAGAGGAAATATATTTCGTCACCCATGTATGACTTTTGGAGACGAAAAATTTCGTCACCTTTACATCTTACCGTGACGAAATTATTTCCTCATCAATGATCAACATTTGTGACAAATTTATTCGTCAACTAAAATTATAAATATGGTACTGAATAATTATTTGGTGACGAAAATGAGAATTTTTGGCGACAAAATCTTGTTTTATTGGTGACAAAAAATTTCGTCACTGAACTAATTTCATTGGTGACGAAATTATTTTTCGTCACGATGGTTTTTAGTGACAAACATTCAATGACGAAACTTGTGACGAAAATATTTCGTCACAAATATCTATAGTGACGAAATTAGCTCTTTCGAGACAAAAAAATTTCGTCATTCAAAACCCAACTTGTTGTAGTGACCACCTTTTGTTCATCTAGCTTAATAGTTCTAACGAAGATAATTGACAATACTTCAACAATTTTAGATTGGTTAGCAGTCATTTCATTAAATCTAACATCGTGAATTGCTTGATTTTTCAACTTCTCTTCCGCAGCCTTAGTACCAATTGGTCATGTTGATGTATTAGTCGATTGTTGGTCCTCCGCAATAATGTTGTTGGGTTAAAAAGACTCACCTTTAGTTGTTGGATCGGAAAATGGATATGCTTGTTGCGTGGCTTTTTCGGGTTGTATTCTAATTTCATCCCACTTATAATTTTGTTGCAAAATATCCCAACTTGTATCAAATGTGAAATATTTTTTTTGTATTGCATGATACATGCGCTTAGCTTCAACGACCTAGAAAATGAAAATTATAAACATTTCGATAACAAGCAGACTGAGCAATTAAAAATTGATATTTAATAACATAAATGAAAATTACCATGTCTGCCTCAGTTGTTCCACTTTGTTACCTCAATTGGATTTGCTCAAGAAAACCATAGAATTTATTAATTGCCTTTTGCATGACAGACCAACGGTGAGACAAAAAAATACAATTTCAATTTGACTCACCACTCAATTGTGAATTAAAATAGACGAGTACTCATCCCAGAATATTGTCATGGTTTGACTATTACTGATAATAGGATCTTGAAAGACGGCCAATCAAGATCTACATAAAGTTTCATCTTCTATAATGGTGAACGCTTTACCACAAGAAACACGATAAGTTTCCGAAATAAAATTAATATCAGTGTTTTGCTGTGAAGTCTGTGATTCCTCAAACATTTCAAAATCTTCCATAGTTTTAAGAACATTCAATATCCAACACACACACTGAACTATATTGTAAAAGAAACAAGAAAAGAGTTAGACAAAAATATGAAAAATAAAAGAAATAATAGGGATACTTACAAGTAGGTCATAATAAATGAACTTATTGTCTAATAGGTCCTAAGAGAAAAATTTGTCATAAAAAAAGTCACTAATTGTAAGTTTTAGTGACAATTTATAAAAATCATGACAAAAAAAGTCACTAATTATCAATTTTTAGCGACATATATAAAAAATTGTCACAAAAAATTATTTTTAGCAACAATTTTACCAAAAATTATTTTCAATAGAATTTGATAGGAATTAAATTCAACTATTAGGACCTATTGGTAGTTTACCCGAAATAAAATATACACTGAAACTCACACAATGAGAAGACAAATGAAACAACAAGTGAAGAATGAAGTTAACCAGAGCACAAAGAAAATAGAAATTATAATGATATTGTGAAATTACAAGACTGGCAGAGTCTTATTTTATAGACCACAGCAATAGTAATTTTGTCAAATCCTCTGCAAAACCAACAGTAATCTTATTGGAGTTGCACCTAATAAATGAATGGCTAATTTTCATACAAATTTATATCTACATGTAATGCATTTGCCTCTGCTATCCATGGATCAATGTTGGTAAAAAATTTCGTCTTGGTGCCACAAAAAGCAACCAACTTTGCAAGCTAGTTCACAGTCTAAACCATGGCTGCTGCTGTTCATTTTATGTGTAATCTGAATGACCGAGAGGACAACCGGCCGAACGTTTAGCCGGTCATCCGGTGGGCCCCACAACCAACGTACACGCACAATAAAATGGTGAAATTTGCCCTAACTCCTCAGTCTGGTAAAAGTTTTGGGCCGTTCTCAATTTGATAGGGTTTTGATAAAACCGTTCGAGACACAAAAATGTGTTCTTTTTCACCAAATTTAAATTTGATGATGAATCTGATGAACAATTAGAAATAGCCTTACCCTTACCAAACACAACTCAAATCTCAGACAATAGGGCCTCCTTTGAGAACAGGTTAATTTAGTAACTTTTTAGCTATTTGACTAAAATATGAGCTAAAAAAAACTAGTATGTTTGGGATGATTTTTTAATTTTTTACAAAAGGATGTGCAAAAAGTAGAGAGAAAATAAAATCTTTAACTTTTTAGTATGAATTATTAACTTTTTGACTAATTTAATAATTTTTGACTTTTTAATTAAAAAGAAAGATTCTCAAACGAGAACCCGTGTTTTGTGGAAAATGCATCTCCAAGAAGTCACTTGGTTTACCATTCCAAACACAACAAACTCATTTAAAAGGACTTTTTCACCTAGAAGTGTGTCAATTTGGGAAGTGACGCCATGTTAGCTCACAGTCCAAAAGTTGGACGCAAATTAAAATAAAAAATAAATAAATAAAGGAACTCAAGACTGAAAACAATATATACTCTAAAACCTTATGGATTAACAAAAAAGACCTAATGAGAAACGAGTACAACTGGTATGACTTCCCGTTAAATCCTCCTTTACTCCTTTATTATACATTTATGTTGTGTTTAGTTAGAAAGTTTAAAAAGAAATTTAGAAATAGAAAGAAAAAAAAATAGATAAAATATGAATAAAATATATCTTAATTTCACACTTTTTCTCTTTCCTTTTTCAAATTTCTCCTCAAATCTCTCAACCAAATACAATTTTATGTCATCTACAAGTATAGATATTTTATAAAGTATAATGTTTAATTTTTACATGTCAACGACCAAGTAAAAATTTATGCCTTGTTCATAGTTTCCTGTAGTATAAGAAAAACAAATCTGTGTACGAGACTGGCTGTGAATTATCTTCAGTTTGTTGTAGCAATTGCCAACTATTCAATCCCATGATGCTCAATCTTAGCTTCTTGTGGCGTCCTTTGATGTTTTAAGTTGTTCCAATGCAAACAGAAGATCTAACATGGTTGGCCTATTCCTTGGATCTGTGTCTACGCACTGTAATGCGAGTGAAGCTGCAGCTTGGGCCCCTTTCTTGGCATATTGACCCTCAAGTCGCGTGTCCATTATTCTTAGAACTCGCCTGTTGTCACATAGGAAAGGCTTTGCCCACTCCACCAAGGTTTCTTCAACATTGGCTCTCTCATCCCCAATTGCGCGCCTTCCAGATAGCAATTCTAACAAGACAACTCCGAAGCTGTACACATCACTCTTTGTAGTTAAGCGACCTGTTTGGGTGGCAGTGAACAGTTTCTTTTCTTTAGTCTGGATTAAATTATTCATGCATCTATGGAGAAAAATTAAATTGAAAAATGAGCATAATGATACAATTCAGTCCTTTATTGGGGGTTTGTAGCCAATATTTATATACTAAAGCTTGCATGCCATCTTTTTTCCTATTTAAGAGAATATAAATACTATCTTGGAAATTCTTCACCTGGACAGACCAAATTGTCTAAAGCTCCTATCATGACATCAGAAAGTCACAATAGTACAACTAATTTTTCTGCTCCTGTTTTCAATTTCTTTTAAAAAAAGGTCAGTCAAAAGGTTGTCCGTGAACAATCAATAATAGTTACTAAAAAAAAACAATGAGATTATTATGCAAACTTTCCAACTTAAAAATGAATGTAGGTGTTTGTACTCTTATATTGAATCGCTTCTGTATCTTGGCTGCTGTTGAAATTTCCTAAAAAAGGAGGAAGCAAAAATGCAGGCTTGAGATCAAATGGAAACTCTCTCTACCCATTTGGGAGAAAATGCTATTTTTGTTGGCCAAGGAACTAACAGCAAACTTGAAAGTAGTGCAAAAATTTGATAACATATGATGAGTTTGGAATGGTTTTGACAGTAATAGAAGGATCAAAAACTTGAACTTTGAAAGGTAAAAACTGATTGTCAACAGCCCCATCACAATCAAGTATATAAACTGTTCTGATTTAAGGAAATACAATAAGGAAGCACTAGAAGGATGAAAACCTGTCGCTATGTATTCTGGTGCAGCATAACCCCGAGTTCCCACAACTCTTGTTGAAACATGAGTGTTATCTCCAGTAGGACCCGCCCTTGCTAAGCCAAAATCTGAAAGCTTTGCATTGAAATCCTACACAAATTTGTCAAAGCTCCATGAGGTATGGAAACTGATTGTAGAAATTCAAGGGCAGCATTTCTGTATTGATCGATGAGCTCAAAGTTCAAATTTGTGATCATACCGAATCAAGTAGAATGTTTGCAGCCTTCAAATCACGGTATATTACATTGGCATCCAAATTATGTAAAAAGGATAATCCCCGTGCAACATCAATGGCAATACTCATCCGTGTAGCCCAAGGAATAGGTTGAACACCTTCTGCAGAGACAAAGAAAAAACAATTCAAAGAACTCTCTGACTAGAAAATACAAACACGCAAATATAAATCATCCATGGCTAACTCAGTAATTAATTATCTGTGGACTGTGATTTGAACAAATAAAATATTATCTAGTGAAAAGAGAATTTTTCTTCTGTAAGAAAATGCCACTAAAGATGCAAAAAATAAGAAAAAAGAAAAGTAAAAGACACAATTATTCCAAGTGCACAGTGCATCAGAAAGTTCCCTACGCTTCTGATCCCCTCTCAGTGTAGTTAAACTACTTCCGTGATATGGGTAAATGAAAATACTATAAGATGTTGCTTTTGGGTTCGACAAACAAGCCCCTTGTAATTACGTAGAGATTGTGCATGTAGTCTTCCTGGAAGAGGATTAACGTCAGTTATATCATACAGTTAGTTTCCATCTTACAGGCAACGGGTAGATTAACAAGGCAGATCCATTTAACAGGCTTATAATATAACATAGCCCATAGCTTTTGTAAAATTGCAATTAGAAATTTTCCTTCACTGAAAAAATTGTACATACAATTCTTTCCTTCTTTTGGACAAGTAAAAATTAAATAGAAATATGATTGATTGCAAAAGAAACATGCTTTCAAGGTCAGCTTAGCTGGAAAAATCGAAGGAAAAACTTGGTGTGGCTAAATAGATACATGGTTGCAAATGGGGCTCCTTTCAAAAAGAAGTTTCTAACCGGGTCACATTTGGACTATATATGCACAATCATAGGTGGTATCAACAGAAACTTGATCCCCTGCATGATCATTCTCAAAACCTTTTCTTTTCCATGGCTTAATCATCTAGTGCACTATCAAAAATCCACTCTTGTAATACTTTTGTAACTTTCATATAGTTCTTGTTTTCATTCAGAAGAATAAGATTAATTGATATATTTCAAGGAATCTCAAGGGAAAAGGAAGAAGCAAGGAAATCAACTTACTTCTGAATATATGATTTTCCAAGCTTCCCTTTGGCATGAACTCATAAACTAAAAGTTTGTTCTCAGAATCTGAGCAATACCCAATGAGTTTCACAAGATTTTCATGGCGAAGCTGACCTAAGTAGTTTACTTCTGTCTGCCAGTTCAAACAATTAAATGGAGTTTATTTCATACAACAGCATGCAAGGGTATTCAAGAGAAGATGAAATCTTAAATTCAGTCTTGACACATACAAGCCATTCCCAGTGACCTTGAAAGCTTTCTGTCTTGAGCTTTTTGACAGCCACTACAATCCCAGTTCCAGGTTTGGTGGGAGCAAAAGTGTTCTCATCAATCCATCCTTTAAAGACACATCCAAACCCTCCCTCACCAAGAAGACTATCTGGACGGAAGTTTTTGGTGGCATTCTTGAGATCATTGAAAGTGAAGGACTTGAGGTTGTTGGAGATAGATGTATCACCTTTGGATGCTATGAGAACTTTGTTCAAACTTCCATTCTGTCTGGAAAGGGTTGAATCATGTTTTGCCTTGCTAGGGGGTGTTGTCGTATCTAGATGAGAAGAGTAGAAAAAATTATAAAGCAAATAAAACATTTAGCAATAAAACCATTAGACTAAGTTGCATCAAAAAAAACTTTTTGACCCATGTGCAATTCCTCTATGCAAATCTTTTGGAATTGGAACTGATTCAAAATTCAAACAAGTCATACAAAATAGCACTAGCATGAGCTAACAAACAATACAGGAAAATTCATCATAAACAGTTATATTATGTAATCTTTATATAACTGCTAATGTAGTAAACAGTCTCATATTAGTTTTTCACTTGTAACTGTTGACTAATTAAATACAACTAAAAATATTGTCCATATACATGAACTTTGTGGAATGCTTTTAGTCGGGTTTTGGTTGACGCTAGGAAAGTGAATAAGTGAAAAGTTGACTTGAGGTGGTATGAGCAAGGACTCTGTAAATATCTTATCAAGATATCATAAGTTCTAAATGAAGAAGTGTACAGGAAAGGAAAACTAAAACAATAACAAGTGCATCACTTTCTGGAATATGCAATGATAGGTATCTAAGATTCAAGGCTACAAGATCAATTGTTTCAGCAAAAGTGTTCAGAAGATTAACAAGCAAAAATAGATCTCCAAGGCAGTGGCAGAACATCCAAAAGTATACATGATTCCAACATTTAATACCATGTAGTTAATGAGCTACTAAGAGATGAAACAACAAATTGGTCAAAAATTAAGAAGACTGAGAAAAAAGGTCAGTGATTGTTTCCAATCTTGATCGAAACTCAAACCAACTCACATTTGTTTCTTAGAAGGCAAAGGATCATTCATTGTGTGTTACATTGCTCTCTTGAACCCGGTAAACTCCCTGAAATTTTAGCAGGGCAGTTTCTTATGTACAGATCAGAGTAAGTGAAAATCTAGTGGTCAATTGAAGTTTCCTAGTCTCCAAAAGGGAATATTAGTGTGCCTGGATATACTTATAACAGGAAATTCATATACACACATATTTGCTTTCTACATCCGGAAAATTTTTTCTCACAAGAAAAATTAAGAGTAGCCCAATCATGAGAAAATCAAGATCCATTTGTTTCAGTTCCTATTAGGTGAATGAAAGAGCAAGGAAAAAATCAATGTCTTTTCAAACTAGTGCTCCCTCTCCACAAATACAGGTAATGCGTTTTGGATTTTGTTAACATGCACCCTTAGGGCACATGTTAAGAAGTTTAAAAAGATTGGACATTCTGTATGAAAGCGCATGCAACAAAGAATGTACAATCTTTTTAAACCTTCTTAACATGTTTCCAAAAGGCACACGTTAACAAGACCCATGCATTTTAGAAGCTACCAAACACCCTAAAATGCTGAATAACACTATGCAAGTATGTTTTACATGGACAGCCTCATCTAACAGGACTAAACTGGGTGTACATTTTTTCTTTTTTCTTTTTTTACGTAACACGTCAAGAAATATTTTTTCCAGTTTTGAGTCTCTTGGGTTCAGAATTAATTCAAACTTACATAGTAGAAAAAGAAAACAAAAGAGAGGGGCAACCCACCAACAGCATGAAACTACTGCCACTACAGGGCCTGGGAGAAAAATTAGTAGATGCTCTTGGAGAAATGCTCCATGCCATTTATCAATTGACACCTCTCATGTTGTCTTTTAAAACACCGACACAAAAGTGATGGACCCTATTGTCTAGACCAAAAACTATCGAATTTGCTCCAAGAGCACTAAATAATTTTTCGGTCTAGAATGGTTTACACAGCCTTACATTACCCCCACATGCAGAGAGGATGTTTCTGTGTTTTAAATCATTGACGCCCAAATCAGAGTGGAGCAACTTGACACTGGGTGAAGGCCCACCCCTTCTTGCCACAAGAGGCTCAGAACCCAGAAAAGAAAAAAATATAAAAATTCAAGCTAAAGTTTTCATGGATTGAAATGATAAAGATGGCCATGGTTACTTACTCCATGGCCAATAATAAGCTTATAACTCCATCCAAGATTTCTAAAGTTTGCTTAGAGAGTCAGAGAGAGGACTGAATATACAAGAAGTTGAAATCGCTCTCCAATTCTTCTCTGCAGAAGAGATGTTACAAGTAAATTGTGGAAACCCATATCTCAAAAGGAACAAAAACTAAAATTGTCAAAACAACAAATGCAAAACACAAAAAAAAAAAAGAAGAGGAAGAGAAATCAAAGACAGCCACAAACAAACAAGCAGACTCAAATACTAGGAAATTCAAAATCAGAAGACAAATTTACCAAAGAATTGGCTGGAAGAAGCATGAGCACACTTTACTGGTCTGCACCAGCAATTACCCATAACTAGAAACTCTCTCTCTCTCTCTCTAACTCCTAGTACATTGAATTGGGTTTTTGGGTCTCTCTCTCTCTAACTCCTAGTACATTGAATTGGGTTTGGGAAGCAGAGTTGATCTTCTCGGTCAGTCAAAATGTCTACGCAAATCTACAGAGCAATTGTTTGAAAATCAATCAAATACTATACAAGTTTTGTGGTCCCACTATTACACAAACTGATATCGATATACAATGTGATGTATACAGACGAAAGACAATTATAGTATTAATTTAATGACTAACTTACAGAGAGAGCGAGAGAGAGAGAGAGAGAGAGAGAGAGAGAGAGAGCGCTCTGGCGATGATCAAATCAAATGCTGACTGATTCAATCTTCTTCTATCTCATCGCAATTCGCAATTGATTGGGAGGTTTCGATGTTCAAATGCTGACTATAATTCCATTTTGTCCGAGCGAACTTGCATGCCTATGTATTGAATATTAGTATTGTATAGAGGGTCGTCCTGATTTGTGAGAAAATTTTCAAACTTGCTAACCGTTCAACGTTTGGCAAAACCCAATGCCGAAAGTTTGGCCTAATCTAGGGGTGAGTATTGTCCGGATTGGATCGGATTAAGATAAAATTAGGATCAATATCTTATTTATGGTTTTTGAAAAATTTGAATCAATTCAATCCGTTTAAATAATGGAATCAATCCGAACTAATCCATTTAAATACGGATTGAATCGGTTTAGAACTACGGATTCACATAATTAAATAACAAAAATATATATATATATAATACTTAAATTTCATAAAAATATAAACATAACGCTATATTAGTTCCATAATTGCAACATGTTTTTCTATAATAACGATATACTGTTCTAGAATTTAAACAATCATAAGAAAACTGGTTTTACCATAAGTATTTAGACCATTGCAAATTAAAACTTAAAACTAACAAACAAAAGTAATAAAAGAAGATATTATACGGTTTTAGGTTTGAGTTTAGATTTTACATAGAATAAGAGAGAAGATACTATGGGGGATGATGTATAATAAAAATATAGACTATTTGTATACGGTCCGGATTGGTTCCAATCCGGAACCGTGGGATTCAATCCGAAACCAGGATTGGTTCCAATCCGGAACCGTGGGATTCAATCCGAAACCAATCCATGAACTATGAATTTTTAATTCTTCAATCTGGAACCAAATCACGGATTCAAAAAATCAATCCAAACCTATCGAATTGGACTGGACTGGATCGAATTACGGATTTCACGGATTCCCTGCTCAGCCCTAGCCAAAACCATTTTTTAAAGAGTGGCATTAACACCCATAAATGCACTCCCTATTTTTTCTTTTATCCTACTTATAAATTTTAAAATCTTTAAAAAAAAATTCTTCCCGCAAATAATATTAAAATTATTCTTAAATATTTCACCAATTGAATGCACATTCCACACTTCTAAAAAAACCTCGCTTCCAAAAAAACCCTAACAAAACTTACTAAAAAGAAGAAGAGTCTCATCATTTTCAAAACTCATGAAAAAGAAGAAAAATAAGAAGAAGAATATTGTCTCTGTCGATTTTCATTGTTATCAAATTTAAACTCTTGATTTAAGCTACAATAATCTTTCAAGGGATGTTTAAATACAAAATTTATCTATGATTGTCACCAACCTTATCTATCATACAATCACATCTCGAATATTAAAATCTCTGATTCCCAATTTTTAAAATGGTTCAGCTCTTCAAGTTTTCTTCATTTGAGACTCATCTCAGATCACAAAAAGTTCAAAATCAATGTTCGATTATCGGTTCTCGAACAAATAAACAATGTTCATGCCTGTGTTTCCGAATTTCGGTCATACGTTCGAGAGTTCAGTCCCTAAAAAATGACGAACATATTTTATTATTTTTATATTTTTTTTAATATATTTACCTTTACAAGGCCAATCTTCTCTGAATTAAGAACAACATCAAAGTTATAAACCTCCTCTAAACTTTTATTGTTGTGCACCTCTAGTGGTTGCCAAAAAAATTCCCACTCATTGTCATATCCGGAAAAGTATAGGTAATCAAATGATTGCCACAGTTACTGTCGGAATATTGCCGCCAAAGAATTTTCAAAGTTTTGAGAGTGGGTAGGTTTTGAAGGTAAAATTTAGAAAAGATGGATAGGTGGTGGAGGCAAATGCTCTCATAAATTCTAATTTATAATGTAATGAGTGTGCATGTTTAATTGTGAGATAAAATGTCTCAAAATTAAAGATATTCTTTATAGTAATTTTATTTGAAATTATTATTATAATAATAAAAAACTAAAAATTAAAAGATTCAAAATAATTTATGAGGGATTAATAATAACACTCTTTTTTAAAAAGTAAATTTAAAAACCCAAATCACACCCAGCCAGCTCCACCACTATGGAAAAATTACACCACACGGACCTCCCTTGAGACCCTGACCGTTAACCAACCGTTAGGTAAGTGGATGAAATTTTTTGAATAAAAAAAAAAGGATGAAATTTGATGAGGTCATCCAAATTTTTTTTTTAATCTTTTTTATTTTATGAAATACCATATTTATCCTTGCTTATTTTGTAAAATTTTTGGTAAAATAAAAACACAGTATTATGTTCTCCCCACCCTCTCTTCTTGTACCTCATTTCTTCTCTCTCTCTCTCTACTTTATTTCTCATATTCTTTCTAATAAGAGTCATATAAATATGAATGGATGAATATAAATCATAGAATTTTGTGAGACTTCTTTGCTAGGGGGCTTGGGATACATGGTCACAATAGGATAATATGGTTCCTTGGTGGAAGATTTTTTCGATGATCCAAACTGTTTATTTTATAGAATTTGTCAAGCATATTATTCTTGTAAAAAATTAAGTTAATTGAAAATCTACAATATCATGATTTGATTCTAATTGTTTTTAAAAAAATATTAAAATCGTGTTAGCTGTTTATTTTTTAAAAAATAAATGGGTGTGTTTGGTTTGTGTTTATAGACTAGTTTTTTAGATAAAAAGTACGAAAACTTGTTCGATTTGTCTTTTTCAGAAATGATTTTGGAAAATTATTTTGGGAGAGAGAGTTTTAAAAAAATTGATTTGATGTGTATGAGAGAGAGAGTGATTTTGAAAAATAGATAACCAAACAAAATTTTGATATTTTTTTGAAAAAAATTGTTTGGTTTGATTACTCTTGAAAATTTGTTTGTAGAGAATTTTTTTCAAAATTTTTTCTAAAAAACAAACGAAATAAGGCCAATATATTTGTGTCATGGAATTATAAATGTTCAATCAATTTCATTTTTTTTGCAAGAATGATCTACACAACAAACTATGGCTTTGTTTGGTTGTTAATTCAAATCAATTTTCAACACGTGAGCTCACGCATGATGTTTGGATACGACGTTCAAAAATTGATTCCGCGTGTTAATTCAAATTACATTTTGAAAATCTGTTTGGCAGCTTGTATCTCCCTTTCAACGTTTCTGCCTTCTTCATCGTCTCTGCAACTTTCACGTGAACCTCATCTACATCAGTCCTTCAGATTCATCATCTACATCAGTCCTTCAGATTCATCACGGGTGGCTTCTCTGTATCAAACATCCGTACTTCAGATTCATCACGGGTGCGTTTCAGACTCATTTTATAAATAATGAATCCACCCAACCCGCTCTGTACTGGTATCATATTTCACAAATTGACTGAGTTACGATTTGTGCGTTGCGGACGATTCTTCTTACGGGCAACCAAACAACGACGACTGCGAGGTGAAATTACTCACAAATTTATTTACATATTTTGTTATAGGGAAATTATTTGAGAAATTCATCTTAATTTATTTTTAATTTTTTTCAGGTCAAATTTATCAAATTTATTGTCGAATCCGACGAGCAAACAGTGGCATATTCAATCAGTATACACATTCCATCACCGGCGATAACTATTCAACTCCCACTAATCTGGTAAATAAATCCTTTATTCGTCATCTGTTATCTGAAAATGATTTCAGACGAGTTGATAAATGATTTCATTCTTCATCCTTCATCCTAAACTGTTTCAACTTTTTTGTTCTTCAAGAATAGTCAGTAAATCAATCTTCATCTGTTATGTATAAATGATTTCGGAGAAGTTGAAATCAGTTCCTAGATGGTTTATGAGAATTTGTAGAGGTGTATTTTCCATTTCAGATCGGTTGTTATTTTAAATTATGAACTGTTTGAACCTTTCATCGATCATCGATCAGAACCTGAAGCGGCAGTGCCTGGGACACCCGGCCGGTCAACCACCCGGTCCTCCCACCTCTTCCAATTTTGTCTTCCAGTTTTCCATTTCTTCGTTAATGGTTTAAACCTACCGGTCTGTTTGAACCTACCAGGCTTTTTTACTAATTTTTTTTCCTTAATTTTTCTTTTACTGATTTGTTTCCTCCTATTTAAACACAATGTTTACTGATTTTTTTTTTATTATTTGCGGTTATATTTCTGCTATCTGAATGTTTTTTTTTTTGTGGTTATATTTCTGCTATTTAAATTCAATTAATCTGCTACGTATTTTTTTCCTTGAAATAAAATCATTTGTTCTTTTTCCTTTATCTGTGTTCTCCTTCAAACCATTTTGACGCTGTTATTCTTGTATATCCATTGCAGACTACTTTAAAATACTTTGTTATGCTTGTATATCCATCCCAAACTAGTTTAAATATAATTTGTATGTTTATAGATGTATGGAAATAATTCCGATGACAATGAGAACACCAAAATGTGGACGCCCAGAATTGAAACGAAATTAATAAATATGTTGAGAGATGAGGTTAGAAACAATCAAACAACTGGCCGTACTACTTCGTGGACAATTAGGCATTAGAATCATTATGTAAATCAGTTGCACAACATATATGGATTTCGGTATACAGGTGTCAAGGTGTGCCAAAAATATCAGCGATTGAAAGCTGATTACCAGACATTTAAGCGACTGCAGGCACAAATTGGTCTGGGATGGGATCCTATTATAGGCACTGTTGTTGCACCTGATGAATTTTGGGATAAGGTTTTCCATTAATCTGTACTATTTTCTAATTTTATTTTAAACATTTCATGATATATACAGTGCTTAATTTTTGTTTTGTAAGTGTTGTAGGCTAGTAGAAATGTGAAGAAGTTTAGGACAAAAGGGTTTGAATATTTTCAAGAAATGGCAGAAATTGTTGAAAATTGTTGTGCCACAGGGGCCCTGTCTCGTGCATCCACACAAGGACCCCTTGACTCTAAAGAAGAAGATGACATGTTAAATAAATTTTGGAACGCTGATGCTGGTGGGAGTAACGCTGGTGGGAGTAATGCTACTGAGGCCATTCCTGTTGACTTATTCGGGGATGAGTATATGGATCCAGCAAAGGGCAAAGGTCACAAGAAGGGCCCTGCAACCAGCCAGACTGACAGTGGTCATTCCAAAAAGTCACGATCAAGTGGGTTTGATGATGTATGCGCAGCTTTCACATCCTATGTACAAGCCAAAACAGGACATTCACGTGCACGAGAAAATGAGACTGAGGCTGTAAGTGCAGGTGGTGATGATTATTTCCTTGATACATGTCAAGATGCATTGCTTGAGCTTGGGGACATACCACCATTGCAGTACGTTAGGGTACTGACACTGTTCAAGGATAAGGAATGGCGAAGGTTTTTTATGCGCACTCCTACCCATTTGCGCCTAGCCATGATCCTCGCTTTGCAGTGAACTGAGAAGTTCTGTTTTGCTTGTGTTAGCAAATCTTCTTCGCTGAACTGTTTGATGATTTCATTATTCCTGATTTGGTTTTTATTATTTTTTTTTCATTCCATCATATCCTCTTTCCTTTTCTATGTTCGTATTTTTATTTTTTTTTGAATTTTTAAGTGTTTTCTGTTATATTAAAACTATGTTCTGTTATTATAATATGACCATGTGTTAAATAAATTTTGTTCTCCTCTGAATTTTACTATTTCACCAATAACGCTAACTGTTACTGCATGAATAACATATTTTATAATTATGCTTTTACTGTGATGTAGACAAAAGCATATGTCATCTAATAGAGAAAACAATACAATGGAGCTCTCATCAGAGGAGGATGAGGTTGTTGATGATTTTATGGATTTTTTGATGATTGCTTTAATGCATGACCATATCAACGCGTCAAGTAGTCGCCGACCGCAGTGAACGTGTCCATTCAGAGGTGATGATTACATCTTCGGCCTATTAAATGGCCATCCAGAAACAATGATGAACGTTATGCGAATGGATGCACAAACATTCATTTTATTGAAAGGCACTTTATTCCATAATGGCTTTATCGATACTGAACATATGCATATCAGTGTGGAGGAATCGCTTGGAATTTTTTTATACACTTTTGCACAAAATGATCACCATCGAATAATGGCAGATAGATTTCAACACTCCACGGAAACAATTTGTCGGCACATAAAAATTGTTATGCGGGCATTGTGCAAGCTTTCATCATCGGTTATCAAACCACGTAACCTAGAGGACATACCGGGAAAAATTTTAAATGACAGGAGGTTTTTTCCCTGGTTCAAGGTACGAACAGTATGACTATCCTGTAAGTTTGTTCATATCAATAAGTGTTAATAAATATTATTATTTTTTATTATGAAAGTAATATCGAAGTTTGTTTCGCTTTTAATATCAAACAAATATCTGTCAATTAGGATTGTGTCGGTGCTATCGATGGCACATTGGTGGATGCATGGGTCCCTGCTTCAAGACAAAATACATTCCGCGGTCAGAAAGCAACGGTATCGCAAAATGTACTCGCAGCTTGCGACTTCGATATGTTGTTCACATTTATTAATTCTGGATGGGAAGGTAGCGCTCACGACAACGCTATTCTGGTTGACTCTATTACACGAGCTGATCTACAGTTCTCACACCCACCCAATGGTGACTGTCCCTGAATAACATACGGTACACTTTTTTTCTTGTCTGTTTTTGTACATATCAATTGACAGAACTGTGTATTCATTATTTATATGTAGGCAAGTACTATTTAGTTGATGTTGGTTTCACGAACATGCCTGGATTTCTTGCCCCATTTCGGTCTCAATGGTATCACTTGCAAGAGTTTCGTGGCCATCGTTATGCAGGACCTAAAGAATTGTTTAACCATCGACATTCGTCATTACGCAATGTCATAGAAAGAACATTTGGTGTTTTGAAGAAGCGTTTCCCAATATTGCGGTCCATACCAAAGTACAAGTCTACACGACAAGGACCTCTCATGATTGCATGTTGTGTAGTGCACAATTGGATCCGTTTGCATGCAGCTATGGATCCATTCTTCATGGAAGTTGATAATGAAATGGCCGCAGAAGCAGAAATAGATGGGCTTGTTAGAGACCAAGCTGACTACGTTGACATGTCACAACATGGGTTAACGTCCCAATTGAACGTTAGGGATGCAATTGCTACTGCTATGTGGCAAAATCATATTCACCATGAATAGAAAAGGGATGTGAACAAGGCAAGTGAATATCGTACTGACTACTGGTTGTGAATGCATAATTATTTGGTAAATTATTTCAGTCATTATGACACCGTTACTACATAACTTCGCCCTTCCTTGTCTGTTTCTATGATTTACTGACTTCTTGTATCTTCTTGTAGGATAACTAATACTGAGGACAACGATTGGGCTAAATGGCAATGAAACGAAATAAAACACAAGCATCATCGCATGGGCAATGAAGATAATGGTTTTCGCATATCAGTGTATACTTAAATATGTTGTTCATGCAATGTGTAATATGTAATTCTATGTATAGTCTAGCCAAGACAATTTAATATGTTGTTATTAATATGCAATGTGTTTCTTAGTAACTTTCATAAATAAATATGTTGTCATTAAATTAAATGTGATGGTGGCAGATGGGTAGATGGTGGTGGGTGGTGGTAGGTGGCAGATGGGTGTTGGGTGGTGGGTGGTGGTGGTAGGTGGGTAGTGGTGGGTGGTGATGGGTGGTGGATGGTGGGTGGCAGATAGGTAGTGGGTGGGTGGTGGTGGTGGTGGGTGGTGGGTGGTGGGTGGTAGATGTGGTGGTGGTAGGTGGGTGGTGGTGGGTGGTGATGGGTAGTGGGTGGTGGTAGGTAGCAGATGGGTGGTGGGTGGTGATGGGTGATGGGTGGTGGTGGGTGGCAGATGGGTGGTGGGTGGTGGGTGGTAGTGGCAGATGGGTGGTGGTGGCTGGTGGGTGGTAGTGGCAGATGGTTGGTTGGTAGTGTTAGGTGGTGGTGGTGATAAGTTCACCATTTAAAAGTGTAACAAATAAATAATAATAATAAATAAAATAAAATAAAATAAAATAAAAAAGTAAATTATATTTTATTGTTTTATATCACCCGATTTTATAGCAAAATATTATTTTATATGAAGAATGTGTAAAAATTCGCTGGGTACATCTTAAAGTAAGGGTGTATAATTTGTGTAAACGCTGGGGTATTCTTTTTAATTTTCTGTACAGAAGTTTATATTAACTTTTTTTTTTCCTTTTCATTAAAAAAAGAATGTTTGTTATTAAATATTATTAAATTGTAACTTATTTTATTTAATTTCAGAACATTAATTTAATTTTATATTATAATTGATGCAGAAAAATTATTTAATAATTGTGTAATTTTTATTTATTTTATTCAAATGAAGGATTTCGTAGACATTTATGAATTACTATTTATTAATTTTTGTACAAATAATTTTTTCAATGCATAATCTTTTTGCACAGATTGTTATAACATTATAACTATGTAATTAAATGATTCCAAAAAAAACCCCTCGTTGTTATTCATTACGTGAATAGAAAAGTTTATAACAAAATAACAAAAGTAAAACAATCACAACAAAACTCACCAAATATATAACCAAAACAAAAAAAGAGAAAAAAATATAACCACCATATCTGTGAACCATTTTACTTGATTTTTAAACAAGTTAAGCATCCTTGTCATGTGGTGTTGGAGGTGGAGGAAAGTATTGATGGTACAACTGAGTGACTCGATGGTCAATCAGATCAATGCAGTTCCTTGTTAGTTTAGTGTGTCTCTCTGAGTCTACACGAAACTCACCAAATTGATGAATTAGTGAGTTTTGAGCGGTGGCAATTTCATCGAACCGAGTACCAAATTCATCGAACCGAATACCCAATGTATTGAGCTGATTAGCCATTTGTTGTTCCCATTGTAGGCGCTAATTGTACCGTTCTTGTTCTAAGGCTAAATAATCAGTCCGGTAATGGGGTTGTTCATTTGGTGGCATGGCATTGTCATTGGGTTCTTCCTCATCAGGTATTGGTTCATTTTCAAGATTAATAGAGCCCATCAAGGTGTCAGCACCACCAGCTCGGGTCAGTGTATACTCAGAAATTGGTGAAGTGATTCTGATCCATCATTCACCTTCAAGGTTCACATCATGGGCTTTGAAAATTATGGTTAACAAAGCTCCAAAAGGTAGTGACCGGACACTCAGAGTATCCAATTTTGCAAGCATCATTTCTTTTAGTAATATAAAGCATAAATCTAATTTTTGTCCAATTTCAAAACAATATAACAAGTAAACTTGAAAACATGAAACACTATTATAATGTCCTTTTTTGGGAGTGATATTTTCAACTATCCATCGATGGAGAATACGAATGTGAGGTTTTAAATGGCTGACTTGTAAATTAGTGCCGCTAAATCGGTTGTCACAAATTGTGGTATAAATCTGAGTGACATCATCAACAATTTTTTTCTAATGCGGCCTCATTTTGAAAATAACATTGTAAATCTCCTATTTCGACTCCAATAATTTGTGCAAAACGACGGAGAGAGAGTGTGATTCTTTTCCCCTTAACATAAGAGATAAGATTGAATGGTTCATTTTGTTGGTCACCCAGTGTCAAGTGAATATAAAATAATCGTAGAAGACGGGGATATATCTTATTTGGAAAATTATTTAATGGTAACCATCCCATTGTATCTAATTTGCCAAGTAAGAGTGAATCATATTTAGAAGGTAGTTCTACATTTCTCCCCATAACAATTGGTCGAGTAATGAAATGTTCATAGGCTTGTTCATAATGATATGTTGCAAAATCATTAGTTGGATAGCCATCATGTTGTTGGTGTGGTGGTGGTATAGGGTTTGAGGATTCACCAAGTTTGGGCCTGGTTCGTTTTGTTCTTGGCATGATGACTACAAAAGTGAAAGAAAATTGTATAGTAAAACATATGAGAGGTAAGGAAAATGTATGAAAAATATATTAACCATTAGTACATTTTTGTGCATACAAACTTATTTTTATGTAAAAAATAAATATAAAAAAAATTGGTGACAAAATTTAATTAGGCAGATGCCATAGAAACAGATTTTTATACAAAAAAAAAAAAAACCATAGAGAATGATATTTCTCATTTATGTTGGGTTTGTTTCATTCAGTTTATTATAACTTAGAAACTGATAATCAGAAAAATAAATGATAGTGTGACAAAATTAGAACAGAAATCAGAAAATATAACAGATGAAAATGGAACAGATATGAAACAAAGCGAACAGATACGGAGGTGGAATGGTGACTAGGCCGGGATGACCGGCCGGATGTCCCGTGGGATGACTGGCCGGTAGACCGGTGGGATGACTGGCCGGTTGTCCTCCTCTTCCCTCCCTCACTCCCTCTGAAGCTAATGTCTGAAGCTAATATTTGAAGCTAATATGAAGATGAACTGGCATCAAAACTAACCTGTAAATTATGGAAGTGGAGAAGGAGGACCTAATGAGATGGTGGATATGCTCTATTTCTCTAATTTTTGTTTTCTGATGTAACTAGAGAAGGTGTTTCTGAGATGGTGAAGTTGGTGTGGTAAACGGAATAAGATTCAGATTTAATAAAAAGGGTGAGGTTTAAAAGGTTCATGTTGTATTTTTTTTTATTTACTTTTTATTTGTTAAATATTATTTGATTTTAATATTATTACTTTTTATATATATATCACATCCGTGTACTGAGTACACAGCTACAGCCTCTCCTTTTTCTTTACCTTAGTGTTGAACACACAACTATGAAACAATAGAAGGTAGGTAGTAAGTAAGTGAAATTACTATCTTACCCTTTATATTTTGTTCTATATAATCACTTTCCATTTAAGTCAAGAGGGGCATAATAGTCATTTTGTATGTCAATCCCACAATTATATGAGCCCAACGGGTACAATAATGCATTGCATTTCTGTTGCCACATCTGGACGAAATTCATAACATGTAATAAATGGAAAAAAAATTGATAATGTTTTGTAAGATTTACGTTATGATTTGTATTTTAAAATATTAAATTTAGTGTATTTATTCCTTCTTTATTAATATGTATTTTCAAAAGTTGTTGACTTTAACAAAATGTTAGAAAAAAATTAAAAACGTATTTTACAAATGAATTGATAGAAAAATTAATTGGCCGAAAATAATTGACATAAGTTTATTTTAAAATGAAAAAATTATTTCGAAAAAACAATTATTCAAAAAAATTACAAAAAAATAATTGACAAAAAAAATCAATTTTTAATTTCAATATTTTAAAAATAGTTTGGTTATTATTGTTGATAAAAAATATGGATATCGATATATAAGTTGTGTGTTTGATGATAAATTATTGGTTGAATTAAGTTTTGAAAACTATTTTTTCAAAACACATCACCAAACAAATTTTCACATTTCACATGTCACATCAAACTTTCAAAACTTAATTCAAAATACATCTTCAAAACACAATTCAGCACTCTATTTAAAAACAATAACCAAACAAATTTTCTACACTGAAATCATAATTTTACATATCACAAATTCAAAATACAACTCATACTCTCAAATCACATTTACAAAACACAACCAAACGCTGGCTATGATTTTTGTATTTTTTTTTAAAACAAATATACTCTTGTCACGAAGCTATAAATGTTCAATCAATTTCATTTTTTTGTAAGAATGATCTACACAACAAATTATGATTTTTTTTTATCCCCAATTGTACATGCCTTTTGGTACACTTGAGACTCTTGTATATACTAAAATAAATATGTGATTATCGCTTCTCATAAATCTTGAGCCATAGATCAACTAAAGAAAATGTAACCTTGTTGGCACTAAAATTCAAAATTCTCTATCGAAGGCATGTCAAAGAGCAAGAACTTGAGCAATAAAGGTCCAAGAATCATGAGCGTGAAGATGGTGGTCCGGAGAGAGAGATCAAAGGTATGACACGTGGCTGTTCCAAGGAGAAAAAGAGCTGAAAGCAGTTGCAGCAGTTATACATCATGGACAAATGGGAGATGCTGGCAAATGGACACGTGGCTGTATTCCATGGCCATTGAAACAATATAAAGGCTGAGAATTCAAAGAGAAGATGACCTTCAACCCAATTCACAACACTTGTGACGTAGTCCTTGTAACTATGAATAGATCAGTAGTTAATCCTTGTAACTAGTACTATTGAACTCTGTCTATTTTAATGCTTGGTACTTGTGATTCTTATAATTGAAGTGTTATTAATCAGAATTTCAATGTGTTTATCCCTATTTCTTCACATTACAACCTCTAAAGAAGTCATTGAATATGCTAAGATATAAGACACCAACCATAGTTTCATGATCTGGCTTTTGTTTGGAAAAATTGATTTTATCGGTTGAATTCACTTAGTCGATTTAATCCAAACAAAATTTTTGCTAACAGGCCTTTATATCAACCATCAAAGCTAAACATCATATTGTATTATTTAATTTCTTTCTATGCAAATTAAACTTCATTTATTATCATTTGTCAACCAAACTTTTGAAATGCCTAAAAATAAAATAATAAATATAATAACACAATAAAATATCAAATAGATCTAAAAAAATATAAATTAAGATTATAAAATATGTATTATAATGACTATATCTAGATTGATAAGAAGTTTATAAAAGACATTGAACTCTACTGACGAAGGTAAGAAGCAAAGGTTTTTTCCAAAGAGAAATAAATGTAAGAGGGGGTTTACAGGAGGAGATGACCAATACAATCATGCTAGAGATCACTAATTTAATGGCTCTAAACCTACCACTAATGAGGTGCAAAAGTAAAAAAAAAACAAACAAACAAACAAACAGACACAACACATGTTGTGGCTGTGGGTGAGATCCACTGCCACATCATTAGTGGTAGCTCTGATTAGAGCTCCCACTCATTTTCCTGACCCATATCACTAAACCAATTGACCTGTTTCTCACGGTTGACTCGTTTTTCACTTAGGATTATTCATGTCATTTTATCTTTTTTGTTATAAAAATGTTAAAGATCTCAAAAATTTTATCAAAATTTCTATCAAATGTCTCACATGGGTATCGGACCCATATGAAACCCACACGGTGTGAGTCCCACACCCATATAAATATTTGATAAAATTTTTGAGGTATGTAACATTACTCTTTTTGTTAATGAAATAAAGTTGTATGGCTTAATAAGGGACGTCTGTGTCATTTTTCCATATCAATGAGGTTGAATGTCATTTAGGTAAGAAGTGTTTTTATTTACACATCATAAATCTTTTTAATATACATCAATTGCTCAGTTTTCACACCATATACAAATTAAAACTTTTAATTTTGTCTCAATACACACCACTAATTTTTAAATAATACCAAATTACCTTCGTCTTCTTCAACAAACCCTAACCCTAACCCTAGCCCTTGCCCACCGTCGACCATTAACCGCCAACCACCACCCCTCTCATCTTCTCATCACAGTCATTACCAGCTTCGACCGCACCTCCTTCGCTATCCCCAGCTCAGGTGACCTACCACCTGCCAACCTCGCTGCTCTATCATTCCTACATCACCATCACTATAGTCCAGATCTGGAAAACCCATATCTCTTCTCCCCATCTCAAGCTCACATCATCAACACTGTGCCAACATCACCATCGTTGCACCATCGTTGCTACCCAAATCTCTTTTATTCTTTTTCTCTTCAAACCCTAGATCTGGAATACCCAAATCTCTCTTTCTCTCGCACGCTTATATGCGTTTCTTTCTTCTCTTTCTCTTTCACTACAGCAAAACAGTGGCGGGGGATAGAGGTTGTAAGGGGTATGAGAGGGGAGATGGAGCTGCGATGTTGACTGGGGAAGGAAAGAGGTCATCGAAGGTTAGGAATGTGGCGTCGGAGGTGGTGGATCGTTAGGGTTTGGAGGCGCGATGGTGGTGGATCGTCGGGGATGGTAGTTATAGGGTGGTGGAGGCAACGATAGGGTTAGGAAGGAGGCGACATCAGCAACGAAGTTTAGGGTGGCTGGTGTGTGATGAGGGGATTTAGGGTTTTGTCCTAAAATATAATTTCATTGAGAGGCATAATGGCAATAAAAAAAATATCGATTAATGGTGTGAACTGAGAGCAATAGTGGTGTATAAATAGAATTAACCTTAGGCAATGGTCAATGGAGGTTTGCATAATTCCAAAACCCCTTCTCTCCCCCCCCCCACCCCAAAAAAAAATTAAAAATTACATTGATATTTCTTGAAGTTTAAAAAAAATACAATAAATTTCACAATTTTGATATGATTATATTGATCTCTCATTTAATAAGATTATAAGAATTGGAACTATTATAGATGGTGTACAAATACAAAGATAATTAAACAAGATAAAAAATATATTTTATTGTAAAAAAATATGACGACACCATTTTTCTATAGGTAAATTACATTGACCTCTCCTTAAGATTGAAGAAAATACAATAAGTCTCACAATTTTTACATAATTACACTGGCCTCCTTTTCAAAAAAGTAAATCAATGGATTGCATTCATTGTGTATATGAACTTCATTTTCAAAGTAAATTTCAGGATAATTTTTCAGATTCCTAACATTTATGTTTCTTATTATGGGGTTGATGAAGCACTTGCATTTATGCATGAGAAAACTGGTGTCTTCAATGAGGGATGTTTTGGATAGCTCATTCTTCAAAGAACTTGACTACCAACTCTAAATTAGAGTCAATCTTGATTTCATGCATGCCCCTCTTAAAGGATAATGGTGAGACCTCTATAAATCTCCCAAATTCTCTATTTCAATACTAGCAGCATTCTTTAATTTTTTTTTTTTTTTTTACCAAAATAGTCTCTCTACCATATCTCTTCATCCTTGAAGGAGACCTTCATATCATGCACTAGAGATGCTATGAAACAACATCTGATAGTCTTCATATGTATTGAGTTTTATTCTTGTTGTAGTTGGGAAACACCATTTGATTAGTCTCACTTGTCTAGCACTAGTGATAATAAGGTATGTTTAGAAGGTCTCTTGGATCTTAGTGGCATAGGAAATAATATCTCTTGTAGTTCCTTAAGTTTTTATATCCACATTTTGAAAAAAGAAATATTTGTCTTTCCAAATTTAGCATAGAGAAACAATAAAAACCAAACCAAATACTAGGGAGTATCGTTGTCATGAATGTTCGTATCCTTGGCCAGATGGAGGGGAGGTTGTTGAGGAATGGGTGGGAATGAAAATTTGTATTCAAAACAAGAAAATAAATTTTCTTTTTCTTTACTTACACAAAATTTGAAAATTTTTGCTATCTTTTAGTAACAAAGCAATTACCAAAAGTATTTTTGTTGCTAATTTTTATAATGTCTAAAAACCAAAAACGAAAACATAATCAAACGATAGAATCCAAAGAAAGTAAAACACACATAATTTTTTACTTTGAAGTAGATATTAGATATAACGGTGATATCATATAACAATATCACTAACTAATGAAAAATCTTATATTGTAGTTTTGAGGACTAATATTTGAGTTAATTAATGACAAAAGGTATCACATAATCCTATTTTTTATTTTTATTTTTTTTATTAGCCGATAACATGAGGCACAATGATCTCACCATTAAACTATATTTTATTATCTTGAGTAAGAATGAGAAGGGAATAGCATATGCAACGCTAATAGCCTAGAGGGGCAATTTGTCCTCCAAAAATTGTCCATAGGGAACTTCTATCACAATTTTATCCCTTTACCCCTATTTTTTCATTACACTTTTAAAAAATAAATAAAATTCTCATTACACTATTTATAATATCAAAATTAACCCTAAATTAAACTCTTTTCAAAACACACAGATTTTTCTTATTTCATCTATTCCTTTTGAATTACTCCAATATTACGTTCCGAACAAACTGTAGGTGTTTGGAAAGAACTAAAAAAGTGCACTTTTTTACATACATATACTTATTTTAATCACATCAATCAACATCTCCTCCCTACTTTTCTAACCACTTTCTCTACTTTTCTAACCACTTTCTCTACTTTTCTATACATTTTTTTTTTATAAAAAGTCAAAAAATGCACTTATTTAGAACATCTCAAACCACCCCTAAATTTGTCCAGCCATCTTTTTTCATTTTTTTTGGGCAAATTACACAAATTGTCCCTATAATTTAGGACTTGTGTCACTTTGGTCCCTGACTTTTCAATTGTGACACATTTGACTCTGAATTTTGAATCTTGTTTCAAATAAGGACAATTGAAGATATCATTAGATTTTTCAAGGGTAAAATTGTCAATTTGATAAAATATAAACTAATTTGACCAAAATAAATGTCAAACAAATATTTTTGAATTTTTAAAAATTATTTGTACCTACTAAAAATAAAATTATGTAAAATTGATAAATCTTTTAAACATTTATTTATTTATTTTATCAAATTAATTTTTATTATGTGTTTGGATGATGATCATGCAAAATTAATGTTAAAAAATTAACCATGTAATTTTTATTAATTTTACATAATTTTATCATTGGTGGATAAAAATAATTTTAAAAAAATTAAAAATATTTTTTTGACATTTATTTTCGTCAAATTAGTTTATATTTTATCAAATTGACGATTTTACCCTTGAAAAATCTAATGATATTTTCAATTGTCCTTATTTGGAACAAGATTCAAAATTCAGGGTCAAATGTGTCACAATTGAAAAGTCAGGGACCAAAGTGACACAAGTCCCAAACTATAGAGACTATTAGTGTAATTAACCCTTTTTTTTTTCTTCTAAGTTTATGATGAGCCCATTCGGTTATACATTGTCAAACAATTTGGATTATTCCAATGTTATCTTGCCAAACAAATTAGATTTTTTCAGCCATCTGTTGCCGCACATTTACAGATTTACTTTTCTTAAAATATCAAAAATCCATAAAAACATGAAGTGTACAAACATTCATAAAATTTGTCAATACAAATATCTTTAAATTTGTTAATACAGACATTTATAAAAACACACTAAAATGTTATCACAATCCATCTATGTTGATAGTTTTGATAGTTACTACTTGAGAGCTGACAAACGTATGAAATTGTTCAATATAGGTAGTATATACTTTCTCCCATCCATTAGTACATAGGAGATGAAAACAAATCCAATTACTTCCTTTTAGAGGTGCTGGATGACTAAAAAGTTGATAAAGCTAACAAATCTCGTCTGTAATGAATTCATAACTATAGTCCATTAAAAATGCACTACTAAACTTACCACAATGAATAGAAGCATAATCCTTCAAAGCAGAAAAAATAAAAATGTTAGAAAAATGAAATCGAAATTATTTAGCTGTGAATTACTGAACATGTACTTTTTGTTCAATAGTAGGTTACTGAACAAGTATTTTTTGTTCGGCAATGGATTACCAGATATGTATTTTTTGTTCGGCAGTGTAATTCCGAGCTATTTGATTTTGTTCGCTTCCAGTGCACTAAACACAAATCGAACATTAAAAACAAAACGAAAACACAAAAAAGAAAAAAAAAATCACAATTTTACTTTTTGGTTAGTTCTTCATCATTATTATATTTATCCATTGCTTTATTTCATTATCAAAATACTATAATTCTCTCTTTTTGAAAGTAAATATAGTAGAGAAAAAGAAATGAGAAAAGAAAAAAAAAGTAAGGATTGAAGTATAATGGGTGTAAAGTGATAATCAAATCTATTTAATTTTTATCTTTTGAGAGGGTAATTTTTGGAGAAATTGGACCGAGCTGTGAGATGGACTTTATGGCCCAAAGTGTGAAGGACTCAGTAAAAGGCCGCAATGATATTCCGGTCCAGAAGAAGCATAGTTACTCCGGCCCAGGAGAGGTATGGTTACTCCGGTTTAAGAGAGGTGTAATTGCTTCGGCCCTAGATGGTATAAAGCTACTCCGGTCTGGAGGTAACTTGATATTAGTCCGGCCTCATGGTTAGTTCATAACTAGAGTTAGTCCGGTCTCGGAGTTAATCCGGTCGCGGTGTATTGTGGTTAGATCAGCCAGAGCTTGCTACTCAGAAGCTTGGTCTAAACGCATCATGGTTGAACGGGGGAAAGCCGAGATAAGGAGTTGGATGAGAAAACCGAGCTAAGGATAGTTCGGTCTTCTCTGTGGCTCAGCATAGCCAGTGTTACTTCGGTCAAATGGTGATTCGGCCATGGAGAAAACCATCCCACTTGGTTTAAGCAGTGGGGGAGGGTGTAAAAGGATAAGCATTATCCTTAGGAGTATGAATCCTAAGAGGACTCTGCATGGAGAAATACAAGTCCTACTAGGATTGTGCCACGGGAAACTTATAAAAGCTCACAAACATCACCTTGGAGGAGGTAATTGAACACAATTTTTTCTGAGAACATAGAGCTTTGTCTATTTGTCAAGTTTTCTGACTTAGGCATCGGAGGGGTTTCCGGCACACACCCGCCGGCTAGCTCACGTTTGTGTTTTCAGGTAACAAAGCGACGTCGTACGGAGGAGCGTGGACTTGGTCAACAGGATTATACGAGGAGAATTATTTCCTCCCCGTACAATTGGCGCCGTCTGTGAGAACATACAGACAAGAACAAAAACCTCTTGACTAAGCTTCTCCTTTTTTCAATCAATGGCACACATTGAAGAACTACCGCAGTCCGCCGTTGATGGGCTAACTCCAGACGGGGGCGCAAGGCGAGAAGGATTACCCTCTATCCCTCCTATGGCAGATCTGGAGCCCCAACATCATAACTCCAGGAGGAGTGGCAGGGGAAGGCGGAATAACAGCCCTCGTCACTCTCAAAGTCCTGACAGGCAAAGGAGGAGGATTGATCCTCAAGCCCTGGAAGATCGCGTGAAGGAGCAAGATGAACTAATTCGGAAGATGGCGGCGGACATGGAGGCTTTGAAACGCCAGATGAAGACTAAAGATGTGGCGACAGGAGAGGGGCGCAAGCACAAGACGCCCCCTCGCCACTCAGAGAATCATAGTAGGAATACTACACCCTCCCAAGGAAAGAGCAGAAGCCTCAGGACAGGCGACACTCATTCCATATCTTCCAGGACTCGTCACTCCAGGTCTGAGAGGACGAGATCCGAAAGATCATACACTGAAGGAAGCACGTATTGGCCTTCACATTCACACCAAACCAGATCTAGACAAACAGAGCTGCCCAGGTCATCCGACTTACGAACCGTGCTCGAAGAAAAAGCACGATGCAAGAAGGATGCCAGGGCAAGGAACCCACACCGAGTCTCGGCCTTACAACGGTTGGCTCCTCGGACGCATGGAAGCGTCGAGGTTGGAATGCCAATACCGCGACCGGCCTACGAACCAACGGACAAAGCATTGGCAAGACTACAGACCTCGCCGTTTGTTCCAGCAATCGAAAACGCGCCCTTACCATCAGGCTTCCTTCAGCCGAAATTCAATACATATGAAGGGAAGACGGACCCGTATTCACACCTGAGCCACTTTCGCCAAGTCATGGCTGTGTACAGGCGAAACGAGGCCTTAATGTGCATACTCTTCCCGTCAAGTCTTGGCGACCTAGGCTTGACTTGGTTCGAAAAGCTCCTAGAGGGCAGCATAGCCTCTTGGGCCCAATTGGCAGAAGCGTTCGTAACGAGGTTTCGAACAAATACTAAAACACCGGTGGAGATAGACCAGTTACTCTCCATCGACATGGGTGAAAAAGAGACCCTTAGATCTTACAACAGTCGCTACTGGGAGACATTCAACCAGATTGGAGACTGCCCCACCAATCTAGCCATTGCGCAATATAAAAGAGGCCTACCAGTAGGGAACAGACTAAGAGATTCAATTACCATGACGCCACCCCTCACCATGGAGGCCCTGATGGAAAGAGTGCATCAGCACATCAGGGTAGAAGAGGATGGCGCACGTGCAAAAGCAAAATCTAGTGCAACCGCAGTACCAGAAAAGAAGACCTCAGTAAAGGTCAATACAGTAGATCGGCAGAATAGAAACGGGCGTGGCAGACGAGATAACGGAGAAGACCCAGACAAAAGATGGTTGAGAATCCGCACTGCCATAACAACGGTGTTCAAAAAGCCAATATATCGGATTCTGAGCGAAATAAAAGATGAGCCTTTCGTCAAATGGCCAGCCAAGCTAGGGGAAGCTCAGAAAGATTACAACGACAGATCACGTTGCACCTTCCACAAAGAAAAGGGGCACCGAACTGAGAATTGCACACCGTTAAGACAACACTTGGAAGAGTTGGTGGCAGCAGGCCACTTGGACAAATATATTGAAGGAGGGACGCAACCAGCCCTCCAAGATCATAATAACCATCCCAATGGGATGTAGATCGACACCCCACCACAAGGCATCATCAATGTAATACATGGAGTCTTTGAACCTGAGCGTGTATGCGAGCTCAGAGGATCAATCAAGAAGGCTGAGCACTTTAGGGAAGTATTAAGTGCCCAACCTGCCATCAAGAAGGGGAAGACAGAGGCAACAAACGTCATGTCTTTTTCGGATAAGGACCTGGATCGAATATATTGTCCTCACAATGATGCTCTGGTTGTCACTCTCCGAGTCAAAGATTTTGACGTCAAGCGGATTCTGATTGACCAGGGTAGTTCATGTGAGATCATGTACTACGACACATTTAAACAACTGAAGCTGCAAGACAAAGACTTGGCGCCTGTAGTTTCTCCCCTGATTGGATTCAACTCCATGCCAGAGTGGCCTGTCGGCAAAATAATTCTTCCAGTCAGAGCAGGGAGTGTAACAAAACAAGTGGAGTTCTGGGTATTGAAGGTCCCCTCCACATACAACATCATCTTGGGCAGAACATGACTGCATGCCATGCGTTCGGTAGCGTCATCATACCATCAGGTAATGCGCTTCCCCAATGACACCGGCATAATTGAAGAAGTCTATGGCGATCAGATCATGTCAAAACAATGCTTCGCCACAGCGAATGGAAGCCGAGCTGCCAAAGGATACGTTCATTCGGTGGAAGAACCAGAAAGTAATGAACTATTCGCGGACGTCGGCAAAGAGGCTGATCAGAAAGCGGTGGAGGACTTGGTGGAGGTAAAAATAGATGAGAAGAACCCGGATAAGTTCTTCTTGCTTGGCTCATCGTTGTCCAGCACTGAGAGATTAGAGATCTTGGAATTCTTGACCTCTAATATCGAAGTGTTTGCCTGGACGCCTTACGACATGCCAGGTATTGATCCAAACTTCATCAGTCACCAACTCAATGTCCACCCATCCGCCAGACCAGTCATCCAACGCACACGCAGATCGGCACTCCACCACGCCGAAATAGTGGCAGAAGAGGTAGGCAACCTGCTGGAGGCAGGAGCAATAAGAGAAGTGCACTACCCAAGATGGATCTCCAACACAGTTGTAGTGCCAAAAAAGAATGGTAAATGGCGTGTCTGCGTCGACTACAAAACAGTCAACAAGGCGTGCCCAAAAAATAGCTTTCCTCTACCAAGGATAGATCAACTGGTGGACCTAACGGCAGGGCATAACCGACTTAGCTTTCTGGATGCATACAGAGGCTACCACCAGATCGCCATGCATGAACCAGACCAGGAGGTCACATCCTTCACAACACCAAGGAAGTTATATTGCTACAAGGTCATGCCCTTTGGCCTAAAGAACGCAGGGGCGACATTCCAAAGGATGGTCACCAAGATGTTTGAACCATTGTTAGGCAGAACAATGGAGGCTTACATCGACGACATGGTGGTCAAAAGCAAGGATGAGAATGACCATCTTAAAGATCTAGGCGAGATGTTCCAGATCCTGAAGAAACACAAGTTGCGCCTCAATGCGTCCAAATGCGCATTCGGAGTTGGATCTGGCAAATTCTTGGGCTTCCTGGTGACCAACCGAGGTATAGAAGCAGACCCCTCTCAGATTAAAGCAATCCAGGAATTGGAGAGACCAAACTCAGTCAAAGAAGTGCAGCATCTCACTGGTATGGCAGCTGCGCTCAACCGGTTCATAAGCAGGTCGTCAGACAGACTACGACCATTCTTCCAAGCTTTAAAAGCCAAGTTTGAGTGGGATGAAGAATGCGACCGAGCTCTGGAAAGCTTGAAGGAGTACATGTCTTCCCTACCACTACTTGTTACTCTAGTACCTGGTGAAAAACTCTTTTTGTACCTGGCAGTCTCTCAGCACGCAGTCAGCGTAGTGTTGGTTCGTGCAGAAGGAATACAACACTTGCCCATCTTTTATGTCAGCAAGACATTGTTGGGAGCCGAAACAAGGTACTTGCCCTTGGAGAAACTAGCATTAGCATTAATGATGGCATCCAGAAAATTGGCGCACTACTTTCACGCCCACACCATAGTCGTCCTCACAGCCTTTCCGCTAAAAGCTCTGTTTGAAAGGGCGAACTTTAGCGAGCGAATTTTGAAGTGGGCAGTAGAGTTGGGACAATTCGACATCAAGTTCCAACCCAAGACCGCAATAAAAGCCCAATCTTTGGCAGACTTCGTCGCAGAGTTTACTCCTGGAAGTCATCATATCTGCCCAGTCGACCTAACCGACACAACCGAACTAGGGACGAAAGTTGACGCCGGAATAACGCAACCCCTAGTGGAAGGTAGTCAATCAAGCACCAAGGCAGACCATACTAAGGACAACAAGGAAGAGACAAACAAAGGCTCACCAGCAGTTCAAACAGAGGACAAAGGGCAGACAGCCAACATGGACCTTGAGGAAAACACCATTCTAGACCCCACGACATCATCTGATCCTTCCACTTGCTGGAAATTATTCGTTGGAGAGATGTGGAAGCTCTTTGTGGATGGAGCATCCAACCGACATGGTGCAGGGCTTGGCATAGTCCTCATCTCTCCAGACGGCCTGGTTGTAGAGCAAGCAATCAACCTTGGCTTCCCAGCATCCAACAATGAAGCGGAGTATGAGGCGCTTCTCGCAGGACTTAAGTCAGCATACTACATGAAGGCCACCGAACTAATGGTATACAGTGACTCTCTGCTGGTGGTAAACCAAATTTCTGGCGAATACGAAGCAAAGGACGACAGAATGGCCAAGTACCAAGAGTTAGTCAGAACAGAGATCAAGAAGTTTGATGTAGTAAGAATAGAACAAATTGGCAGAGAGGAAAACTGCCGAGCGGACGAACTAGCAGGCCTTGCCTCAATGGCAGATACATCAATCCCTCATCCATTACTCATCGACTTCTTACCAAGACCAAGCATAGAAGACCCCGAAGCGGAAGAAGTATGTTGCACAGAATTAGGCCCTTCATGGATGGATCCCATCATCCTATTCCTAAAAGACGGCATCCTACCAGAAGAGAAAAAAGAAGCCAACAGAATAAGGGCAAAGTCGCAGCGATTTTGGCTATCTCCATCTTTGGCATTATACAATAAGTTATTCTCTGGGCCTTACCTCAAGTGCGTTCATCCCAGCAAAGTAGAAGCATTCTTGTTCGAAATACACGAAGGGGTGTGTGGAAGTCATCAAGGGGGAAGGTCGCTCACTTACAGGGCTATTTCGCAAGGATATTGGTGGCCCTATATGCAAGCAGACTCAGAAAAATATGTGAAGAGGTGTGAGAAATGCCAAAAATTCGCGCACCAAATACATCAACCAGCAAGAGAACTCCTACCATTAACTAGCCCATGGCCTTTCGCAATGTGGGGCTTGGACATAGTAGGACCACTTCCAACAGCACCCGGCGGCAGAAAATTCTTTCTCGCAGCAACAGACTACTTCACAAAGTGGGTGGAAGCAGAAGCATTGGCATCAATCAAAGAAAAAGACGTGAAGAAGTTTGTTTGGCAGAATATCATCACTCGGTTTGGCATACCAAAAGCACTGATCTCAGACAATGGTACTCAGTTCGACGGCAGAATCTTCAGAAGCTTTTGTGAAGAGTACAAGATAGAGTTCTACAATTCTACACCGGCATATCCTCAAGCAAATGGGCAAGCAGAAGCATCAAATAAAGTCGTCTTTGATGGACTAAAGAAAAGGCTAGAGAAAGCAAAAGGCAAGTGGGCAGATGAACTTCCTCACGTCTTATGGGCTTACCGCACCACGCCTCGGTGATCAACTGGAGAAACACCATTCTCCTTAGCCTATGGAATGGAAGCAGTAATCCCACTAGAAGTTGGTCTCCCCACAATTCGAAGCGAAAATTTTGATCCAAACTTAAATGGAGAAGCCATAGCCTTAGAACTCGACCTTGCAGAAGAAAGAAGAGAAAGAGCATTAGTCCACATCGCCTCATACCAACGAGAGTTAATCAGAAAATACAGCAAAAAGGTTCATCCAAGACAATTCAAGATTGGGGATTGGGTACTACGCAAAGTAATGGGAAACACCTTGATCCCAGGAGACGGTAAGTTAGGCCCAAATTGGGAAGGTCCTTATAAGGTGGTTGGGTTAGCAGGCAAAGGGGCATACCACCTAGAAGACAAGGATGGCAAGGCAATCCCTAGGCCATGGAATACGGCCAATCTCAAGTTATTTTACTTTTAGCTTTTCTTTTTCAAACATATGTAATTTTTTTCCTTCAATAAAATGAGAAATTCTTTTTAGCAGAAGTTGTTCCTTGTAAAAGTTAGCTTTAGTAAAAATTAGGCGCATTGCAAGCATTTTATTCTAAGTTAGCCGGAAAAACTAACTTAGGGGTTGGCTGGAATAAACCAACACCCTTCCTAAACCCAGGATAAGGATCCAGACTGCAGGACATTTGGTCGGAATAACCAAATACTATAAGTTAGCTGGAAAAACTAACTTCGATGGTTGGCTGGAATAAACCAACTCTCGTTACTCTTCAGCCGAAGTAAGTGCATGGCTGAAGAGTGGTTGGCTGGAATAAACCAACACCCGTTACTCTTCAGCCGAAGTAAGTGCAAGGCTGAAGAGTGGTTGGCTGGAATAAACCAACTCTTGTTACTCTTCAGCCGAAGTAAGTGCAAGGCTGAAGAGTGGTTGGCTGGAATAAACCAACTCTCGTTACCCTTCAGCCGAAGTAAGTGCATGGCTGAAGAGTGGTTGGCTGGAATAAACCAACTCTCGTTACCCTTCAGCCGAAGTAAGTGCAAGGCTGAAGAGTGGTTGGCTGGAATAAACCAACTCTTGTTACTCTTCAGCCGAAGTAAGTACAAGGCTGAAGAGTGGTTGGCTGGAATAAACCAACACTTGTTACTCTTCAGCCGAAGTCAGTGCAAGGCTGAAGAGTGGTTGGCTGGAATAAACCAACTCTCGTTACTCTTCAGCCGAAGTAAGTGCATGGCTGAAGAGTGGTTGGCTGGAATAAACCAACACTTGTTACTCTTCAGCCGAAGTCAGTGGAGGGCTGAAAAGTGGTTGGCTGGAATAAACCAACACCTGTTACCCTTCAGCCATAGTAAGGGTATGGCTGAAATTGGATTGACTGGATTAAGCACTTTTGTACTCCTCAGCCGAAGTAATTATATCGGCTAAGGAGTGGTTGGCTGGTAAGCATAGTTTAAAAAGCCAAAACCGAAATAGAAGTTGGAGTAATAAAAGGCATTACAAAGTACAGGCATACATATCAGAACCGGAACAAGAGTTGAAGCAAAATTTTTCATTCATTGAAACTATTACAAAGGAGGTTCATAGTTCGGTTACAACGGCAAAAAGCAACAAAGAAAAAATACACAATCAGGAAAAAAGTTCTTCAATTTCGGCGTCAAAAGCCGCATCTCCATCAACTTGAAGACCGGTCTCAGGAGGAAGTTCACTCTCGGTTGCTAGGATGGTTTCGGTTGGAACCACGGTTTCATTTGGCTGATCAACAGGTGGGTCCTCTACCATGGGCTCCAACCGAAGTGATGGGTCTGCACTAGCAACCGGAATGTCTTCAGGAGCAGAGGAGTCATCAGAATCTGAGTCCTCCAGAAACTCTTGTTGCAAGGCGTCTGCATACTCCGCAAGGGACTTCGGTATAAAGTAAGCTGGAGGGTCGAAGATCTCGGTCTGTTGATCATGACCGAGCTTCTCCACTGCTGCCCTCCAACCACATTTGAAGAACAGCTCCTTGGCAGCATCGCACTGTTTGACATAGGCGTCTTCTGCCTTCTTGTAACCCTGCTTGTAACCCTGCTTTTCGGCTACCTCCACGCTCTTTTTTAGTTGGCTTATTTCGGTATCCTTTCTCTTTTCAAGCTTTACCAGCTCGCGCAGATATTTGTCTTTCATAGCGATGGCCGCTTTCTGCCTCTCCGCTTCAGCCGAGCTAACCAGATCGGCAAGTCGACCGTTCTCTGCTTGAAGCTCGGTCATTTTCCTTTCGGCCTCCTCTAGTTCGGCCGCCTTTGCCTCGGCTTCCGCCATTGCTTGCCTTGTGGTTTTTCTTAGTTCTTGGACTTTCTTGTAAGTAATATTGTTCTCTTGTAAGGCCTGGCAAAACAAAGATTTCCTTTGAGCCGAAGTAAAAGTTGGAAAATTTAGGCAGAAAAAACAGACAGAGCTACTTACCAAGATCATGGACTTCGATGTGGACCGGATTGACTTCATTTCGGTGTTTAATTGCTTTAAGTGGTGCTCCATGTCCTTGGGGAGGCACACACTTTTGGCCAGGTTAAAGGCCAATTGGTGATCTTTTTCAGCCACGACCGAGTCAGTAGCTTTGATGTCTCGGTCGTTGAAGGTCAGCGGCGGAGCCCACTTCGGAGATTCAGCTCGGTCAGTTTGCTCCGGTTGGGGGGAAGGTTGAGGACTTTGGGGGATGGATTCAACCTCATCGACAAGTTGCTGTTCGGTCGATGTAGATCGGGCGCGTTTGGAAGGGCGAGATGAAGAAGGCCGTTGAGAAGGGAGGGCCACAACGGCAGGCTGCGCCTCAATAGTTGGTGGTACTTCGGCTCTGGTTGTTGCGGTCAGAAGGGCCCTAACTCTGCTTTTCTTTGCCATCTCTTCTTCAGCAGTTAATGGGACAAGTCGTATTTCGGGTAAGGTTGGGTCCGGTTCTGGTGCTTCCTCAAGAAGGAAATCGGTTACTCTTGCTTTTCGGCGACCGCTATACCGATAGGTCGGCTCAAAGTTTAGAAGCTTAGCCCAACTCCTTTCTTGACACCGTAGTGCGGCTCGCAAAATCGCAAGGTTGGGATAGCTATATAGGGAACGGAGGTGGGCGAAATTTGCAAAAGGAGAACTGTTAGTTCGGTTAATTGACTAAAAAAACCGAAATAAAATACAAGGAAGAGGACCGAAGTCATATTACCGGGCTCCCCCTTTTACCAATTTATAGGCCGACCAGGAATTTGGGCTTGAAAATCCTCAAAGTTCCCAGAGACCCAGAAAAAATCATCATCATTAAGGTCTTTGTCCGGTGTGTGCTTAACTATCTTCTCTCGGCGGCGGCGAATCCTAAGGTAATAGACCCACCCAGCATCTTTTGAGCCGATGGAGTATTGGTGGAAAATTTCGGCCAGACCAAGGTTTAGTCTGGTTTGATGGTTTAGTGCGGCTATTCCCATTATAATGCGGTATGTATTGGTGGACAGTTGGGTGGGGCATAACCTAGTCTGCCTAAGAAATTCACAGATCAATGGTTGGACAGGAAACCGTAGTCCGGTTTCTATTATGGATTGAAGGGTAAAAGGGACGAAGCCTTCTTTTTCCCACGGAATAACATCTTTTTTAGCCAACATCAGATGGACGTCATCAGCAATTTGGTAGTCTTTCCTAAATTTGGCCATGCCACCAGGGGTCTCAACTAGATACCTATACTTACCCATCTGATGTATAATTTACTTATAATTTATATCGGTGCAAAAATCGTGCTCAGTAGCTCGGTTGAGCGCACGCAGGAGTGCCTGGGTAACCTAAGTCTGCAAAGTAAAAAACACAGGGGGTTAAAGCACTGATCAACGGACCGTGCTACAATTTAAAAGCAAGGTATAAAAGCCCTATTCGGCCTCAAAAAACTGGTTCTATCTCGGTTCATCAAAAGGTTTGGTAGCTCGGTTTGAGCAGTTTGCTCGGTAGACCGGTTTAACGTCTAGGGGCAGCTTTCTGAGTTCGGTCTAAAAAACTAAGAAAGCTGGTTTAGCCCCAAGGCCTAAATCGGTTGCAGTATGAATAAAGTTACTTCGGTTAAGCCTCTGGGGGCGGCTTTCTGAGTTCGGTTTAGGAACTAAGAAAGCCTGCTTGGCCCCAAAAGCTTAGTTCGGTTGAAAACCGAGGTTCCTAGTTTGATATATTCAAAACTCGGTGATCTTATTTCGGCTAAAGTGAGTCAGGCTCTGGTAACTTTTTGAAACTTTCAAGTTCTAGTTCGGTTATTGACTACGGTGATCTACCTATGTAATGCAAACAGGATCCTAGTTCGGTTGCTACCTAATTTTGGATCTAAGGCAAGTTTTTTACAGAAGTTCATACACGTATGAGCTCTACTGGTTTTTTCATAAAAATACAGGAGCAAAAGCAACAAATGAAAGAAAGTATTTGCAAAAAGCATACAAAACAAAACTATACAAATGATGAAGCAGACAAAGAGAAAGAAGGATAGGCTTGCTTACCCGAATAAGAAGGAAGCCTGGAAATGAAGGCAGTAGCAGCAATGGAGGCACGAACACAGCAAGCTCAAAACTCAGGTGCTCAAGGAACAAGGGGGAGAAGAATGTGAATGTTCAAGAATGAGAAGAATGTTTTGTGAAATGAGAGAGAGGGAAAAGAAAAGGGAAGAAGCGGGAACTGTTGAAAAATTACGAAACACGAAGACGGCGTTGACAGCTGTCTTCTACGAATGGGAGCATGCCACGTGTATACGGAAAGGGAAGCGTTACAGTCGTGACTGAAGAGACGTTTTGACCGAACAAAGTGAAGCCCGAAGTAAAGTTAGCTCGGCTGGAGAGGCTAACGGTTTTTTTTTTAGCTCGGTTGGAAAGGCTTGATAACTTCAGCTCGGTTGGACTGGTAATCCCAAATCATGCTGTGCAGATGGAATTAAGGGGCAATTGAAAGGGTAATTTTTGGAGAAATTGGACCGAGCTGTGAGATGGACTTTATGGCCCAAAGTGTGAAGGACTCAGTAAAAGGCCGCAATGATATTCCGGTCCAGAAGAAGCATAGTTACTCCGGCCCAGGAGAGGTATGGTTACTCCGGTTTAGGAGAGGTGTAATTGCTTCGGCCCTAGATGGTATAAAGCTACTCCGGTCTGGAGGTAACTTGATGTTAGTCCGGCCTCACGGTTAGTTCATAACTAGAGTTAGTCCGGTCTCGGAGTTAATCCGGTCGCGGTGTATTGTGGTTAGATCGGCCAGAGCTTGCTACTCAGAAGCTTGGTCTAAACGCATCATGGTTGAACGGGGGAAAGCCGAGATAAGGAGTTGGAGGAGAAAACTGAGCTAAGGATAGTTCGGTCTTCTCTGTGGCTCAGCATAGCCAGTGTTACTTCAGTCAAATGGTGATTCGGCCATGGAGAAAACCATCTCACTTGGTTTAAGCAGTGGGGGAGGGTGTAAAAGGATAAGCATTATCCTTAGGAGTATGAATCCTAGGAGGACTCTGCATGGAGAAATACAAGTCTTACTAGGATTGTGCCACGGGAAACTTATAAAAGCTCACAAACATCACCTTGGAGGAGGTAATTGAACACAATTTTTTCTGAGAACATAGAGCTTTGTCTATTTGTCAAGTTTTCTGACTTAGGCATCGGAGGGGTTTCCGGCACACACCCGCCGGCTAGCTCACGTTTGTGTTTTCAGGTAACAAAGCGACGTCGTACGGAGGAACGTGGACTTGGTCAACAGGATTATATGAGGAGAATTATTTCCTCCCCGTACATCTTTTGTTCTTAAAGATAATTTCGCACGAGTAAAATTGAAATAACAAAAAAATCTCAAATAAAGAGTGTAAAGAGATAAATGCATTGAGTAGAATTTCCCGTGTCCGTATATACCAAGATGGTGAAGAAGCCAGCAAAGGTACGTGGGGGAGCTTTTATTTGCATATCACACTTTATTCAGTTCATATTATTTGTCATTTGGATGTCAAGTTCTAAATAAAAATTAATTATTCAAATATCAATTATCAAACAGTATTTTCGTTTAAAAATTGAAAATTTTTGTAATATGCGAATAAAGCCTCCAACATGTATAAACATGAGTAAAAAAAAGAAGAAGAGTAAGAGCAATGTGAACTTATGGTATCTGCCCTCAATTTTCAAGATTTACATCTATGTGTGAAGTAAAAGTCACAGCTCACAATTCCCCCAATGACTTTCTTTTCAATTCAATTTTGTAGTTTTGAAATATGGACTTTAATTGTCCCCCCTCTGATTGTTTTTTTCCTTTTTTTTTCACCTTTTACTTTGCAAAATACACACGAAATTATTTTTGATAAACTGTTTTCGGTGAACGGTTGTAAAAATAATATACTTCCTAAGAAAAGAAGAGAAAAAAAATTCAAATTTCCAAAATGTAGAGAGTTCTCAAAACTTTATTTTCTTCCCAGAAAAATAAATAAAATAAAATACAAACGTGATACAACCAAAATAAAAGAAAATTCATAACAATCAAAAAATGGAAAAAAAAAAAAAAAAAAAGAAAAGAAAAGAAAAGAAGAAGGTAATAGAAGAAAGGAAAGAATTTCTATTCCCTTGAATATTAACTTCTAAACAAAAATCAAATGTTCAGATTTCAACTTTCGTACAAAAATCAAAAATCAACTGTTCTGATATTTAACTCTTCTGTTAATATCCGAACAATTGATTTTTATTCAAAAATTGATATCCAAACAGCAAAATAGTGTGAACTGAAAATTTGTAGTGTACAAATAAAACCCTCCTAAAAGGGAAATAAAACGAAAGAAAGAAAAAAGAGGCCACTCATATCCTGTATCTTTCACCTTTCTATGGCAGCAGAATGTATCACTTCCTCATCCTCTGTAATCAGTGCAAGTATATCCTTCAAATCTCCCACTAAAAAACGCGGCAAAAACTGCGATTATCAAAGTTATTGACCTTCATCTGCGATTTACAATATATTGCACCCTGAGATTTGGGCTGTAATGTTCAGTGCAATGAAAACAAACATGGGCACATACATTTCCGGAACTAAAACAAAAACAAAAACAAAAACAAAATTCAGACAACAGTTTGAATAACATAACAGAGATTGACCCAAGAAACCAACACATAAAAAAGAGTTTTGGGCAGCAGTTGTATTCACAATATTGGTCTCTGTACAGAATTTCATTTCATGTGGCTGACGAAGAAGGTTCACCTTTTGAGGGGCTTATAGAGGACAACGGTTACGTACTTGGATTGGAACCTATGGGTTAGACCAAGAGCAACTACAGACTGAGATGCCCATCCCTTTTCTATGAAGAGGTGGTTAAGCACAACATGTTGGGCCTTTGAAGAAGAAGATGACGACGATGAAGAAGCTTCATCTGAATTTTGTGCACCAAGGACGGATAGATGTAGTTGGGGTGGAACTACAACTGGCTCCTTTGCAAAATCTTCATCTCCGGGAAAACCTTGACTGTAGCTGGAGTCTGGTGATGGTGGGGCCTCAAACTCTGCAACACCTTCAAGGTTCTCTGGCACATATCCCTGCATGAGAGAGAACAAAACATGAAGTTTGTAAAAGGGTAAGTTACACTGGCCTGCGCTCACAAATGAAGAAATTACGGTTACCCTCGAAGTTCGTGAAAAGTACACCGACCACCCCTCCAACAACTAAGAGGCAAACAGTGTTAACTGGGGAGGTGAAATGACCCTTTTTGGCTCTTGAGATATCTTTTATTCGTTATTGTCAAATGGAAAAACCTCACATCTGATATGAACTTGCAAAAATGCACTTCACATACACCATCTCCCTCAAATACCTCTCCAATGCCACCTCTCTCTCTCTCTCTCTCCCTCTCTCTCTCTCTCCACACACCAAAGACCATCACAACCTCCCTCTCCTTCTCAGACTACCACTATAGCCACTGATCGGCACTGCACTGCCACCCTCTCTCTCTCATTGTTGCCACCAATCAACATCAGTCCCCCAAAACCCCTTTCACTGCGCTCGCTTCTTCACCATCACCGTTGGTGGCCAAAACAACATATAAACACCCACCCACACCTCGAAGAAATTGGTATGTGAGACAATGGAATGTATATTTATATGCATATAGTTAAATATTGGATGTATAGGTACAATTTTGGTGGTGGCATATGTGTGTGGATTGGAGTGGTTTGGGTGACGGCAGGGGTTGATTTGGTGGTGGTGTGGACTTTGGGGGTGATTTGGGTGGCGGTGATCATTGTTGTCTTGGTGGTCGTGGAGACTGGGGGTTGGTTTGGGTGGCTGTTGGAGGTTGATTTGGTAGTCGTGGATTTCAGGTCATGGTGGAGTCACTGCTACATAGGAGGTGGTGGAGATTAGGGTGGCCTGGGTGGTGATGGAGTCACTGTGTATGTGAAATGCAAATCCAAACGAAATGAGAATTATGGGCATTTTACTCAAAAATATTTTTCCTATGCATACATAGGAATTTTAAGATTTCATATGAGTGCACTAAAGGCAAAATAGGCAATTAAATAAATAAAATTGATGTCATTATCATATTCAGTTTTGTCATTAATAGTTCTCTAATGGCTTGGGACTAGGTTTTATGCCAATATAAATCTAAATCTAAATCTCTGGGAAGCACAGCGTACCTTTTGCAAACTTCGAGGGGCTGGACCCTAAACCCTCAGGTAGTAATTGGTTCATTGGAATGAATGTGGAATGGAATGATTATCCAAATAGAATATATGAGTTTGGCTCACTAAAAAAAAGATATAAAATGCATTGCAAACGGAATTATCATTAACCATTGTAAGACAATGATCATTCCAATCCATTTCACTTTCATTCTAGTAAACCAAACACTACCTTGAAGATAATAGCAAAGCAGAGGGAGCAAGGAAGCAAGCTTCTCTTTGATTAGAGACCGACACATGTATACAGTAGAAATATCCTAACAATGAAAGAATGGTATCTGCAGGTTAATTTAAGTTATAAGTAGAGAATAAAGTTAAAACAGAGGTAATCACTAGTTCCATTATGTTGATGTGACAGTGCCCCACTTAGTCGGCAGCTACTTGGCGTGCATACAGCCCAAAAGGGGGTCCAGGAGATGCAAACACGTGACATATTCTATTATGCCAGCCACTGTGCTAACCTAACTTTTTCTACAAGTTATTAGTATCAACTGTTTTCTAGGAAAAAAAAATAAAAAAAAGACATTAATATGAGATTATGTACTGCTTGACCATATTGAACTTTCCCACAAAACAATTCGTCATTAAGCAGAAAGCATATGTGGTGATTGGTAGGTACAAGTCCAATATACAAAGCAAGAATTGTTGCCAAAGGGTTTACTCAGACTTTTGGCGTTGACTATATCAGGAGACTTTTGACCCTGTGGCAAAGACAAATTTCATTTGTACCCATTATTTTCTATGCAGCTAATTTGCATTGGCTATTAGAAACTAGATGTGAAGAATTCATTCTGTCATGGTAATTTGGGGAAAAAAAGTATATATAGATGTGCCACCAAGATTCTCATCTCACTCTACAATTGGAAAGGTTTGTAGGTTGAAGAAGGCCCTTTATAGGTTGAAAGAGCCTCTCCAAACTTGGTTTGACACGTTCCTTACAGCTATGCTGAGGTTTGGGTACAAGAAAAGCAATGTAGATCGCACAAAGCTTGTTGAATGAGTCAAAGACAAAATTATAGTTCTTATTGTATATGTGGATGACATATTGGTGACAAGCAATGGTATAAAATAAATGCCTCAACTCAAGGCGAAGATAGCTAAGGAATTTGATATCAACCGTCTTGGTCCTTTCATAAGGTTGAAATTGCCAAATCAGATGAGGGGGTTTTCATTTCTCCAAGGAAGTACATTATTGATCTTCTTCATGAAACATACATGTTGAGTAGTAAAGCCAGTAGATTCACCAAATCAGGCCAATCATTCCCTTAGCAGTAGTGTTAGTGATTCTATATAAGGAGAGGTACCAAAGTCTTATAAGGAGACTCATATATTTGTTCCATATTTGACCAAACATTACATGTGTAGTGGGGGTTGTCACTCAATTTATGTATGATCCTCGTTCAGCGCATCTAGATGCCTCTACACAATTTTGTGATATCTCCAGTCAACTTCTAAGAAAAGGATCCTGTTCTCTAACCATGGTCACTTAAGATTTGAAGCAATTACTGATGCAAATAGGGCAGGCTCAGTTGATGATAGAGGACCTACTTTAAGCTATTGCACCTTTGTAAGAGAAATTTTGTCAATCTTTGCAACAAGAAATAGAGTGGTGGCTAGATCCAATGTAGATGTAGAATACAGGGTTATGGTTCATGGTAGTAGTGAGATTATGTAGCTCCACACTTCACTAGGAGACCTAGGAGTTTATTGTGGTGAACTCATGAAATTGTATTATGACAACCAAGCTGCCATTAATATTGTATATAATCTAGTTTAGTATGATCGAACCAAACATATTAACCTTGACTGACACTTTATCAAGAGAAGCTTAATAAGGGATTAATTTGTATGCCTATCGTGAAATAAGATCAATTAGCTGATGTTTTCATTAAAGATCTTAGTAGTAAGATTTTTTACCCCACTGTTTACAAGTTGGACATGAGAGATATTTTTGCATCAACTTAAAAGGGAGGTGCAATGTGTTATGTATTTATGTTTTAATTATTTGTTGGTAGCCTTACAAGTATTTGTGTACTTTGGACTACTTCAATACAACACATGGTTTTATAAAAAAGAACCCTAATTTTGGGGTGTGTATTTGCATTAACTGTACATTGCTTCTCCTTTCTCTTCTTCAATTCGTCTAATGTGAATCCAACTAGTTGATAAATTCAAAGATTACTTTACACTTCGCACCTAATTTGTCGCAACCTTTACTGACTAATACCTAACCATCACCTAAGAAAATAATTACACTAGACTAGCTATACATAAATAAACCAAACCAAACCAAACCTTGAGTCCCATCAAATGGGGTCGATTACCTAAATCATTCTTCTCTACTCAACTCTATCACCAGCCATCTAGTTAGTCAAATTAAGGAGATTCATATCTCTATCTACTACACTCACCCATGTCAATCTATGTCTACCCTTTCCCCTAACACTTCCATCTACTGTCACTGTATCACATCTCTTCGCTATTGCCTCTGTTGGTCTCCATTGCATATGACCAAACCATTTCAATCTATTCTCTCTCAACTTATCTTCTATTAGTGCTACTCTTAGCTATTCACAAATATACTCATTTTTGTCTTTTCTAGTCTTGCCACACATCCACCTTAGCATCCTCATTTTAACAACACTCATCTTATCTACATATTGTTTCTTAGTCGCCCAACATTCCGTCCCATACAACATCACTGGTCTAATAGCCGTTCTATAGAACTTTCTTTTTAGTCTAGTGGGTACTCGTTTATCACACCAGTGTTTTTAAAGGCTCAAGGCGCACTAAGGCGCCGAAGGTCTCTTGGAGCCTAGGCGCAAGGCGCAAGGCGAAGCGCGGGCTTTATTGAAGTAAGGCGCACAGTATTCGTAAAAAATAGAAAAATTAATATAGACTAATCATTCATAGTAGTAAAACAATTTTTAAAAAAATCAAAAGTAATCAAGATTCAAGACAAAATATAGAATAATTCTCAAAGCCATGAAAGTGCATATTACATAACATCCCAATTTTCAAAGATCAAATAATCCACATTCAATAAAATAAAAACATAAACACTAAACATCCAAAACATAAATATCCAACAAATATTAATATATGTCTTAACACTTAAAAACATCAATATCAAAAGAAAGGGTAGGTTAGGTCGGTGTTAGTCAATCATCATCCTCAACATCAATGGCAAGCAAACTATCATCTTCTTCTCCATCAGTTGATTTGTATCCCTCAACATCTTCCTCCTCTGTGTCATCTGAGCCCGCTTCCTCTTCATCTATTAATTAAAGTGGAGTCAATGTTGATGATTTAGATATCCTCGGTTGTGCCTTTGAGCGTGAACTTGTTGCTCTACTTGCATGGCTACTTTCTTCTACTCCAGAAGCTCTAGCAACAGTGGCCCACGTCAAGCCATCATCATCATCAAAAACAGGCTCATTATCTTCATCTGATTCTCCATCCATCCTCCCAAGCAACCACTCATTGCTTTCATCAATATTTTGCAAAGATATGGGATCAAGAGTGTTGCGCATGTCATACCTAAATCTCAATGTTCTATTGTATTTGACATACACTAAATCATTGAGGCGTTCCAATCTATTTCTTTTCTTGCTATGAAGCTGCAAGTATTAAAAAGATATTAAATTCTATATAATGAGAATAAAAAATATTTGAATTCAACAAAAAATTAGTTAGAATGTTAAATACTAACATGTTCGAATACACTCTAATTTCGTTCACAACCCGATGAACTACATGTTAGGCTAAGGACTTTTATAGCAAAAGTTTGCAAGTTTGGAGTATAAGAACCATATGATGGCCACCAATCAGCTGCGATAATCCACTAGTTAGAAATAATTGTTACCAAGTATTAAGTTTTACTAAAAATAAACTCTATGAGTCTATAATATATTACCTGGTGCTCTTGTATTTCCTTGCCTAATCGCAACAGCCTTGTCAAAAAGACTCTCAGCCTTCATATAAATACTCATCTCATTAGTGATCAAATCTTGAACAGTGACATCCGGGACCAACCTTTGCATGCATTCATAAAACCCATTCATCACTTCATGATCTCTTTGCACCTCTAACGCTTTTGGGTAAAAGAATTCTGGGTTAAGAAAATGCGCAGCTGCATGTAAAGGTCGATGCAATTGGACATCCCATCTTTTGTCAATGATTTCGAAGATTTCATTATACTTCTCTTCTTTATGATCAAATGAACTTGCAATGCATTCTTTTGCCCTATCCATTGCCTCATAAATGTATCCCCTGGGAGGTTTCTTCTCGGTATCAACCAATCTAAGCACTTTGACAAGAGAACCCGAGACCTTAAGGGCAAACACAACAGTATTCCAAAATGAAGGCATCAACAAAGTTTGTGCCATTCTTTTACCTTGTGGCTCCTTTGCCCATTTGCTTGAGGTCCAGTCTTCGGAGGTGACCATCTTTCTCAAATTGTTTTTTTGTTGATGCCTCCTAGACAAAGTCAAAAAAACGGTTGCAAATCTAGTTTTTGCAAGCTTGATCAAATTCTTCAAATTTGTATAGTGCCTCATCATGTTTAGCAACGTAGGCCGATTGTGAATGTAGCCATGTACTGCAATACCCCTTTCAAATGTCTTTTTCAGTCTAGGTATCTTGAAAATGTCTTCTAACATCAAGTCCAAACAATGAGCAGCACATGGTGTCCAATACAAGTGTTCATACTTAGCTTCCAAAAACCTCCCTATAATGTAACAATAATGAAGAATTATTATTTTCAAGTTTTTAAATTTTAAATACAAAACAAACTATGAGTAAACAATTTTGATGTAAGGAATGAGGAAATATTCTTACCCGCCAACACATTAGCTGCAGCGCTATCAGTGATAACTTGCACGACATTCTCTTTTCCAACTTTCTCCACAAACTTGTCTAGTAATTCAAATAGCTTTTGCCCATCCTTTGAATAGCTAGAAGCATCAACCGACTCAACAAACATGGTTCCTCTTGGACAATTAACTAAAAAATTAATCAATATCCTTCCTCTCTTATCAGTCCAACCATCAGCCATTATGGAACACCCGTATTTTGCACAATCCTCTTTATGATACTTCATCAAATCTTCAGTATGTTTCACTTCTTTTTTGAGTTGGGTAACCCGCACTTCATGGTAAGTCGGTGGCTTCATACCAGGACCATATTGGCCAATGGCTTCAATCATTGGTCCAAAACTCTCATAATTTACGGCATTGAAAGGGATACCAGCATCATACATCCACCTTGCAAATCTTTGCAGTGCCCGAGCTCTCATTTCTTTTTTGTAAGGGTCATTTGCATCAATTTTTGTTTGTTTCCCTTTTGCTTGGTCTCTTCGATTTTTCACCATTGATTCAGGATTGAGTGTGAAGTAAACATCCATAGGCCCTTTTCTCTTTGGCATTTTTGATTTGGATTTGGATTTAGATGAACCTTGGCTACTACTTGTTAACTTGCAGTGTTGATTGACATTGATCTCAACAACATCATCATCTTCATCCTCATCTTCCATGTCCATGTCATCAAAATCAGGCAACATGCTCATTTCTTCTTTTTGTGTCTTTTTTTTGGACTTGAACTCTCTAATCTCTTCTCTTACATGAGAAGGACACTTCGGGCAAGCAGTAACATTCCTATAACCTCCCGCAAGGTGTTGCTTCACCCGATAAACACCTCCATTTGATACTTTACCACAAAAATTACACTCAAACTTGTTTAAATTATTCTCCTCCACCAAATGGGCATATTGCCACGCCGGATCTTTTCTATTACTTTCCGATGTCATTTTCTACTTAGTACTTACTACACAACACAAAAAATAAATAACAGAAAAACAATTTCAGTATAATGAATGTAATGTATGTTATGTGATGAATTAATTAATGTATGTAGTGTATGAATCAATTTCTATTTTTTTAATTAATGATGAATTAATTAATTAATGTACATTACATTCCATTATATTCATTCCTATGTTACATTATTTTTTCAAGAAAAACTTTGACCAATTTATTAATTCATCACATTAATAAATTGATTAACTTATGAATCAATTTATCAATTAATTAATCAACCAATTTTCTATTTTTTTAATCACAACACAATAAATTGATTAATTGATAAATTGATTAATCTTTATTAATCAATTAAATTCTTATTAAATTCTTATTAATCACATTAATCACAACACATACAACACATTAAATTCTTATTAATCACAACACATTAATCTTTTCTAATTAATTAATCAATTTTCTATTTTTTTAATTAACTTATGAATCAATTTATGAATTAATTAATGTTATGATTCAATGTATGTAATGTAATGAATGTATGAATTAATTAACTTATGAATCAATTTTCTATTTTTTTAATTAATGATCAATTAATTAATTTCAGTATAATGATGAATCAATTTCCATATAATCATAATGAATGTAATGTAATGTATCTATTTTTTTTATTTATGTATGTATGAATTAATTTATTTATTTATGTAATAATCATAATGGGCTGAACTGAAGGAAAAACATAAACTCAAATAATTGAAAAAAAAAAAAAAAAAAAAAAGAGAGGACTGAACCTGCGAAGCCGAAGGAAAAAAAAGAAAAGGAAAAAAAAAAGAAAAAAAAAAAATGAAAGTCGAACGACCAGTGTCAAAGACGAAGAAGAAGGAGAAGGGGAGAGAGAGTCGAACCTATGAAGCCGAAGTCGATCCAGTGTCGCAGTCGAAGTCCAGCTCTTGTGTCGCAGTCCCAGACCAAGTCTAGCTCCAGCAGCTCGAAGTTGATTGCGAGGCGAAAGAGGGAGAGACGACTTCGATTAGGGTTAATCTGAGAGCTCATATGGTACATGAGTTCTGATCCTCTGTGATTACGAGCCATTCGAAAGGTTCATCTGAGTCGAATCTAAGTCGTTAGATCAGATCTACAGATTAAACGCTCAGTCGCGCCTAGGCGAGGGCCTTGCACCTCTCTCGCCTTGCTAAAGTCGCGGCTAAGGCGCTCGCCTGGGTCAAGCCGCCTCGCCTGGTACCTGTACAGGCGCAGATGGTGCGCCTCGACTCGCCTTGCGCCTAGGCGTGCGCCTAGGCACGACTTTGACAACACTGTATCACACAGTACCCCAAATGCACTCCTCCATTTAAGCCACCCTGCTTTAATTCTATGAACCACATTCGCTCCAATCTCTCCAACTGTTATGATAATCGATCATAAACAACGAAAATGTTTATTCTTAGGTAGTTCTTGATTCTCAATCTTCATTTTTCCATTGCTTCCATTGTGACCATTACTAAAATCACAGTCCATGTACTCTGTCTTAGTTCTGCTTATTCTAAATCCTTTAGATTCAAGTGCTTCTCTCCAAGTCTCCAACTTAGTGTTAACGTCTTTTCTATTCTCATCCACTAACATGATATCATTTGCAAAAAGCATATACCATGGCAAAATGGGGGAAAAAAAATTGACAACAAAAAGAAGAAACACAGGCATGACTTTCATTATCAGGTCAAACAAGTCAATGTAACATAGACAAACACGAGATCAGTATGTACAACATCGACAATCTTTCCACCAGCTGCAAAGACAACTAACAAGGAAGATTCAGAAAACATGGACGAAATGCAAACTCTACCAAATTGCTTAGAATTCTCAATGCTCTCATGGAACAATTACAGATTGGAAAAAAAAAAAAAAAGGGGATAAAAATATAAACATAGATCTGTGATGAGATAAATGACTGAGATTAGAATAGAGGAAAGAAATGGCTAAGAGAAAAAATTTGTTAGGTGTTAGGGTAGTTATGTAATTTGTGTCTAGCTACTATTATTATAAATAGTTGTAACTTGTATGTAAGGGGAGAACACTATGTTTTTAGTTCAATAATATTTATGTAGCCATTTTCTCTCTCTCATTCTTCAACTTCTTCATCTATATATTCAACATGGCATCAGAGCTACATCCCCTCCTTGAAAATTGTTCCTTTCGTTTTTCTGTTTTTCACTTGTATCAGTCGTTATTTAGGATCGATTATCACAACAGCTGGGGAGATTAGAGCATATGTGATCCATAGAATTAAGGCGGGGTGGCTTAAGTGAAGAAGTGCGTCTGGAGTACTGTGCGATAAACGAGTACCCACTACATTAAAAGGAAAGTTCTATAGAACGGCTATTATACCAGCAATGTTATACGAGACAAAATGTTGGGCAACTAAGAAACATGTAGATAAGATGAGCGTTGTTAAGATTATGCTAAAATGTATATGTGACAAGACTAGAAAAGACAGTTAGGAATGAGTATCTTCGTGAATGGGTAAGAGTAGTACCAATAGAAGACAAGCTGAGAGAAAATAGATTAAGATGGTTTGGTCATATATAACGGAGACTTATGAAGTATAGACACCTCTCTGGAGGTCACATACAAGAATCTCCTTAATTTGACTAATCAAATGACCTTTGATAGAGTCGAGTAAAAAATAAAGATTCATGTAGCCAACCCCATTTAATGAGACTTGAGGCTTGGTTTGGCTTGGTTTGGTATCAGTCGTTTAAAAAAAAAAAAAAAAAAAAAAAAATCTAGTTTGCTCAAAATTTAATGCGTTTGACCCTATAATTTTCTTGTAATTTTTTACATTTGATTGGTTTTTCAATTTTTTCGATTTTTTATCAAAACTGGGTGATTTTTTAAAAGTCTCTACTTGAGCCCTTTTTGGCTGGATTTTTCCCTCCCCTTCTCTTCATTGGGAGTCAACTAGAACCCTAGAGGGGTTTGTTGGTCATGTTTTGAGGTTTTTTGGTACTTCCTTTGGGTTTTTCTGAGTCTTGGATGGTCTGCTTCAGTTTTCTTGCATCAAGTTGATATGGATACTTTGTTCTGGGGTAATTTTGCACTGTTTCATACTCTGAAGCTGAGTTGTGTTGGTTGGGTGTTTTCTAGATTTGTTTGATATCCTACTAGTGTTTTTGCACCTTCTTTCTCTCATCACATGGCTGAAAGCAAGGGTCAGGCATCTAAGGACTAGGTAGAGAGTGGGCTGAGTCATGGTATGACTCTTGGTGATAATCCTGCTCTCCAAATTAGTCCCGTCAAGCTTAATGGTACCAATTACTGGTCTCATTCTTGCAGTCTTGTTATTGCCGCCCGTCATTTGACTGGCTATGTCACTGATAGCATCAAGCAACCTGATGCAGATGAAGCTTTGTCCACTCAATGGATTTCTGAGAATGCTTTAGTTATGACTTGGCTAATCAACTCTATGGAGCCTACCATTAATCGGACTTTTCTCTTATTGGATACTACCCACAAGATTTGGACAGCTGCAACTCAAATGTATTCTCAAAAGGGTAATGATGCACAAGCCTATGAGTTGAGAAAAAAGATGCATCAGGTCTATGAGTTGAGAAAGAAGATTAGGGGCTTAGATCAGAAGGATCGCTCTCTTGCAGTAAACTATGCTAAGTTGAGTGGCTTGTGGCAGGAACTTGATTACTACTAGAGTTTCCAGGCTATTTGTTCCAAAGATGCCACTATGTTTCAGTAGTCTGTGGAAAAGGAGCATGTTTTTGACTTCCTTATGGGCTTGAATTTGGAGTACGATTAGATTCGTGTTCAAGTGTTAGGTTGCTCTCTGTTTCCCACCTTGCGTGAGACTTATGCTCTTGTTCAGCAGGAGGAGAGTCGATGTAGTGTCATGGTGCATACCCTTATTCAGCATCGGTCTGCGTTGGTTATAGCTCCTAAGTCCCGTGATACCCAGCTTAGTCAACCTCAGGTTGGTAGTAAAGGTCCCTTGGTTGATAGAGATCGGCTTAAATGTGATTATTGTAGAAAGGACAGACATGATAGGGAGCACTGTTGGAAGTTGCATGGTCGTCCTACTTGAGGCTGTGTTGTGGTAGTAGTGTTCATCCTCAAGCTCGTGTTTCAGAGATTACTACTAGTGCCCCCAATGATATTGGTTCTATTTCTTACGATGAGCTCCACACGCTCAGACGTTTGATGGCTCGATTTGATTCTTCATCTACCTTAACTCCCTTTACTTCTTCCAACTTTACTCACACAGGTATTTATGCTAGTACACTTAGTACATCTTCGTCGTCTCCTTGGATTATTAATTTCGATGCTACCGATCACACGACAAGTGCCTCTAGTCTTATTCTCTTCTTATTCTCCATATTCTGGGTGAGATAAGGTTAGGGTTGCCGATGGCACTTTATCCTCTATCTTCGGCCACGGTTCAATTCATTGTTCCTCTTTACAATCTCTTTCATCTATTCTTCATGTCTCTAATTTTTCCACTAACTTACTTTCTATTAGTAGCCTTACTACTGCTCTGAATTGCTCTATAACCTTTTTTCCTACTCATTGTGTCTTTCAAGAACTAGCTATAGGGAAAATGATTGGCTGTAGTGGTAGAGCACAAGGTGAACTATACTTCATAGATGTTGTTCCTCCTGCATTACTTTTGTCCTCTCAGGCTCTTCAATGCACTACCGACTCCTCTCTTCATCTCCTTCATCAATGGCATCATCGTTTGGGTCATCCTTCCTTTAGTATTTTAGAGAAGCTTTTTCCTTCATTATTCGAGATTAGCCTAGGAATAATTTTGTTTGTGATGCTTGTGAGCTTTCTAAGTATAAACGTACTTTTTATCCTTTAATTAATAAAAGTACTTTTCCTTTTATACTTATTCATACTGATGAGGGGGGGCCCTCCCTTGTGGATTCTACTTCTGGTTATTGGTGGTTTGTTACTTTTATTGATTGTTATTTCCGTGTGATTTGGATTTATTTACATCGAACTAAAAATGAGGTTTTCTTGTGCTTCCAAATTTTTCATAAAATGGTGTCTAATCTCTTTAATGCTACCATCAAAAATTTTCGGAGTAATAATGGGACTAAGTATGTTGATGGAGATTTTCAGACATACCTTGAGGAGCAAGGCATTCTTTATTAAGCACTCCTGAGCAGAATGAAGTTGATGAACGCAAGAATGGCTACTTACTTTATTAACCATATGCCCTCTAGTATCCTCCACTTTTAAATTCCTCTTGAACTTTTTTTTGCGACTTACCCACTGCTTCTCTTCCTCCTCCAGTTTTTGGGAGTGTCTGCTCTATTCATCTGCAACCTTGTACTCGTGGGAAGCTTGATCCTAAGGCTGTTCATTATGTCTTTATTGGCTACTGCCACTCAGAAGGGCTACAAATGCTATGACCCTCACACTTGTGAGGCATATGCTAGTATAGATGTCACCTTCCATGAATTTGAGTCCTTTTTTTACCTGTCCTCCGCTATCTCCTCAAGGGAAGAGTGTTACGGATGATATTACAGATGAAGCGATGTCATATCAGCATGAGTTGTCCTTTTTCCTTCCTAGTCAGTGGACTGTTATTTGTGGTGAGAGGAAACCCAAGAGTTCTGTTGATGAGGAGCCTGACATCGGTGGTCGTTTGGATAGGGTTGAACTTAAGACTTATTCCCGGCGTCAGAAAGAGCAAATTTCTCCTATAACACCAAGTCAATCATCATCCCTCATGCCAATTCTACATCCAATTTCCACCGACTCTACAGATAATGATCCTCAACCTAATTCTTCACCAGTTGGTGATAGACCTCTTGTTAATGATTTGAGTCTTCCTATTGCTCTTAGAAAGGGGTTTAGAGCATGTACTCAACACCCCATTTCTAAATTTGTGTTATATGATTTATTATCTTCTACATATCGTGCATTCGTTTCTTCTATGTCTTCTGTGTATCTAGCAAGATTGGAAAGAAGCTATCAATGATCCTATATGTGAAAGGTAGCTATGGTAAAAGAGATGCAAGCTTTGAACAAGAATAACACTGGGGAGTTGGTTTCTCTTTCTAATGGAAAAAAACCAATATGGTGTAAGTGGGTGTTCACCATTAAGCAAAAAGCAGATAGGACAATTGAACGGTACAAAGCAAGACTAGTGGCCAAGGGATCTACCCAGACATATGGAATTGACTATCAAGAAACTTTTTTCCCTTTAGCGAAAATGAATTCTATTCGAGCTATTCTTTCATGTGCTGCTAACTTGGGATGGCCTTTACAATAACTGGATGTGAAGAATGCCTTTCTTCATGATGGTTTGGAGGAGGTGTATATGGATGTACCTCTAGGATTCTCATCTCAGTCTGTAATTGAAGAAGTTTGTAGGTTGAAGAATGCTTTATATAATTTGAAATAGTCCCCTCAAGCCTAGTTTGGCAGATTTCTAAAAGCTATGTTAAGGCTTGGGTATAAGCAAAGCAATGCAGATCACACCATGATTGTCAAACACAATGCAAATAATATAACAATGCTTATTGTATTTGTGAATGACATAGTGGTAACAGGTAATGACGAGAAAGAAGTGACACATCTTAAGACGCAGTTAGCCAAGGAATTTGAGATCAAAGACTTGGGCCCGTTGAGGTATTTTCTTAGGATTGAAGTTGCCAAGTCAGACAAAGGCATCTTTATTTTTCAAAGGAAGTACATTCTAGATCTTCTTGAGGAAATTGACATGTTGGGGTGTAATAGCTGATTCGCCGATTAAGACTAATCATCAACTTTGCAGTGGTGTTGGTGATCTTGTGGAAAAGGAAAGTACTAGAGACTTTTGAGAAGACTTATATATCTATCCCACATTCGTCCAGATATCGTTTATGTGGTCGGATAGTGAGTCAGTTTATGCATGATCCTTGTGCAACCCATTTGGATGCAGGGTATTGCATTTTGAAGTATCTTAAATCCGCTCTTAGAAAAAGAATTTTGTTTTCTAATTATGGTCACTTGAGGTTAAAGACATTCACAGATGCAGATTGAGCAAACTCGATAAATGACAAATGATCTACCTCCGGTTACTATGCTTTTTTAGGGGGGAATTTAGTCACATGACGTAGTAAGAAGCAGGCAATGGTATCCAGATCTAGTGTTGAAGCTTAATACAGAGCTATAGCACATAGTACATGTGAACTGATGTGACTTCAATCCTTGCTGAGTGATATAGGACTTGAATGCAGTGAACCCATGACTCTATATTGCAACAACAAAGTTGCCACAAGTATTGCTCACAATCCTATTCAACATGACAGGACTTAGCATATTGAGATCGACAGACATTTCATTAAGAAGAAATTGAATAAGGGTTTGATATGTATGCCTTTTGTTAAATCTGAAGATCAATTGGCAGATGTATTTACTAAGGGTCTTCGAAGTAAGTTCTTTCACCCCATTTGTTGCAAGTTGGGCATGAGAGACATCTTTGCACCAACTTAAGGGTAGTGTTAAGTGTTAGTGTAGTTATGTAGTTTGTGTCTACCTATTATTATTATAAATAGTTGTGTATGAGGGGAGAACCCTATGTTTTTTGTTCAATAATGTTTCTGCAGCTCTCTCATTCTTCAACTTCTTCATCTATACATTCAACAGAATCACATTTAACAATAACAAATTTCAAGCTATACAAACATCGGGTGTGCATTAAAAGTATACTCACAGCATCCTATCAAATTAGCATGTCATAACAAACAGAAAATACCAGGTAAGAGTCAAAAAACAAAACCTGTATTAAAAAAATAAAAATGAACATGCTCTTCCATATCCATGATTAGAAAATTAAATGTTTATTGACATGCATATCCATCCATCTATCATGTCCCAAAAAAAAAAAGACTATCCTTATCTACTAAGTATCAAGTACAAAATTTATCAACTCCAGTAGAATTTCTTGCAAGAACCATTTCACAATGACTTCTGGAAATGTTACAAGGTTATGGACCTACTTACATTGACATCAAGAAGATTGCAAACAAGGCCCATCTCATCAGCTACAAAAGGAAGATCTGGAATATATCTCCATTCACCATCCACGATGAACTTGTAATGGTATATACCCAATGGCAGAACCAAGAGAATGGAATGATCCTGACCGCATCTTTGCAGCTTTTTCCTGTGAGTAGATGCTATTATGAGTGCTATTTCATAATTTCACTGTATAAAGTGGTATCCCCCACATAATATATGTCAGACTTCTACCATAGGCAATGAATTTTCTATCTATAATGTATTGCTCTCTAGAATGTACTGATGTGTAAATCAATGTAAAAGTGACTAAAGCTCACCTTGTTGTCCAGTTGTCCCAAGATCCTTCTACAGCAATATCATTACCACCATAGTTCCATATTATCAAAGTAGGTACTCCTTGCTCAGGAGGAAGATTAGAAGTCCCCTGAGATTCATTCAGCCGCATTTGATTGAAGAAGGGAGGACCATCATTCGTTTGCAGAGGAGTTATAGGAACCTAAAAATGCAACAAAAACAAGAGGTGTATCAGTTGAGAAGCTAACAACTGGGAAATTGGGAATTACAGCTTTTATTATTCTAATTACTGGTTGATTAATCATTTTTACATGATTCCTAAGTCATGATTTGTAAACATGGTAGTGAAAGGTAGTTAAAAACTTCATTCCATCCAAGTCACATAACATATGCATATTTGACAATTGCAGACGGCATAAAGATAAAGAACTCCTGAGTGGAACATCATGTCCAGATCGCAACATAAGTTATATATCAATAATCAATGTAACAGCCACCATCAAACTTATAGCTCCTCCTGACAGCTCAATAACCATCAGATCTGTGATTCAACTATGAAGAATGTTTGAAACTGGAACTAAGGGAAGATTTCAAAGCTTTATCCAACCAAATCCACAAACTTTGGCTTTTGCATGACGGTTGTAAACATTACTAGCATTCATTGTATTTATATTGTTTGACAAATAAATAATACCGACACAGATCCAAGAGTGTATTGCCTAAGTGAACACAGTAAGACAAATGACAAACATAATGAAACAACTGTTTATATGAAGAAAGACATATAAATAAATAAAAACTTGAGAAACTATGAAAGAAAAGCAACAAAGTAATGATCTGATGACTAGGCGATAAAACGATTACCAACAATGTGTAGAATTATTTTATAAAGGATATTGATTGTAGATATCAATCCATTACTCAAATGTACATAGAATTAACCAAAGAAGGCATTTAATGTTGAAATTGAAATTGAAATTGAACTCCTGACCAGTTTATTTATTAATGTTGGAATTTGGGAATAACAAAATTTCCTAGAAAATTGAACCACATCTAAGATTCTACCCAGGTAAAGAAACATAAAAGTTTTGCTCATCAAATTTTTGAATATACCCATTGTATGAAACAAGATTTTGTACTCCATAAAAGTCAAAAGCAAGATAAGGGCAGCATTTAGCTACCTTTGTATATTTATGTCTAATTTGGTTAAAAAAGAGAATACTTATTCCTACATTCCAAAAATTATATAGACCTATTTTCGTGTTCTCAACTAAGACCTTTTGAAATGTTTATACTCATTAAGATCTGCTCTTTTTATATCGTTCTACGAATATAAATACTGTCATTTGAACCTTCCGAGTATAATGATAGGAAGGCCATATACTGAGAACAAAACAGAACGAATTAAAAAGTACTTTGAAAATGACTCACCAAATTGCTAAAGCCAAATGACCAACTGGGTAAGGGATTCATTCTTTGGAGTTTGTGGAAAAACTTACTGTACTTCTCTTGATGTGTCCTTAGGATTTGTTCAAAAAATATGCCTCAATGGAATAAAATATTCATACCAAAACAACCACAACACAGAAAGGCGAGGGAATAAAGGAAACGGTACTTCTGAAGTACAGTACATGACAGAGGAGAAGTAACTTCCATATCAAACGTGGAGATGGTTATTCAGTTTTTTTAGGTCTCCACAAATGAAATAGGTCTTCACAAATGGATTGTCAATGGCATTTTGACGTTTTAGAGTCAAATCTGATAAGCATTTTTTCAAACACTTCCAACTGTAATTTTAAACATGCCAATCGGCAACCAGCCCCATGAAACACTCAACAAACTAACAAAAGAATCAACTTTGATTAGGTAAACCTAAAGAACATGCTAACCAAATTAAATATGGTCATCTTTGGTTTATTGCATTTGGGCAACTAATGCCCAAAAAAACCAAGTTCATAATTTTATTATATTATTTTAATGACATGCAAATCTATTATATTGACCTAATTGAGTAAGCCACCCCATGAAGTGAGAACATGCACAATCACAATGCATTTGGGCAGGAAACAGGCTTGACATTACCAGGGCACCAGTAGCTATCCTACATTGTTAACCTACAGATTATTAGGCCTCGTTTGGCAAGAGGCTATTTTAGCCAATTAGCCAAAAAGTTACTAAATTAGCCAAAAAGCCAACAACCTATACCAAAAAGTCAAAGATTCTCTTTTCTCTCTACTTTTTGCACATCTTTTCGTAATTAGCCAAAAAGTCATCCCAAACATACAAGTTTTTTTTACCTACTTTTTTAGCCAAATAGCCAAAAAGTTACTAAATTAGCATGTTCCCAAACGAGGCCTTAATATCAACATTCCATTTTGGAGAGAAGTTAAATTCCACCTTATAATTGACCTCCCAAAACCAAGCATATTTTGGATTGGTTTGGGAAGTGGGTTGGCTTTTTGACTTTTTTGGCTATTTTAGCCTGGGCTAAAAAGCTTGGTTTGGGAAAAGTTTTTTGGCTTTTTTAGCTTTTTTTGTGAGAGAAGAGTGTAATGATTACGGGTTGGATGTAATGTTTTGTTTTTTGTGGCTAAAATAGCCTATTTTGTTTTTTGTGACTAAAATAGCCAAAAAAGCCCAATCTATCTCTTCCCAAACAGAGCCACAAAAAAATCAAAATCATGTTTTGATACATACTGTTGGTTAGTTTGTGAATAGAAACATTTTGGAAACATAAGGAAAGCAAAAAAGAAAAGGAAATGTATGAAAATGTGAAACAAAAATTAAAGCCTCTATAAATATTTATAAAGCTCAATAATTTAATAATTAAAGATGTTGAAGTCTACACATCCCGTTACATACAGGGTATATAAATTTCAGGTAAATTCAATGCGAACCAAGAATCATCAAATTAAAGTCTCACAAATCAATGTCATCATGTACAAACGTAAATCATTCTAAATGTGCATAATGTTCTAATGGAATATTGTTTACAATTTTTTTTTTCCTTCCTTTTTTATCAGCAACGAAGAAAATTGTATTAAAGATTGTGTCGAGGGGACACACCCCTTATACAATTAAAAAATAAATAAATAAATAAATAAAAAGAAAAGAAGAAGAAGAAGAAGAAGAAGAAGAAGAAGAATGACCATCCATTATAGAAGCCAAAAAAACCATCCACACCCAAATTACTGAAAAACTTCAATATTGTGCCCTCTTGACAAAAGTGGATGGTTCTCCTTAAACTGCCTCCTCTGATAATGATTTCCATTTGTCTCTACCAATTTTCTAATAGCATCCACAGATGTGATTTTTGGATGGTTCTCCTTAAACTGCCTCCAAGGTACTAACAGTTTCCTAGGTAACATCACTCCTCCAGAATGGGACTGCTCACGCAAACACCCAACCTTATCCTTCTCACCACACAGCATTCCGACACACCCATGTCCGTCAAATTTCAACAATTGCCATTATTTATCACCAAAAAAAATAAAAATAAAAAATTGTCACTATTTTCTCAACCACCAAAGCACTAATAAAAATACTCTTTTTTTTTTAATTTTTTTTTTATCTCTTTCAAAAAAGACAAGCAAATATACTTTCCTACTATTCACCGGTTGGAACTTTTTTTATTATCTTTACTAAGCCAATCGCGCCCTCGATATAAGTGACGTGTGTGCCGCTGATTCGATCGTCTCGATAAAAGAAGAAAGAATCACAACCCTAATATTGCTTTGCTGCTAAGTGCTAACATTGACGAATCAAGAATTTGAAACAAACCCATTATTTAGCATCATCTCCAAACAGATTGATAAGCATAAAAAATGAACACGGCATCGTTTGGCCACTCCAATACAAAAGTCACTATTACATCAATCTCCCTACTCTACTTTTTTTTCTTTTTCTTTTTCTTTTTTGGTAGAGTAAAAAAGTTTAAAAAAATTACTAAAATAAAGGATCTAACGAATCAGAAAATAAACAAAAACTAATATTTTGATCTTCGAATGATTCACATAATCAATCAATTGAAGAAGTGGAGTGAAGTGAAGAGAATAAACCTGAGGAGCGAACATGTGCGGGGATCGAAAGCGAGCGGGGCTCGCCGGAGGGGAATTGGCCATCAAATCAGGAGAAGGCAGACGTGCAGGAGGAGGAATGGAGTTTGGCAGGTAATTGGGGCGGAATCGCAATTCACCGTTAGATCCTGTGGAGGGATCGTCGGGACCGCCATTGGCTAAATCTCCTCTTCCGTTTGCATTGCCCATCCGATTTCACCAAAACAAAGCTTGCTTCTTTGCAGATCTGCTTGTCAAGAACGAACGCACGAATGTACAGAAAGATAGACCAAAAAAAAAATCTGTATATATATATATAGAGAGAGAGAGATAGAATGTCGTGAAGAATGAAGGTGGTGGTGGGGTGGTGGAGGTTGGGGGTGAAAAGGTGTGTGTAAGAGTGACGCTGGATTTTGGGTTATTTACGGGGATTGACACCGCGACGTGTCAGGCTGCCGGAAAGCGGTTTGGGGGAAGACAGAGAGAGAGGAGCTGATTTTTGAAGAAGAGAACACAGAGAGAAAGAGAATAGTAATAGTCATCGGTTGAAATAGAATTAAAAATATATATATATAAAAATAAAAATAAAAAGAGATAAACGTCTTGTTTTGCCTTCGTATGGGAAGAAGTGTTGGATTAGATTGGATTGGATTTGAAATTATTTTCATCACAAGAAAATAAAATATATTTTTTGATTTAATAAAATAAAATATTATATTTAATTTATAATTATTAATTTTTTATTTTATTTTATTTTTGTAAAAAGTTAAAAAATCTTTCTTAAACGAGTTTTTTTAACCCTAAGTTAAAATAGTCAAAAAGTCAACTCATTTTCTAAACGAATCCTTTAAAATATTATTTTAAAAATAATTTTTTAAAAAAAGTTTAAAAAATTTAAGATAACATTTGGTAGAGTTTTCTAAATATAATTTGATAATAGAGTTATATTTTGAGCTCGTGAGTTTTGAATTGAGTTTGAAATTTTTGAAATAACGTATGATATTTAATTCAAAAACTTACAACCCATGACTAAACAAATAATCCAAAATCTCATAAAAAAAAATTAATAAAAATTCTGGAAACATTTTTATTTAAAATATAAAAATAACAGGTGTCAAAAAAAAACCGAACATTGTTCTGGTCAACCGGTCGGACTTCCGAGAGGACGATCGAGTTAGCTAAATTTTATTGCCTGAAAAAGAATTTTCATAAGTGGGTGCGGAATTATAATTTGAAAATTCAAAACAAATAACACATTGAAATCAATGGATGGAAATGTATTTAGAGAGTTACTCCAAACACAGCCTAAAAATTTGTTTAGTTGTATATTTTGATTTTGTTTGGAGAAGTGAGTTGACTTTTTAACTTTTTAATTTTTGTGTTATTTTAACTTGGGCTAAAAAGCGTCGTTTGGATTGGGTTTTTAGTTTTTTTTACTTTTGTGAGAAAAATAAAATAAAATAATTATAATTTAAATGTAACATTTTATTTTATTGGCTTTAGAGCTTATTTTGTATTTTTGTAGCTATTTTATCCTTTTAACCACATGCTAAACGAAGGCTTTGAAAATAGTTTTGAAATTTTGAAATTTGAGATGATTTGATTTTTTTTGTAATTAAATAAATGAGTGTAAGAGAAAAAATAATTGAAAATGAGAGAGGAAAAGCTATTTTAGATTTTTTCTTAAAAAATTCTAGCTAAACATGTTTTTGGAATTGTTTTTCCAAAAACATATTTTGAGTGACAAACTAAGCATGCACAAAATAATTAGAAAAAATTACAAAAATAAAATAAAATCTCAAAATTTAAATTTTAACAAAATAAACGTTAAATTTTTTAATTTATCAATTTAAATTATAATTTTTTAATTTAAATTATTTGTATATTTTGATTAAGTAAAAATATCAAAAAATATATTTTAATTATTAAACTCAATATAAATAAGTATTTAAAACATTTTCTATACACTTATATTGAGTTTAATAATTAAAAAATATTTTTTTGATATTTTTATTAAACAAAAATAATAATAAAAACTTATGTGAATTAAAAACAAATCAAAGAATTATAATTTAAATTGATAAAATTAAAATCTCAAATTTTGTTTTATTATAAGACTCAAACTTTCAAATTTGTTCAAATAATTATTTTTGCCATCTCACAATCCTATTTATTTTATTATAAGGTTCAAATTTTTAAATTTCTTTTATAATTTATTCAAATAATTATTTGTACCATCTCACGGGCCTTTTCTCGCATGCATCTTCTATCCATCTACTTGTTGGATTAGATTAATAAGGTCAAGTTTGGCATGCATAAAATAATTCATCTTTTTATTTTTTTTCATCATATCACCTCTCTATTTTTTTGAATACTTTTTTATAAAAAGATAAAAAGTACATTTATTTAGGTCATCACAAACAATCCCTAAGTGTTTGTTTGTTTGAGTAGTGACTTTTTAATAATTTTTTGATTTTTTAATTAAAATATAAAATCAAAGTATAAAAATTGTTTACAATTTTTTAAAAAAAAATTTACAAAAAAAAAAGTGTAAAAATAAAGGGGGGGTTTTGTTTTATTTTTTATATATACCTTTAGGTCAAGTTTGGGAAGACTAAATAAGTGCACTTTTTTATTTTTTATGAAATATAGGTTGGGTTTGGGTTGGGTTTGAAATGATGTGTTAAAGAGGTGATGTAACTTAAATAAGATGATGTGATTTAAATAGGATAGTGACTTTTTGACTTTTTGGATTTTTTAAGAGTTGCCAAACTTGGCCTAAGTATGTTAGAATTACTAGAAGTATGAGATTTTTAGGGTTGGTTTGGGAAGTGGGTTGGTTTTTTAGTTTTTTGACTTTTTGGTTATTTTAGCCTGGGTTAAAAAGTTTGGTTTGTGAAGAATTTTTTGACTTTTTGACTTTTTTAACTTTTTTTGTGAGAGAAGAGTATAATGATTATGAGTTGGATATGATGTTTTGTTTGTTGTGACTAAAATAGCCTATTTTGTTTTTTTGTGACTATTTTAGTCAAAAAAACCCAAAAAACTCTTCCCAAACAGAGCTAAGATATTGTGATGATTGGATTGTAAATCCACTTCAATAATCATACCTTTTGAGGAAATTAAGGGATTGTTTGAGGTGTCCTAAATAAGTGTATTTTTTTATCTTTTTAGACTAAACAGTTGAGGAAAAAAATATGATTATTTGGGTTAACTTTTTGAATTTTTATGAAAAAATGTGTATTAAAAAATTATATAAATTAGTGTATAGGGAAAAATTAGGATTGAGAATTGTGTCGCCGTAATTTTTTACTTTTGATGAATAGTGATAACTTTTTAACTTTTTGAGTAATTTTTTGACTTTTTAACAACTTTCCAAACTTGGCCTAAGGATTATTTTGGGAATTAAATTTATTTTGAAAATAAATATAAAAAATAAAAGAATAAAGTAATTAGGGTGTGTTTGGTAACGTTTACGTTTTCAGTTTATATTTACAAAAATTTTATAAACTGGTTTTTGTTTATTTTTTGTTTATTTTTAGAAAAACATAAACTACAAACGTGTTTGGTAATTGACAAAATGTTTTAAAAAAATTTAAAATATAAAAAAGAGTGAGAAATGGCGAGTGGTGGCAAGTGGCGATGGAAGACGGTGGTGGAAAGTGGTGACGGTGGGTGGTGGGTGGTGGTGGTGGTGGTGGTGGTGGTGGTGGCGGGTGGTGGTAGCGGGTAGGTGGCGGGTGGTGGTGGTGAGTGGATGGGTAACGGTGGCGGGTGGTGGGTGGTAGCAAGTGGGTGGTGGTGGCAGGTGGGCGGCGGATGGCAGGTGGTGGTAGGTGGTGGCGAGTGGTGATGGTGGGTGGGTGGGTGGGTGACGGCGGCGGGTGGTGGGTGGTAACGAGTGGGTGGTGGTGGTGATGGTGACGGGTGGTGATGGTGGGTGGGTGGGTAACGGTGGTGGGTGGTGGTGGCGGTGGTGGCGGCGGGTGGTGGGTGGTGGTGGTGGTGGGTGGGTGGGTGGGTGGGTGGGTGGTGGTGGCGGGTGATAGGTGGTAACGAGTGGGTGGTGGTGTCGGGTGGCGGGTGGTGGTGGCAGGTGGTGGTGGTGGGTGGCTAGTGGTGGCAGGTGGTGGATGGTGGTGGTGGTAAGTGGTGGTGGCGGGCGGTGGATGGTAATGGCAAGTGGTGGGTGGTGGCGGTTGGATGGCAGGTGGGTGGTGGGTGGTGGTAGTGGTGGTGGCGGCGGAGGCGGGTGGCGGAGGCGGAGGCAGAAGACGGTGGTAGAAAATGGTGGCGGGTGGTGGCTAGTGTTGGGTGGTAAAAAAAAAAAAAAACTGAAAACTCAAAATGGAAACACATTTTTTGTGTTTTCATTTTTTGGCCAAATTTATAAACTCAGACCACTGATATATAAATCAAAAATTTTACCAAACAAGTTTTTATTTGAGTTTTTTAAATTTTTGTAAATATAAACAGAAAACTGAAAACGTAAGTGTTACCAAACAGCACCTTAATGTTTTAATAATGATTTTTTTATCTTTTTAATTAAAATAGATTGTTCCAAACTTAGCCTAATGATTATATCATGTGATTTTTCCTACCAAACTTTAGGTAGGTCCTACATCATTGTTAGTCCAATCACATCTTTTAAAGGGGATAATAAAAAGTGTGTAAAAAGTGAGTAAAAAAAAAATTAAAAAATATACTGTATTGATTTTTAGTAAAAATATATTAAAATTAATTTTTTTTAAAAATTTACTTATATCTTCATAGCACTGGTTAACAGTACCTTTTATATATAACATTGGGAAGGGTATAAAGAGTATCTTAAAAATATGTAAAAATATTAAAAAATTATATTAATTTTAATAAAAATATATTGAATTTAGTAAAAAGTGTTTCATATTTTTGAAATTCTTTTGTCTTTTATTTGTATCTTATGAATACTTGTTAGTAATTTTTTTTTAATTTATATTTTAATTAAAAAATTTTAAAAATTATTCAAAATAACATGTTCCAAAACTAGAGTCATCGGTTAGGCATAACCAGGCCAATCCCCTCATAGGCATGACTTGAATGGATAACCAATCTAATCTTATCAACTAAATTTATTAAAAAAATTGAACCAACTCAATCTTTGGGGACAATTTAAACAAATAATTATAAATAACATGATAGTAGTGTCTAAAAGAAATATTTATAAATAAATAATAAATATTATAAATATTTATAACTATAATTATAATTATAATATTTTTTTATAAAATTGTTATAACTTGTATAAATTATCAATGAATGATAGTGTTTTTTTTTTTTTCAAATTATATCAAAAAAAATTATTTTTTTGATTCGCGTTGTATAAACGAATCTAAACAAAAATAAATAAATAAAAGTTGAACCAAAAAACTAAATTTTTTTTTCTTTTTGTCCTTTTAGGGCCTTTTAAAAAAAATTAAGGGTGTGTTTGGTTTGTATTTTGAAATATATTTTTGAAAAAAAAAATTCAAAAACATGTTTGGTTACAAATTTTTTCAGAAATATTTAAAATTACTTCTCTCTCTATTACACATCAATTAATCATTTTTTCTCTCTCCTCTCTCTTTCTCAATTACTTTTTCTCTCACACACATCTACTTAATTATAATAAAATATCAAATCACTTCAAACTCCAAAACTATTTTCAAAATATACAACCAAACAAATCAAAAAAAATTCTAAAATCTCTCTCCAAATTTTTTTTAAAAAATTTATCTCAAAATATAAATTAAACACATACTAAGAATTTTATTGTTTCAGTAAATTTAATTGAGTAAAATCAAAAAAATCTTTAAAAAAAATTTTAAAAATAAAATTACTAAAAAAGCAAAAAAAAAAAAAAATCAAAAAAGGCAAACCCAAAAAACACCTAGTGATGATTTTCACAAAAGGGTAATGTTATAGACCACTAGTTTACTATCACTAATACCACCACTAGTGAATAAATAAACACAAAACACATGTGACAGTGGATGAGACCACTGCCATATTATTGAGTCACCACTAATTAATGGTCTAAAGCATTTTTTTTCACAAAATTAGTACTCATAGGAGCGTGGGGCTCGATGCACTTTACGTGGTAATAAAATACACGTGGTTTTTATATGGGTCCCACATGGAAGTCTGTCTGTTGTCTGTTGGCGTCTGTAGCTGAACAACGAGCCCACGAGTACATGACGTGGAGACAATATTAAATGTATTGGATAAGATTTTGGGCAGTATTCGTCTGGCTGTCGCTCCTAGAATTTTTTTTTAGCTCCAGCCAATAACAATAGGCCACGTCAGCGTAAATTACCACAATTAATGAACACGTGCAATATTTTTAAAATATGTGATTAAATAAAATTTTTAAGTAATTCAAAATACAGTTCCATTTTGTAGCTCGAATTTCATTTGGCTCGAGTGACTCGACCGTCCAAAACGACGTCGTTTTGGACAATTTTTTTTTTTTCTGTAACAGAAAAAAAAAAGAAAAGGAAGAAGAAGGAGAAGGAGAAGGAGAAGGAGGAGAGAAGAGAAGAGGGCATCATCATCAACAACAACAACAAACAGAACAGAGAGAAAGAGAGATAGATCTATACACATCATCGTTTTGGGTAGTTGGTTTTTTTTTTTTTTTTCCCTTCTCTTCCCCCTGTTTTCCTCTTTGAAACAGTCAGAAGAAAAAGAAGAAGAAGAAGAAAAGGAGGAGAAGAGGGAGGGGGAAGAGAGAAGAGGGAGGGAAGATCTGTGTATACATAGATCTATGTGTGTATACGAAACCCTTAAGCTTCGAATCCATGGCGAGACCTTCGAAACCGACGACGACAACGACACCGGCGAAGGTAAGTCGCCGGACGACAGAGTTATTTGGAAGGGAGCTTTTTTGATAAATCCATTTTCTAAGAGTTTTATTCCATCCAACCCATATTCTTTTTGAGTATTCCATTAGGTCCAATTTGAGATAAGAAGATCAAAATACCCTTTTCATCTACTTATGTTCCATTTAGTTCACATTATTTTCTTATGTTTCAATAAGTTCTATGGGTGACATAATTACCAAAATACCCTTAATGTGAATGTTCACACAGTCAATATAAATGTTTATATCGTCAATGTGCCGGGGCCCGGCTCATGTCGATCCTCGTGGGTGCCTGGAAAAATTCGAGTCGGGCCGGGCCGGCCCACAAGCCAAAAAAATAGGCTCGACCCGGCCCGTTGATAATTTGAATATTCACATTAACAAATTAACATTCACATTGATAGGAGTGTAAAATTGGTCTGCGGCCCGTGGGCGGCCCGAAACCAGCCCGTCGCCCGGGGCGGGCCCGGGGCGGCCCGTTTACAATATGAATATTCACATTGACATATTAATATTAACATTAACATTGACAAGAGTGTAAAATTGGCCCATGACCCGTGGGCAGCTCGAAGCCCGGGCCCGGGCCCGGGTCGGGGCGGGCCCGGCCCGGCCCGTTGACAATGTGAATATTCATATTGACATGTTAACATTTACATTGATAGGAGTGTAAAATTAGCCCGCGGCCTGTGGTCGGCCCGAAACCCGCTTGCGGCTCGTGGGCTACCCTGGGTGGGCCCGGCCCGACCCGACCCGTTGATAATGCAAATATTCACATTGACATGTTAACATTCACATTGATAAGAGTATAAAATTAGCCCGCGCCCCGTGGCTGCCCGAAACTAGCCCACGGCCCGTAGGCGGCCCGGAGCGGGCCCGACCCGGCCTGTTGACAATGTGAATATTCACATTGACATATTAACATTCACATTGATAAGAGTGTAAAATTGACTCGCGTCCCATGGACGGCCCGGGGCGAGCCCGGTCCGGCCCGTTGACAATATGAATATTCACATTGACATATTAACATTCACATTGATAGGAATGTAAAATTGGCCCGTGGCCCGTGGACGGCCCGAAGCCCGCACGCTGCCCAGGGCGGGTTCGGCCCGACTCGTTGACAATGTAAATATTCACATTGACATATTAACATTAACATTGATAAGAGTGTAAAATTAGCCCGTGACCCGTGGGCAGCCCGAAGCCCGGCCCCGGGCCGACGCGGGCCCGGCCCGTTGACAATGTGAATATTCACATTGACATATTAACATTCACATTGATAAGAGTGTAAAATTGACTCGCGTCCCATGGATGGCCCGGGGCGAGCCCGGTCCGGCCCGTTGACAATGTAAATATTCACATTGACATATTAACATTCACATTGATAGGAATGTAAAATTGGCCCGTGGCCCGTGGGCGGCCCGAAGCCCGCACGCTGCCCAGGGCGGGCCTGGCCCGGCTCGTTGACAATGTAAATATTCACATTGACATATTAACATTAACATTGATAAGAGTGTAAAATTAGTCTGTGACCCGTGGGCAGCCCAAAGCCCGGCCCGTTGACAGCGTGAATATTCACATTGACATGTTAACATTCACATTGATAAGAGTGTAACATTAGCCCGTGCCCCGTGGCTGCCCGAAACACGCCCACGGCCCGTGGACGGCCCGAGGAAGGCCCGGCCCGGCCTGTTGACAATGTGAATATTCACATTGACATGTTAACATTCACATTGATAAGAGTGTAAAATTAACTCGCGTCCCATGGGCGGCCCGAAGCCCGTGGGCGGCCTGGGGTGGCTCGGGTTTGGGTCCGGGCCTACCCCGGGCCACGGGCGAGCTTCAGGCAGCGGACAAGTTTTACACTCCTATCAATGTTAATGTTAACATGTCAATGTGAATATTCACATTGTCACGGGTCGGGCCAAGCCCGCCTCGGGCTGCGATCGGGCTTCGGGCCGCCCACGGGCTGCGGGCTAATTTTACACTTCTATCAATGTGAATGTTAACATGTCAATGTGAATATTCACATTGCCAACGGGCCGGGCCCGCCCTGGCCCGAGGTCGGGCTTCGGGCTGCCCACGGGTCACGGGCCAATTGTACACTCTTATCAATGTGAATGTTAACATGTCAATGTGAATATTCACATTGTCAACAGGCCGGGCCGGGTCCGTCCCGGGCCGCCATTGGCTGTGGACGGGTTTCGGGCAGCCACGGGACGCGGGCTAATTTTACACTCCTATCAATGTGCATGTTAACATGTCAATGTGAATATTCACATTGTCACGGGTCGGGCCAAGCCTGCCTCGGGCTGCGGTCGGGCTTCGGGCCGCCTACGGGCTGCGGGCCAATTTTACACTCTTATCAATGTGAATGTTAACATGTCAATGTGCATATTCACATTGTTAACGGGCCGGGCCGGGCCCGCCCCGGGCAGCGGGCGGGCGTTTGGCCGTCCATGGGCCGCGGGCCAATTTTATACTCTTATCAATGTGAATGTTAACATGTCAATGTGAATATTCACATTGTCAACGGGCCGGACTGGGCCCGCCCCGGGCCGTTCATGGGCCGCGGGCGAGTTTTGCGCCGCCACGGGACGGGGGCCAATTTTACACTCCTATTAATGTGAATGTTAACATGTTAATGTGAATATTCACATTGTCAATAGGCCGGGCCGGGCTGAGTCGGGCCCGCCCTGGGCTGCTGTCTAGTTTTATTTTCTTATCAATGTGAATGTTCACATTGACATGTGAACATTCACATTGTCAACAGGCCGGGCCGGGCGCGGGCTAATTTTGCACTCCTATCAATGTGAATGTTAACATGTCAATGTGAATATTCACATTGTCAACGGGCCGGGCTGGGCCCGCCCCGGGCAGCGGACGGGCTTTTGGCCGTCCATGGGCCGCGGGCCAATTTTATACTCTTATCAATGTGAATGTTAACATGTCAATGCGAATATTCACATTGTCAACGGGCCGGACTGGGCCCGCCCCGGGCTGTCCATGGGCCGCGGGCGAGTTTCGCGCCGCCACGGGACGGGGGCCAATTTTACACTCCTATTAATATGAATGTTAACATGTCAATGTGAATATTCACATTGTCAACAGGCCGGGCCGGGCTGAGTCGGGCCCGCCTTGGGCTGCTGTCTAGTTTTATACTCTTATCAATGTGAATGTTAACATGTCAATGTGAACATTCACATTGTCAACAGGCCGGGCCGGGCGCGGGCTAATTTTGCACTTCTATCAATGTGAATGTTAACATGTCAATGTGAATATTCACATTGTCAACGGGCCGGGCCGGGCCCGTCCCGGGTTGTGGGGGGGCTTTTGGCCGCCCATGGGCCGCAGCCCAATTTTATACTCTTATCAATGTGAATGTTAACATGTCAATGTGAATATTCACATTGTCAACGGGCCGGACCGGGCCCGCCCCGGGCCGCAGGCGGGTTTCGCGCCGCCACGGGACGGGGGCCAATTTTACATTCCTATTAATGTGAATTTTAACATGCCAATGTGAATATTCACATTGTCAACGGGCCGGGCCCGCCCTGGCTCGCGGGCGGGTTTCGGGCCGCCCACGGGCCAATTTACATTCCTACAAATGTGAATTTTAAAATATGAATTTTCACATCATTAAATTGCTAATCGTTGAAAAAATATTTATAAGGGTATCAAAATTAAATATAAGGGCATAAGTGTCCAAGAAAATAGTGTAAATCAAGAAAATGGACTTTATGGAATAAAACTATACATACATGGGACTAAATGGGTTAAAAAATTCATTTATGGACTTCTTGGGTTAAAACACTTTTAAATTGGACTTATCAATAAAAATCCCTATTTGGAAAGTAAAGAGGTGAGTTTAGATCTGAGTTATTTGGGTTGAGTTTGATAGGCTTTTTTATGTGTTGGGGTTTGATAGTTTAGGGGTTTTGGAATTTTCGTTGAATTTCCACTATTTGGGTGTGCATTGATGAACATTGTTGTTGATTTTTTTTTTGTTGTTTACGGGAATGAGTGATGAAGTTGTGTTGTTTATTAGAATGAGTGGTGAATTTGTGAGAAAGAACAAACATAGAAGTTGAAATTACAAGTTTATTCAATCAAGAACTAACAGTTCAAACAATCAAGAGAGAAAACAAATACCAAAACAATTTCACGATCCTTCTCACCAAAACAATTTCACATTCTTTCTCTCCTTCTTCTACTATCTGTTTTAGAGAGAAAATCAGGGAAGAAAATAGAGAGGGGGAAAAAACGACGTCGTTTTGGGTTTTGAGTCAATTTCGAGCCACCAAATTTCGAGCTACCAAGGATTATTGTTCAAAATAATAGGTCAATCCAATATACTAGTCTTATTTAAAAAGATAATAGTAATGATAGAGATCCTACAAAATATATTCCCCACAACTTTTAAAATGATCTGAATTATTCATATCTCTGTCAGACACAATTTCTAAAAAAAATTCAAACACATCAATGGTCGATACATTAGTAGAGGTCATTTAGATCCTTCTTTGTGAGGGTCCCAAATATTTTCTAAAAAGGTAAAGAATAAATTAGTGATAAATTCAATCTCAAAATTGCTTGAGGCATTAGAGCATCTCCAATGGTTGTTGCTATAATGTCATTGCTATTGTTATAATTTGGCAATGAATAGTGCTATTTTGCCAAATTATAGCAATGGTGCTCCAATGGTCATTTATTATTTTAGCAAATCTCAACCAACTTTCTCTCAAAATTTGTAGGTGTTATTTGGATATAAATTTTTTTGTGACTTTATTTTTGTTTATTTTTTGTCTTCTATAACATTTTTTTAACTGTTTGTAAAAAAAAATTATATATTTATATTATTTTCGACTAGACAAATATAAAAAATGAAAAATTGGAAAAAAAAAATTAAATCTAATTCAACATTATGTTATCTTTTTAATGACAGTGTCATTTAATGTCAGTTAATGTCTTTTTATTATACTGAAAAATTTAAATTATACTAAAAAATAGTCAACATTATACATTGCAAAAATAATATTACATTCTTTTGTAGAGAATATTAAAAAATAAAAGTAAAAAATGAAATTTCAATACAAAATAGTAATAAAAAATGACATTGCAAACAAAGCCTAACAATTACATTAAGAAACAAATGACATTGCAAAATTTAAAAATAAATTATCTCGTAATTATTCATCAGGAGGCAAAGGAAAATAGTAATTTGGGCTACTGGCATTTGAGGACCACTTGGCGAGAATCTCATTTTTTTCGCATTGTGTAATATGCTTTCATCTGAGGGTCCAAATGAGAAATGTCCGTAGTCATTATCATATGTTCTTCTTTTTTCATCTCATGTTCTTGTTTTCTGATCTCAAAGTCATGTTTTTTCAGCTCCTACAATGCTTGAATCCTTTTTTTCTTCACTTTCATCTTTTTTCTTTTATTTCTCAGCAAGGTGTTGGTTAAATGTTTCGAATTGTATGCTCATTTTTTGGACTTCAGCTTCAACGACTTAATTTCTCCGAAATAATTCTTTTGCAACTTTCCTACCCATATGTCTTTTACCCTTTGTAGAGACACTGCTCTCACCAACAATTGGATTGTTACCAACCCTTGGAATGGTGTCATCTTCAAAAGAAATGCAGTAATCCATAGGAGAATCGGGGGGCTGAATTAGGGGGAAAATGGTGTACGTATCATTGACTTCACTGTGTTTATAGGTGCTACATCTTACCACTTGATATTATTTTGTAAGATTACCCAACTGAGAGGGTGATTTATGATCTGGAGTTGGCCCAAGGTAGCGACCGAGCAGGTTGAGAGCCCAACAGCGCATTGGGCCGAGATGATGTACTATTCACCCAGAGATGGGCTGCCAGAACTTGGGCCGGACAGAACTTGGGCCGAGTGCGTCCTAGACCGTAAAGAAGCGGCTCGGCAAGGCAGTGCTCGGTCGGACCGGGATACTCGGTCTGAGGATGGCCGAAGCCAGACAAGTCGAGTGACCGGCGCCCGGAAAGGCGCGGTCGGCCGAGGTTACCGTTTGACCGGCAGGAAAGCTGACCACGGGGTGCTTCGGGCTAGGCTTTGCCGAGATGCCGCCTAGCCCGGTCCTCCTTGGTCTGCCAGGGAAATGCTCGGGTATGAAGCACGGCACGACGCAGTAACGCATAGAGCAGTTCGGCTGCCGAGCTCCAGCTGTGATGGCGGGCAGTTGAGATTAGGTGATGTTCAGCAAGGTCTATGCTGACAGATGGGATAAGCAGAGCCACGTGTCAGGAGACGACTGGGAGTAGATATGGGCCACAGAGGGTATATAAGCATGTCTGCGCCCCCCATACGCGACACACGAACATCTCTGTAAGGAATTCTTACACTCAAACACTCTCTCCCTTCTCTCTATCCATCCTAAGGTGTGTGCTAACTTGATCGTCGGAGGGTTTTTCCGGCCACACACCGCCGGGTAGCTCACCATTACTTGCTCGCAGGTGATCGGACATCGACGGAGCTCGGAAGAAAGGAGTACGGGCTTGCCGGAATATTTGCTCCCCGTACAATTGGCGCCGTCTGTGGAAAGCTTGACAGACAAAACCTTGTCTTCCAGGTTCATCTGATCGCCGTCCATGGCAAACAACGATGAGTTTCCGTTGTCCGCCATCGACGGAGCCACCCCGGAGTATACCCGAAGGAGAGAAGGACCTCCTGCTGTCCACCCAATGGCTGACCTGGGAACGCCCACTGGCAGACAGTCAGGAAACGCGCGGGACAAGCGCGAATGAAGTCATGGATATTCACGGAGTCCAGACGGTCACCGGCGGAGGAGAGACTCGCACGCCAGGCGACTGGAAAGCAAGTTGAGGGATCAAGATGCTGTCATCCGGCGAATGGCGGCGGAGATGGAAGATCTCAAGCGGCATGTCAAAGGGAAGGGTGTAGTTGGAGTGGGAGACCACAGTGAGCGCACCCCATCCCGCCGTTCAGGCGGTCAGAGTCAACGACATACTCAGTCCATATCCATTACCAGAAGTTACCAGGTTGGTGATTCCGACGTGCATGCAGAAAAGTCTAGCGCGCAAGACAGCACCTACAAACCCTCACGTCCGGCGACGACGTCGAGGTACTCTTACTCCGCTCAGTCAGAGGATTTACGGGCGGTCTTAAAGGAGCGGGCCCGCCGGCGCGAAGCTCAGAGAATACCTGTTTTCCAGCGGCTATCCTACGGGGTTCACGCCAGCGAGGAGGTCGGAATGCCTCCACCCCGCCAAGCAGTGCCACTCCTTGAAGATATGGACTTGGCCAGGCTGAGTGCCACTCCTTTTTCCCTGGAAATTGAAACAACACCACTTCCGGCAGGCTTCCACCAACCTAAGTTCACACTCTACGACGAAAAAACCGATCCTTACATGCATGTGAGTCACTTCCGACAGGTTATGGCCGGACATAGGCGAAATGACGGACTTATGTGCCTAATCTTCTCGTCAAGTTTGGGCGAGCTGGGCTTAAAGTGGTTCGAGCGGTTGCCGGAAGGGAGCATACGAAGGTGGCATCAGTTGGCCGAGGTGTTTGTTACACGCTTCAAAACCAACACAAAAACACCAAAGGAAGTCGATCACTTGCTAAGTGTCAAGATGGAACCGTGCGACACACTGAAGGCGTACAATTCAAGGTATTGGGAAACCTTCAACGAGATCTTGGATTGCCCGATCAACCTTGCAATCACGCAATATAAGCGTGGTCTCCCGGTCGGACATAGACTGCGAGACTCGCTTACCATGCACCAGCCGACCTCCATGGGCCAGCTCATGCAGCGCATCAATGAGCACATCCGAGTAGAGGATGACGCGTTAGCTTCTACCGTGAAGGCCACTCCGGTAGTAACGGACAAGAAGACAGCAGGCAAAGTGCACGCAGTTGGGCAAGAGTCCAGCCGCTCAAGTGACCGAGCAGAGGAATCGGACCGTGGCACTAACCGTAAAAATCGGGGAAGAGGACGCCGCAATGATCGGGATGACTACCCCCGAGATGATGTAACAGACGCAAACAGAAGGATGAAGGCAAGGACTGGCATAACCACGGTCTTCAAGATTCCAATCTATCGCATACTTAGTGAAATCCGAGACGAGGAGTATGTCCGGTTTCCTGCTAAGTTGGGTGATGGACAAAAGGGCTATAATCCGCGGTATCGTTGCACGTTCCACCGGGAAAGAGGCCACCGGACTGAGGATTGTTTGCCTTTGCGGCAACACTTGGAAGAACTGGTTGCGGCCGGGCATCTAGACCTTTACATTGATGGCGGCGTGAAGCCGAATCAGGCTCCGGTCAATCCCAGGGGACAGGATGACCGAGACGCACCACCACAAGGAGTTATTAATGTCATCCACGGCATCGAGGAACCGGAGCGTGTCTGCAAACTCCGGGGCATGATAAAGAAGGCAGAGCATATGAGGGAAGTTTTGTTGGTACAGCCTGCCATCAAAAGGGGGAAGACAGAAGAAAAAGACGTGATTAGTTTCACCTCAAGGGATCTAGAACGCATCCAGACGCCGCACAACGAAGCCCTCGTAGTAACACTACGCGTCAAGGACTTTGATGTTAAGCGGATCTTGATCGATCAGGGAAGCTCGGTCAAGATCATGTACTATGATGCGTTCAAGCAGCTTAAACTCCGGGAGACAGACTTGGCTCCGGCAACTTCGCCACTAGTTGGATTCAACTCGCAACCAGAGTGGTCTTTGGGAAAGATTATCCTGCCGGTCAAAGCGGGATCCGTGGTCAAACAAGTTGAGTTTTGGGTGCTGCAACTGCCTTCGACGTACAACCTTATCCTTGGAAGGGGATGGCTACACGCCATGCAAGCCGTGGCATCAACTTTTCACCAAGTAATGAGATTCCCCTCGGCTATGGGGGCAATCGAGGAGATTTGGGGCGATCAGGTCATGTCCAAGCAGTGCTTCGTGGCGGTCAACGGAAGCCGAGCTGCCAAAGGATTCGTTCAAATGATTGAGGGACCGGAGGACCAGGGTGTCTTGGATGATGTGGGCACCAAGGCCGAAGATAAGGCTGTTGAGGAATTGGTTGAGGTGCGGATTGATACCGAGCAGCCGGACAAATTCTTCTTGCTTGGCTCAAGTCTCAAGGCCATAGAGAGGACCGAGATGATTGAGTTTTTGATGGTGAATATCGAAGTCTTTGCATGGTCGCCTTACGACATGCCTGGCCTCGACCCAAGTTTTATCTGCCATCACCTCAATGTCTTCCCTGGAGAAAAGCCAGTCATCCAGCGAACAAGGAGATCGGCGTTGCATCACGCCGAGGTAGTTGCTGCGGAGGTAAAGAACCTGCTTGAGGCACGAGCAATTCAGGAAGTGCACTATCCTCGGTGGATTTCCAACACAGTAGTGGTGCCTAAGAAGAATGGGAAGTGGCGAGTTTGTGTCGACTACAACACAGTCAACCGAGCTTGTCCCAAAGACAGTTCCCTTTGCCGCGCATTGACCAGCTAGTGGACTTGACGGCTGGGCACAATAGGCTCAGTTTCTTGGATGCGTACCGCGGCTATCACCAGATCGCCATGCATGGGCCTGACTGAGAGATCACCTCTTTCACGACTCCAAGGGGACTCTTCTGCTACCGAGTCATGCCTTTTGGTTTGAAGAACGCCGGGACAACTTTTCAGAGGATGGTGACCAAAATGTTCGCTCCTCTGCTTGGCCGGACAATGGAGGCTTATATCGATGATATGGTGGTAAAAAGCCGACATGAGGCAAACCATTTGTCCGACTTAGCCGAGACGTTTGCCATTCTAAAGAAGCACAAGCTGCGCTTGAACGCCTCAAAGTGTGCCTTTGGCGTGGGATCTGAAAAATTTTTGGGATTCCTAGTCACGAATCGAGGCATCGAAGCAGACCCTACTCAGATCAGAGCCGTGCAAGAGTTGAAGCAGCCCAGCTCGGCTAAGGACGTGCAGCATCTGGCCGGTATGGCCGCCGCGCTTAATCGATTTATAAGCCGGTCATCAGATCGCTGCCGCCCTTTCTTTCAAGCATTGAAGTCAAAGTTCTCATGGGATGACGAGTGTGACCGAGCTCTGGCCGAGCTCAAGGACTATTTGTCTTCTCCGCCGCTGTTGGTTACACCAGAGCTGGGTGAGGAACTCTACCTTTACCTTGCCGTCTCCCAGCATGCAGTCAGTGCGGTGCTAGTCCGGGCTGAAGGAATCAAGCACCTCCCAATTTTTTATGTCAGCAAAACTTTGTTACCGGCAGAGTCGAGATACTTGCCGTTGGAGAAACTTGCCCTGGCCTTGATGATGGCTTCAAGAAAATTGGCGCACTATTTCTACGCCCATACCGTCATCGTACTGACCGAGTTTCCCCTCAAGGCTTTGTTTGAACGCGCGGACTTTTCAGGCCGAATTCTTAAGTGGGCAGTCGAGTTGGGACAGTTTGATGTGAAGTTCCAGCCGCGCACCGCTATCAAAACCCAGACCTTGGCAGATTTTGTCGCCGAGTTCTCACCTGGCACTCATCCGGTATGCCCGGTCGACATTACCGAGGCAGATGATGAGATGCACTCAATGCCAACCGAGGTACAACCAGTTGAAGGAGGTAGCGCCGCGGAGTTAGCGCGCACCATCAAAGTTCCCTCAGTTTGCACGGTCATACCACCCGGTGCTGTGATGACGGAGTTGTGTATCACCAACCCATCCACTCTGTCCGGTCCCGCATCACCAAGGGGTGAAGAAATTGAACCACACCGCTCAGAACCTGATGATTCGCCTACGGACTTGAGCATTACGGACCAACTTGCTGAGTCCGGTGCCGAATCATCAAGGGGGGAAGGAATGGATCCACACAGCTCAGAACCTGCGGCCAGCTTCACACCGCAACCTGATGATTCGCCCACGGACTTGAGCATTACAGAACAACTTGCTGAGTCCGGTGTCGAATCACCAAGGGGCACTGAATTTGAACCGGTCAACACCAAACTTGACACCGCACAGCCGAGCAGTTGTGATCCCATTGCCCTTCGCAACTCTCAGGACCCATCCGACTGCTGGAAGCTTTTTGTGGGGGACATATGGAAGCTTTTTGTTGATGGAGCGTCCAACCGCCATGGTGCCGGCCTAGGTATCGTTCTTATCTCCCCAGATGGCCTAACCATTGAACATTCTATCACGCTTGGCTTCCCGGCATCTAACAACGAGGCTGAGTACGAGGCACTTCTCGCCGGGCTCAAGAGCGCAATTCAAATGAAGGCTGCCGAGCTCCTGGTGTACAGTGATTCCCAGCTTATGGTTAACCAAGTTTCTGGGATTTATGAAGCAAAGGATGAAAGGATGGCGAAGTACCAGGCTCTGGTCAGGGCACATATCAAGCAGTTTGAGGCAATTAGAGTCCAACAGATTGGCCGGGAAGAAAACAGCCGAGCTGATGAACTGGTCGGTTTCGCTTCTATTGTGGATAATACTTTTCCAAACCCTCTTTTGATTGAATTTCTTCCGCGGCCAAGCATTGAACACGCCGGGCAGACAGATGTACTCTGCGCCGCGCTCGGTCCCTCTTGGATGGACCCCTTGATCTTGTTCCTCAGAGACCGGACTCTTCCAACTGACAAGAAAGAAGCACACAAAATCCGGGTGAAGTCAGAGCGGTTTTGGCTCTCTTCATCTGGTGCGTTATATAAGAAGTCCTTCAGTGGTCCTTATTTAAAGTGCGTGCACCCGAATAGTGTGGAGGCCTTCTTGTACGAAATTCATGAAGGCATTTGGGGCAGCCACATAGGAGGCAGGTCCTTGGCCTACCGTGCTATTTCGCAGGGATACTGGTGGCCGTGCATGCAGGCCGACGCACAAAAATATGTCCGCAAGTATGAAAAATGCCAGAAATTTGCCCATCAGATCCACCAGCCTGCCAGGGAACTTCTTCCCCTCACCAGTCCTTGGCCCTTCGCCATGTGGGGGCTAGATATAGTGGGACCACTGCCAACAGCACCGGGCAACCGGAAATTCTTCATCGCGGCCACAGATTACTTCACAAAGTGGGTTGAAGCTGAGCCCTTGGCAACCATTAAAGAGAAAGACGTGAAGCGGTTTGTCTGGCAGAACGTGGTCACGCGGTTTGGCGTCCCCAAGATTTTGATCTCTGACAACGGCACCCAGTTTGACGGTCGCCTATTCAGAGGATTTTGTGAAGATTTGAAGATAGAATTCTACAACTCCACCCCGGCTTACCCGCAGTCCAATGGTCAAGCCGAAGCATCGAACAAGACTATACTGGATGGGTTGAAGAAATGGCTGGAAAAGGCCAAGGGCAAATGGGCTGAGGAATTACCTAGTGTCCTTTGGTCATACCGAACAACCCCGCGACGTTCTACCGGGGAAACTCCATTTGCTTTGGCTTACGGCATGGAGGCGGTCATACCCTTGGAAGTTGAAATGCCCACCCTCAGAAGCGAGAGTTTTGAGCCCGAGCTGAACACCGAGGCTATTGCCTTGGAGCTGGACCTAGTGGACGAGCATCGGGAGAAGGCCCTCATCCATGTGGCCGCCTACCAACAGGAGCTCTCAAAGAAGTATAACAAGACGGTGCACCCCAGACCGTTCAAAGTTGGTGATTGGGTTTTGAGGAAGATTATGGGCAACACCCTGGTGCCAGGAGAAGGCAAACTAGGGGCAAATTGGGAAGGACCCTACAAGATCACTAGTCTGGCAGGCAAGGGGGCTTACCACTTGGAGGATTTAGAGGGAAGAGTAATACCCCGGCCATGGAATGCGGCCAACTTGAAACTGTATTATTTTTAAGCTTCTGCTTTCTTTTCTTGTGCAAAGAAATTTTTTGGCTTGCACCACAGCATGTAATTCTTTTTGTCAATTTATAGAAGTAATTTTGCTTTAGCACTTGGACTGTTGTTTTAATGTTACGGACCGTGATGATATACTCCGGTTGGAAGAGTTGGTGTTTTGTCCAACTTGGGATTCCCAACCGAGATGATGTACTCCGGTTGGAAGAGTTGGTGTCTTGTCCAACTTCGCGTTCCCAACCGAGATGATGTACTCCGGTTGGAAGAGTTGGTGTTTTGTCTAACTTCGCATTCCCAACCGAGATGATGTACTCCGGTTGAAAGAGTTGGTGTCTTGTCCAACTTCGCATTCCCAACTGAGATGATGTACTCCGGTTGGAAGAGTTGGTGTCTTGTCCAACTTCGCATTCCTAACCGAGATGATGTACTCCGGTTGGAAGAGTTGGTGTTTTGTCCAACTTCGCATTCCCAACCGAGATGATGTACTCCGGTTGGAAGAGTTGGTGTCTTGTCCAACTTCGCATTCCCAACCGAGATGATGTACTCCGGTTGGAAGAGTTGGTGTCTTGTCCAACTTCGCATTCCCAACCGAGATGATGTACTCCGGTTGGAAGAGTTGGTGTTGTGTCCAACTTAGGATTTCCAACCGAGATGATGTACTCCGGTCGGAAGAGTTGGTGTTTTGGCCAACTTTGGATTCCCAACCGAGATGATCTAATCCGGTTGGAAGTGTTGATTTGTTCAACTTTGTTACAACCGAGATGGTTATTTCGGTTCATGAATTTGTTTTGTTCTGCTTAAGTGCTTCATTCGAGGTGTGAACTCCGGTCGACGAGGTGTTTTGTTCAAATAATGATTTACACCGAGATGTTTTGATGAAGATAACTTGGATGAATACCGTGCAAACACTTGGCAAAATTTGAACTTTTCATTGATAAGAAAATCACTACAGAAGGTGGGGACAGAGCCCGGTTACATCAAAAGTGTTGAAAGCAAAAATACAAAAAGAAAATAAAACTAAACTAAGGGGGATAGATTGGTGAATTCGTCCTCGCCGGCATCCAGGTTAATGGTTGGACTGGTATCTTGGGCACCGGGCTCCTCATTGCCGGGCTGCTCTTGCACCTCGGCCTCTTCTTCCTCAGAATCTGTCTCCCCGTCTCCTTCTTCGAGTCCTTCCTCGGCCTCAGCCTGCAAAGCGCTAAAGACGTCGTTTGCATAAGGCACGAGGTAGACCGGTAGCGAAGCTGGAGGAGGGTTGGAAAATACGTCGGTGTCAGAGCCCTGGCCGAGGTGTTCGCAAGCGGATTTCCAGCCAGCCTTGAAGTATATGTCTTGTGTCACAAAGACTTGCTTCTTGTAGCTCTGCTCGGCCTCGTTGAAACCCGCGTTATTGGCAGCCCGGCAAGCTTTCTTTTTCGACTTCTTCAGGGTGTCTACCTCGGTCTGGAGCTCATTTTGTTTTTTCTCGGCCGCATTCAGCTGACCGAGCAGTCTGTTATTATCAGCGTTGGCCATCTCAAGGGAAGCCTTAGCCCGGCCGAGCTCGGCTTGAAGGCTCTCAACCTGGCTGGCTGTGTCGTTTGCCTTTTGCCTAAGCCGGTGGATGTGCTCCAAAACCAGGTGTTGTTTTTGAATGGCCTGAAAAAAGCAAACTTGATTAGAAACGGAACCGGGCAAACACTTGGGAAAATTTTCAGAGCTGCATTGACTTACCCTGGCCATGGACTTCACTGATGACTTGACCAACCGAGTGTCAGGGACGTGGTCGCTGCCAACCACGTCGCTCGGTAGTAGGAATGCTTTGGACAGATCAAAGGCGAGCAGATGCTCTTTGTCAGCCTTGATCGAAGCCGTTGCCGGGATGTCTTGACCCCGGTGCTTCAACTGGGAGCGCCAGGGCGGGGGCGTCAGTTGGATGCTCGGTAGTTAGCTCGGCGACTAACTCGGCGGATGGGTCTTCCCGAGCTCTTTTTTCGGCACGCCGTGCAGAGGGTTCTCGGCTGGATTGCCCGGTCGGTTGAGAGGCAAGGGCGACCACAGCGCCACTGGATTGACCGGCGATAGGTGAGCGAGTTACAACGCTCGGCAGCTCGGCGGATGTGGCGGTGAGCAGGTTCTTGATTCTGCTGCGCTTAGCCATCTCTTGTTCCTCGGTCAGGCGAATGAGGGGAACGTCTGGCAGAGTAGGATCCCGTGGAGGTGTTGGAGCTCGGAGGAAGTCAGTAACCTTACTCCGGCGGGGAGCGGAGTATCTATATGTGGGACTGTAGCCGAGCAGCTGGTTACAATCTCGATCGCGGTAGCGAAGCGCGGTCCTGATTGCCTCTACGTTGGGGAAATTGTAGTTGGCTTGCAAGGCTTGGATGGCTGCAAAAGAAACAAGAGAATGATTAATCTACAGAAACATCAAGTGTATAAACCGAGATAATTTGCGCGGCTTACATGTGCTCCCAAAATTTTTGCTAATCATCCAGCCCGGTACCTCGGCTGTCTCGTAGTTACCAGACACCCAGAAGAAATCATCGTCGTGAAGATCCTTGTCTGGTGTGCCGGTCACGATTTTCTCTCTGCCCGGTCTAATCTTGAGGTAATAGGCGAAACCGTCGCCGGTGTGGCCCAAGGTGTATTGGCGTAGGACCTCAGCTAGACCTAGGCTAATGCCTAACCGATTGTTTAGCTCATGAACGCCGTTTATTATCCGGTAAGTGTTGGTGGACACTTGGGTTGGTGCTAGCCCGGTTCGGCGCAAGAACTCGGTTATCAGTGGATTAAGTGGGAAACGAAGGCCCCCTTCAACAATGGATAGCACGGTGAAGGGGCATTCCTCCCTACCCCAAGGCGTTGTCTCCTCTTCTGCCAGCTTGAGATGGACGTCGGCCGGGATGCCGTACTCCTCTCTGAAAGCGGCTAGCGCGGCCGGAGTATCCATTAGGAAGCGGAATTTCCCCATTTGTGGCCGGCTTACTATAGCCCGGTTGAGGGGTTGGGCACGGTGGTAATTGGTTGCTGCTCGGTCCTGAGAGCCTCAGGAATGACAGTGGTCCCCTTGGACTCTACAGGAAAACGATGGCAAGTGTAAGAGAGCGCGGTTGCGCAAAAGGAGCTAGACTTCAGCTCGGTCATTAAGAGTGCCAAACCACCTCGGTTGTCTAACTAAGGAGCTCGGTCGCCCAAGCAGACCTGATGTTAGCCCGGTTGAGCGACCAAGTCCTTTTGTTATCTCGGTTTTTGCTGTGGTTGAGACAAACATGTTGTTTGCCCGTTTTGATTGGTTTTTTGGATTGAAAGAAGACCAAGAGTCCGGTTCGCCCCAGTTCTTCAGTGTTCTTCAGGAAGACGAAGAACACCAAGAACAGTGGGAGGTTTGGGACGTTTTCTATGGCCTATGCCCTAAGAGCTACGTTTTTGTGCCCTAATGTGTATAATATGAAAGAAAACAGTAACTATAGATGGGTTAAAAGTCTTACCTGTGAAAGGCAGAAACTGCTCCTTCAAGCACGAAGAATGGCAGCAAAGTCTGGATGAAGATACAAGAGCTCTAGAGTCGAATATAAAAATGGCAGTAGGAGGAAAGTGAGTTTGGGGAGGTCTTGTATGTATAGGCAGGAGGGAGTCCGCCCAAATTCAAATTCTGGCAAAAACGGCGGGTTGGTTGCCCGATGACCAATGGCAGCCCGCCACGTGTCCCCATTTATGGCTAAGTCAGGGTTAAAGCGACGGGTTGAAAAGACGAAGAGCCAACCGAGCTACTTTCGACGAAGAGGATGTCAGCCGAGGAATATAACCGGGCAAGTTTGCAGACAATTATGTTAACTAGCCCGGTCAAGGTTAGGCGTCTTGAAGACCGGAGAAATGTTATCTCGGTCGAAGTGAGTAATCCCAGTCACGCTTTCGCGGACGGAATTAAGGGGCAATTGAGAGGGTGATTTATGATCTGGAGTTGGGCCGAGGTAGCGACCGAGCAGGTTGAGAGCCCAACAGCGCATTGGGCCGAGATGATGTACTATTCGCCCAGAGATGGGCTGCCAGAACTTGGGCCGGGCAGAACGTGGGCCGAGTGCGTCCCAGACCGTAAAGAAGCGGCTCGGCAAGGCAGTGCTCGGTCGGACCAGGATGCTCGGTCTGAGGATGGCCGAAGCCAGACAAGTCGAGTGACCGGCGCCCGGAAAGGCGCGGTCGGCCGAGGTTACCGTTTGACCGGCAAGAAAGCTGACCACGGGGTGCTTCGGGCTAGGCTTTGCCAAGATGCCGCCTAGCCCGGTCCTCCTTGGTCGGCCAGGGAAGTGCTCGGGTATGAAGCACGGCACGGCGCAGTAACGCATAGAGCAGTTCGGCTGCCGAGCTCCAGCTGTGATGGCGGGCAGTTGAGATTAGGTGATGTTCAGCAAGGTCTATGCTGACAGATGGGATAAGCGGAGCCATGTGTCAGGAGACGACTGGGAGTAGATATGGGCCACAGAGGGTATATAAGCATGTCTGCGCCCCCCATACGCGACACACGAACATCTCTGTAAGGAATTCTTAAACTCAAACACTCTCTCCCTTCTCTCTATCCATCCTAAGGTGTGTGCTAACTTGATCGTCGGAGGGTTTTTCCGGCCACACACCGCCGAGTAGCTCACCGTTATTTGCTCGCAGGTGATCGGACATCGACGGAGCTCGGAAGAAAGGAGTACGGGCTTGCCGGAATATTTGCTCCCCGTACACCAACAATGTTCAAAAGTAAAATGTGTGTTTTCATCTTGGTGGTATAACAGTTTTGTTTGAAGCATCTGTATCAATAAATTATTACATTAATTAATTAGTTCAATTTTAAATAAGACAAAATAAATGAACTAACATAAATAAATGAATATGAAATCTTACTATATCAACTTGAGACATTCCACTGGGGTGTAGATTTTCGACTTGTGCCAAACACCTATGAAATTTGTTGCAACATTTCATGATTACACCCCATCGAGATGAGATTGACACTTGTATTTTTGAGTGATTATTTTGCAGCGAGCAATAATTTTCAAAAATTCTTCCCCAAAAATGAGCATGGGATTGCGAATTTCCAATAATTGGATCTTCAGTAATGTGACACCATGCTCTACAAATTGCCACATCCTCTTCAGTAGTGAAAGATTTTCCTCTCTTTGTTTTTGATAAACCTTCCATAGTGATTATGTGAAAAAAATTAAAAAGAATATAATTTTGGAAGTTTATTGTGAAATCAAATTGAAATGAAGAGAGGAGAAAATAAAAATGAAATGTGCAATGGTTGCTGTGAAATAAAATTGAGATGAAGCGTTTTTATTTATAAAAATTCAAAATATTACCGTTTCAATATAATAGCTGTCACGACCTAAATCCTCCCCTATAGATTTAGGGTCGTAATCAGCCAATAATCCTTGGATTACCAAGGCCTCTAAACAGAATAACATATAATTAGGGGCTGCAGAAACAAATATATAAAACACATTGTCCATAGAGCTATGCTGACGTATATGAGACAAAATTTTAAAATTTTATATACAAATATGTGACGTCAAAAATAAAGTCGTCTTACGTCACATTCATTACAGATGGAGCAAAAAGGGAATTGAGCCCTATACACAAATAAACAAAATTTTGCTCATATAACAACAGAAAACAAAGTCTTAAACGTTTACAAAACATGGCCACAAGGCTTGACTTAATCCGGTACCTCCTTGTAACAACCCCGACTCATGACTAACACTAATTCATGCTTAATTATGCCTAGTTATGCCTAATAAGTAATTAAAGTGAAATTTTGCCTCGTATGTTGCCTTATTTATGTGTATATCTGCTTAACGTAGAAAGATCTGTTCATATTTCCGTTTTGGTTACGAATTGAAGGCCTTATCGGCACCCGATTCAGAAATTGACTTGATTTATGTGTTATTTGGAATTTTTAGAAATTTATGGTATGTTCAATTGGAATTTGATTCGGAATGAATTAATTAGATTAATTAATGCCTACTAGATTAGCTTTAATTAATTAACACTAAGTGAGCCTATATAAGACTCATACATGCTCCACTCATCCTTTTGTTCATATCAACACATCCTTGAGCCTATACACACAAACCAAACATGAGCAAGAGAGAAAGAGAAGAGAGCCTTGAGCTCAATTAAGGGGATTGCTAGGAGAAATGGGAGAATTGGACTTAGAGACTCAAGAAATAAGCCTCTAGCTCTCATTTTGGAAAGTCTAGGTAAGAATTCAACCTTTAAGTTCTTTGATTGTGACATTAAGAACATGAATTCCAAAGATTAAGTCTGTGAACTTGAAATTTGAACTAGAAAGGAAGAAATTTGACTCATACCTTGCATGCATGCATAATTCCTAACATTTTGAAGTTATTTTCCAAGAATTTCCGCATGCATGTTGCTAATTCACTTTACCTTTAAGAATGCATCAAGTTTCAAGCCATTTTGTGGTATTAGATCATGTTTTGGAAGTTTTGAAGTCAAAACAATTCATGCATGTCATGTTTACATCACATTCTCAAGTGTTAAGTTGAGTTTTACACAATTGGCATGCTTTTGGGCTTTGGTTTTGCGGAAGGGTTTTGAATTCTTCATGTTTTCCAAGTTCACATGTAATTCCTCAAGTTTTTGGCCCAAGAAACTATAATTTGCAACTTTGGGGTTGAATTTGAAGCTTGGAAGCAATTCTGAAAATTCTAGAATTTTGTTCCTACGCTCGACCAGAAGTCCGTTCGAGCGTGAAATGCATGCTCCCAGAAGTTCTTATGTTTTGCAGAACGCTCGAGCGAGGGCATGTCTCTCACACTCGAGCGAGCATCGAGCGAGCATTGAGCGAAAAAAATCAAGCAACCAACAGTTTTGCAAAAGTTTACAGACCGCTCGAGTGACAAATCTTGCGCTCGAGCAACCACTCACATTTTGCATGTCCGCTCGAGTGTAGAAAGTTATACTTGAGTGAGGACCTTGTTTTCAGTAAGTTTTGTTAAGTGTTTTCAAGTACATTTTTGCATCCACATTCCATCCTAGGTATTCCTAGGCCAAGTTTAAGACACCATAATGAGGATAGAAGAGTAAAAACACACCAAGACAAGAAAGAACTAAGTTGATGATTCCGAGTGTATAATTCAGTATGTATTCGTTCTATATCTGTGTAGGTCACACGCCACAAAATCTCTAAATTGCCTACTATGTCCGTTCACTTGAAGCCATATGTTATCTGTGAGTAATAACTTAGTAAAGTTATGTTCAAGTTAAATTATTTCTGTATATGAAATAAGATCTGTTTTATAAAATGTTATATTTCATACTATGAATGATTGTCCAATTTTCGATAACTATTTGTGACACAAGTATGTTATCTGTTCCCGGTCTGAAGTTTTTTTTATGGAACTAACAAGTTATCTGCACCCGGCTGGAGGTTCCTTTATGGAACTGACAAGTTATCCGTACCCGGCCGGAGGTTCCTCTATGGAACTGACAAGTATGATCTTTGATACTCTGTATGTGATCTGTTAGCGCTATCAGATGAACTACGTATGATCAAGCATGAATTCTGATTTCTGTTAATGACTCAAACAAGAATACGAATATGAATATGAATCTATTCTGTGTATAGACTTAGTTATGGGACATCATTCATTTAACCCCTTTGCTCTGTTGTTATTCATTGGGATCTCGCTCATTATTTATCTTATGTATGTAAGTGATCAGACACGTGACCAGGTTCAGAGTTGAGGACTTGGCATCTCAGTTTTTGTCTACTAGCCTTTGTGCCTCCCGAGGAGGTTCCGGATTAAGTCAAGTTTAGTGGCTGTTTTTGTGAATGCATTAAGCTTTGTTTCCTTAAGTTTCGGATAAGATTTCTATTAGTATGTATATGGGGTAACGTGTAAATATTGCATCCTTTGACGTCACTCGTAAGTTTATAAAAGTTTAAAATTATCTGTCCCATGTATGTCTTCACAGCTCAATAGACTATGTATATTTTACATGTTTGCTTCTGCAGCCCCTAATTATATGTTATTTTGTTAAGAGGCCTTTGGTAATCCACGAATTACTGGTCGGTTACGACATTAAACCTATAAGAGCGAGTTTGGGTCGTGACATTCCTTGGGAGACGCAAAAGGATGGCTAATACACCAAAACTCCAGGCAGCAGCTTAGGCCTGGTTACCTACATACATAATATAAACAGTGAGCGGAAGCTCAGTGAATAAACGGTTAAATGAATAATATCCCACCAGATTCAGAAAAATAGAACAGATTCATATTCACATTCTTGTTTGAATCATATATAGAAATTAGAATTCATGCTTGTTCATATGTGATATATCCATTAGCGCAACAGATCAAATACAGAGCTTTAAGAGTCATACTAATTAGTTTCACAAAGGAACCTCCGGTATTAGGAATAGATAACATACTTGTCAGTTCCATAAAGGAACCTCCAATACTGAGAATAAATAACATACTTGTCAGTTCCATAAAGGAACCTCTGGTATTGGGAACAGATAACATACTTATCAGTTCCATAAAGGAACCTCCAGTACTGGAAACAGATAGCATACTTGTCAGTTCCATAAAGGAACCTCTAGTACTGGGAATAGATAGCATACTTGTCAGTTCCATAAAAAAGTTCTAGTACTGGGTACAGATAACATACCTCAGCCATGGAATTACTACCATGAATACTTTTCAATATATGGACTATCATTCATTGATACAGAATATAGCATTACATAAAAATAGATTATTTCTTGCCATATCATATAGGAAAATACTTAAACGTGAACATAGCTTTACAAAGTTATTAATCACAGATGGCGCCAAAGCAAATAACATAGTAGACAAATCAGGTAACTCGCGGTGTGTGACCTACACAGATACAGAATAAATACGTACTGAATTACACACCCAGAATTATTAACTTAGTTCTTTCTTCTTAGGTGTGTTTCTACTTCTTATCCTTATTATTATGTCTTAACTAGGGCTTAGGAATGCCTAGGATGCAATGAGGATGCCAAAACATGCTATTTAACACTTAGACAAATTTGTTGAAAATAGGGGTCTCGCTCGAGCACAACTTCTCTCGCTCGAGCGGACGTCCAAATATGTGAGTGGTCGCTCGAGCGTAACTTCCTTCGCTCGAGTGGTCTGTAAACTTTGTAAAAGTACTGGTTGTGTTAATTTTCCACTTGATGGCCGCTCGAGCTTGTGACTGAAGTCTTCGCTCGAGCGCAACTCTTGTCGCTCGAGTGGTTTACAAAGATAGGAAACTTCTAGAAGCATGAATTTCACGCTCAAGCCAACTATTTATCGCTCGAGCGGGAGTGCAAAACACAGAGTGGTCACTCGAGTGCAGGATCTGTCGTTTAAGCGGTGAGGACGAATTTGGGAATTTTTAAATTCACTTCCAAACTTCAAAACTCATCTTTAACCTTTCAAAACACATCTTTTGGGCCCAAAACTTGAGAAAACAAGTCTAAACTTGGAAAACATGAAGAATCAAAGATCATTTCATGAAATCAAGGCCCGTAAGCATGTTAATTATACAAACTCAAGCTTGAAATGTGAAAACATAACATGAACATGACACGCACGAAATGATTTGAGCTCCAAGTTTCCAAATCATGAGCAAATGAGATGTTTAGGTCAAAAATATGTTGAATTCTTTGAATTAAACCAAGATATGGACATGCATGTGAAAGTTCTTTAACTCCAACTCCAAATGCAAGAGAATTTGCATGTATGTATCGTAACCTTCCTAATTCTCCTTTCCTTGCTCAATTCTTGTTCTAAGTTCTTTTGAATTCATGTAATAAATCTCAATTACACAAATAAAGGCTTAAATCCTTACCTCACTCTTGATTTAAGCTCTAGGTTGCTATATCTTTAAGCTTCTAAGCCAATTCCTTTAATTCCCTAGCAAATCTCCTAATTAAATTCAATTCCTCCATTTCTTACGTGTGTAGGCTTAAAATGATGAAGAGAGGATGACTCAAAGTGGTGTAATAGCCTTATATACGCTTGATTAGGGAGTTTAATTAATTAGGCTTACCACTAATCAATTAAGCATTATTCAATTCTAATTAATTCGTTCTGAATCGAATTTCAATTAAACTTACTATAAAATTATAAAAATTCCACATAACACAAATACCAAATCAATTTCCTAATCGGATGTCGATAAGGCCTTCAATTCACAAACCAAAATAGAGACACAAATAGATATTTCTACGAGAGACAAATAGAAACACCAATAATGCATTGCACATGTAATTAATTCAGAATTTTATCTTAATTACTCATTAGGCATAACTAATCATGGTTTATCGGCTAATCATAGGTCGGGGTTGTTATAATAGCCGTTTGAACAGATAACCGTTTGACACAAGGTGGTGTTTGTTTGTTTTTTTTTTTTTTTTAGCCAAATAGAGCACAATGGCTCTATTTGGTTTTATCATCACCGTTTATGTGTTGGTTATCAACGGTTGAGATGATTTGTGTGGAATCATCCAACCTTTTATTCCTCTCCCTCTTACTGTGTCTCTCACCATTTCGTCATCCCCCTCTCTCAGTCTCCGTCTCTCTCTCTCTCTCAGATATCATGTCTCTTCTCCCTCTATCACCTAAAGTCTCTCTCTCTCTCTCTCTCTCTCTCTCTCCATTACCGAAAGTCTCTGTCTCTCTCTAAAAGTCTCCATCTCTCTCTCAGTCTCTGTCTCTCTCTCACTCTCAGATATCATGTATTTTCTCCTTCTATCACCGAAAGTTTCTCTTTCTCCATTACCAAAAGTCTTTGTCTCTCTCTAAAAGTCTCTATCTCCCTCTCAATCTCAATCTCACTCTCCCTCTTACTCTCACTCTCACTCTCACACTCTCTCCGAAGACCCACCAAGCTTTTCTCCTCCATCTTCGTCTCAGTCTCTCCTTTTTTCTCTCCTTGAAAGCCTCTATCACCGAAGATCAGTATATCATAACATTCCTTCAACTTATTTCAGTAGATCAGTAGATTAGAACATTCCTTCAACAGCATTGAGGTTCAATTTATTTCCTTAAATCTAGGTATTTATTGTTTAAAACCTGTTTCAAATTTATTGATTTTTTTTCTTCAATTGATCGGTTTCAGATTTAAAAAAATTATGCTTCAGATTTATTATTATTTTTTAATTAATTTGTTTCAGATTTTTTTTCAACTGATCTGTTTGTGTGATTTTAGAAATTTGACTTATTTGTGTGATTTTGGAAATTTGAAAATTGTTGGGTGAATATTGTTTGGAAATTTGATCGGTTGGTTGAAGCTGACTTGGCAGCTTTGGCTTGTGCCATATTTGACACAAGTTTTGGCATTTGTCAAAGATAGCAGCTGCTAAAAGTTGCCATTGGATGTGCCTTTCTATCAACTGATGCCATAATTTGGCAATAGCAGCTCCAATGGCACACCATTTAAGATGTTCTTAGGTCCTAGGTTCATGTATTTTTTTTTTTTTTGGTAAGAAGTACATTTTTTTTTTTTTTTGTAAAGTATTGTGGTAAGAAATCTTTATATATTTTTGAAGACATTTTATTTTCAATTTTGTCATTTATCTACCTATTTGAATTTTTTTTTATCTGTTCATTTTTTTATTCTATCTATTCTATTTGTATCTATCATCAAATAATTTTCTATCTGTTTAAATTTGTATTTTTTTGTCAAAATTATTTTAATATTTTCTAATTCATCTATTAAAATTTATCAAACTTTATTTTTTCTATATGTCAAAATTCACTGAGATTATTTTTTCTTATCTGTTCATTGTTTTTTATTTTTTCTAATTTTTATTTTTTTCCCATCTATTGAACTTATCTGTTCAGATTTTTTTCATCGGTTAACATAACAATTTAATTTTTGTATTTATTGGAACATGTCTGATTTGTTGAAACAATTCCACTCTTTTGTTTTATCTGTTAAACGACTCTCTCTTCTTCCTCATACTACCGCCACTGCCACCACCACTGAAGAACACACCCATGACTACCCCACTACTGCTACATGTTGCATCTATCAATCATAAACAAATTCATTCAATTCTCTCTCCAAAATCATCCAAAACACATGTATATATAGATATGGGAAATTATTTAGTAATCTCAAAACTCCACGTGATTATACTCCAAATCAATCACCAATTACTTAGTTTCTATATTATTTTTCCATCCCAACATAAATCATGGGCCCCTATCCATTTCTATCAATCAAAACCTTATGGAGTACCATATGTCCATTTTGGGAATACTGAATAATCACCCATATAGAGAGAGTGAGATTCAGTGTTGATGTTGTACAAAACACCTTCGTATCTTATTTCTCTCTTAGATGTCAAGCTAGTCAAGTTACCGATATAAGAATCAGCAAATGAACTAGATCTAGAACTCTCTATCGCCATAGTTGTAGCAGCAACGAAGATCAAACGACAAATCTAAGAAACATCTACATCTAAACTTCTTCACTAAAATTGCTCTCGCTCTCCGTCGCCGATCTTGCTTGCCGCTACTCTCTATCAGCAGATCTTGATTGTCGGATGCCTCTCCGTCTCGACGAACTCGACTGTGGTGGCGATAGAGGAAAGCAAGCCTGTCATCGTCACCAACTCTGAGGGGCAACGAACAATGCTATCTGTGGTGGCGTAGACGAAGGTTGGAGATTTGCTTGTAGGTTAGATTACTAAGAGGCAAGTTGTAGTGAACTTTTAGAACACTTTCTTCTCCGTGAAGAGGTTTATTGGGAGGAAAATGTTAGAGGTTGATTATGATTCTAAGCAAGTTTCGTACACTGTAGTTTACGATAAGGAGCATTTGGTTATGCCACTAGTGTCAAGCTGTGGAGTGCAGCCAGAGCCCCGGAGAGAGAGAGAGAGAGAGAGAGAGAGAGAGAATGGGTTTGATCTGTGAACTTATTAAAGAGATAGAGAGAAAAGAATGGAGAGATAGAAAGTGGGTTTGATTTTAACAGATAATACGCGTAAATCCAATGAAGAGAGTTTGAAGAGAGAGAAAAGAGGGAAAATTACTAAATATTTCCGGACAATCACCCAACATAATACCCTATTTATCCATCTTCTCTATCAATCATAATATTATAAAATATCATGTTTCTATGTTTCAAGATTACTAAATAATTACCCGCAAATGAGAAGTGGTTAGTTTGATCATTTTGTTAAACTATGTCCGTATGGACTTAATAGTTTAGTGTGTGGACCTTTGAATAAAAGAAATTTAAATTTAGACTTATAAACTGAGTTCCCAAAGGTAAATGCTAACAAGTGCCCTTTAGGCATTGTTTAATATTAGAAAGTGTGTAAATGAAGTTTTAAAAATATGTAAAAATATTAAAAAAATGTATCGCTTTTAATAAAAGTGCATTAAATTTAGTAAAAAGTGTCTAATATTCTTTAATTTTTTTTTGTTTTTTACTTGTATTCTAAGGATACTTGTTAGCAAGACTCATTTAAAAATAGGGTTTGTATTATCTTAAGTTGGCCATCTAAATTTCAAACTGTGTTTAGGCTGCATAGGCCCATTTTGGGGCCGACATCAGTGATCCAAATCGTTCACATTTTAGTATTTGTTGAGTAGAATATTCAAGTAAAAATTTAAAATAATTGATTATCAGTAGTTATACATTTAAATCACATTTATATTATAAAAAATGGATGGCAACTCTTAAAATTATAATTGCTGTTCATTTTCTACAAAAAAATGTGATTCAGACATATAATTACCGATATTCGACCTTTTACATGAATATTCTACTCTGCATATGAATCTCGAAAAATAAACTATTCAAATCACCGAGATCGACCCCAAAATAGGCCCACCAAGCTCAAATCCCTTAAAATATTTCATGCTTAAAATTTTAATAATAAATTTATCATTATAAAAATATTTAAGAAAATTAAAAAAAAAATCAGAGTAACTTTTGTAACAAAATAAATTCCACATTTTTAGTTATTTCAAATGTAAATCCTAATTTTTTGATTTATTTTCAATCTAAATAAGTTATCTATTTTTGTTAAGTAAAATTGATCCAAAAAAATAATATTTTAGTTGTTAAACTCAATAAAAAATAGTATTTTAGATATTTTATATATACTTTGATTGAGTATAATGACTAAAATATTATTGTTTTCATTGATTTACTTAACAAAAGATAGGCGAATAATTTAGATTGAAAATAAATTAAAAGATCACGATTAAATTGATAAAATTTAAAATTCATAATTTATTTTGTTACAAAGGTTAAAGTCTAAGGTTTTTGTTTTTGTTTTGTTTTGTTTTTTTGTAATTTCTCCAAAATGCTTTTTTAAAAAATACAATTCAATTAGTTATATTTTTCACATTGTATTTTAATACAAACTAAGACAAATAAATTAAAAATACATAAAAACTCACAAATAAAAGTCAAAATGTCTTAATTATTTATTATTTTAATAAAAAATTTAATAATATTACCAATACCAATGATCATTCAATAAACACAATCAAAATAATTAACAAATACGTGAAATATCTCATTCAAGACTTAGGTCCTGTTTGGTAGGGCTTATTTTTAGCTTAATTTAAGCTATTTTGATGTGTTTGGTTCAGCTTAACAATACAGCTTATAGCTTTTTGTAAGTCAAAAATCAACTTATTCTTTGAGTGGGGGATGAGAAGCTTAATTTATAAGTAAAAAATCAGCTTTTGTTCCCAGTTATAAGATATAAGCTGTTAGGTTATAAGTTATAACCACTTTCTCACAACTCTACCAAACGGGACTTAGGAGAAAATAATTTCAATTCACCTACAAATAATTATCCCTACTTATTTAAAAAGAACATGAACTCACTTATGGATTCCACAATTTTGAATCAATAAAATACTGTTCTTTGTTCACATACTTTAACTTTGTATGATTAACATTTGACTCGATGAGTTAGTAAAAAATATCATTATTGTGACTTGATTAAAACATTAGAATTAAGGGCAAATTAAGGCAATGATCCCTATAGTTTATCCGTGGTATCATTTTGGTTCTTGCACTTCTAATTGCATCAATTTTGCCCGTACAATTTAGTTTTTGGCTCTTTGTGGTTCAATAGTTAACAGTCGTTGACTTTTTGAACGGAAACTCCACGCATGCCGCACACAGGGGACTTGCAATCAAAATCATTTATAAACTAGAAAAATTTAACTATAAATCTCATATGGAGCAATGCTGATCTATTTAGTTCTAAGAATTTTCTTATAAATTAATTAGTCCTTTTTATTTTAAAAATTAGTATTTATTTGATTTGGTACCATTTGACTTTAAGCAAATGCCTTTTTATTATTTATTTTTTTAATTTTCTAATTCATTTTTAGGATGAGAATGGAAATGTGAGGTGTGGAAGATTCTTTTTGAAGGAATTATTGGCTGAAGTGTTAGTTGTTGAGCGTGAAAATCTACATTTCTGTAGTGTTATTTTTCTAGTGTTACATTGGAGTGTTACATTAGAGTGCTACATTTAGAAAAAGTACATTAGGGAGTTTTTGTGTGTTACATGGTGTCGTTTGGGAAGAGCTCATTTGGGCTCTTTTGGCTCTTTAAGCCACAAAAGACAGAATAGGCTATTTGAGCCACAACAGACAAAACATCACATCCAACCCATAATCATTACACTATTTTCTCACAAAAAAAGTCAAAAATGCCAAAAAGCCCAAAAGCGCTTCCCAAACCAAGCTTTTGAGCCCAGGCTCAAATAGTCAAAAAAGTCAAAAAGCCAACTCACTTCCCAAACGGAGGCTGATTGAAGTGTTACATTTAGAAAAAATACACTAATGAGTTTTTTTAGAATATTACCTTGTTACTTTGAAAAAAATACATTAACGAATTTTTTAATGTGTTACATTAGAGTGTTACATTTGAAAAAAGTACACTAAAGAGTTTTTGTGTTATATTAATTGAAATGTTACGTTTGAAAAAAATACACTAATATTTTTTTTTTTAAGAATATTACGTTATTACGTTTGAGAAAAGTATATTAAAGAATTTTTAAGTGTTATATTGATTAGAGTGTTACGTTTAGGAAAAGTACACTAAGAAGTTTTTTAGTATGTTACATTAAGTGTTACGTTTGGGTAAGAAGTTTTTGTGTGTTACATTGATTAGAGTGTTACGTTTAAAAAAATTAGACTAAGGTCACGTTTGGAAACATGTTATTTTAGTAACTTTATGACTTTTTGGTTAAAATATGAGGTAAAAAAATTAAGTATGTTTGGAATGACTTTTTAATTTTTTACGAAAAGATGTGCAAAAAAATATAAAAAAAATGAATCTTTGACTTTCTAGTATAAGTTATAGGTTTTTTAATTTTTTTTAATAACCTTTTGGTTTTTAGGCTAAAACATTGGAATGCCAAACAAGGCCTAAATAATTTTTTACTACTGTGTTACATTAGATTGTTACGTTTTTGGAGTGTTACATTTAGAAAAATACACTATGGAGTTTTTTTGAAGTGTTACGTTTAATAATTTTAATATTATGAGAAAACTCACAATTTCTTCACAATAAAATGGAACCTTTGGGTCCATAAGAAAAAAAGGGAGGACCAAACAATTCATAAGATCACTATTTGGGATTTATTGGTGCTTTACCTTATAGTTAATAAATTTTAGAGAAAATTACAAAAATAATTATAAGGTTGAGTTTTATAACAAAATAAACCTTGAATTTTTTCTTTTGTCAATTTAAATAATAATTTTTTAAATTTATTTTCGATCTAAACCATTGACTTATTTTCGTTAAGTAAAACAGTAGAAAAAAAATTAGATATTTTTCGTACAGTTACATTGGGTATAATGACTAAAATACTTTTTCCTATCAATTTTATTTAATGAAAATAACGAAAATATGTAAATGGTTTACATTGAAAACAAATAAAAAATTATAGTATAAATTAACAAAATCAAAAGTTCAGAATTTATCTAGATACGATGTTCAAATCTTGAAAAAAATTTTTTTTATTATTTTCCTTAAATTTTACTGTGTTTGTATTTGCAAATAAGAAGAATTTTGAAATTTGGTACTTGACTCAGTATAATTATATGATAATATCATATAAATCAGTAAATTAATTTTGAATTTTTTATTATTATTTTTGTATACATTATTCTTCAACATGTCTCATTCTATTATTTTACTAATAAATAGTTATTTTGAAAAGTTAGTTTTTTTTTTAATTTTTTTAAAATATATAAAAAATATGAGAAATAATATGACCTAAAATAAGTTAAAAATTGAAAGATAAAATTTAACCATCTTTTAAAAGAACTCAAAAAATTGAGAATATTATTAGCCCAGCTTATTAAAAACAAAAAAAATAAAATAAAATGCCAGGCGATGCATTGAATGTATGATGACTCTTTGTCTTTGTCTTTGTCTTGTCTTGTCTTGACAATAGCCTTTGCCAGAAATTCAACGTTTGGGTTCAAATCTTTCCAAAGAAACTAATTTATCATCAAAGAAAAATGACAGACAATAATAATAAATAAATAAATAAACGCAAATATGTTATTTTAAAGGTTTTTTTAGACTAGAAGATCCTAAGATTATAATATATGTGCATATATATTATATTTATTTTGTAAAAAATTTAGAAAATAAAAAAAGCCAATTTTTAAAATTGTTATTCTTTTTATGGATAAAATTTGACTTCATTTCATCTTTGGTAAAAAAAAAATTTCAAAATTGTTATTCTTTTTTAATTCTTATAATTTGAATAGTCTGATTTACAATTTGATATAATTTTTTGAAAAGGTTCACTAAAAATTCTATCAGTTTTCCAATAACAATTGAAAAAATAAAATAAAATTAAAGACCCACTCAAATTTCCCAATAACCAAAAGAAACAAAAAATTTAACATTTACCAAAAACATTATTTTTTAAAAAAAGTTATAAAACATATTATTTTTAAAAAAAAGTTATAAATAAGTGAAACTGTTTTAAAATAATTGTACTATAAGCATATATATATATATATATTTTTTTTTTCAAATCTAACACACGAAAAAAAAAAAAAAAAAAAAACCACTTACACCAAACATAAGAAATGATTGCACCATACACACAAGAGGCTTGCACCACCGTGAAATGCAATTTCCCACTACTTTTTTATGAGCATATTTGCCCTAGATAACATTTAAAAAAAAAAAAAAAAAAAAAATAGTTGTTGCATGTAGGAAAATATTTTCAAAAAAACAATTTAATGCAAATAAATAATAAAATAAAATACAAGAAATTCTTTACAGAAATTTTGTAAACTTAGTATAGATTGTGACAACTTAGTACAGATTGTGACTGAGGCCAGTGTTTGAACACTGTGTTTTTAAGATAAAATTTCGTCATCTCCAATGGTCCTTAAGAATAATGGGCGTCCTACCTCTAGGATATAACGATCACTCCACACAGAAATACACAACATTCTGTGTGTATATGGAACTAATTTGTGTTATATAATCTCTCTCTTTTATACTTGACTATGACATATGTATGAATCCTAACACTTGCTTAATAAATGGATACCATGAGGATAGTATTTATAAAAATATTTGTGACCTTTAGAAGGGTCATAACTCTTGGATTCACACCATTTTTTTACGAATAGACACGGCAAAAAATTATATCATTTCATTCAAATACAATCAATTTCCTTTCACTTTTAAAATTTTCAACATTGTATTTGAGAAGTTAAGGATCTCTTTGTTTGACTATTTATTGTATTGTTTGTTCATCACTTTGAAACTCTTTATTGGGTCTAAATGTAAAATTCTCTTTAAAATTGTAAATATTGAAAAAACAAAATTAAAAACAAAGTCTGGTATGTTCTTCCCCTACGGAAGACTCAACTAAAATTAAATTAAAAATTCAGCATCATAATTAGATGAATTGTTGAAAAATAGTTGTAAGTACTCAGAATTGAATGATGCAAATTCAACTTTTGAATGATATGGTTGGCAATCAGAATATATTTTAACTGCATATTTTCTTTTAGGGTTAATTAATAAAAATTTCATTTTTATAGGTGTATATAGCATAAGGTCCGACAATTGATTTTTTTTTTTAATTATAAGGACATGATGATTATTGAAATATATTAGTAAGCAGTACATACTAACGATTTAAGTGACATTTTATTTTTATTTTTACCTGTATTCTTTTTTTTATTTATATTTTCTCTCCTTCTGGCATACCATTATGAATCAATGCTGCACATTGCTGAGCACTCATCGGAGAATTTCGCCTATGTCAGAAAAGTCATTGACCATCAGCGGAGCGGACAAATGGACAAATATATTGACAGATAAAAATATTATGACATTTTAAATTATTATTACTGGTATAGATAAAAAAAATAAAATTTAAGACGATGCTTAAAAAATTTAAAATTTAGACTTCCGGCTCAAATATTTTTTTAATAATAAAATTCTGAATACTTAAAAATGACAATAAAAGGCTGTTTGGACTTTGGAGGACATAACACGGATATACACGTTGGATGCACGCATCAGCATATCTCTATCTAATGACTCAAATATAGTAAATGAAGATAAGAAGGGATGTGCCCAAATGTGGAGTTGAGCTTATCTCTATATCTTATCCACTTCAATTTCTGTTATTTTTCTTCCCAAAAAAAAAAAAAAAAAAAAAAAAAAAAAAAAAAGGTAAAATAAGATTGCAACGTTTTCATCTTTCAAAATAATTGAGGGGCAGTTCAAAAGGTAAGTCACCCAAGTTAGGTTTTAAGTTTGAGTTTTGTGTCTTACTTTGCTTGATATTTGATACTAATCAGTGTATTTGTTTTGAATTTTCTAAATTAAATTTTTTTAAAATTGATTTTTTTTGATTTTCGTGTTTTTTTGTTTTTAATGAATATTTTTTAAATTTTAAATATTTTTTTTACTTTTTTAGATGTACCTTACTTAGATGTATCTAAAAAGTAAAAAATTTGTGAAAAAATATTTTAAAAAATCAATAAATACATAAAAATACAAAAAATGTACTGAATCTTTTTTTTTATATATATATTTTTTGTATTTTGTGAATTTTTAAAAGATTTTTTTTATAATTTTTTTACTTTTTAGGTGTATTTATATTAAATGTGTCTAAAAAGTAAAAAAATTACTTAAAATATTAAAAAAATTCAATAAAAATAAAAAAAATATGAAAAATAAGAAAGTAAAATTTTTTGAAAAATATTTTTTAAAAAGTGAAAACAAGCAAGCAATGTGAATTGTACTCACATTGTATTCAATTTATATTTATGGTGGGTTCAAAGATGCGATATGTGAGACTAGCGGATAGCCATATATATTTTGTGTTTACGCTCTTGGATACTAAAGAGTCCTGTTTGTAATCAATTTTCGGGCATACAAATAAATTTTTTTTTAAAAAAAAATTAATGGATATGTGAGGCCTAATGCTCCGTTTAGAATGTAAGGTGAGAAAATAAAATAAATGATTATGATCTCTCATTTAGGTAAAAAAAAAAGAAGAAAAGATTATCGTTTTTCACCATCATATTTGGATAATTAAGAAAATAAAATATGTGAGAGAAGCATACGAGTGAGATTTCTTTTTTATTCTTCCTATGTATTTTTAGAGATGTGGGGGCCAAATAATGGAAAGATCAGATGGTGTGTATCTTTGGAAGACTGATATTAATCGGCTATATCCTACGAGAGCGGGGAGCCGAATAGAATATATGTGCCGAATAAAGTATAAGTACTTAGGGCCGAATAAAGGAAATTGCATTGATTAAAAAGTAGGCCCTGGTCCCGAGAATCAAGAAGAACAGGTATAAATACAGGAACAACGGTTATAGAAAGGTATGTAAGAATCACTTCACAAAACTGGTAAATAGGCTATCCCGAGTGTCTGAACTAACTTGTCCGTCGGAGTGCTAATTCCGGCACTCCCGACCGGAATGTTTATTTCTTTTCAGGTAACTAGCTGAGAATCACTAGCGTCTCCCAAGATCCGAAGAGTATTTCCAAACCACTTCCCCACAAGAGACAATCTTAGTATTATAAATATTTTACAAACGATCAACTTGTTTATTACCAAATCTCACCACTTTTAGTAAAAAATAAAATAGGCTTAGTAAAAGAGACAAATTTCTCATCATATCTCACTATTCCTCATTTAACTCATAAACCAAATTTAAAATAATTTTCTTTCTAATCACTTATTACTTCTCCTCTCCAAATTAACCCACTCGGAGTGTAAGTGAAAATTTATCTTGGTTTATACAATGAATGTAAGTATCACAATTCGAGACGCATGAAACCTAAGTGAAAATAAGTATAGCTGTGAGGGTTAAATTATTTACTTATTCAATCTATTGGAAGTTAGAGTTATTCTACCTATCATATTTATTTTCACACCCACGTCTATATTTCTTGGAAGCACTACAGGAAATGTTTGTTATGGCGGCGTTTATATAAGGGCGTTTTCTTAAGCGTCGTCTTTTTTATATTTAACGGCGTTTTATAAACGTCGCCTTTTGTGCTACTCAAAACGGCACCGTTTAGTTGATAGAAAACGCCTCCGAATGTGTTATAATCTCTCACACCCTCTCCCTCCCTCTTGAGACTCTCATTCTTTACTCTTCAGTCTCAGAAAGAAGATGCCTCAAAACAGATACAGATATTAGACAAAGAATAGAGGTAATCCCTTAAATCTCATAGTGATTTCAGAATGGGAATCGATCGGAATCATCTTGGTGATTTAATTTGTTTACCTATTCCATTTAAATCTCACACCGATTTCATTTTTTTTCTCTCGCTCATTTTCACTCTTCTCTGTCACCAGACTCATCTCTCTCTCTCTCTCTCTCCTCTGCCGATCTCATCCACACTCACCGCCGCTGCTGTCTTCTCATTATCGCCTCAGATCGACAGCTACAGTGGTGGAAGAGGATGGCGGTGGTGGTGCTCGTTGAAGAAAAGAACAAGAGACGAGATCTGAAGGATTTCGAACTAATTAAAGCCAGATCTGAAGGTTTCAAAGAACACCTGATCCAAATATGGGGGTTTCGAATCAGATATGTTGGTAAGCTCCTTCGATTTCTCTTTTGATTTTGAATTTCTTATTATTCCTGGAATTAGCACATAGATTCCTCCTAGAAAAAATTATGATTTCTGGGTTATTTTCGAACCTCCAATTCCGATATATTCGATATAATCGAGAACGTAATCATTGTTGTTGCTTTGGATTGTCCACGGGAGTTCAGATTGCGGAGAGATCGAATTGCAGTGACCTTGTTTTCATGTAAATTGATTCGGTGTCTCGAGTGTGAATGCGTGGAGTTGAAAGTTCCTGTAGAGGATGAGGACCAAGGTTTGAAAAATGGATGTGAATTTGAGACTGGTGGTGGTAAAGAGAGCAAGGTGAATAGTAGTAGAGATGATCAATTTGAAATGAATATCAACCAAGTGAGCAATTACAGCTATGGAGAAGCTGAGGTATTGACTGATGATATTGAAGGTAATGCAGTCATTTTGTTTTAAGAAGTTTACCTTACGATTGTATTTTTTACTTTGTTTAATTCAATTCATTTTTCTTAGTAGATTTTCCCAAATATGGATGTTTGCACTGCTTTTGCAGTTGCGTTTAATGCAAACATCACTCAGAACTATGTTGGTTCTAGAAGTTTTATTCAAGAAACACAAGTGAGTTTCTGAACCTCTTCCTTGCATTTTTAGCTCATCATACTGCTAACAAAGAGTAGGTCTGTATATAATTATTGAAACATCCACTTATCTGCTGCTTTCTCTTGTTTGACTCCTCCCTACATCCAGTCCCTGTATTCTGTAAGATTGACCAACCAACTCGTTGCAGATACCAGAATGCAGATTGGAGACTTCGCCCTCTCCCTGATGAGATGCTCAGGTACGTGTCTGTTTGTGACCAATGATCCTTACTTTCCTAATTTCCTGCCTGCCTTTTTCATCTTGTTGTTTCTTTTGTTTTATTGTTTTTAGTTAGGAGTTTTTGTTTTGTTTTTGAGATGTGAAGGTACTTTGAATAAGATATGGACAAATGTCTTGTTTGGAACTCCTAATTATTTGTGAGGAAAATAAGTTGGCTATCTTTATTTCTTAAGGGTGGACAATTGAGTGGTAAAAGGTTCCATGTAATAAAAGGTTCCAAAAGTGTATAAGATTATCGTACAATCCACTAACCTCGGAGAAGTTACTGCACCCTGCATTCTGCCATGCCACTTTGCCCATTGGGTTTGAGTTGACATTTTATTTTACTGGACTTTTCCTTATGAATTACACAAGAATTTTGTTTTCTTCAACACAATGAAAATACACAAAAGAACAATCAATAAGAGGAATATAAAATTTTATTCTAGATGCTCTAGCAGTGCTTTGAATCTTGCAGTTTTCAAGGTTGGCACTCACACTCTTGCTTCTCAAACTGTGCATTGAGGAAGGATCTTGGGCAGTCTTCATTGTCCCCCATGGTCTTAGAAATTAAATCTGAACCATTTTATGTGAATTGTATGTTGGAATTAAAAAAGATAGCAAGAATATTTAAGTGAGTAATGCTCTCCGTTCATGTTCCAAGGTGTAGGGCATTCAATTTGACAGATTCTGCCCTCTGTATCATAGCAGTTCATGTTTGAGTATTTTTATTTGATTATTTGTGTGTCACCCAAATCATCAGACTTATCATATTTTGTTTTTATTAGATATGCCAGAGAAGACACACACTACCTGTTGCATATTTATGATTTAATGAGAATTAGGTTGCTTTCAGCATCCACTGAGTCTGAAAATTCTGATGAACCGCCGGTGGAGGTATGACCTTTATAAGCTATGAACATTCCGTTCTCTATGCATATATATTGAAAGTACATAAGGTATTTTAATAACTATTTCACTTAGCTAATTGAAAGAATAACCTTTTTTAGCAATAAGATGTTTCGTTGTTGCTGCTTTTGATTCTTGGTTATTGTCAGTGATGGTTTCTTCTTGTTCGAAGCAGGGATTTGAAGTGATAGATATAATTTTTGATGTCAAGCACTGCTTACAGGTGCATTTTTCATAGCATATATGCTAAAGAAGAGCAAATTTTCTCTGGCAAGATTTATTTACATCATACTTGTAGTTCTTTGTGCTATAAATCTTGACAATAATTATGAATATGCATTGCAGGGATTTGTTGGGATGGCTAAGGATCTTAACACTATTTTGCTATCTCTTTGGAGAAATGTTTTCAACTAAGCATTCATCATTCAGATCTCCAGTTAACTACTTCTTGTTCTGTTACCAATTATGAGTCCTTCAAGTCTGATTGTTCTTCCTCATGTCTTTCATGCATTATTCTGATCTTGGTGGCTTGGATTGTGTATGTGTCTCATTAAGTTGTTATAAATGTTGATTACATGTCCTAATGTCTCAAGAGAGAGATTTTATAATGTTTCAAGATACAAAAAGCAATGTTAGTTTTACTTTATTACGGAAATCTTCTTCTTGCCATCAATGAACCTAATTACGGAAATCTTCTTCTTGCCATCAAAAAATTTAATTTCCTAAAAAGTGAACCTAATTTTCTAAAGTCAAATATGATAATTTATTTAAATTCTCAAAACTTTTTTTGGAACAAATTTTTTTCTTTGGCAGTTAGGAAGTGGTGGTGTTATAGAAGCTGACAAATTTCCTTTTTGCCTGCATAAATGAGGTGTGATTATATTCTTTTCATTATCTAACTTGTTGATGGTAACATTCTTATAATTTTTGTGCTTTTTTTTGTTTAACCCTTTTTTTAATCATAGGAGCAAATTAAGCACACTGAGATTTGCCCAGCGTGCAAAGGCTATCAAGAACAGGGCAGTCGTTAATGAAGTAATGCAGGATGATGTGAATTTCTTGCGTGAAGTGATATGGCAATTGAAGGTATAAATATATATATTTTGTTTGATTTTGCATTTTTAGAAGTAAATCATATCTGTTACCACTTACACCAAAGTCCAAACATATGAAAGCTTACTAACTTTATATTTTCCTCAGGATGAACTGCTTCGGATGAAGGCAAATGGAAACCAAGCTGACCCTTATGGAGGTTATTCAACAGGGTGGAATGCCCGTAGAAGCTTGAATCTCCTGAAATTTAGCCTCAATCATCCAATGACTTTACCTCATGTTGATGATGACAGTGACGAAGAAATGGAAATTGTTGAGGAGGCTGATCAAGTTGGTGTTCAATCAACAAATGCCATGCATGTGGGCAATCTGGGAACTTTTGGGGACCCTCAGCCAAACACATCTGAGAGTGCATGTGATGAAAATGAAGGCTGTAAGGATACAGACGTCATTATGGAAGAAGAAGTATCTGAACAAGTTGACAAGCATGAAATCATCACTTTTTGGCTGAGTGTAGAATCACAGGTAAAGATGCTTTCAGCTGCTGCTTTCTTCATCATCTGCCTCCTCTTTCTTCTTTTTTGTTGGTTTGAATTTTAAGGTGTTAAAAGATATTATACATGGTTGGCCACTTCTTATGAAATGTTTATGGTTTTTTGGCTTCAGATATATTCACAATGCAATATATATGAAGCAGGACAGAAGAAGGTGGCTTTCAAATATCTAACAGAGAAGGTAATTTGTTTATATCTAATGAAGCACCATGCTGAGATTGTAAACTCTGTCCGCTTCCTCTGGTTGGTATTTTGTGAAATCATTTTGGTATTATTGAGATTATGGTTAGTTTTGAATTTCATTATTTGACTTTCAACTTTTACATAATGCAGCACATGTGAAGCACATCATAATATGATTTTCAATATCTTGTGGGAAATGGTTGTGTGCTCCAATATAAATATGAAAATCAGTGCCACCAATCTGTTGAAAGTTATTGTAAGTGTATTCAATTACCTGGAGTAGTTATCTCCAACCTCTTCTACTATTGTGTGTGACTCTCTGTTATCTTTCTCATGATAGGTACCATATATTGATGCTAAATTGGCTTCCACTCATGTTGTGCCTGCTCTTGTCACTCTTGGCTCTGACCAAAACTTGAACGTAAAATATGCAAGCATTGACGCATTTGGAACTGTGGCACAGCATTTTAAAAATGACATGGTATATATTTTTTGGTGTTGATCTGATATTGACATTTTAATAAAGCAGATTCAAGGAATCTGGCTGATCAAATTTTATACTTGCTAGATCGTGGACAAAATACGTGTTCAAATGGATGCTTTTCTTGAAGATGGATCACATGAAGCTACAGTTGCTGTGGTCCGTGCATTGGTGGTGGCTGTCCCACATACAACAGATAGACTTAGAGATTATATCCTCAACCCTTTTTCCTTGGGGAATTACTGTCAGTGCTTGAAAGAATTCAGAATATTTCCTGCCTTCCTATCTAGTCATTATATATATATCATTTGTTCCTCGTGTTATTCAATATATTACAATCTTTATTTTCCTTGACTTGGTATACATCTATTATCAAAGATTTTCCAACTTACAACCACACCACCTCCATCAAGTGATGTGATGCGTCGCCATGAGAGAGCTAATGCATTTTGTGAATCCATCCGTGCTCTAGATGCTACAGGTTTGCTCCTTTCAAGATCAGAAACATTTCTTTTTTCGTTTCAACCTGTGTGAGTTGAATGCTTCTTGTGGAGTACAGTGTCATGTTTATTTGTTTCTAGTGGAGATATCCACAGCCAGTAATCAATATAGTACTAATTTTGGTTTTATTTTTTTGGGCTTTTTCCTTACGTTTCTTCATCTTCTTCCCCAACATGATCTTTATATCTAATAAATAATAGGTCACCATTGTGAGAAATGAAGAAAGTGGAAACTTTGTATGCACTGTGGTCCTATGAGGAAGTACCGATAGTATATTAGATGACCTTGAAAGAGCAGTTGATGATGGTGTGAATACATACAAGGTAATTCTGTCCAACACATCTACGATACTTATTTTAGGTAGGTCATCTTTTATAAAAAGTATTGCATCAGTTTCTACTGGACCTTAAGAAGCTAATCTGAATGTGGCTTTATGCATCTTTGTGCTAGGCAATGTGCAGGGACAGTTGTATAGTACCTAGAGCTGCAGCTACTGAAATTGAGTTGGCTAGAAAACTGAAGGAGTTTTCTTTTAAGGAAACAGGGTACGTAGTTTCCTCTCTCTCCATAAATAGATAGATATGATGCATGGGTATATTATGAGATATGCCATGTTGAGATATGTTATCAACCATGAAATGATTAATATTGTAAGAACGCCTCAAGATACTCCAACATATATTTCAATTCCCCGATTAAATGATGTAATTGTTGTGTGTGGGGAAACCTTGGAGGTGGAGATGGGGGTTTGTTACTTTGTTTTTTTGTTTATGTATAGGGTCCTGAATTAGTTAAGAGGCAATGACTCTTGTTATCTTCCTCTATTGAGAGAAGTTTTACCTTATGGCACTTTTTGTTGTCAAAATTATCTTTTGATCATTTTTTTGCAGATGTTTACACCACAAAGATGTTTCAGCTACTGCTAGCTGCTTATTCAACAATAAGCATTCAAGATGCTTCTCTCTTCTTGGGAATGAATGAGGATGATGCTGCAAACTGTAAGTTTCTAGTCTTTCTTGTGTTACAAACTGTATTCAACAATAAGCATTCAACAATAAGCATTCAACATACATTGGAACTATACAACTGTGTTACAAACTGTATTCAACAATAAGCATTCAACAATAAGCATTCAAAACCTTCTAGCCGTCCCAATTAGGTATGTTGTACTGTCACTGCTAGTCTTGGTGTGATGTTTTCAGATTCTTTACTGTCAATAAGCTTTATAGTGTGGCATGTTAATTTTCATAAATTTTTTTGGTTAGAGTTTTATGCTTTACACCCTTGTCTTTGATACAGCTTTGTCAGTGAGCATATTGAAACTTTAGAAGAAATTGATGTTCAGTACAAAGAGTTGGCTTTGAAATCTGGTATAGAGAAATGGGACGTGTTCCTGCACTGGGTTGTGAACCCACTTTCATTTCAGATTTGGCTGATGCTGTGATTGAATGTCTTCCATACATTGGAGCGATGGCAGTCTCAAATCTTGAAGCTCGACAGGTCTGACTTTGGACATTTATATTTAAAACATGGAACTAATGTGGAATGCTAGTTATAATGTGGAACTAATAAGATCTTGTCTTTACTGATGTGCCATATTTTATTTCTTTATTTTGTTCTGACTGGAGGTTGTGGGTATGCCTTTTGCAGTCTCTAGTTCCTCTTGGAAGCATTGAAGAACTATTGGCAGGGTGTGATTCGCAGCGTCGGGAGCTTCCACCACCGGTCACGGTGTGGGAATGGGGATGGACAAAAAGTGCTGAAACTTGGAATGGGAGATCAGCTATGTTGGCAGTGCTTGTTCTACTGGTCTTAGAAGTGACTACCAGTGAGGGGTTTCTGCATCAATGGGGTGTGTTGCCCCTATTTCACTGAAAGGAATCTATGCAACTCCCTCTCTCTCACCCTCTAATTCACTCTTCTGTTTGGTTGCAGAGAAATGATACGAAAAGAAATTGAAAATATGAATTTTTGGTTTTAAATATATTAAAAAAAATGCAAGTATTTGAGCTTAGGACTGATCTGGTGGTCTGAGGGTAAGTAAATGGATTAGTCATTATTACTATCAAGCTGGACCTATGAGGGAACAGTTATTCTGAAACTAATTATAGAACCAGACAAAATCATCTCACATGGGTGTCAGACTCACAAAAAAAGTAAGACTCATCTCATGTGAGAGGGTTATATCCAGTTCTATAATCTCTTTCAGTTGTTTTTAAATTTATTCATGAGGGAATGGCGCTGCATCCTGCGTGACCCAATTTGGGAGAGAGGGAGCAAGGAGGGGGGATCACATTTATTGTAATTCTTTCCCTTTTCTTTTTTCATTTTTGTTTTTTGTATTCACATTTATTGGTTTTTACTATTATAGATGTGAGGGAATAGTAATCTCACATAAATATATGTCTATACAAGTTTCCCCTGAAATTGTTTCATTCCATCAAAAGGCCGATTGCATCACACTAACTGTGATATTACATTTTTATAAAAAAATTTCCGTTGCTTTTAGAATTCATTATTCTTATACATCTCTTTTTCTTTGCCATGAATCATGAAATAGATTCCTTGGGCATCAGCTAGTGCAGTAGTATTTGGCATGGGGCTGTTAAGTGGGAGGGGAAATCTTGGAACAGGGTGCAATCAAGCTTTTGCAGTAACCAGTGAAAGCCGTGCAAGTGATAGGTTATACCTAAAGAATTACCTAAAGAATAGGTAATTCTCAGCATAGGTACATCTCAGCATAGGTTATACCTAAAGAATTACACATAGTTTCACACATTGACATATTTTCTCTCACTCTCATGTAGTTGAGGTTTGCTTTTTTTAATTTTCAATTTGGATGCTTGAACTCTAGTAACTTATGACATCTATTGTATGCTCATGAAAACACGGAGGCAACTAGGTAAAGGGTTTCCTTGAAAAGAGTTCTTGGTTACTGTATGTGAGGTTATCATTTGACACTGACCTGAGTTGTCATACATATGGCTTGGTACTATCATTAAGTACGTAGCAGAGTACTACTCTCTTTTTAATGCTTTTCATTTGATTTTTGCATGTTGCTGATTCAAATCACATGATGATGTATACTTTAAATCCTTGTCGGAAACCATTGAATTACTTGATTTACTAATGGTCGTCGTAAAAAAATAGTGGCATTAAACTGCATGCTTAGATGTCGTGGATAAAAAATTATATGTCCCCGGGCTAGTGGCATAAACCCATGGGAATCAGCTTCATAAGTTGGAGCCTTGTACTCTGAATACAACCTTATTTTGCTATTAAGTTGCATTCTGACACCCAGATGTATTAGCTTATTAAGAAGTGGGTAATGCATCCGTGTTAACAAATTGGAATTGGTAAACTGTCAAAAACCACAACTATATGTTTTGGTTACTTAATTACCTTCAAATGTCTTTTCAAGCTTCTCTCATTATTATGGTTGGTTTACCTTTAATATATTGGTTTTAACATAGTAATTTGGTGGGTACCTTACTTACCAAATAAATATGTATTGACATTTAAAAGGGAAGTAAACCTTAGGTATGTGGGTGATTCCTTTTTGTTCGGATCTTTATGCATTTTGTACTAGGAAATTGAAATTAAACTTTATACTGCTAGATAATAAGCTTAAGGAACCTATTTTGGATGAAGTTTTATGCATTAGTGAGGCAGTATGAGCTGAATTTTACAACACATGATACTTCTTTGGTTTTATTGTGTATATCTCTGAATGCAGGCCAATAGAAAAAGTCAGGAGCCTAGTGTTCTTAAGCTTAAGGAACCTGCATTGGATGAAATTATCCATGCATTAGTGGGGGCGTTATAATCTGAATTTTACAAGACAAGATATATCTTCTCTGGTTTTTGTGCAAACAGGTGATTGTTTCTTTCCTTTCCTTTCTTCTCTTTCATTTTCTTTCTCACAGTCTATCTGATTGCAATTCCTTTGTAATTGTTCATTCAAATTTTCAATTTGGCAGGAAGCATCCTTATTGAATATAACTGATCAAGTGTGTGCTCTGTTCACTCCATCTGAGGTATGTAGCTTTGGTACATACATATCATGGGATCCATTGTGTTCCTATAGATGTTATCCACTAATAAGTGCAAATTACGTATGTTATCAGTTCATGCTTTGTTTCTTGCTCATTATTATTTTTTGCTTAAAATGCTTTGCAAGATAAACTCTTTGAGAGCAGAATTTTATTGTTGATTTACCATGATTGAACCTCCTAGTTTTACCATTAGTATAAGTTCATCCTCTCTCTCTCTCTCTCTCTCTCTCTGTGAGCAGGTTGGCTGTACAAAAGGTGATGATGCTGGTCTTTCAAATGAGCACATGATTATGGCAGAGATTCCAAATGCTTCAGAAGCCATGGTATAGGTGCATGACTTGGGGTGAAAAAATAAATTTCTAGCAGTGTGGTGGTTCTTGCTTTATGCAGGAAGGGTAATATTTGATGTGTATTATTAATACTCTGTTCAACTCTGAAAATTTGGAGACATTGATTAGAAAATCTGGACATTAATGCTTGATGCTTTGTGTCTAACCCAATGAATATGAAGGCATAATTATTTCTTGGCTAAACACAACTTTTAGACCCAATGACAAATGTTATCTGTCCTAATTTATGGTATTGATTTGAGTAGTGGAAATCATTATAACTTCTTCCCAACCCTATTTGCCTTAGGCACTATTACTTTTTATTATTCAACTGTTAATTTCACTTTTATCTTTAAATTATTCTCATTTTATTTTTTGGGATTGAACTTATTGGATTTTTTTCTTGAAGGATGTTGTATGGGGTACTATTATAGATGTGAGGGAATATTAATCTCACATAAATATATGTCTATACAAAGTTTTATTCATTATTGCTATTTTACAGGTATATTTTTGAAGTTAATCTCACAAAATTAGTAGTTCAAAAAAAAAAAAAAAAAAAAATCTATTGCGGCGTTTTTCAAAGCGCCACTATAGTTATATTTTTAAAATAACAAAAAATCTATTACGACGTTTTTGAAGCGTCGCTAATGCTTATGTGACGTCATGTTACCGTTGACTGCCACATTTAGCGGCGTTTTTATAAACGCCGCCTATACTAATTTTACGACGCTTTTAAAGCGTCATAAACTTACAGCGACGGCCGCGTCCTCGACGTTTGGTAGTAAGCGTCACTAAAGGAATTAGCGGCGTTTTTCAGACATATAGCGGCGTTTTTGAAACGCCGCTAAAAGTCATTTTCCCAGCAGTGAAGTTAGAGTTATTCTACCGATCATATTTATTTTCACACCCGCGTCTATATTTCTTTTAAGTATCATTGCTCGATGTCCGACTATGTTGGCTTTAGGATGACACGAATTTTTTTTTACTATATAATGTCAGTTCAATTTGACCCGATATTTGTCCAATTCTAGGTGTTGTAATAGGGTAGTAAGCGATGGTAATAGGTAATGGTGGTTGTGGCGGCATCGACGGTGGTATAGATGGTCGTAATAGTTGGTTGTGATAGGATGGTGGTTGTAGTGGCGACAATGATACGGATGGTAAAACAGTGATAATAGGTGATGGTAGGGTGATGATGATAATAGGTGATAGTGGTGGGTGGTGATAGGATCGTAGTTGTGGCGGTAGTAGAGTGGTGGTGCTAGAAGTGGGGCGGTGATAGGTGGCTGTGGTAGGGTGATAAAGGAAGGGTAGCGATGGCAATGATTGTGACAATGACGGTAGCAAATAGTAATAGTAGCCAACATACTAACAAAAGCATGTTATAGGACGATTCGGTGATGGATGATATATATATTTCTTTAGTTTCAAGGAAAAAGTATGTATTTTCACTTTTTTTGGAATAATCATTTCAATAGATGTGCGCGATGTGGTTTGATGAAGTTTAAGAGTAAAATTATAAATCAAACGTAAATGACGGATTGACAAATAACTAAATCACGATTTGGATGGATTCAGTGATTTTAATTTGCTAGTTGATTAAATAATATTATTAATCAATTATTAAGTATTTGTATTATCTATATATATATATATATATTATATAAGGAAAATGGTATTTTTAGTGAGGAGCTTTGTAAAAGTTTTAATATCTTATACTAATTTTCTTAATTTTAAATAATTAAAAAAATCTCCATTGACTAGCTTTTATTTGATAATCTCACATCGAAAAAAGAAGGGAAAAAAATGAGTTGTTTAACTCATATAAAGAAAATCTTATACTCCCATCTCATTTAGTGAGGAGCCTTGTGAGAGTTTCAATATCTCATACTAATTATTTTGATTTTCCTAATTTCAAACAATTAAGAAAACACTACAAAAAAATTGACTTTTTGCGACGGTAAAATACCGTCGCTAATACTCCTAATGCCGTCGCTAATACTTTTTGCGATGGCAAAACGACTTTTTGCGACGGCAAGAGGGGGGTCGCAACTGCAGGGGTTGCAAAAGAGTTTTTGCAACGGTAAGTGCCGTCGCTAATGTTTTGCGACGGCATTTTTTGCCTTTTTGCGACGGCACCGTGCAGTCGCTAAAAACGTTTGAAATTTCTTGACTTTTTTGCGACGGCTCTATTTTACCGTCGCTAAAAATGTTATTTGAGACGGCAAAAAATACCGTCGCCAATAGTCTTTTTTTTAAAAAAAAAACACTACTTTTTGCGACGGTGTGGTGCCGTCGCAGAAAATATAAAAAATATGAAATTTTCTATTTTTTGCGACAGTGTAATGCCGTCGCAAAAAATATTAAAAAATAATAAAATTTCTATTTTAAATAATAAAATTTCTGTTTTTTGCGACAGTATAATGTCGTCGCAAAAAGTAAAACCTGTAACAAAATTAATAAAAATATTAAAATTTTCTATTTTTTCCGACGGTCTCTCTCTAAGAGCTGATTATTTACATTCTATTCACAAAAATATCATAACAGAAAATAAAAATAAAAATTTAAATTGATCAAACCATCAAATTCAATATTTTACAAACACTACTAAAAAAAGTATTTTACAATCACTCAACTTTCGGAGCCAAACTCAGATATATAATCTTTAAAATTGCATCAGACAAATAGTTTCACTCAAATAAATAAATAGCTAGAGAAAAAAAATGAGCAAATGAAGAATCCACCTAAATCATAAATCGACATGGCTATAATTTTTCACCAACTTGTGAAGAATTCTAGATATACAAATCCAAAAGGTCTCTGGAATTTTTCGGCTAAAATGTATCAATAAGGCTGAAATGATGTCAAATGTAAATTTGTGAGCCTCGGGTTTCACTGTCATGCGGATTAGCATAGCAGTCCACACCTCCGGGGCCAACTTCACTGCATGCCGGAAAGATTTAAGCCCATTAACCACTCTCATCAGCATTGCATGTCCCTGCAAAACAACATTAATTCTCATAGTTGATCTCATGACAATATTACCAACTGAAATATGTTCAGTTCTGATTTTGTTTTTGTTTTTTCATTTTCATGTTTTCAAAAACAAGATAATAAAAAGTTCGAAAACACCTAACATTTTCATATAACACTTTAATTTTTGCATGAAAATAGTTTTTCGAAAACAACTTTTTTGGGTTTCCTAATTCATGTTTTGGCTTTCCTACTTCTTTTAAACCACATCAAAATGATGTTCTATTATCTATAAGTTGTAGAGTTTAACTAAAACATGCACCAGCACATGAGGGGGGAGAGAGAGAGAGATGGAGGAATTGAAACGAACCTCAGATTCAGCTGTCTCTCTAGCTTGAACCTTCTCATCGAAAATGTTTGCAACTACTTCATCCTGAAGAAAAATATCAATTGCTTTAATTATGTCCCGGACCAGGAAAACACGTACCCTCAAACCCTTATCAGACAATATGAATTTAAAAAGATCTTCGGTGGCAGACACAACAGCACGCATATCAAAGGATTTCCATTCCAATGATCTATATAATATCTATAAACAAAAAAGTCATTTCCGGACACATCAAAAAAGTATGCAGATGACAAAAATAATTCAACAGTTTGAAACACTCCCATTTCTTAAAAGCAAACTGAGAGAAAGGCTCCTAGCTATATATTGAATATCACTTCCATTAAGAAATAACACCTGGATCACTGATCACACCCAAGAAATCATCCTTTATGGTGCCAATACAAAACTGCAAAAGGAGACAACACGTAGGATGAACAACGGTGACCAAAAAAAAACATAACCCCGAAAATGTAATAATAAATAAAATAAAATACAATGTATATTAAGAGCATACATATTTATGTGAACAATTATTAAATGCACTATTTAAGATTTAAAAGAATACTCTGAAGTTCTGAGAAACAGAATGCAACAGTGACCAAATTTGGTTACCAAATGTATCAATAATGGATTGCTATAACGTACAAGACATGAAAGTTATGACCCATTAAACTAATGCATTGGTGGCATATCAAATGATATCCAAAATTTGGTATCTAAATCTAGTCACTGTATCATTACTGTCCAAGAAATGGTTCCAAGGTCGGACCATGCCACATTCTGACTCTTGAACATGAAGAGAATTCATTTTCCCAGCCCATAAACTCCAGAGAGAACCTGACTTCTTGAAGGTCAACAAGCACACAGAAAAGGATCCCCATATATGCCTCAAGTCTTTAGAAATGGATAATTCAAGGTATTGGCCTACATCCTAAATACTTCTCCTTGGGCTAAGCTTCATATTCCAAGTGACACATTCTCTCGGGCATTTTTCATGGATTTCTTATTCATTAATATTTATATGCTTGTACTCTGCAGCACCTCAAATTCAGAGCGTGTTGCATAAAGAATCCCCTTCTAGCCCCCAAACACACAAAATATTTAGTTTGGTGAACACTTATGATAGTTTTGTTCAGGAGATAGTGGATAAACGTCATCCAACCCATGCACAAAGCACAAGAAACACATTTTTGTGCTTGATGCAGTTACATCTGAGGTGCTTTGGAAATAATAAATTAATAATTATATTGATGCTTATGTGCATATGAAGAAATATCCAATTCAACAAGTCTAGTGTCTTACTGTTTTGCTTATATATATACACTCACAATTTGTCTATATATATACATGGCTTTGACGACTCTGTTAATATACTCAGAGAGACTGACATTATGCGTTCCATCCTGAAAAATTCTTTTCATCCCAAATTTATCCCATAAGGAATTTAAATATATCTGGCATATTTAAGTTAAATATATCTGGCATATTTAAATACATCCATCAGTTTCATAGATGAACCAAGATTTAAAACACAAAACAGAAATGATGTCATGACACCTACCCTATGAGGTCTAAGAACCTTCAATTATTCAAGATACTACCCACTTTGCATCAAGGATAATTACGAATACATAAAACAAATTAATAGAACTTCAATCCTGAAGCAAATTAACACATAAAACAAATTAATACATAAATCCAGTCCAAGCACCTTCAATTATTCAAGATACTACTCACTTTGCGTCAAGGATAATTATTTAGAATTGAAGTCCTATTAATTTAGAATCTAAACAACCCATGTCTAGAAAAATGAGAACTCCAAGGCCAGAACTAGAGGATAAACAAATTATTTTCAAATTCAACATGCCACAAGGACAACCGCTTTTAGCCATTTAAAGACTATGACCCTTATATCAAAATTTCACTAGTACAACAACATTATCCTCAATTTACAGGGAAGAAAAGTATGCATTACCTGTGTGTCGTTTTTAACACTCATCATCAGAATAGAAAGATGCCCAGTGCTGGATTCCTCTTCCTCATTCTTGACCTGTCACAGACAGTTTCAAACAAATTTTATATCATAAAAGGAGCATGGAGGCAGAAACTACAGCAAATAAAAAATGTAAACAATAAATTAAAAACTCTATTTAGCAGGAAGATGAAAAATGATGGGTAGGTCAAATTACACACACACACATATATATATAGCCCTCCACATGCAAAAATATATTGCAGTAATTAAAACAAAATGCTTCCTGCAAATAGAAAATTTAATCAGAAAACACATTCAATACACACTTCACAATAAAACATACATTGACACCCCATCCCCCCATTTCATTATTTTCTATAAACAAATCAAGTATTATTTAGTCAATAATTCATCAAATCAAAGGCAATATAAACCATATACTTTGGCAAAATCATGCTGCAGGCCTAGTTAAAATTGACCTTCAATTCAAACCTAGTTGAGCACACATTGGGTTCCCTAAAAAAGTGAAAAACAGAAAGTACAAAGAAGGGGATGACAGAAACATCTTCCTCAAAAACGCAAACACAACATATATCCAAATATCAAGCTTTGTGAACCAATGAGATGGAGTTGGGCGAGCAAGTGCTTGCAAAAATGACTATTCTCAATTGGAAAAAAAAAAGGAGTATTGATACATTGCAAGCATAAGGAAAGACGAAAACATTACTACTACTAGGCAAATAACTGTAAATAAGATGAGTAATCATCTAAGTAATGAAATGGAAAATAATAATAATAAGCATGACAACTTATAGTGGCATCCTCATCCATTGGATGACTGCAAAAAAACAAAATGCAATTAGTAACTTGCACCCAAGTTAATCATAGAAAAATGATACAGTAACAAAGGTAACACAATTCTCATTCAAAACATAATAGAGCATCCCAAGTACAATAATATATCCTTGTTATGGTCATACATTCTGCCTTTATTTGAAAACAATTTATTTATTTATTTTTTCTGTACTTAGCATAAATTACCTTGTAAAACAATGCCATTTTCACATCGAACAACAAATTTCAAGAAAAGGTTGTGCTAACAGCCCTATGATTGTCATTTAAGGTGGAGATAATGAGAAAATAATCAAAATTCCAAATCAAACCACATATTCTTAAATGATTTTCTATACACTTTTCAAAAGGCACATATTGAAAACCACATAATACTTCTGAGCTTCATCAAACTAAATTGATATTGAAAATTGTAGAGAGAGCTTGAAATCAAAATTAAATGGAGCAATATAGAAATCACTACTGAGTTTTCCAATTAATGTTTATCATCTAAGTAAACCAGAATAAGACAGTAAACTTTACCTGAGTGCAAACCATAGTAAAGGCCTCATACTGTGTAGGGTTCACTTTCCCCTGAAATAGAGTGCTCAAACAAAATAAGATTTATCAAGTGGAGGAATAGGACTTCAATCCTGAAGCAGTGTGCAAACTATTGTCTTAATCCAGCTTAACTTAAATTCTTTAGATTCTAAATTCTCTCTCCACAATTCTAGATTAAAGTTTACTCCTCTTATGTCATCAACTAAAACTATACTGCCTACAAATAATACGATATCCTCTTGAATGTTCCTAATGGATTCGTTTATAACTAATGCAAAAAGAGATAAGGACCTAGATTAAAGTTTACTCCTCTTATGTCATAAACCTTAGTATTATATTATTAAATAGAATCTATCACCAAAGAACATAAAAAAACACTGTTAGTATTATATTATTAAATAGAATCTATCACCAAAGAACAAGAAAACTAGGAGTTCTCTCTTCTTTTTTACCCACAAGGGTATACATACCCTTCACACAATTGGTAGCACGTGCAGCCCATGTGATTCAAATATGCATTTCCGGGTTGTACATTCAAAGGGCAAGATATTTTCTCTTCTTTTGTCCTAATGTATTCTCACTCAAATAATCTTACTTACAAATAATCATATCTTGAGATACATGCGCAAGTTCAGTGCATGTGATTCAAATATGCATTAATGGGTTGTACCTATTAAAAGGACAAGGGATCCTTCCTTCTTTTGTCCCAATGTAATCTCAGTCAAATATTCATGTATCGAGATTTTTGTATTTTGAAATTTTTAAATTGATCTAACAGCGAAAAATATTCAGACAAAGAAACAGATAAATTTAAAGACGGGTGATTTTGATTGCATAAAGAGGTTGAATGATATGAAAATATTTAAGTAAAAGATAATCAAGAAATTAAGAAAGAATAATGAGTTGATTAAGTCAAGACCATGACCCAATGCACTCCCCAGTCATATGATTATTCTCAAAATTATCCTCTTCAAATGTTCTTTGAAAGCAAACTCTCAAATTTGAATTTTGGGCCTCAACTAAGCCAATTTTACAGTCTTTCCTAACTACTCTAACGCTAAAAAAATTACTGAAGGTTTGTGAAGTTCTTGATTTCATGGACTTTTCTATTAGGAAAATTTGTTAACAATAATATCAACTAGCAGTGATTAAACTACTAGATTAGCTATGCAATGATAACAAACATTAAACACAAAAAAAAGGAAAGAAAGTAACTGAAATTTAAAGAACATAAAAACACAAGTCAGATCTGTATGGGAAAAACAGATCAAGAAAAAAAAACAGATCATATATATATATATATATATGCAACAGATCAAAAACCCCCTATATACACTCACAGATGTATATATATATATATATGTGTGTGTGTGTATGAAAACCCCCTATATCCGAAATCCCGACACACAGAGAGAGAGAGAGAGAGAGAGATACCCTTTGAAATCGCCGGTGAGGGAAGGTCGCCGGTGAGGGAGGAGTGGCGGTGAGGGGCGAGCAACCGTCAACGTCGTTTGTGAGAGAGAGAGAGAGGGAGGCAGCAGCGGCGGTAAGGGAGGAGGATCGACAGTGAGGTACGAGCGACGGTGAGGGAGGATCGGGAGTGAGGGAGGATCGGCGGTGACGGATGATCGGCGCCGTCGTTGTGTGAAAGAGAGAGAGAGGAAGGCGAAACCCTAGATGGAGAGAGAGAGAGAGAGAGAGAGAGAGAGAGAGCGAGCAGGAGGAGAGGAGACGGCTCTGTTGTGTTTGTGTTGTGTGTGTGTTCTCAAACAAAACCCTACACACACCACAAATGTTATAGTTAATGAATTTTTTATTAAAATAAAAATTTATTAAAATAATTTTTATAGTTGATGAATTTTTTTTTTTCATTTGGTAAAATTAAAAATTTATTTGTTTTATATTTATTTTAATGAATAAAAAATTATTATTTTTTTTTTATTTGGTAAAAGTAGGAATAATATTTTTCATTAAAATAAAGTTAATTTTTTGTGGTCAATGAAAAAGAGACAAGATAGATGAGAGAAGAGATAAATGAATGAGATAGAGAGAAGAGAGACATAGAGAGAAGATATATGAAAGAGATGAGCAAGAGAGTGAGAGAGAAAAAAATAAGAGAGAGAGAAGAGAGACAGAGAGAGAAGATATATGAAAGAGATAAAGAGAAGAGAGATGGACAAGAGACATAGAGAAAAAGAGAGAGATAGACAGACATAGAGAAAAAGAGAGAGATAGACAGATAGAGAAGATGACTTTTCTAAATTTTTGCTGATATTTCTTCACCATACCCTCCATCCTCACCTACCCAAGAGACGACAGGTGTCGGAGGAAAAGTCGGAGGGAGGGAAGAGAGGGTAGTCGAAGTTGAGAGAGGAGAGAGAGAACCAGAGGTTTCGCCATTTGTGAGAGAGACATGTGGTTCGAATGGCATCAAGAGTGGGGAGAAATGAGAGGATGAGGAGGAGGATGAGGTCCGGGAAGTCATTCAGGTTAGGAACGGTGGTGAAGTCACCGGTTGTCTTCGCCGTCGCCGACTATCTCGAGAGAGTGGGGTAAGAACAGATTAGGGATTTTTGGGTTTGAGAGATTGGGGATTTTTTTGCTTTTGGGGGCGAGGGAGCGGGAAAGCTAAAAAAAGAGGGGCGGGAACAAAAAAATAAAATAAAAAATATATATATATATATTTTAAGGGTCAAAAATAAAATTTAAATAACAAAATAACGCCGTCTATTTTTTTTTTTTTTTTTTTTTAGACTGGGGTTGCTATCATCAAAAAATTTTATTTTTTGTTAAAATATATATTTTTTCTAGTTAATGAATTTTTTTAAAAAAATTTCTTTTTTTTTTTTAGTTACGAAGATTGAAAATTTATTTGTTTCATTTTAATTTTAATGAAAAAAAAAATATTATTATTTTTTATTTGGTAGAAGTAGGGGCAATATTTTAATGAAAAATATTTTAATGAAAAAAAGGTGAAAGAGAGGTGGTGGTGGTGGTGGTGGTGATAGCGAAAGAAATTAGTGGTTAAGTTGTGGTAGTGGTAGTGTAAATGGAGTGGCAGGGGTGAAAGAGAGGTAATGGTAGTAGTAGTGGCAGTAGTGGTAGTGGTGGTAGTGGAGTGGTGGCAATGGTAGTAGTAATGGTAGTCGTAGAGGTGAAGTTGGTAAAAAAGATGAGTAGTGAGAGAGAGAGAGAGATGAGTGAGAGACAGATAGAGGAGACAAAGCGAGGGAGAGAGACAGAAACAGAGTGATGAGCGAGAGAGAGACAAAGTGGTCGCTAAAAGTGCATTTTCTTGTAGTGGAGAGCTCAGTAAATAGAGAAGCGATGAAGGAGAGAGTGAGTAATGTGAACACAATAGGGGAGATAGACAAACAGAGAGACAGACACATAGAGAGAAAGAGAGAGAAACAAAAGAGTGAGAGACAAACAAACAGACACAGAGAGAGAAAGAAAGAGAGAAAAGTGATAAGTGAGAGAGAGATAAAGAGAGAAAGAGATATAGAGAGAAAGAGATATAGAGAGACAGAGAGACAAAGAGAGAAATAGATAGAGAAAGACATATAGAAAAATAGAGAGAAACAAGAGATGAGAGAGACATATAGAAAGAAAGCGAAAAGAGATAAACGAGAGAGGGAATAGAAAAATAGAGAGATTGAGAGAAGAGAGATGAGCGAGAGAAACAGAGAGAGAAAAAAGAGATGAGCGAGAGAAACAGAGAGAGAAAAGAGATGAGAGAGATAGAGAGAAGAGAGATGAGCGAGAGAGACATAGAGAGAAGACAAATGAGAGAGATAGAAAGAAGAAAGATGAACGAAAGACACACAGACAGACAGATAGACAAACAGACAGAGAAAGAAGAGTGATGAGTGAAAGAGAGAAAGAGAAGAGTGGTGGTAGTTAAATGGCATTTGCAGTAGTGTAAATGTGGTAGAGAAGATGGGTGGTGAGAAAGAGAGATGAGTGAGAGACGAATAGAGAAAAGAGATAGAGAGACAGAGAAAGAGACAGAATGATGAGCGAGAAAGAGACAAAGTGGTCGCTAAAAATGCATTTTCTTGTAGTGGATCGATAAATCGAAATGGAGCTCAATAAATAAAGAAGACAGATAATTCAAAACTCTTTTCAAAACTTAATTCAAATCAATTTTTTAAATATTTTAACAATATTTAATTTTGTGAGAGACAGATAAAGAAGAGAGATAAAGAGAGAGAGAGAGACAGAGATAGAGTGATGAGCGAGAGAGAGAGAGATAGACAAAGTGGTTGCTAAAAGTGTATTATCTTATAGTGGATCGATAAATCGAGAAGGAGCTCGATAAATAGAGAAGATGGGAGTAAGAGAGTGAACAAGGCGAACATAGTGAGGGAGAAATAGACAAATAGACAAGTAGACAGAGAGAGAGTGAGAGAAGAGTGATGAGTAAGAGAGAGACGGAAAGAGAGAGATAGACAGAAAAAGAGATAGAGAGAGAGAGAGATGGAGAGATAGAAAAAGAGAGAGAAACAAGAGATAAGCGAGAGATAGACAAAAAGAAAGAGAAATAGAGCGAAAAGAGATGAGCGAGAGAGAGACACAGAAAAAGAGAGAGACAGAAAGAGAAGAGAAATGAGCGAGAGAGATAGAAAGATAAGAGAGAGAGAGAGAAAAAAAAAAGAAATGAGAGAGATAGAAAGAAGAGAGATAGGCGAGAGACACAGAGAGAATGAGAGAGAGAAACAGGCAGACATAGAAAGAAGAGTGATAAGTGAAAGAAATAAAGAGAAGAGAGAGAGAGATAGAGACAGAGAGACGGGAAGATGAAAAAATGAATGAAAAGAGAAATGGTATATCAAAAGAGTAAGACGACATTATTTTTTTTAATTTTTTTTGCGACAGAAAAATACCGTTAAATTTATTCAAACCATTTTGTGACTGTATATATATGAAGCTATCTCAAAACCACAATCACTATGCTAGGTTAGAGTTTTCCAAATACTCTTTTGAGAAAATTAAACTTTCTTGTTTTCCGTGTTATATTGTTTTTACAGAATTTTTTAAATATTTTAAGTATTTTTAAAAAATTTTAGACACACCTAACATAAATACACCTAAAAATTAAAAAAATTGTAAAAAAAATCTTTTAAAAATTCACAAAATACCAAAAATACAATAATTCAATACATTTTTTTTGTATTTTTATGTATTTATTAATTTTTAAAAATATTTTTTCATAATTTTTTTATTTTGTAGATACATCTAAGTAAGGTACATCTAAAAAAAATATTTAAAATTTTAAAAATATTCACTAAAAAAAAAACACGAAAGTCACTTTTTGCGACGGCAGAAAATGCCGTCTCAAAAAAGCAGAGTATTTGCGACGGCACCATTTACCGTCTCAAAAAAGTAGAGCATTTGCGACGGCACTATTTGCCGTCTCAAAAAATGAGAGTATTTGCGACGGTATTTAGTGCCGTCGCAAATGCTCTGCTTTTTTGAGACGGCAAATGATGCCGTCGCAAATACTCTGCTTTTTTGAGACGGCATTTTCTGCCGTCGCAAAAAGTGACTTTTTGAGACGGCAAGTGTGCCGTCGCAAATAGTTCCGTCTCATATACCCAGCTTTCTTGTAGTGAAATCTCCATTGGTTAGCTTTTATTTGATAATCCCACATCGAAAAAAGAAAGAAAAAAATGAGTTATTTTACTCATATAAAGTGAATCTTATACTCCCAACCCATTTAATATTGTAGTGTTGTGTATGTTTCAATTCAATATAATTTAAATTTTAAAAGTTTTAATTAATTAATTATGACCTAGCCGATTAACCTAAATTATTTTTGATTTGATTGTTTTGCTGGTTTAACTGCAATTTTAGCGGTTTTATCAAAATATATTAATTATATTTGTTTGATTCGAAATAAACTAAAGATTGATCTGATTAAAGATTGAAAGACTGAGATTGCTTGATTAGAAACAAAATTTTCGTACAAATAATTATTAATTTTTATTTTATAATCCCACATCGAAAAAAAGAAAAAGAAAAAATGAGTTGTTTCATTTATATAAAGTGAATCTTAATAGTGTAGTATTGTATATATTTCAATTTAAGACAGTTTAAATTTTAAAATTAAAATAATATTTTAAAATTTTAATTAATTAATTTTGTCTAAGTTGGTTGGTCATTTGACCTAACCGATTCGGCTGAACATTTTTTGGTTTATCGATTTGCCGATTTAATCACGATTTTTCATATTGATTTTATTAATTTTAAACAATTAAAAAAAAATCATTGGCTAACCTCCATTTAACCATATAAAAATAAAACTCTAATTAGTTTGTGATTTATTTTATAATCCCACATCGAGTGAAGAAGAACAAGCAAAGTTTGTTTCACTATCTATCTATATATTATATAAGGAAAATGCGGTTTTAGGGAGAAACCTTCTAAGAGCTCCAAATCTTTATTCTAAAATTATTGAATTTTTTTAATTTTAAAGAATTAAGAAAATTCTCGTTAGCTAGCTTTCATTTACCTTTTATTTTACAATCCCACATCGGAAAAAGAAAGAAAAAGTGAATTGTTTCACTTACATAAAGTGAATCTTATGCTCCCATTTACATAAGTAAAATAAGATTTTTAATGAGAAGCATTACGATCAATATTTCATACTCATTTTTTTGATTTTTTTAATTTTAAACAATTAAGAAAATCTTTATTGGTTAGCTTCCATTTAATTTTTATTTTAAAATCCTACATAGTTTTGATTTTAAAATTAATTTTATATGAGATTTTGAAACTCTCATAATATTTAACTTTAAAATAATTACAATTTCAAATCGAGACAAGAAAGAAAATGTGACTTGTTTCACTTATATAAAGTGTTACAGTTCCACGTCGAGAAAAAAAAGAAAGAAAAAGTGAGTTGTTTCACTTATATAAAATGAATTTTATAAATGGAGTTTTAAGGAAGAAACCTTTTAGAAACTTCAAACCCTCATTCTAAATTATTGAATTTTCTTAATTTTAAACAATTAAGAACATTCCCATTATAGCTTCTATTTACCTTTTATTTTACAATCTTAAATCGAAAAAAATGAAAAAAAAAAAAAAGTGAATTGTTTTATTTACATAAAGTGAATCTTATGCTCCAATTTATATAAATTATTGAAATTTCTTAATTTTAAACAATTAAGAAAATCCTCATTGGTTAACTTTTATTTTACAATCCCACATCGGGAAAAGAAGGAAAAAGTAAATTGTTTCACTTATATAAAGTAAATCTTATGAACCCATTTATATAAGCAAAAGAAGATTTTTAGTGAGAAGCCCTATAATCAATGTCATTTTTTTAAAAAAATTTTAAACAATTAAGAAAATCTCCATTGGTTAACTTACATTTAATTTTTATTTTACAATCTCACATAAACGTTTTGATTTTAAAAATAATTTTGTATGAGATTTTGAAACTCTCATAATATTTAACTTTAAAATAATTGCAATCCCACATAGAGAAAAGAAATAAAAAGTGAGTTGTTTCATTTATATAAAGTGAATCTTATACTCTCATTTAATATTATAGTATGTGCATGCTTCAGTTCAAGATGGTTTAAATTTTTAAATAAAATCTAAGTTTTAATTAATTAATTTTTTATAAATTGGTTGGTCTTTTGACTTAGCCGATTAGGCTGAATCGTTTTCGGTTTGATTGATTCACTAGTTTAATCACGATTTTTGCTATTTTATCAAAATATAGTATTTAGATTTGTTTGATTTGAAATAAAGTAAGATTGACCTTATTAAAAATTAAACGACTGAGATTGCTTAATTAGAATGAACTTCCCGTCCAAACAACTGTTAACTTTTATTTTACAATCCCACATCAGGAAAATGAGAAAAAAATTAGTTGTTTCACTATATAAACCTTATACTCCCATTTTAATATTGTAGTGTTGTGTACGTTTCAATTCAAGATAGTTTAAATTTTAAAATTAAAATAAAATTTAAAAGTTTTAATTAATTAATTTTTGTATAAATTGGTTGGTCCTTTGACCTAGCCGATAGGGTGAACCGTTTTCGATTTGACTGATTTGCTGGTTTAACCGTGATTTTAGTAGTTCTATCAAAATATATTAGTAAAATTTGTTTGATTCGAAATAAATTAAAGATTTACCTAATTAAATATTAAACGGTTAAGATTGCTTGATTCAAAATAAACTTCACGTCCAAACAATTATTAACTTTTAAACAATTAAGAAAATCCACATTGGCTAGCTTTCATTTAAATTTTATTTTATAATCTCACATCGAGAAGAAAAAAAAAAAGTGAATTATTTCACTTGCATAAAGTGAATCTTATACTCCCGTTTATAGAAGCAAAATGAGATTTTTAGTGAGAAGCCTTATGATCAATATCTCATACTAATTATTTTATTTTTTTTTAATTTTAAATAATTAAGAAAATCCCGATTGGCTAGCTTCCATTTAATTTTTATTTTAAATAATATAAAAAATTAAATATAATTATCATATTTTTATTAAATAATATATTATTTTATCTTGTGCATAGCACAAGTGATGTGCTAGTTATATAATACACTAATTGGAGTGTTACGTTTAGAAAAAATACATTGATTGGAATGTTACGTTTTTGTGTGTTATATTGATTGGAGTGTTACGTTTTAGAAAAAATACACTAATTAATTTTTTTAGAATGTTACGTTTTTATTTTGAGAAAGTACACTAACGAATTTTTTGATATGTTACATTAGAGTATTATGTTTGGAAAAAGTACACTAAGAAGTTTTTGGTGTGTTACATTGATTAAAATGTTACGTTTGGAAAAAATACACTAAAATTTTTTTTAGAATGTTACGTTATTACGTTTGAGAAAGTAATTAAGGAGTTTTTAAGTATTACATTGATTGAAGTGTTATGCTTGAGAAAAGTACACTAAAGAATTTTTTACTGTGTTACATTAGAGTGGTATATTTTGGTAAGAAGTTTTTGTGTGTTACATTAATTGGAGTATTACGTTTGAAAAAAATAAACTAAATATTTTTTTACTAGTGTTTTACATTAGATTGTTACGTTTTTGAAATGTTACATTGGAGTGTTAAGTTTAGAAAAAGTACATTATGAAGTTTTTTTGAAGTGTTACGTTTAGTAATTTCAATATTATGAGAAAACTCACATTTTGACTATTAATGTAATTCACGCTAAATTGAGATTTTTTAGTCCATAAGAAAAAAGGAGGACCAAACAATTCATAAAATCACTATTTAAGATTTACTGGTGCTTTACCTCATAAACTAATAAATTTTAGAGAAAATTACAAAAAGAATTATAAGGTTGAGTCCTATAACAAAATAAACCTTAAATTTAATTTTATCAATTTTAATCCTAATTTTTTTTATTTACTTTCGATCTAAATCATTTACTTATTTTCGTTAAGTAAAACAGAAAGAAAAAATTTAGATATTTTTCATACAGTTACATTGGGTATAATGACTAAAATACTTTTTCTATCAATTTTACTTAAAAAAAATATGCAAATGGTATAGATTGAAAACAAATTAAAAATTAGAGTATAAATTAAAAAAATTAAAAATTCAGAATTTATCTGGTTATGAGGTTCAAATCTTGAAGTTTTTTTTTATTTATTTAAATTTTCCTTAAATTTTACTATGTTTCTATTTGCAAATAACAAGAATTTTGAAATTTGGTACTTGACTCAGTATAATTATATGATAATATCATATAAATTAGTAAATTAATTTTGAATTTTTTATTATTATTTTTGTATACATTATTCTTCAACATGTCTCATACTATTATTTTGAATTTTTTTATTATTTTTGTATATATTATTCTTCAACATGTCTCATACTATTATTTTATTAATAAAGGGTTGTTTCGAAAAGACAGTTAAAATTTTTTTTAGTGTTTTTTTGATTTGGTTTAAAAAAAACGTGTAAAAAATGTAAGAGATAATATGATTTAAAATAAATTAAAAACTAAAAGATAATGTTTAACTATCTTTCTAAATTAAACAAAAAATTAAAAATATTATTGATCCCCCTTATCGCAATACATGATTGTATGATGACTCTTGTCTGCCTTTGCTTTGGGCTAATCTCACACAATTTCTCAATATGAAATTGAACATTTGGGTTCAAATCTTTCCAAAGAAACTCCATAAAAAATTGTCATCAAAGAAAAATGACAGACAATAATAATAAATAAATAAATGCAAATATGTTATTTTTAGGTTTTTTTAGACTAGAAGATCTTAAAATTATAATATATGTGCATATATATTATATTTATTTTGTAAAAAAATTAGAAAATAAAAAAGCCAATTTTTTAAATTGTTATTCTTTTTATGGATAAAATTTGACTTAATTTCATCTTTGGTAATTTTTTTTTTCAAAATTTTTAATCTTTTGTAATTCTTATAATTTGAATAGTCTAATTTACAATTTGAAATAATTTTTGGAAAAGGTTCACCAAAAATGCTATCAGTTTTCCAATAACAATTGAAAAAAATAAATTAATTAAAGACCCACTCAAATTTCCCAATAACCAAAAGAAACAAAAAAATTTAACATTTACCAAACACATTATTTTTAAAAAAAAAAAGTTAAAAAAGACATTATTTTTTTAAAAAAAAGTTATAAATAAGTGAAAGAGTTTTAAAATAATTGTACTATAAGTGAATTTCTTTTGTGCAAATCTAACACAGAAAAAAAAAAAAAAAAAACTTACACCAAACATAAGAAATGATTGCACCATACACACAAGAGACCTGCATCACCATGAAATGCAATTTCCGACTACTTTTTTATGAACATCTTTGTCCTAGAAAACAAATTTTAAAAAATAAAATAAAAAACTAATTGTTGTATGTAGGAAAATGTTTTCAGAAAAAAAAATTAATGCAAATAAATAATAAAATAAAACACAAGAAATTTCTTACAGAAATTCTATAAATTTAGTACAGATTGTGACCGAGCTAGTATTTGAACACTGTGTCTTTAAGACAGAATTTTGTTCTCTTCAATGGTACTTGAGAACAATGGGCATCCTACCTCTAGGATACAACAATCACCCTACACAGAAATTACACAACTTTCTGTGTGTACAGCGAACGATCACCCTACACATATGTATGAATCCTAACACTTGTTTAATAAATGGATGCCATGAGGATAGTGTTTATAGAAATATTTGTGACCTTTAGAAGGGTCATAACTCTTGGGTTTACACCTTTTTATACAAATAGACACCATGAAGGATTACATCCTTTCATTCAAATGAAGTCAATTCCCATTCACTTCTAAAATTTTACAACAATCACCCACATGAATGAAATTGACGAGACAATGCAAATGAAATATAGACACTAACAAAGATAGTACAAAATGGAAATATTCTGCATCAGGATAAGTAGTTTTTTGCCTTGAACATTCCTTAGTGAAAGACTATCAAACTTACTAGCTAATCAGTGGATGTGATGCCTTGAACTGTTCAGCCGTTTATGTAAGTTAAGACAATATAATTCACACAAAATATCTCTGTAATAACCCCGATCCACAATTAACCACTAATCGGTAGTTAATGATGTTAATTAAGTGAATAAAATAAATTATGGTTTATTATGTGATTTGCGTGATATTTGGCTTACTATCTGTTACTTGTAGAAATATCTGTCTGGAATTCCGCTTTAATATGTAAATTGAAAGCCTTATCGGCATCCGAAATCGAAATTGACTCTACCAATATGTTATTTGGAATTTTTAGAGCCATATGGCAAGTTTTATTAAAAATTGATTCAGTCTGATTAATTAAGTCGTGTTTGGTTAGCCTTATGTTCTAATTAATGTGTTTTAGCACCATAATCATATATTTGAGATATAAGCTCATTTGAGCTCATTTCCTTCATCTCCCTTGAGTGGAAAAAATCTGAGAATTCATTCTACAGAGAGAAAGGGAGAGATTAAAGAAGAATTGAAGGCTATAGCTTGTATTGGTCAAAGATTGTGCTAGAACAAGAGTAATTCAAGACTCTAGGTAAGATTACAACCTCTAGATTGTGTAACTAAGTTATTTAACATGAAATTTCTTCAAGATTATGAGTTTGAATGTGTATATGAAGCTTAGAATAAGATTTGAGTTGTAATTTATGCATGCATGAACATTTTCTTACAAATTGAGCATGAACTCCAAGAATTCTCCTTTGCATGTTTGAGATTCATTTTCATTTAGGGAAATTATCAAGTTTCAAGTTGTTTTGTGGTGTTTGATCATATTTTGAGAAGTTTGATACAAGAAAAATTCATGCATATTGTGTTCATGAACATTCATCATGTTTTAAGTTGAAATTGTGAGTTTTTAACAAACTCTTGGGGCATGATTTTATGAAATGATCCTAAATTCTTCATGTTTTACAAGTTTACTATGTTATCTCAAGTTTTGGGGCCCGAGAGATGTGTTTTGAAGGTTGGAATTCGAGTTTTGAGCTTGAAGGTGCAATTTGAAAATTCCAGAATTTGCATCTACGCTCGAGCGTGGGAGTTTACGCTCGAGCGACCAAAAGTCCGCTCGAGCGTGAATTGCAAGCTCCCAAAAGTTTCATGTCTTTTACAGATCACTCAAGCGAAGGAATGTGCGCTCGAGCGACCATTCACATTTTGCATGTCCGCTCGAGCGATGAAATCTACGCTCGAGCGTGGACCTTATTTTCAGAAATTTGACTAAGTGTTCTAAGGCATGTTTTGGCATCCTCACTGCATCTTAGGCGTTCCTAAGCCTTAATTAAGCCATAGTAATGAGGTTATAGATTAGAAACACACTAAGGAAAGAATGTATTAAGTTATGAGATTTAAGAGTGTGTTTTGAGCAATGTGTTAAGGAAAAACAAGAATCAATATGATGTAAGCTAAGTCGTGTTGGCCACATGAATGTGTAATGATAAGACGTGCTTGTGTTATGCATTTTGTGATTGTAGGTCAAGACTCAAGGATTGATTGACCACTTATTGGAATCACTGTGAGTAACATTTCTGTAAAAATATGTTGATATGAATTATGTTCTAAATGAAATGTGATAAGCTATGATTTCTGAAATAATATCTGTTTACGTGAACGAACATCCCAAGTTTGAAATCTATTATGCCATCCATAGATAGTCCCCAGTCATGGGGGACGGCATGAAAATGCGGCTCTATGACATACAAGTTTACGAGATCTCGTTAGCCACTTCATTGTGGTGATATGTGTTTAATCGGTATCCGAAACCGATTACTCTAGTCGAAAAATGTTCTGTGATGTGTTCTATGGGATGTACCATTATTATGTTCTGATATGATAATGATTATGCTCTAGTTTGTTTTCTGCTTATAATATGTTCGGATTTCGTTCACTAACCCCTTTATGTTAATGTTATTCATTGGGCTATAGCTCATTTTGTGTATATATAGGTATAGGTGTGCATTTTGGAGCCCGAGCCTGAAGGCTTTTGTCTGGATCTGTGTTCTGTTGTCAGCCAACCATTGTGCCTCGTGTGGAGGTTCTCGAAGTGTCCTATGTTTAAGTTTTGTGGTTTCTGTTTATTTAAGACTTGATTTGATGTCGTTGACTGTATTTAAAATACTGTAATGTGTGTGGGTATAATGTATGGTTGACTATCGGTTATTGTATATAAAGTTTTTAAATATTCTGTTTCATATAAGTCAGCACAGCTCATTGGACAACTATAATTATGTATTTGCTTCCGCTAGCCCCTTAATCTTGTTAATCTGTTCAGAGGCCTTTGGTAGTCCAAGGATTACTGGCCGGTTACGATGCTAAACCTATAGGGGCGGGTTTGGGTCGTGACAATCTCCAAACACATCTTGGTTCTTCCAGTTGTGCCCATTTTGGCCTTGGGCAATTCCTGATTTTTGTGAATACTTTAGAGAATTTGGCCTTATCAATTCTCATAGAAGTGACCCATTTACACTCATATAAGTTATTCTTATTTCGAGTCTCTTAAATACTCCTCTTGAAAGATATCCCTCTAAGTTTTTCAAGATATAAGTAATCATTAAAAGCATAACCTACCCTCAGTCTCTGCATACAACACATGTTGCAGATATCACTCTCATCATAGGAATGGATAGGAGATAGACTCCTTTAGCAATTTTTGGTAAGTCATCCATAATTCAGTTGTCCCTTTAAACCTAGAACTTGAGATCTCCAGTCAGCTAGGTTGGGTTGCCATTATGGCAACTTGAAATTAATAAGCTTTAATCATATTCCCTTCGATGAATTTTCTCTCATTTATGCTCTATTCAAACTTTTTGTTTAGCGGCCGCTATTTTCCATTTGACATTCTTAGTTATATAACATTGAGTAGTGGGTGGATCCACTACATTGTCCTCAAATAATATTCACAATTGAGAGTAAATGTTCTACAGTATTAGTCTTTGATTACATTGAAACTTACCGTTACTTTAGGTCACTCTCATATTTAGAATTAATTAATAGACATAGAGAGGTTCCTTAGAAGTTAACAAAATCCTTTTTTTTTCTCCTCTAGCTTTGTCTTAGACAAAGAAATGAGATCCTCTGTGGGCTTACCATTGGAACCGTTACTTTAGTAAAATACTTCAAGCACATCCACATTTTAAGTATTTTAAGAAAAATTAATTTCCTGTTGATACACTCCCACAATTCTGATATAAAATAAAATATAACATCCATCACTTATTGATTATAGCGTACTTGAGTAACAAAATTCTAAATCAAATTTATGAAATAGAAAACCTAGAATAATTATGATTACATAAGTCAAAATTAATGCTTAAATAATATCATATTCTCATAAACACTAACCTCGGTCACAATTTGTACAAAGTTTACAAAATTTTTGTAAGGAATTTCTTGTGTTTAATTTTATTATTTATTTGCATTAAATTGTTTTTCTGAAAATATTTTCCTACAATTTTAAGATAGAATCTCGTCCTCTCCAATGGTGCTTGAGAACAATGGATGTCCAGCTTCCAAGATACAACGATCACCCCACACAAAAATTGCACAACTTTTTGTATTTACAGTGAACTAATTTGTGTTATACAGTCTTTTATATTTGACTATATGAATCCTAACACTGGCTTAATACATGGATGCCATGAGGATGATATTTATAGAAGTATTCATGACCTTTAGAAGGGTCACTTGGGTTCACATCCTTTTATACGAATAGACACCATAAAAAATTACATCATTTCATTCAAATGGAGTCAATTTCGAGTAAGGATCCTCTAGAGTTTTTTTTTTTTTAAAGTTTCCTAGAGTGGTGTGTTGTATGGTTGAGATTTAATGACAAGTCACATCAATTTTTTAGTATTAAATCTCACCCCATGCAACACACCATTTTAGAAAATTTTAAGAAAAAAAAAACTCTAAAGAATCTTTGGTGGTCAATTTCCATTCACTTTTAAAAATTTTCAACGTTGTATTTGAAAAGTTAAGGATCTCTTTGTTTGACTATTTGCTGTATCGTTTGTTCATCACTTTGAAACTCTTTATTGGGTCTAAATGTAAAATTCTCTTTAAAATTGTAAATATTGAAAAAACAAAATTAAAATCGAAGTCTGGTATGTTATTCCCCTAGGAAAGACTCAACTAAAATTAAATTAAAAATTAAGCTTCATTGTGGGGATATATTTTCTGAGTACCAACACGTGGCAAGGTGACGCCGACGTGTCAGCCGAGGTGCCACGTGTCCTGGTCGTGACGCCGAGGTGATCTCGGCAAGGCCGAGGTTATCTCCGAAGATATCGGAATCCGAGATAAGTGGATAAGGGACAAGAGTCCTAGAATGAAAAGGAAACTCAACTTGGATATGGACAAGAGTCCCAGATTGGGAGAAGACTTCAGTTTGGGTAAAGATAAGACTCTTAGAGAGTTTATCCCAATCCCACTGGGAGTCCCAGATTAGCAGTAATCCTAAGTTCATTAGGGCCAGGCTCCTATTGGGACTAGGATTGTATTGGCTATAAAAGAGAGGCACCCCCATGGGTCTAAGGTATGCTTTTGATACTCAAGCTTGTGAGTTTAGTACTTGGTTTATCTTTAAGAGATATACTGACTTGATCGTCGGAGTGCCCCCGGGTGGTCGAAACCACCGCGGGATTCTTATATTTCTGTTGCAGGTCAGTCAGGTGCCATCTATTCTGCCAGTGCTCTCCAGCTGGTTACTAAGCGGGCAGTGTGGTCGGAAAATCACCCACACAATTTGGCGCCGTCTATGGGAAAGAAAGAAGAATAGATGGCCAATGACGGATAGAAAGATCAGACTGGAGACAACGCTCCTGCTGGGAGTTGGAGACCTATCGATCTCGACGTTGAAGGGGACAACCGCAACACAGAAACTCGTGACCAGAGTCACGGAGTGAAAGAAGCCGACCAGGAAGGTGACGCACCAAAGACAACAGATCGAAGCAACGAAGAAGACCTCCAGGTATGGAAGGATAGATACCTGCGGAGGAACGAAGACCCTTCCAGAAGGGATGCAAAGACAGGGGGCATGAGCGCTCCCAATGAGATAACATTCAAGTATAGAAGAACTCATCCTGAGTGAGCAGATCCCGGATTTCAGATCCTGGATCCCGAATCCGAGAAGACATGATCTCAGCCTAGACAAGTAGGCCCGAGAAGACGAGAGCTCAACCTAAGTGAGCAGACCTGAATTCCAGATCCCGGATCCCAGAAGACATGATCTCGGCCTAGATGAGGAGGTCCGAGAAAAGAAGAGCTCAACCTGAGTGAGCAGATCCAAGATTCCAGAAGATAAGATCTCGGCACCTGACTCCGAGAAGAGAAGAGCACAATGAGCAAATCTCAGATCCCAGAAGATAAAAAGGAAACACACAAGATCAGACTAAAGTTGGTCAGAATTGAGAAGTATGTTAGGGCCGAGGAAGACATGTCGGGAACAAAGGCGTCGGAACAAGAAAAGAGAAACGGCTCACCGATGCGAGGCCGAAAATCAAACTCAGGTTGGAGCCAAGTAAGATCAATAGAGAAACCAAGGCCGGCAACCTCGGCTTGAATTAAACCTCGACGACAAGGTCGAAGCTACATGTATGATGAGAACCCAAGTGAATTTTAAGTTCACACTGGGGGGCAGAGAAAAGAAGAATGCGTTTACCACTTGTTGAAATTTGTAGCAATTTACAAGTTGGTTAAACCAATATAATGCTTAACCGAAGTGAAACCGAGACGATGCTTAACCGAAGTTAAGCCGAGATGGTTCCTTATCTTCACTTGTTGAAATTTGTAGCAATTTACAAATCGAAGTTAAGCCGAGATTATTCCTTAATTCACTTGTTGAAATTTGTAGCAATTTACAAGTTGGAATTAAGTTGATTCCTTAATTCACTTGTTGAAATTTGTAGCAATTTACAAGTTGGAATTAAGCTGATTCCTTAATTCACTTGTTGAAATTTGTAGCAATTTACAAGTTAGAATTAAGCTGATTCCTTAATTCACTTGTTGAAATTTGTAGCAATTTACAAGTTGGAATTAAGCTGATTCCTTATCTTCACTTGTTGAAATTTGTAGCAATTTACAAGTTGGAGTTAAGCTGATTCCTTATCTTCACTTGTTGAAATTTGTAGCAATTTACAAGTTAAAGTTAAGCCGAGATTACTGTTTCTCTTCACTTGTTGAAATTTGTAACAATTTACAAGTCGAAATGAAGCCGAGGTTATAGTTTGCACACTTGTAGCAATCTACAGGTTGGTCCAACCAAAGAAGATGCTTAACACTTGTTGAAATTTGTAGCAATTTACAAGATAATGTTAAGCCGACATGTAATCATCTGTTGAAATTTGCAGCAATTTACAGGTTGAGGAAAGAGCTAAGTATATCTACACACTTGTTGAGATTCGTAGCAATTTACAAATAGATTATTGTTTAACACTTGTTATGTTAATCCTTGTTGATCCCTGTTACAGTAGATTCTTGTTGAAATTTGTAGCAATTTACAAGTAGGCCAGACTGAGATCACCGTTTAAACACTTGTTGAAACTTGAGAAAAAGTTTGCAAAGTTAACATTGAGTAGTATATGTTTCGCACTTGTTAGAATTTATGAAAAGTTTGCAGGTCAGTATCTTGCCGAAGTAAAAGTTTTTATACCCTAGGTATGTAACCTCGAGAAGGTTGCATAAAGGAGGCAAAGTATGAAAGACATGCAAAATATTCTAAGTATAGAATCATGCAAGAGCAGTTAGAAGAAGATCAAGACAGAATTCATCGTGATTGACACGCCTTCACCTTACAACATCATCTCGGGAAGGCTATGGTTGCATGCAATGGGGGTAGTTCCCTCAACGTTGCATCAACTATTGCGGTTCCCCACAGAACATGGGATTGAAGAAGTCAGAAGAGACCAACTGCAGGCAAAGAATTGCTCCATGGCAGCAATGAAAACTACCTGCAAACATTCAGGAACCAGGGAAGGCAGAGATTGAAGACGAGGACATAGAGGTCCTAGATGATGTCGGCAAGGAGCCAGCCAAAAAAAGTGAAGAGACACTGAAGAAAATCCTCGTCCAGGAGGGCGACGAAGAGCGCTCCATTCAGAGAAGGAAAATTGAATTTCAAGAACAAGGAGGCACATCGGCCATATGCAGAGCTTACATTATCTAAAGAACAAAAAGGTACAAGAGTACAAGCGACAAAAAGAAGGAAAAACTTCAAAAACTGAGATGATGCTTAACCGAAGTTAAGCCGAGATGATGTTTAACCGAAATTAAACTGAGGTGATGTTTAACTGAAGTTAAATTGAGATGATACTTAACCGAAGTTAAACCGAAATGATGTTTTACACTTGTTGAAATTTTGAGAGAATTTACAAGAGTGCACAAAGTTAAATGTTGGAAAAAGATTCGACGGAGTCAAACGTCGTTTTGATTAGAACCACTAAATGCACGCCAGAAGTGGTGACCAGAATTGTGAAAGGAATAAATGCTTCAAGAAACAGCGATGATAATTTGCAAAAGCCAAGAGAAAGAGGGTCTAAATGGGGTGAATTAAATACCAGAAGTTTTAATACATCGGCGAAAGAAGAACACATCAGGTCTGTGACTACGGCACGAAGCCAACTTCCCTAATGTGATCCTAAGTACAACTTACGTTCACATTAGGGGCAGGGAGAAGGTGTAGGGGGAAGGAATGATAATTAAGGAGCAAGGAATGTTAACACTTGTTGAAATTTTTGAGCAAATTACAAGATAAGTTAACCGAAGATTATGAAGTCTACCACTTGTTGAAATTTGTAGCAATTTACAAGTTTGGTATAGCCGAGATAAACACTGAAAGACGTTTCTAAGATATGATCAACCGAGATGACCAACTAGCTTGTTAAGAGCTGAGAAGGTTGGCAAGTACAAAAATGAAGACCTTAAAGAACTAGGGACTGAAAGCAAGAACGTCGGACTAATCTGTTTCGACGGACGACAATGGTTCAAGCCTCGGCAGTCAGTTGGAGGAGCTTCTCTACCGCTACTTCGACATCAATTTCAAGAAGGAAGCAAACTACTCGGCATCAGCGGTAGGTTGTGTCTCACCCCCAGAAGACAGTTGGAAAGAACTTCTCAGCAGCCTTCTCAGCCACGAACTCAGCATCAACCTCCTGAAGAGTTTAATCAAAACTCTTCTTGGCGATTGGCACCTCGGAGTTTGAAGGCAAAGATTGAAAGCAAGAATCTGGAAAAAGATACAGAAAATAGAAACAAGAATGTAATTCGTAATCAAGAATGGTGATGAAGCTATCAAGAAATCAAGACAAAAAGATTGCATAAGTGTGTCAAGCCAAGAACAGTGGTAGAAATCAACGGATGTGTGAATAGTGTGTATTCAAGAAGATGATTTGGAAATAACGGGTAAAACAAGCAATGGTGATTAACAATGAAGCAGAGCTTCTTGGAAAGCAACAAGAAATAAAACCAGGAGGAACAGTGGCTTACCAGAAAGAAGAAAGCCGAAATGAGAATTGCTGAAGTCTGACGACAATGACAGAATGACGTAAGCTTCACCGGAGGAGAGGAACAAAGACAGTTGCAGAAGCTTGAAAGCTTGGAACAATGACAAATTTAAGCAAAAGAGCTAGAAAGAGAAAAAGCCAGAGGATTGAATGAAAAAACAAAAGTCAAGAAGATGACAAAGTTCAAAGAATAAAGCCAAGTACACAGGTACTAAGTAAGTATGTGAAGAACAAGAAAGTAATGAACCAGACATGATGCTAGCAACAGAAAGCGGATATGACAAGAACAGTTCCAGGCATTTTAACAATAAATCAAAAACTTGAAGACAGACGAAAATAGAAGACAACAGAGGGCAAGTAAACGGATTCAAAAGAGTTGTGAAAGATTGAGCTTAATAAAAGAGTTTATGAACCTACCAAGAGAAATGAACGCCGATATGAAAATCGCCGGAGTCAAATAGATGACTGGAAATCGAGAACTCACCAGAAAGTGTGAGTGGAGCAGTTGCAAAACTCTTGGAATTTTCGAATTAATGGAACCAGAACCTCGGCTAGGAGGTGCGATTTCAAGCAGCTTGGAAAGCATGAAACTTGATTCTTGACATCAGTGACAGCGAAGTCCAGGGAACTTTGAGGTCGGCGAGTTTGATCTCGGACAGAGGGGCACAGATGAACAAAACAGTGTAGGTTCCATCACCTCAGAATGCCGAGGTAATAGAACCTAGGGGGCAGTTGTGGGGATATATTTTCTGAGTACCAACACGTGGCAAGGTGACGCCGACGTGTCAGCCGAGGTGCCACGTGTCCTGGTCGTGACGCCGAGGTGATCTCGGCAAGGCCGAGGTTATCTCCGAAGATATCGGAATCCGAGATAAGTGGATAAGGGACAAGAGTCCTAGAATGAAAAGGAAACTCAACTTGGATATGGACAAGAGTCCCAGATTGGGAGAAGACTTCAGTTTGGGTAAAGATAACACTCTTAGAGAGTTTATCCCAATCCCACTGGGAGTCCCAGATTAGCAGTAATCCTAAGTTCATTAGGGCCAGGCTCCTATTGGGACTAGGATTGTATTGGCTATAAAAGAGAGGCACCCCATGGGTCTAAGGTATGCTTTTGATACTCAAGCTTGTGAGTTTAGTACTTGGTTTATCTTTGAGAGATATACTGACTTGATCGTCGGAGTGCCCCCGGGTGGTCGAAACCACCGCGGGATTCTTATATTTTTGTTGCAGGTCAGTCAGGTGCCATCTATTCTGCCAGTGCTCTCCAGCTGGTTACTAAACGGGCAGTGTGGTCGGAAAATCACCCACACATTCATAATTAGATGAATTGTTGAAAAATAGTTGTAAGTACTCAGAATTGGATGGTGCAAATTCAACTTTTGAATGACAAGGTTGGCAATCAGAGTGTATTTTAACTGCATATTTTCTTTCAGGGTTAATTAGTCAAAATTTCATTTTTATAGGTGTATATAGCATATGGTCCGATAATTGATTTTTTTTTTATCGTAAGAACATGATTATTGAATTATATTAGTAAGAAGTACATAATAATGATTTAAATAACAATTTTTATTTCTGTTTGTACCCTTATTTTTTAATTTTTTTATATTTTCTCTCTTTCTCACGTACCATTATGAATCAGCGCTGCACATTGCTGAGTATTCATTGAAAAATTTTGCCTATGCCAAAAAAGTCGTTGACGATTAACTGACAAACGAACAAATATATTGATAGATAAAGATATTATGATATTTTAAATTATTATTACTGGTATAGATAAAAAATAAAATTTAAGACGATACTGCCTAAAAAATTTAAAAATTAAACTTCCGGCTCAAATATTTTTTTAATAATAAAATTCTGAATACTTGGACTTTGGAGGACATAACACGGATATACACGTTGGATGCACATCAGCATATCTCTATCTAATGACCCAAATATAATAAATGAAGATAAAAAGGGATTAGTGCATTGGGGTTGAGCTTATCTTTATATCTTATCCACTTCAATTTCTGTTATTTTTCTTCCCAAAAAAAAAAAAAAGGTGAAATAAGATTTCAACGTTTTCATCTTTCAAAATAATTGAGGGGCAGTTCAAAAGGTAAGTCACCCAAGTTAGGTTTTAAGTTTGAGTTTTGTGTCTTACTTTGCTTGATATTTGATACTAATTGTAGTCATATATATTCTAAATTTATATTTATGGTAGGTTTGAAGACGCAATATGTGAGGCTATATGTATTTTGAGTTTGTGCTCTTGGGTGTTAAGGAGTCTTGTCTGTAAATAATTTTTGGTTATACAAATAAAAAAAAATTAAAGGATATGTAAGGCCTAACGCTCCATTTAGAATGTAAGGTGAAGAAAAAAAAAAAATGATTGTCTCTCTTATTTAGGTAAAAAAAGAAAAGAAATGATTATCTTTTTTCACTATCATATTTGGATAATTAAGAAAGTAAAGTATGTGAGAGAAGCATATGGGTGAGATTTCTTTTTTATTCTTCCTATGTATTTTAAGGGATAATCTTAGTATTATAAATATTTTACAAACAATTAACTTATTTATTAACAAATCTCACTACTTTTAGTGAAAAATAAATAGGTTTAATAAGAGAGACATCTTTCTCGTCATTTCTTACTATTTCTCTCTTAACTTATAAATTACATTTAAAAATAATTTTCTTTCTAATCATTTATTACTACTACTCTCCAAATGACCCCATTCAGAGTGTAAGTGAAAATTTATCTTGATTTATACAATGAATGTAAGTATCACAATTCGAGACACATGAAACCTAAGTGAAAATAAGTATAGCTGTAAGGGCTAAATTATTTACTTTTTTAATCTACTGGAAGTTAGAGTTATTCAACCTATCATGTTTTTATTTTCACACCCGCATCTTACATTTCTTTTAAGTATCATTGCCCGATGTCCGACTGTGTTGACTTTCGGATGACACATATTATGTTTATTATATAGTATCGATCCAATTTGACTCGATATTTGTCTATCCCTAGGTGTTGTAAGGGTGGTAGGTGTAGTTGGTTTTTCATGCTTCTCGGAGGGGTTTAGTCTCCTCGAGTATGATAGTCCTATAGTTCGGACTCTCGTGGTTTTTGTGAAAATCCATATTTAAATTATTCTTAAAAGAAAATAAATAAATAAATTAATTAATTAATGTTATTCAGAACCTACCTAAAATATAGAATAGTAAAAAAAAAAAATAGTTTTAAATTAACCCAATTCTATCACTAACATAGACCTTAAGGTATTGATGTTCAATAATTATTGTTATAAATTATTAAAATATATATATATATATATGGGAGAATCAGATTCGGTGGCAAGGGTATGTCACATGCTAACTTGCATGTTGGCTTGGTGAATTCCACCAAATGATGGCTTTTGGGTAGAGTGAAGTTTATGGCAGAAAATAACATCATGAAGAGAGAGAGAGAGAGAGAGAGAGAGAGAGAGAGAGAGAGAGATCTGCCTATATATATCATAGCTAGACTTAGTTTATGGACACATACAAACAAAAGAAGGAGTATATACGGGTGAGGAGAGATTCAGTAGAAGGGAAAGAAGAGGAGAAGGTTAAGGAAGCAAAATTTTTCTACCACTTTATCACCCATTTGAATCATACTATTAAGTAAGGAAACCCTCTCAATCCTCTCATTTTTTTTATATATATTTGAAAATTTCAGATTATATATGATAAATTGTCTAAACTGTGTTGAGAATAATCTGTTTTGAATCTGCCAGCATGTTTACCCGAATTTTTAGACAATTTTATACTCAAAATTTCGAGATGATTTCTGTTACAAAGTTGTTGATAATGATGTCTAGTTCATCTAGGAATTTTGGCAACAATTTTTGAGCTTTCTATGAATTTATAAAAATATTTTTACTAAATCTGAAACTGTGTTGAGAATAATCTGTTTTGAATCTGCCAGCATGTTTGCCCGAATTTTTAGACAATTTTATACTCAAAATTTTGAGATGATTTCTTCTACAAAATTGTTGATAATGATGTCTAGTTCATCTAGGAATTTTGGCAACAATTTTTGAGCTTTCTATGAATTTATTCAAATTTTTAACTAAATCTAAAACTGTGAGACAGATTTTACTATGTATTTAAAAATTTATTTAAAATTCTATACTAAGCCAAATCTGGTAATTTCTAACCAAAAGATGAAATTTGAGAAGTCTAGTTTCATGATAAATTTTTAGATTATGGATTTGATCTATAAATTTAAGTATGGAATTAATGTAAGGAAATGTGACGAATCTGTATCAAAAAAAAAATTGCTGGGAATTTTACAGGATTATTTACACCTTCTTTTTCTGAAATTCTTTCTGAAAAGTGACCTAAACATCCCTATTGAGTATTCTGTTCAATTGCACGAATTTTAGAATTGTGTAAATAATTTAATTATAAATTTTAATACCGTGTATTCAGAGTGAGCCCTGGTTTTTAATAACTTTTAAGTAAATTGTGTCGCGAAATCCTAAGTTGGCACGGCGATTATTTGAACCCTTATCGGTATTTAGTTTTGGAATAAGGGTGGATGTGCGGGTGGCACGCAGGAAAGTTACGTACCCCTGGCAGACCGTTCCCTTGGGGCAGACAATGGATGTCACGGCTTGGGTATATAACTCCGGGCATGGGCATCTTTGGTAGTTCTTGAATATTTGACCAATGGAGGGTTTCCAAATTAACGTGGCCATGACTTAGTAGTTGGTAAGTTAAACCTCTTTGGCGAGATTTCAAAGGTCACCCAAGTTATTAAAATTATTTGAGGTATTTTAATGGTTGTAATTTATGTTTACGATTATATTATTATCTCGTGTTTATAATCTCATTATTTTCTCTCAAAAAGAATGGTAGGTTGGTTATGTTTTCTTACTGTGTTGCAAAACTCATGGCATATATTTTGTTGCCCTGGCGTTTCATGCCAGATTATGTCAAAGAAGGGACTGAGGCTGAAATTGGAGCTGCTGCTAATATCGAACCTTGGCTAACTTAGAGTCAAGATTTTATCAAAATAAAACCCTGTTATTTCTTGTATTAGTTTTTAACTATGTTGTGACGTTGTGTGTGAACTTGTAGTTTTATTTTGTTGTTGGACTTTGACTATGTAAGAATTTAAAATTTCCTAATTAGTAGTTAAAATTTTATCTAGCAAGTTATTGTTATTTAAATCTTATGACGTTTCAAAAAAAAAATTTGGGGCGTCACAGTTTTGAATCTGGTTTCACAAGTGCAATGTGAAACAGAAAAACGAATGAGAGTCCAAATCCGAAAAATCTTAGAAAAATCCATTAATCATTAGAAATGTCAAAAATGGATTGTATTGCCAGATTTCAGAGTCGCTACCTAAATATTTTTGAAAAATTTAGGAAACCTGTGACTCGTGCCAAAAGCCACTTATTCTTCGTAACCAAAGTGTCTTGGCTCGGAAACTTAGGTATGAGAGGGGAAGGTCATGAATTGAGCACCCCACTCACTCGATCAAAGATCAGCCTCTACTAATCACGATGTGAATTTTATCAACATTATATGCTCTTGTTCTAATTTTATTATGCTAACTTACTATGTGAGGCACACAATTGTAGACTATTTCGCTTGCTTTGGAAATGACTTGATTTTATGTAATTTTTGAAAGAGTTTTGAGTGCACACAACTCAAAAAAGAAGAAGAAATGAGCTCATACATACATTTGATCAAAATCTGCAATGCAAGTAAAATAACCTTCATCCATAGGCATTCAAACAGTTTATTTCAAGTAAGCACATAGTCTCATGGTAAGATGCTAAGTATGGTAACGATCACACACATGAATATGCTAAAGCAAAAAATGCTCACTTAGTACTCCGAGTTAAGCCAAAGAAAAAGAAAGCAATTAGAAAAATGCATGACCCTAACAATACACATGACTAATGCAACACATACAAGAATGCAACTATTAGATTCAGATCGATTATTAACATGTCGCATGGATTAACTCAAAGCATGTGGTAACGCATGTATTTAAGCAAGTAATAAATGGCAATGATATTCAAAATGATAAACCGAACCTTAATGCATGCAAAAGTGGATACAAAACATGGTAATGTTATGAAACGAAAACATGATGCTATATACAACCACAGTAAACATGTAAATAAAAGGGAGTAAGAAATAGAGGTTGAAAGACATACAAATATTACACATTTGCCCTCCCACAAGAGGGTCCGAATGAATGTCCTAATTAACTAATTATTACAATACCAAATGAATGAACTACTTAATTAATTATTACAAGTTCGAATGAAAGTAACTAATTAATTACAAATGAATCTCGAAGCTAATCTAATAGACTTGAATGAGCGGCGAGTCAAATGCGCACAAGCAAGAACATCATCCGGAAACCTCTCTATTTGCTACCAGAAGTTGCTCTGTTTATAGTCAGAAAATAGTTCTGTTTTGGCTTGTCACAACCCAAACCCGCCCCTATAGGTTTAGCGTCGTAATCGGCCAGTAATCCGTGATTACCAAAGGCCTGCTTAACAATAATGACAATAACACAATAATAGGTTGGCGAAAGCCAATCAATGATAGAAAATAATATCGAATGAGCCGTGAGGACTTAAATGTACACAACAACTTACATATACTAACATTGCATAATTACTTAAGTCCAAAACACACTTATATACAAAACGAAAGCATAACTTAGGGAAGTAAATCCCTTTATCAAAAACAGTACTAACAAAAGTCATAAAAACACTACATTCAAAATAATTGTTACAAAATGGTGAATTCAAGACACCCATGCCATGACACATTTTACTTCAAAACCTCGCTGTCACGACCCAAACCCGGCCCTATGGGTTTAGTACCGTAACCGGCCAGTAATCCGAGATTACCGAAGGCCTGCAGAACAGTAATACAGTAAAACAGAGTACAGGGCCTGGCGGAAGCCAATACAGTAAATAAATAGTGTCCATTGAGCTGTGACAGTCTGTATGCAAAAAGGGTTTTCACACATTTATACATAAACAGTACGTACAATATTGACATTCATTCAATCTAGGGACTCAACCCTAGATAGCGGTACAGAAAACATTCCGTCTGTACAACACAGTACACAAAATTAACAGTCACACAGTACAGGGACCTAATCCCTGTATAACAGTACAGTAAACAGTCAGTCTATACAAAACAGTGAAACAGTACAAAAAGGGGGAAATTCTAAAGCACCCCTAAGCCTTAACAGTAGGCTCGGAACCTCGCAGTGAGGCACAAAGGCTGGCTTGACAAAACTGGAGTTACCCTGACGCTCCTAGCTCCGTTCTGGTGCCTGTACACCTACATATATATATGAGCAGTGAGCTAAAGCCCAGTGAATAACATAAAGCGTAAAGGGGTTTAGAATGAATGTCCTTACAGTAATGAAAACAGTTCATTTCAATCAGTAATTCAGTTGCTCAGTACAGTAAACAGTCATATGTGGTACATCCATTAGCATAACAGTAACAGTAGGTCTTAAAAGACCGAACAGTAATGATGGCCATCAGTCAGTAAACAGTAGTGGTTTCACAAGGAAACCGACAGAGATCTCTGTGACAGTAACAGTAACAGTAAACCGTAGATACTAAGGATGCCACAGTACAGTTCAGAAATAAAGGACATACATTCATTCAGTAAATAATACCAGTTCAGTAAACAGTTCAGTTCAGTATTCAGAAGATAATCAGTTGAACATATCTTTACACAATTGTTACTCACAGAGTTCTGGGCTACAGTATGCTAGAGCGTGTCTCCCCAGTCGCCAACCCTACACAGTTAACAGGTTGAACACACTAAGCTACACAGTTGGGAAATCTCATAACTTAATCCCTAATTTGCCTTGGTGTGTTCTACAATGATATCCTCGTCAAGATGCCTTAAACTAGGCCTAAGAATGCCTAGGATGGGATGAGGATGCAAAAATACACTTAGAAAACATTTCGCAAAGTTTGCTGAAAATAGGAGCCTCGCTCGAGCGAGACTTTCTACGCTCGAGCGTAAGTCCAAAATCAAAGGCTTCGCTCGAGCGAGTAATCCTTCGCTCGAGCGGTCTGCAAAACAGTAAAAGTACTGGATGCTGAAATTTTACGCGCGATGGTCGCTCGATGGTCGCTCGAGCGGAGCCCTGGACAAAGGTGCTCGCTCGAGCGGGGAATCCTTCGCTCGAGCGAGGAAGCCAAATCTGGAATTTCCAGATTTGCCTCCCAAGCTCAAACCAAGCATTCAACCACTCCAAACTCGACCTCTTGGGCCCAAAATCTGGAAAACATCATTAAATTCAATGTATAACAAGTTTCAAAGCTCAATTCATGAATTCAAGCCCCAAAGGTGAGTCAAATAAAACCATATTCAAACCCATTTTCAAGAACAACATTCAAACATGTCATGCATGAGTTTTAAACCAAATTAAAGCTTCAAAGCTGTTTCAAAAGAGCTCATTTCTTTTCAAATCAGATGGAAACATGGTCTATAACAACAATATGAGCATGCATGCACTAATGTCTATGTAATCAACCTCAAATTGCAACAATACCAACATGCATGCAAGAAATGATCTTCAATCCCTCATTTATGGACCAAATCATGACTTAGCTCTACAAATTAACATGAATCATGCAAGAATGAACTCAAGAACAGCAACAAGAAGATGGATGTCCTACCTTGGGTGTAGAATTAGGAGTGAGGGAGCTCAAATTAGTAATTACCCTTCAATTCTTCAAGTTGACTAAGCCAAACCCCCAAGAACAACTCTATTCTCTCCCTTTCTCCCTCAAGGTCGGTGATGTGCTCAAAATGGCTGAGCAAAATGTTCTTCAAGTGTGTACATAAGGCTCAAGTGTGTGTATATGAGATAGTGGCAAAATGGTAAATATGGCAAACTCTTTAATTGGCTTATTTTAATCTAATTTAATCATACCTAATCAGTTTTCAGATAAATATACCATAAAATCACATTAATTATGAGGGTCACGGAACATCAATCGGTTTCTAATTCGGCCGCCGATAAGGCCTTCAATTAGCAGTTTAAACATATAAACATGAACAGATAATCAGACAATCAAACAGATAGAATGCAATTAACTAACATATACTCAGTTAATTCAGATTCCAATTTCAATCAGTCAGTTCAGTACTTTACTCAGTTCAATTATCAGTCAGTTATCAGTCATTATCCGTTTCGTTTAACAGTAATCGGTGATTATCGGTAATCAATCAGTCCCTAATCAATAAACAGTATGAGGGTTGTTACAGTCTCCCCTCCTTATAAAGAGTTTAGTCCCCTAAACTCGAGTTACCTTCATCTTGGAAGAAAACAGGATTCAGTGGAAACAGTTCAGGATATCGTTTAGCCATGTTATCTTCCCTTTCCCAAGTGGCATACACGCCACCATGGTTCTGCCAGTCAACTTTCACTAACGGGATCTCTTTGTTCCTCAGTTTCTTGATCCGTCGGTTTACAATCTGTATAGGCCGTTCCTCGTAAGTGTAGTCATCACTCAACACTACGTGGGTAGGCTCTATTACATGGAAGGGATCCCGGAGATAGTCTCTCAACATAGAAATGTGGAAGACGTTATGCATATGCTCCATTTCAGGAGGAAGCGCAACTTGATACGCCACCGGATTGATTTTCTCAATAATCTCGTATGGTCCGACGTATCTCGGTGCTAGCTTGCCTTTGACTCCAAAACGAGTCTGGCCTTTCATTGGTGTCACTTTCACAAAAACGTGATCACCCACTTCATACTCTCTGTCCCGTCTTCTGACATCTGCATAACTTTTCTGTCTACTCTGTGCAGTTTTCAGTCTTTGCTGTATCAGTTTCACTTTCTCAGTTGTTTCATACACAATCTCGGGCCCAAGCAAAGGCCCATCTCCAACTTCTGCCCAGCAGATTGGAGATCTACATTTTCTGCCATACAATGCCTCGAAAGGCGCCATGCCAATACTCGAATGGTAGCTGTTGTTATACGCAAATTCAGCTAAGGGCAAATGGCTTTCCCAGTCTCCCTGAAAATCAAGGACACACATTCTCAGTAGATCCTCCAGAGTTTGGATGGTCCTTTCAGATTGGCCATCTGTCTGAGGATGATAGGCACTACTCAGCCTCAATTCAGTACCCAATGCAGTCTGTAGGCTTTGCCAAAACCTCGATGTAAACTTCGAATCCCTGTCAGAAACAATAGACACAGGCACTCCATGCAGTCTAACGATTTCATCAATATAGATAACAGCCAATTTGTCCGCATTATAAATCGTCTTGACAGGTAAGAAGTGAGCAGATTTGGTTAGTCTATCAACAATAACCCAAATTGAATCCATACCTTTTCTGGAGCGAGGTAATCCAACGATAAAATCCATCGTGATATGCTCCCATTTCCACTCTGGTATGGGTAGGGGTTGCAATAGTCCGGCAGGTCGTTGATGTTCAGCTTTGACCTGTTGGCAATGAAGACATTTGGATACAAAATCAGCAATTTCTTTCTTCATTCCCGGCCACCAGAAATTCTGTTTCAGATCTTGGTACATTTTTGTATTCCCCGGATGGATAGACAATTTCGAATTGTGGCCTTCTTGCAGAACTCTTCTTTTCAGTTCAGTATCATTCGGTACACACAGTCTTTCTTGAAATTTCAGTACATTATTCTCACATTTGAATCCCGGTCTCGGTTTAGATTCTCTTTCTTCGATGATCTTTTTCAAGAAGTCATCCAGTTGCTGTTTCTCTTTAATCTCCTCGATCAGTGCCGGTTGAGCAGAAATAGCAGCTAAGATTCCACCTTGTCCTCTCAAAACAATTTCTATTTCAGATTTTTCCAGGTCACAAAGCAACTCTTTCTGCCCTGTAAGCAAACAGGCTAAGTTTCCAATCGATTTCCGGCTCAATGCATCGGCAACGGTATTGGCTTTTCCCGGATGGTACAATATCTGTAGGTCATAGTCTTTAATCAGTTCCAGCCATCTCCGCTGTCTCATATTCAGTTCTTTCTGTGTGAAGAAATACTTTAGACTCTTGTGGTCGGTGTATACTTCACATGTCACCCCGTACAGATAGTGACGCCAGATTTTCAGTGCAAATACTACTGCAGCAAGTTCCAGATCATGGGTCGGGTAATTCTTTTCATGTGGTCTCAGTTGTCGGGAAGCATAAGCTATAACCTTCCCATTCTGCATTAAAACACATCCCAAACCCTTATGAGAAGCATCACTAAATACAGTATAACCATCCGTACCTGAGGGTAAGGTAAGAACCGGTGCAGTCACTAATCGAGTTTTCAGCTCCTGGAAAGCAGATTCTCTTTGGTCAGTCCAGTCAAATGATGTCCCCTTCTGAGTTAACTGAGTCAATGGTAGGGCAATTTTGGAGAAATCTTTGACAAATCTTCTGTAATATCCAGCCAATCCCAAAAAGCTTCGGACTTCAGTCACATTTGTTGGTCTAGGCCAGTTCACTACAGCTTCAATTTTCTGCGGATCAACAGAAATTCCATTTTTGCTAACAACATGCCCCAGAAACATAACATGGTCAAGCCAAAATTCACATTTAGACAGTTTAGCATACAGTTTCTGTTCTCTTAAGGTTTGTAGGGCAAGTCTCAGATGATGTTCATGCCGTTCTATGCTTTTGGAGTAAATCAATATGTCATCGATAAATACAACAATAAAGTCATCAAGGTATGGTTTAAAAATTCTGTTCATAAGGTCCATAAAGGCAGCAGGGGCATTCGTGACTCCAAAAGGCATAACCAAAAATTCATAATGTCCATACCTCGTTCTAAAAGCAGTTTTATCGATGTCTTCCGGTTTAACCTTCAGTTGATGATACCCCGATCTGAGATCAATCTTAGAAAACACTTGTGCACCCTGTAACTGATCAAATAAATCATCAATGCGTGGCAAAGGGTATTTGTTCTTTACAGTTACCTTATTCAGTTCACGGTAGTCAATGCACAGTCTCAGTGAGCCATCTTTCTTCTTGACAAACAAAACAGGAGCACCCCATGGCGAAGTGCTAGGTCTGATGAACTTTTTATCTAACAGTTCTTGCAATTGCACTTTCAGTTCCTTCAGTTCAGTTGGAGCCATTCTGTAAGGAGCTTTAGAAACTGGTTGTGTTCCGGGAATCATATCAACGGTAAATTCAATCTCCCTATCAGTCAAATCTCCTGGAAGATTATCTGGAAAAACATCTGGAAATTCCCTGACTATAGGAATACAATTCACATCAGTTTTAACACTATCATCAGTAGACACAGTCAGTACAGAACACAGATATCCTTTACACCCCTTTCTAATTAATTTAACAGCTTTCACTGACGAAATCAAATACGGAGGAGGTACTACTCCACTCCCATTAAACACAAATTCAGGCAAACCAGGTGGACGGAAAACAACTTGCTTGGTCATACAGTCAATAGTGGCATGATATTTTTGTAACCAATCCATCCCCAATATTACGTCAAAATGATCAATGTTCAATGGCAGTAAATCAATAAACAGATGCATATCCCCAACAATAATTTCACATGCGGGGTACATATAAGCACATGTCATGGATCCCCCTACGGGTGATGATACGGCTAGCAGATAGTTCATAGGTTCTAAGGGTCTATTCAATTTCCGTGAGAAAGCATGCGATACATAAGAATGCGTAGACCCCGAATCAATCAGTACATATGCATTTTGAGTACAGATAGAGAGAATACCTGACACAACGGTCTCGGTATTCTGCACATCTCCCGGTACTAGTGCGAACACTCGGCCTTGCCTCATAGGCTCTTTCCCCGTAACTCTGGGGTTAGGCTTTGGTGGAGCATTTGATGCTGCTGCGCTTGGTGCAGCTTTACCACTGGCTTGTGGAGCAGAGGGGCAGTCTTTAACCATGTGGCCCACCTTGCCACACCTGTAACAGGCTCCAGATATTCTGTAGCAAACCCCTTTGTGCTTCTTGCCACATTCAGAACAGGGTGGTATGAAACCACTCCCTTGGCTGGGGCTAGTTGTCAACCCCGTATTCTGTTTCTTGTTGGCTGGGTTGTGCTTGCCTTTCTTGAATTTGAAACCCTGCCTTTTTCCAGGCCATTCAGTTGTTGGTGTTTCAGATTGTTTCACTGCTGCAATGTTCGACTCGGCCATCAATGCCCGGTCGAGAACACCCACAAAAGTCGGTAATTTCAAAACATTTATCCGGTCAAGTATTGCCACATTAAGGCCACCTTCAAATTTTCTGGCCTTCTTATATTCAGTATCCACCATATGCGGTGCATATCTAGCAAGCTCAGTAAATTTCGTCTCATATTCCGCAACAGTCATTGTGCCCTGCTTCAGCTGTTCAAATTCAGTCACTTTTCTATCCCTAACACACTGAGGGAAGTACTTTTCAAAGAAGGACTCCTTGAACTGAGCCCAAGTCATAACAGTGTTTGTTTCACGGATTAACATCCACCACCTTCTAGCTTCTTCTTGTAAGGTGAAGGTAGCTAACAGTACTTTATTCGCTTCAGAGCACGGGAACACCTCAAATAATTTCTCTGTCTCAAGCACCCACGCTTCAGCTTTTAACGGTTCAAGGCCTCCCTGGAAGGATGGCGGTTTCATCTTACTGAATTTATGGGTGAGAGCAATAATATCCCCATCATCCGCATTCGCATTAGGTTCCGGCTGTACCGGAGGAGGAGGAGGAGGCTGTTGGTTCTGTTGTTCCAGTCTAGCAGTTATCAGTTCTATCATTCTTTCCATTCTTTCCATTCTTGCCTCAGTAGATGAGGACTCAGGTTCATTTGCATTGTCCATTTCACTATAAGCAGTTATAACAGTTTTAAACATAAGCAATCATTTGTTTCATAGTTTAACACATTAACAGATATTCAGTCATAACATAGCCACACACTTTTCAAGTTCATGAGATGTCCTAATCACTTTTCTAGGACACCCTATAGCTCATTTGGACACGTGTGTGCGGTATAACTCGTGGTAAGTATCGCTCTGATACCACTCTGTCACGACCCAAACCCGGCCCTATGGGTTTAGTACCGTAACCGGCCAGTAATCCGAGATTACCGAAGGCCTGCAGAACAGTAATACAGTAAAACAGAGTACAGGGCCTGGCGGAAGCCAATACAGTAAATAAATAGTGTCCATTGAGCTGTGACAGTCTGTATGCAAAAAGGGTTTTCACACATTTATACATAAACAGTACGTACAATATTGACATTCATTCAATCTAGGGACTCAACCCTAGATAGCGGTACAGAAAACATTCCGTCTGTACAACACAGTACACAAAATTAACAGTCACACAGTACAGGGACCTAATCCCTGTATAACAGTACAGTAAACAGTCAGTCTATACAAAACAGTGAAACAGTACAAAAAGGGGGAAATTCTAAAGCACCCCTAAGCCTTAACAGTAGGCTCGGAACCTCGCAGTGAGGCACAAAGGCTGGCTTGACAAAACTGGAGTTACCCTGACGCTCCTAGCTCCGTTCTGGTGCCTGTACACCTACATATATATATGAGCAGTGAGCTAAAGCCCAGTGAATAACATAAAGCGTAAAGGGGTTTAGAATGAATGTCCTTACAGTAATGAAAACAGTTCATTTCAATCAGTAATTCAGTTGCTCAGTACAGTAAACAGTCATATGTGGTACATCCATTAGCATAACAGTAACAGTAGGTCTTAAAAGACCGAACAGTAATGATGGCCATCAGTCAGTAAACAGTAGTGGTTTCACAAGGAAACCGACAGAGATCTCTGTGACAGTAACAGTAACAGTAAACCGTAGATACTAAGGATGCCACAGTACAGTTCAGAAATAAAGGACATACATTCATTCAGTAAATAATACCAGTTCAGTAAACAGTTCAGTTCAGTATTCAGAAGATAATCAGTTGAACATATCTTTACACAATTGTTACTCACAGAGTTCTGGGCTACAGTATGCTAGAGCGTGTCTCCCCAGTCGCCAACCCTACACAGTTAACAGGTTGAACACACTAAGCTACACAGTTGGGAAATCTCATAACTTAATCCCTAATTTGCCTTGGTGTGTTCTACAATGATATCCTCGTCAAGATGCCTTAAACTAGGCCTAAGAATGCCTAGGATGGGATGAGGATGCAAAAATACACTTAGAAAACATTTCGCAAAGTTTGCTGAAAATAGGAGCCTCGCTCGAGCGAGACTTTCTACGCTCGAGCGTAAGTCCAAAATCAAAGGCTTCGCTCGAGCGAGTAATCCTTCGCTCGAGCGGTCTGCAAAACAGTAAAAGTACTGGATGCTGAAATTTTACGCGCGATGGTCGCTCGATGGTCGCTCGAGCGGAGCCCTGGACAAAGGTGCTCGCTCGAGCGGGGAATCCTTCGCTCGAGCGAGGAAGTCAAATCTGGAATTTCCAGATTTGCCTCCCAAGCTCAAACCAAGCATTCAACCACTCCAAACTCGACCTCTTGGGCCCAAAATCTGGAAAACATCATTAAATTCAATGTATAACAAGTTTCAAAGCTCAATTCATGAATTCAAGCCCCAAAGGTGAGTCAAATAAAACCATATTCAAACCCATTTTCAAGAACAACATTCAAACATGTCATGCATGAGTTTTAAACCAAATTAAAGCTTCAAAGCTGTTTCAAAAGAGCTCATTTCTTTTCAAATCAGATGGAAACATGGTCTATAACAACAATATGAGCATGCATGCACTAATGTCTATGTAATCAACCTCAAATTGCAACAATACCAACATGCATGCAAGAAATGATCTTCAATCCCTCATTTATGGACCAAATCATGACTTAGCTCTACAAATTAACATGAATCATGCAAGAATGAACTCAAGAACAGCAACAAGAAGATGGATGTCCTACCTTGGGTGTAGAATTAGGAGTGAGGGAGCTCAAATTAGTAATTACCCTTCAATTCTTCAAGTTGACTAAGCCAAACCCCCAAGAACAACTCTATTCTCTCCCTTTCTCCCTCAAGGTCGGTGATGTGCTCAAAATGGCTGAGCAAAATGTTCTTCAAGTGTGTACATAAGGCTCAAGTGTGTGTATATGAGATAGTGGCAAAATGGTAAATATGGCAAACTCTTTAATTGGCTTATTTTAATCTAATTTAATCATACCTAATCAGTTTTCAGATAAATATACCATAAAATCACATTAATTATGAGGGTCACGGAACATCAATCGGTTTCTAATTCGGCCGCCGATAAGGCCTTCAATTAGCAGTTTAAACATATAAACATGAACAGATAATCAGACAATCAAACAGATAGAATGCAATTAACTAACATATACTCAGTTAATTCAGATTCCAATTTCAATCAGTCAGTTCAGTACTTTACTCAGTTCAATTATCAGTCAGTTATCAGTCATTATCCGTTTCGTTTAACAGTAATCGGTGATTATCGGTAATCAATCAGTCCCTAATCAGTAAACAGTATGAGGGTTGTTACACTCGCGGTGAGACATAATGATTGGCTTGACAAAATCAGGGTTCGGGTCTACGCCACTAGCTTTGATCCAGTGCTTGATCACCTACATATATATAGTAAACAGTTAGCTAGAACCTAGTGAATAACAACTGTGTAAAGAGGTTAAGAATGATGTCCTTTTAGTATTTGAAACGGTCGATTATCAATAGAATATTTTCAATCAATATCTTTTTATCAATCAATCGTTCAATCGTTCAACTCAATCAATCATATTCAGACAGGTCATATGTGGTACATCCAATAGTTAGAATGCAACAGGTCTTAAAGATCGAACAATTAATTGATGGCCATCAAACAATAGACAATAATTTCAAGGTTTGGAACTGACAGAGATCTCTGTAACAATAACAATAATAATAGCAATTACAATATGCTATGGATGCCACGAGTACAGTTCAGAAAATAGGACAATTATTCATCAGTAAACATTATCATTTCAGTAAAACAATACATTTTATCAATCAGAAAATAATTATAATGGAACATAGCTTTACAACAATGTTACTCACAGTGGGCTCCTCGGCATGTACTAATGGTTCGGCGTCCGACCTAAACAAATAAAGTCAAGCATAATACAATTACAATCACACTCTTACAATACTACTCAATTCGATTGTTCAATCTCTATTCGTTTTCTCTCGTTTGATTCTAATTCTATTCTTTATTTTGTTTTGTGCGTATAGAATGCACATGGAAAAACATTTTAAAACAATGCAAATGGAGGCCCCGGAAGGTGGAAAAGATAAGTGACAACAAAACGGGGACCAACCTAACTTCCGCACGTGCGGGGGTTCTGGCCACATGTGCGGAACCTCCATCGCACGTGCGTCCCACAAGTGCAATTTAAACAGAATGCTTGCCTTGGCTGCCCTATTTTCAGCACGTGCAGAGCCCTAAGCCGCACGTGCGGTGTTGTTCCATAACTAGCCCGAAATCTGCTCTTGTTTGACAATGCATTCTTTTGCAAAATCAATCTCATTTTCATGCAATTCACTCCCAAAAACTCACATAAACATACTTGAATATGAGCCTTGATCATGAAACACAAATCAAAACTTGTAAACAATGTCCAAATTGCCAATTTGAAAGATCAAGACTCTAAATAAAACATAAACACATAACCACGTATTTCAAAGCTTCAAGTTTAAAATTGATGAGAAAATCCTTTCAAAACTTTTCAAAGATTATGCAAGAAATATGCATATAAACAAGAGTGTCTTGAATTCATGCCATGCATGTTGCTAATTCAAGTTAATTTCCACAATTCCTTCTTTATGTGATTATATGAATTCCTAACATCAATTTACACCACTAATCTCATAATTATTCATGATCTTTAATTAAAACAACTCAAAGTCTAAAGGATTATGAGGAAAGCAGTTCAATTTCATGGAATTAATGTATAATTCTTACCTTAAATATGTGAAGTTATGAAGATTTCAAGTTCTTTTTCACTTCATTTTCTTCCTATCTTCTTTCTCTTATTGAGCTCTCTCTTAAGAGTATCTCTTTCTTTCTCTTTCTACGTGGATATCTCTAGGTACAACAAAGCCCACTACACTTCTACCTCACATCCTAATCAATGGGTAAGTAGTACACTAATTCTACTTACATTAGGCTTAAATTAATTAGGCCAATAAATTAATTAAATCAACTTCACTCAAATTAAATTACATCTCATCATAATATGATCTCAATTATTCTAAATTAAAGAACTCAGTGTGACTTAGGCTCTAATTCTCTATCCAATTATTTGATTCTAACGTGGTAAAATTAACAAATCAGATAGGTTGAGTTTTCACTCTAACTTATCTATCCACAATAACACCATCCAAATAATCACATAATTAACAATAAGCATAATTAATATAATTAATGATGTGGTTGTCACATGGCCTGAGGATATGTTCTGTTCTGTTCTGTTTCAAAATCACTACTATTGTACAACATGCTTGGTCAGTCGGCCGTACAAAATAATGGTTGGCCGGCCACTGCTTCTAAGGTATACTCTGCTGCAACAAAGCTGGAACAGAGCAAGACAGAGTATTTTTTGGGAGATGTTTATCCTCTCTGCCTTTCCCTATCATAAAGACATTCAAGGGAGGAGTAAATTCGATTCACAAATCATCAATCATCACAAATTTGTTGCGTGATGATCTTAGAAATGATAGGACAAGAGTTTAATGCATGCAACAAAAGTCAAATATTACCTCATCCCTGTCATGGAATTACGTCAAGGAAGGAGGTAGACTTGCCTCATGAATCATCAAATATCACTAAAATAGTATGTGATGATTCTAGAAGCAACATATTCAGTATAACATCTAACTGAACCTAACCAATTTTTATTATCTTTTTACCTCTTTTTTACTCCGATTTTATTATCCTTTTTACTTTACCTTTCCATTTTCTTATCTTTTCTTCTTTGTTTGTCCAAAGGTGATGATTACGTCCACTAAGTCCGAAGCAATAAAGATTAGGAAGCATGACTTGACCCGAGAAATGAGCTTTTGGAGCCCTTTTTTACAGGGAAAACTACAAAGGAAGAATCAAACCCATTTACGAGCGATAATGAATTCAAAGTCAAACTCGAAAAGAGCGATAATGACTCCAAATTCAAACCCGATAATAAGCTATAATGAATCTTTCTTTTATAATTTTTAAGGGTCTAAATGGAAAATTAGTCCCTTAGAAGTAATGCATCGGCGATAAAGGGAGGCATCGAACAAGAGATTGCACTTCGCATAAGAAATACATGATGCCCTGATAATAAACCTCCGAAGAGGTTAAACCATTTAGCACGTGGAACCCCTTTCTTATGCCATGAGCGAAAATCTTTTGGTTGATATAACCCTCAATCAAAAGAAATAAAGAAAGAAGAAAGGTTGCAGAATGTGAATGAAAAGTGGATGATAATAATGACATGAATATATACATGAAAGATATGGAAAGGAAAACTATCAACTCAAATGAATTTGTGGCTATGGCCTATACACCAAACCCATAAAGACTTAAAACAACACAAGTTTGATATTCAAAACATAAATTAAATAGAAACATTAAACAGCCCCTAAACTTAAGAAAATAGTGGCCAAAATCAAAGAAACAAAGTAGAAAAGACAAATCAACAAGGTATGGAACAAGGCTTAAGGAATGCTGGCTAACCCTTCATCTTTCTATGAGATTTTAATCACATTTTAAGCTTAAAAAAAACTCTGAAATTAGTATGAAAGTATAAGAAAAATAGAGACAAAAGATGGTTGAAGAGTTCAAATATCACCTCTTGAAAGAGAGGATGTTCTTCTTAGTTCACAAGCCACAAGCTAAGCACTCTCAATGAGCTGAATTTGTATTAAAAAATCTCAGCAAAAGCTTCAAGTTCAAGCTTGTATGGTGTATCTATGGTGTATGTATATTGCAAGAGAAGAAGAAAGTGTGTTGGACAAACTATAGACTCTTGGAGGATTTTTTCTAATCTCAAAGCATGAGGGGGGGTCTTGTATTTATAGAAAAACAACTTCTCACGTCAGAAATATCTGTATCAAAGACAGCTAGCCCAAAGCATGTGCAAGGGAGCAGGTGACTGCTGCAAAATATTTGCCTGCCCTAAACATGGCCGACCAGTCAGCCATTAGGGTGTACGACCGACCCAATGAAAATGGCCTGCTGGCCATCTTTTGGCCAGTAGTTCCCTGAGTGGTTAGGCTAGAAAAAATGAGGTTTTGGTCCAAAAGGGGTGCAAGGTTTAGGTTTTAAAGCTTGAAATCAGATCATTTTGCTAAATACTAGAATGATTGCATAGTGTAACATTTTATCATCGAGTTTTCAGAGTGAAGCGCTCAAGTTTTAAGTGCGGTCAAAATGGGATGTCTACAGTAGGTGATTGTAATAGGTAATGGTGATAGTGGCAGCAACGACGGTGGTATAAATGGTCGTAATAGTTGGTTATAATAGGATGGTGGTTTTAGTAATGACAACGACATGGATGGTAAGACAGTGATAATAGGTGATAGTAGGGTGATGATGGTAATAGGTGATAGTGGTGGACGGTGATAAGATGGTAGTTGTGGTGGTGGTAGAGTTGTGGTCGTAGAAGTGGGATGGTGATAGGTGGCTGTGGTAGGGTGGTAGAAAAAGGGTAGCAATGGCAAACGGTAGCAAATAGTGATAGTAGCCAACATACTAATAGACACATGTTATAGGACGATTTGATGATGGATGAAATACATATTCCTTTATTTTGTGTTTGGTTAGGGGATTTGGAGGGAGATTTGAAAAGGGAAAGGGAAAAGGTGTGTGAAACTAGGTGAAATATAAACATATTTTATTTACATTTCACTTACCTTTTCTATTTCCCTTTCCAAATCCCTCCTCAAATCCTCCAACCAAACACAACATTAGTTTCAAGGAAAAAATATGTACTTTCACTTTTTTCGGAATAACCATTTCAATGGATGTGTGCGATGCGATTCGGTACAGTTTGAGAGTAAAATTATAAATCAAACCGTAAATGACGGATTAACAAATAACTAAACCACAATTTGGACGGTTTGGGTGGTTTCAATTCACTAGTTGATTGAACAATAATCTTAAACAATTATTAAGCATTTGTATTATTATATAATATAAGTAAAAACGTTTTAGCCTCTTTGAGTCTTAAAACTCTAATCTTTTTTTTTTTTAAATACAAAAAATACATTTGTAATTATTCTATTGGTTCTTTCCAATTTATTATTATTTTCTTTCAATTTTATTAAGTAGTCTAATAATCAATATGGTAAGTTCTTTATTAAAATAAAAAAAAAATTAAAAAAAAAGGAAACAAATCATAAGATTTTGAAACTTTCATTTTCTCCTTTCAAAAATACAATTACACAAAAGGAAAACAAAAAGTAGAAAAAGGAAACTGTTAACAAAAGATAAATTAACGGAATAGAACCATCAAAATTCAACAATGATTGTAAAATAGGATTGGGGTCCCTGCTGTGGAGAATCCACAGCCGTGACTGCTGTGACGTAAAACGCCACCGTTTTAATGTTTTTTTTTTTAATTAATCTGAGGGTTTATTAATTCTTCTCTCACTATAACAAACAAAACAATAAATCTAGGGCCGCCGCCGTCTAATCCGTAAGCAAAGGTTTTCCATTGACATGGATTGAAAGGTTAGTTTTTATTTATTTATTTTTTATTTTCTATTGACATGGATTGAAAAGTTAGTTTTTATTTTTTATTTTTTTATTTTCTAAAAGTTAGTTTTTAGTTTTTATTTTTTTATTTTCTAACATTTTTGTCTTCTCTTAAATAGATTGAACAGTGTTCTTTATTTTTGCTTCACCATTCTTCTGCTGGATTTACAAACCATTATTGTTCAACAAACTGGTATGTATATCTATATATATTATATGTATATATGTTTTGTATTTTGTTTTGTACAGTATGTTAGTGGGTTGAACAAGTATGATAGTTTGGTTTGTTTATTGTGAATGGATTGAGAAACACAATTGTATATTATAAGAAAAAAAATTTTATTATGTAATTTGTTTTGTACATATTATGTATTTTTGTATAAATATTATATAATTTTTTTAAGGAGTTACGATAATTTGTAATTCATAATTATTTTTTTTATAGCAATGTTATGTATTTTTGTGGAAATATTACACATTTTTATAACAATGTTATTTATTTTTGTAATAATGTTATGCATTTTGTGGTCTAAAAAAAGTTTCAATAAAAAAATCTATAATCTTACTATAAAATGCGAATTTAATTTTTTAATCATAAATTGTTATAACTCAATAAATGATGACATAACATTTGTAACAAAAATACAAAACATATATCAAAAATTTATATAATAAGAGGGCATATGATTCACATCTTTAAGCGTGTCTGCCAAAAGATTCTCTATATTATATAATATACTAATTCTAATATAATTTTGCAATTGTATATTATAATCTACTCAGATACAATAAATTTCCAATGTTACTGTACAAATTACACATCTTTTTTTTTTCCCTCTCCCCTATCATGTTAATTAATTTACATTATTAATTGATTTATTAGATTTCATTGAATTGTTTAATTACTCAGCATTTAAAATTAATTAATAACTTTTTTGTTCATATTCTTGTTTCGTTTAATATATATATATATATATTTTTCCCCATATTTGTTAGTGTTGAAATGGAGGATAGTATAATGGATGATGGTGGACTTGAGGGATGCATCGAAGAAATGAGAGAGTTGGCCAAGGATAAATCACCATATCTTGGTATGGAGTTTCCATCAGAAGAAGCTGCATATGAGTTTTATAATGAATACGGAAGAATTGTGGGGTTTAGTATTAGAAGAGATTATTGTAACAAAAGTCAGAAAGATGGTGTTATGACTAGTAGAAAGTTTGTTTGTTGTAAAGAGGGAGAGAGGGAAAAAGATAAACGGTACACGATGATAAAAAATCCTCGAAGTGAGACAAGAACAAATTGTAAAGCATTTATGCATATATCTTTTAAGCGGGACTTGTCGAAGTGGATTGTGTCGAAGTTTGATAGCAACCACAACCACCCTTTGCATCTTCCTCAATGTACTCATTTGATGCCATCTCAGAGAAAGGTATGTGATGCTCAGGGTATAAATATTGACATAGCTGATGAGAGTGGAATATCTCTTAAGGCTTCACATGATCTTATTAGTGCTATAGCAGGAGGGAAGGAATTTGTAGGGTTCACGCGAGAGGATCAGAAAGCCTACTTACGTGCAAAAAGACAGCGAAACTTGCAGTATGGTGAAGCGGGGAGTTTGTTAAGATATTTCCAGCAGCAAGTGACAGAAAATCCATATTTTTACTATGCCATTCAGTTGGATGTAGATGAGATGATTACTAATATTTTTTGGGCTGATCATCAGATGATAACAGATTATGGGCTTTTCGGTGATGCGGTGTCATTTGACACAACTTTTCGAAAAAATAAGGAGTACCGTCTACTTGCTTTATTTTGTGGCTTTAACCACTTTAGAATGACAGTGATTTTTGGTGCAGCATTATTATATGATGAAACTGCAGAGTCATTTGAATGGTTATTTAAAACATTTTTGGATGCAATGTCAGGAAAAAAACCTGTTAGTTTTTTCACAGATCAAGATCAAGCAATGGCTAAGGCAATTTCACAAATCATGCCTGAGGTTTTTCATGGGTTGTGCACTTTTCACCTAATGCAAAATGCTTTGAAACATTTAGGTTACTTGTTCAAGAGTGGTTCAAAATTTAGTAGCGATTTAAAAGCTTGCATTTATGACTACGAGAATGAGCATGAATTAATTGAAGCTTGGAATTCTTTGATTGATAAATACAACTTGCAAGAGAATGAGTGGATGAAAAGAACTTGGAGAAAAAGAGAGCAGTGGGCGCATGTGTATATGAAGTGGGTATTTACTGGAGGAATGCGAAGCACACAACTTAGTGAAAGTCTAAATGGAACATTAAGGGGATATTTGAAGGGTGATCATAACATTGTTCAATTCTTTACTCACTTCAATCGGATTGTTGTAGATAAGCGGTATAAGGAAATTTGCGCAATATATGATTCTAGACAAAAGTTGCCAAGAATGAAATTGAAAAAGTCTCCCATTTTAATCCAAGTTGCGAGTTTGTACACCCCTCCTATCTTTGATTTATTTCATTGTGAGTTGGATACGTCCCTTTGTTGTCAAGTGAAGCAATTCCATGAGTTAGAAGGAGAAGTTAAGTGCGTGATTGGCTTGTATGGTAATGGTAAAGAGTATATTGTGGAGGGTAGGGTGGAAGTTATTGGGCTAAGAGGAAAAAAAAGTTGTCAAGAAATACATTGTACTTGTAAGAAATTTGAGAACTTTGGAATTTTATGTAGTCATGCAATCAAAGCACTTGATAGAATGAATGTTATGAAAATTCCCGAAAGGTATATATTAGGCCGATGGAGATTGGATGCAAAAGATTGTGAAGTTGAAGAGAAAAATGTTGTAGTGGATGAGGATGATCCGAAGTTGTTAATATTAGCACGTTATAGAGATCTTTGTCCAAGAATGGTGAAACTAGCAACTCAAGCATCTATGCACAAACCTGTCTATCAATTGGTTGATGAAGGAATTAAGGAATTGTGTGTAAAAGTAAATAATATGATGAAGGGAGTTGGAAGTTTTGGTACCAATGAATTAGATGTGGACGACCCCAACATTACACAAGTTAAGGGCATAAAGAAGAAAGATGTTGGACACAAAGGGAGGGGTAGATTAAAACCTTGGCATGAGATGATGAATAAGAAGACAAAAGTTATTTCACAACCTACCCGCCTTAGTAAGGTATTACCTACGTACTTTTGAAATTTCAAATGACATGCATTTATTTTTATAAATTATGTAAAGTATTGATAACTTTTTGAATTTCTTTAGACTATTGGTCAATCAAGCAACACTACAAATGTTCAAAATTCATCCTCAAGCCAACAACAGGTTAGCTATTGTTTTATGTTATTTATTTATTATTATTATTTTTTTTTTATAAATTGTGTAATGTATTGATAAATTTAACAACTTATGTAGATTATTGGTCAATCAAGCAATATCACAAATGTTCAAAATTCATCTTTAAGTCAACCACAGGTTAGCTCTTGTTTTATGTTATTTTGTTTATTTTTTAGACTACATTGTATTAGTGTATTTACTTTTCATGGTGTTTTATGGAGTAGGATGGTGGGAGTTTCTTTTGGCCACAATTGATAACTTATGGGTATAATCTTCTCACACATGATACTAATTCATACTCACCAAGGTATCTACAATCACAACCTTTGTCTTTCCAAGCATCACATAGTCCACAAAGTTCTCAAGTAAGTAATATATATATATATATATATATATGTTTGTAATGTAATTTAGTCCATAAAATTTATTCTAATGAATTTTCTTTCTTTTCTTTTTTTTTATTTTTTTTTATAGGGAATATCACTTAATCCAGTGGGGCGCAATCCAATGGAGACCGAATTTAGAAATGAGAGTTCTTTTGATTTTTCTATTTATTCCCAACCGCCTCCAAAAAATTGACATGGGGATCCACTTTGTAGTTTTTGTTTTGAGGATTCAAATTGAAGGTTTTTAGAATTTTGTTTGGATAATTTAGAACGGTTGAGACAGATTTTGGGATATTTGGTAGGAGATTTTGAAGTTTAAATGTCTCAGAATTTTGTTTTATTTTTTTTATATAGATGTTGGATGTGAATTGAATATATTTTGGCCTTAAGTTGGTTTTTTTTTTTTTTTTAAGTTACATTTTTTTTGCTTATGGTTTGATAAATTGATTTGTTCAAATACAATTTTTTTCCCTTTTAATTTCACTTTTGATGCATTTAAGTCAGTTTTGAAAAAGTCAAAATATGTATGGTTTGTTTGATTTTAATTTTAAAATTAATCTTTTTAAAAAAATATAATTTGGTTTCATAAATTGATTTGTCCCATGAGTTATTTTTATTTTACTATATTTTCTATTTATAAAATAAATTTTTTTTAACACAAACTCACCCCCTTCAACTTTACAGGACCGCGGGACCCAGAAGATGGCTCCGTCCCTGTTGGGTTTATTGTTTTGTTTTGTTATAGTGAAAAAATTAATGAAGAATTAATAAACCCTTAAATTAATTAAAAAAAAAACATTAAAACAGTGACGTTTTACGTCACAGCAATCACGGCTGTAATTTTCCACAGCAGGGACCCCTCCTTATAAATAAGCATAACTCACACAGTTGTATTCCTCCTAAAAAGAAATTAAAAAAAAACCATATACCTCCAACAACTATATTTTCTACACCTATCAGAATTGAGTTTGGTTTCCAATATCTTTCTCGAGGACAGTAAAAGATACACAAATTTCTATCATTTTATGCTATCCATTTTTTTTTGTCAATATAGAGTTATATAATGGTGTATTGCTAGCCCCTTTTTTTTATACTTTCTTATTTTTTTACCCTTTTTTTTTTGGGAGGGGGTGAACTCACTATGATACTTTACCGTGTGAGTTCTATTGAAAAATACATACTAGAAAAATTTTATTACGGTATTTTGGGAAAGAAATTTTGGTTGTAATATTTTTATATAATAGTTTGTAAAGATATACAATATCTTCATTTAAAAATATATATATATATATATATATATTTTCTACAATTTTCTTTATTCTTAGACTTCAATTAACATTTGAATATATATCTATCTATACTATTATATACATAAAAATATTGTTAGGCTTTTGATCTCTAAAATTCAAACTTGATTTTTATAAAAAAAAAAATTAAAAATAAAAATTATATAAATATACATGACATATTACCATTGGTTGTTCAACTTTAAAGTTTGGGCGAATTACATTAACGGGCCTTGTAATTTGAGACTTGTGTCACTTTGGTCCTTAATCTTTCAATTGCGATACATTTAATTCAAAATTTTGAATCTCGTTTTAAATAAAGACAATTGAAAACACTGGTGCTCTATTTCAAGGACAAAGTTTTCAATTTGATAAAAGATAAACTAATTTAACAAAAATAAATGTCAAAAAAATATTTTTGAATTTAAAAAAATTATTTCTACTCACCAAAATAAAATTATATAAAAATAATAAATCTTTTACATTTTTATTTTTTTTTATCAAATTAATTTTTAGTATGCGTTTGGATAATGATCATGTAATAAGTGGTTGTTTTGTTGATATTTTTAAATGGTTATCATGTAATAAATGCTTATTAAGTTTTTAATGTGTAATCGATATATTTAATATATGAAATATTTTTAGTTTTGGATTTTTTGATTTAATGTATTAGTTTAGTAATGACATCAAAGTTGTCGTCATGTTTGATTTTTAAAAAAATAGAAACTAATTTAACGAAAATAAATATCAAAAAAATTATGTCAACCCTCTCAAAAGATGAAATTATATAAAAATGATGTATTTTTAATTTTTTTACCAATTTAATTTTTAGTTCTTAGAAATTTTTTTTTTCTTTCTAAAATTCAAATCAAACAGAACTTTATAGTCAAAAAAGTTCTAACATTATTTATTAAAAAAAATGCTATTATATGCCAAACAACATACAAATTAACCAACACAAAATAAATTATATGATGACTTTACTCTTGAAATGGATCGTTTGCAAAGGAAATATTTTTTATTGTACTTATTTGGAACAAGATTCAAAATTCATGATTAAAGTATTATAATTGAAAAGTCAATGATTAAAATGACACAAATCTCAAATTATAGGGACTATTAGTGTAATTCGCCTAAACTTTTAATAGCAATTAATAATTTGAACACATGTATTTAAAAAAGAATTATGTTTAGACCAATAATATTATGATGTGAATATTAATCTCAATAACATAATTTAAAGAAGGATTTTAATTTATAATTTAATAAAGGATGCATAATAAGGAAGAATTCAAATTTAAAATTGGGAAAATTATCAGAAAGTCCTATTTATCAATCTATTACTCCATCTGGTCCCACGTTCATTCTCTTGGATTGACAAGTCCTGTTTGATATGTTTTGTGAACAATCAAGTCCCGTTTTAAATTTATGTGATGTGTGTGTGGACGGATTTAACCCTATTTTGTTTTTTCTCTACAGGTGTATATATGGGATGTATGTGTGGACGGATTTTGTGGGATACGTTTCCTCATCCACGTTTGGCAATTCGGATCTGTCATTCAAAATCCCCATTACCATCATCACTGTCTTCACTCTTAGATTATCATCACACTCCACAAGCTCCTCCATGGCCGATCTCAGCCTCGCGATCACTAATTCCACGTGATTCGCATCTCCGTTCACTGCCGTCCTCGCCGCCTCCACCACCACCAGCGCCGCCATCCTCGCCTGAACCCTAACCACCTCCTTCTCCAATTCCCTCTCTTCTCCTCCTACCTCCGCCGCCAATCTTTCCAATCTCCTCATCTGCTCCGTCGATAGATCCACCACGTACTTCTCAACGAGTTGAGAAACGACTCCTGGTTTGAACCCCGCGATCCACAAGAACGAGCGCTCCAGCGAGCTCAACCAAGTCGGGGACAAAACGATGAACACGTTCTGTCGAATTGCTCTCGATTTTTCGGCATAGTATTGTTTGTAGTGAGCGGAGACTCGAGCGATTAGATCTCTAAATCTGACTTCATCTTCTTCTTCTTCGATTCGTTTTATGACGAACTAGCCAGCCATTGAAGAAGACTTGAAAGGCTTCGACATTGCGAGTTATTAAAATGTGGGACTTCACGGGATGGACTTGCAGTATGAAGTGGGAAACCAAAATGTGGTTCAACAAATTGACGTGGGCCATCAAAAAGTGGTTCAAAAAACTGATGTGGTCTACCAATTTGTGGTTATGAAAAATGAAGTGTGCTTCCCAAACGTGGCTTTCCAAAATGTTTTGACCCACCAACGTGCGGGTCACAGGATGGACTTCCAGTACGATGTGGATTGGATTCTGTGTGAACCCAACCAATGATTTGGTTCACGTCGAAACGTCACAAATGGCAATTGAAAAACAAAGTGTCAAACTGTGGGAAAGTCGAAACGTGACACAGTTACACGTATCAAATTGCTCGTTCAAACTGTGTCAAATTACTTGGTTCACAAAAAAAAAAAAAAAAATGTGTCAACTTACTTCTGTTCACGTCACAACCCACGTCTCATGTTGTGAGTATTACACACTTACTAAATTAAAAAAAGTATTAGTGTACTTTTTCGATCAGCGTGACACACAAACATTCATTCACCTTCTCCCACACAAACCCACACCAAAATGTCAATCAATAATACTAACAGTGGCAAAATTGTCAACAAACAAATTAAGGGACCATCCAGTCACTAAGAAAACATTCAGGACCTTATGGATTACAAGTCCACAAAATAGGATTTACTAGTCAATTCCCCTTTAAAATTTTATTTTAAGAATATAAAATTAATTTATAGACCAATCAAATTATGACACATATTAACAAAATCAAAAAAATGAGAAAAAAAATATTGCAATTTTCAGCCTTAAAAAGATAATGACATTTTGCAATTATAATAACATATAAATATAGATTAAGGGAGTTAATAATTTATGAAATTTGTTTATTATTGGCCATTATGCAGAATTAGTAAGATAAATAATTCACTTATTCAAATTTATGGGCAAATTACATATATCCCCTCGAGGTTTGGTTAAATTACAGATACCCCTGAGGTTTGAGAAATTACGAATTCCCCCCTGAATGCTATATTTGCATAAGAAATTAGGGGGTAATTTGTTATGAAATATAAACCTCAGGGGGCAAATTGTTATGAAAATACAAACCTCAGGGGGCGGGATGTAATTTCCGAAACCTCAGGGAGGTATCTGTAATTTAGCCAAACCTCGAGGGGGTATATGTAATTTGCCCCAAATTTATTTTGTAATGAATATGAAAATATGTAAATTATATGTTTGTTTTATATTATATGTTATAAAACTAAAAAATCTATTGTATCAATTTTGGTGAATAAAATATCCATTAAAATTTAATCTGGATAACAAAAATTACAATCAAAATAATAAACAATGTCATGATTTGCTTCTACACTTTATGTGCATTAAATTGTGTTTGAATTATGAATTAATAATTTGAAATGAAAAAAGAATAGAAAAAAAAAAAAAGTGAGGGAATGTGAATTAAATATAAAGTCTCGGCTAAATTATACTTTCCCCTTTTAATGTTTAGCAATTTTTTTATTTTGGCCTTTAAAATTTAATTTTTTTCCATTTTGACCTTTTATATTTTAATTTTTTCTTAATTTCCTCCTAAAACTAACATTTATCTAAATTTATAATCCAAAACACAGTGCAACAACACAACCAGAGTTTACACTACTGTATAAGTTCTTAACCATTAATCAATTCCAACGCATCTCTCTCTCTCTCTCTCTTAATTTTACTTAATAAAAATAAACAAATAATTTAAATTAAAAGAAAATAAAAATATTAAAATTTAAATTGACAAATTTAAAACTCATAATTTATTTTATTATACGAGCCAAACTCTGAAATTTTCTTTGTAATCAATTTTTTTTTTTTTTTTAATCACAATTGTACAGACTCAAAAATTAAATTGAAAGTTGAGATTAATTATATTTTTAGTTCGCAAAACACAAGTTGTGTGTCATTATGATCCCCATTGTATAAAAGTGTGTTGTTAATTTGGTCCCCCAGTGTCTAATGATTGCCAAAATATAAAAATTACTGATATAATTTGTCCAAAAAAATTGCTACAAATTGCCATTGTACGGCCATTGTAAGGACCTCATTTGAGCAGGCTTCGACTATGGTAACTACGATATTCTTCAGAGCCCTCCCACATTTGATCTCGAGTTTGATGGCAACCATTGGGTTACTTACAGTCGAGACCTCTCTCGGTGATGAACCAATCGACCATGAAAATGAATTAAATCACCATAAAAATGAGTTAAATCATGAAGCCAGACCTTGTCACCACGTGCATGGTCCGAATGCAAGGCCATAAGTGTCAATTTTTGAAGTTGGCGGAGGGGCAAGTAATTTTTGAGCAAATCACTAGGCAAAAAGTAATTAACCTAAACTAGAATTTGAATGCACACCAAAACTCATGCTTGAGTCTACATGCATATGCCTCCTGGTTCTTTTCTTGATTTCATTTCACATGGACCATCAAATATTTAAACATGTAACATTTGTTTCTATATAAACCTAAGCTGAATACATATATCCATATAAATGTACAATTAAACCCTCACCAGTGGGTCGGCGGGGGTGGAGAGCAAAGCACATTATCTGCAGATGCAACAAGTAACTCTGCCAGCAATGAACTCAGGTTAGTTTAGTTGATCAGAAACCTTGCATCTTACTGAAAGGTTGAGGGTTCGAGTCCCCATTCCCAGGTTACAGCCCTCCAATATAACCCCAAAAAAAAAAAAATAATAATACACAAACAAAACCCAACATTAGGAACTACAAAACTTTAAAATAGAAAGGCATATCAGAAAGAACTCGTTCTTCGAAGCTGATATCTTGGTTCTGGAGACAACTCCCGTTGCAATATCCTCTCCAAGTCCTTAACATAATAAAATCAAATAATTAATAACTAACCATGAAGAAATGGCAGCAACAGAGAAGCTCTTGAAGTAAGAATACCTGTTTCTATTAGATACAATCAAGAGCGAGAAGTCATTATAGTTGACCAATGCAAGCAGTAATCTCATGTTTTAGCAATAATATATACTGTTTAGGAATACAAACAATAATATAAAACTGTTTTAGCTTCAACAAGCATGGAACTACTCTAGGAATGTAGCATTTAACTCATTATACAATGAAAAATTATTGGCCAACATATGATTATTAAATAAAAAAGACTGACTATTTTTAGTAGGATGCTTTGTCCACATCCACTTAATAGAACACAGACTACGTCGTGCAACCTCGACCCCTGTATTAGTCTAAAGGATTAAGACTATGTCATGTTACCAATTAGTTCCCTGGCAACCTATATTCTGAGAGCGCGATATGAAATAGGCATAATATTTTTATTTAGTTGTTCGAAAAAATTTCTTTACCCCTTCAAGCACAAGATAAGGGAAAAAATGGATTTAAAATCTATAGAATTGAGAACTTCAAGACAGACCACCCGAGAGTGGTAACTTGGTGGTTGCGGGCTTACTCCCTTTTGGTTTGGCGACTACAAGCAGTGACAGAGTCTAGAACTATATATTACTTTTTTTCATTGACAATTGAATGAGTTAATTATTTTGAAGTGATAATAAAAATAAAAAAAACAATTCAAAATAACATAAACACAAATAAGTAAATTCAATAATTCAAACCCCAAATAATTTTGCAAAACTAAACTGGCAAGAGAGGGAAAGAGATTGAAGATCACGCGTTGCCTGAAATTTTTTATAGAGCGTGAAAAACCATGTCCATCTTCTTCACAAAGGAAATGGTGTTTTCGGCAACAAGAAAAGAAATAGACAGAAATACAATATATATATATATATATATAAGTGATAGAAGAAGAAAGAAAAAAAAAAGTGTGACAAGTTAAAAGTGTAGTGTGAATATTATTGCTCAATGAAAAATAAAATAAAATAAAGTGTGATAGACCTGTGAGAGGCTAAAAGGAAAAATTATATATACAATATGATAGAAGCAAGTACACTTCTATAATGGAGACGTGTCGTGTCAGACACAACACTCTACAGACACTCCTAAAAGTATGTTTGATACTTTTTTAATGGATCTTTAACTAAAATTTTAAATTTATAATATAGAAAACTTTACAAACATTTCTTCGGTGACACTTCTTAAACCCTCCACACATGACTACCTTGTTTGTTTCCAATTTTTTGAAAATTGAATTTTTTATTTTTCGTGTTTTTTTATTTTAGTAAATTTTTAAAAAAATTTAAGGAAATATTTTACTTTTTAGATACACCTAATAAATATATAATTAAAAAGTATAATCTTTGTGAAAAAAATCTTTAAAAAATTCGGTAAATACCAAAAAAAAAAATCAAAAATTCAGTACATTTTTGTATTCTTGTGTATTTATTGATTTTTTTACAAATATTTTACTTTTTCAGTACATCTAGGTTAGGTACATCTAAAAAGTAAAAAAATTGCTTAAAATATTAAAAAAATTCAGTAAACACAAAAAAACTCAATTTTCAGAAAATTAAAACCAAATAATGTTTTGCATTCTTCGAAATGTAACTTGTGCACTCTAAATATGTTTTCAAATATTTATAAGACGAATACATTATGTTTATTTCAATGTTTTATAATTGTTTTTGCATTGTTTAGAATGCAATTGTTACTTAGATGATGTTTCTTTCATAATCTTTGAATAATCTATTCATCTATTTAACATATAATAATTATGAAAATATAAATTTTTAATGTGTCCTTGGCGTATCATGTCATGTATTTTTTTAAACCACCGTGTTGGCGAAGTCCAAGTCATGTCTGTGTCGTGTCCCATGTTTATGTCTGTACTACTTAGATGTACTTAGATGATAGGCTTATGCTGTGTTTGGTTGGGAGATTTGGAGAGGGATTTGGAAAGGGAAAAGGAAAATGTGTTTGAAATTAGGTGAAATTTAGGTATATTTTATTCATCACCAACCTTTTCCATTTTCTTTTTTAAATCCCTCCTCAAATCCCCTAACTAAAAATAGCATTAGTGGAGTATAAATATCATTGTTCAATAAAAAAAATGTCTACATAGCAAAATAACAAAGTAATTGCAACAAAAAAAAATGGTCAAGATAAAATTTAGAGAAATGCTATGTATTCCAATTATTCTACCAAATATTTTACCAAACCTCTCACATGGGTTGAGACTCACACAAATCCATGTGTGTGGGGGTCCCATACCCATGTGAGAGGTTTGATAGAATATTTGAGATCCCTAGCATAACTCTAAAATTTATGGGCAAATTAACCACATTTAAGAAAATCATATTTGAAAATATTATTTTCTAAATGTTCAGTGGGGATAGCTCCCACCCATGACTAGAAGGCCATGAGTTCGAGCTTGTAGGGTGATGCTTGGGGGTGAGACTTTTGTTCATTAATCCTAGACCACCAGCTCCTTGCCACCATGCCCCCATGGGGTTGGCATCAGACCAATGTTAAGGCCCCTCTTTTCCAACTCCCAACGGGTAGAAACTCCTGTGATCATGCCAAGGAAGGATTGTGGTGCTTGCGACGCAACCCCCCCCCCCCCCATCTTCTCTCCCTTACCCTTTTTGCCAAGCCAGAGAGAAAGAGAGAGTGAGAAACCACGCTACAATTGCAATTTCACTATGGCCAGGGCCACAGAAATAAATAAATAAAAGCCCCTCACCATTGCCACAAACACTAAAGCTACAAAACCACAATAGCCAACTACCACCAAAACATTCTCAATAATAATCATGGCCTCTTCCATCACCAAATAACTCACCCAAAAGCGACTCTTCAATTGAGCATATTTACATCTACTAATTTCACTTCCTATTGGCAATGCAACCACCACGTTGACCCTCATGTGAAAAAAAATAAATTGATGTATATTATTGATTGATGTCTTACAAGATTGATTGATATTGTGTTATGTATTACAACTCCTATATATAGAAGAGAAGGTGGTAGTAGGTGTAGTGTAGTGGAGGTGGTAGGTGAAGTGGGTGCTAGTGGAGATGGTAGGTGGAGGAGCAAATTGGTAAATTCTAACAGCCCCCCGCAAACTCAAGGAGGATAGAAACTAACCAACTTGAGTTTGGAGAGAGGAACAAAACAAGAAAATACATAAAAATAAAAAAAAAAGATAGGAGACACTGTATGGTCGTGTCAGACCGTTGGTGAAGACACTGTATGGTGGTGTCATAACGTGGTAGAGGACACTGTATGGGGGTGTCATAACGGTGTAGAGGACAGTTTATGGGGTCATGTCGGACCGTTGTAGAAGACAGTTTATGGGGTCATGTCGGACCGTTGTAGCAGACAATGCTGTGACAGTTGTTGGGACAGTTTACGGAGTCTTGCTGGACCCTTGTAGAAGCTAACCGGAATCAATGTCGGGACAGTTTACAGAGTCTTGTCGGACCCTTAAAAGGAGCTAACCGGAATCAATGTCGGGACAGTTTACAGAGTCTTGTCGGACCCTTGTAGAAACTAACCGGAATCTATGTCGGGACAGTTTACAGAGTCTTGTCGGACCCTTGTAGAAACTAACCGGAATCTATGTCGGGACAGTTTACAGAGTCTTGTCGGACCCCTAAAAAGTCGCACCCTCAAAAGGTGTGCCCAATCTTTCAAAAGGCGTGCCATCAAAAGGCGTGCCCAATTCATCAAAAGGTGTGCCGGACATGATGGCGAGGCACGTGGGCGCCTTGGCTTGCGCGCCCGTTTGTCGTCTGGCGGCAAGTGGCGCGCGATACGCGTGGCTGCCTCGGCTATTTAACCAAGACGAAGGCTGAGGCTGAGGCATACCATTCTGAAACCTCTGAAACTAACCCTTCGCTGAAAAACTCTGCCTCTTCGGAGAGAGAAAATCTGTAACACTCTGTTGCCCAGAAAAATGGCCTCTTCTTCCCGGAGTCTGCTCACTCTCTTTCCCGACCTGAACGAGTCAACAAGAGAGATAACTGGTGCGGTGGCCAGTGAACCTCAACCAAACACCGCTGGTTTTGCTCCGTTGAACTTTCCGATGCGGGCTGTGGAGCAAAAAATGGCAAGGCAAACAGATATTGAAGCCAATCAATATACACTGAAGTCATGTGTGGAAACCATGACTGCGGTTACAAATTTGTCGAACCGGCTGCAGAGTAGGACAAATGAGGTGCAGCATTTGAACGGCCAATTGGCTCTGCTCCAGCGCATGTATAAGGATGCGCGAGCAGAGATAAGTGTGCTGAAGGCGGAAAATAAGGAGCTGAAGCGGAAGGCCACCGTGATGTTCCGATTTGGAGGTCCTCCATATGCTGCAGTGGAGGAGTATGGGGGAGTGAACGTGCTCGGTGGCATAGAAAACACGGAGGCAACACCGTCAAGGGCTGCCCAGGACGGAGGCAAGAAGAAGAGACCGGCGGCTGAGTAGAGAAGAAAAATCCCACTGTGGGTGTGGTTTTTTTTTTTTTTTTTTTTTTTTTTTTTTTTGGGTGTAAAATTGTGATCGGGGTGGATCCCTGAGATGAATAAAATATGGTTTGGTGTGCAAAGCTATATGGTATGAATTGAATTGGAAAAAGATTAAAAATAATGTGAAAGAAAAAATAAAGAAAGAGATAATAAGAATATATGTGAAATCAAAATGAAAGATGGGGGAAATAAGCAAAGTGGATGGAGAAAATAAATAAAAAAGAATGGAGTTGGAAATCAAACGGAGGAGAGATGAATTTTTTTTTTTTTTTTTTTTTTTAATATAATAAAAAAAGATATATATATATATATAATAAAAAAAAGTGGGGAACAGTCTGAGAGCATCAATGAAGGTTTAGAATAAAAAAATAAAATTTGATTAAAAAATAAAGTGGGCGGTGGAAAATGTGATGATGGTCTTGGGTGGAGAAAAAGTGTAAATAATAAGAACAAGAAAAGTGAAGTGAATGGCCTGTGGCTTATTTATTGATTTATTTTATTGGTTTGGGTGGAACCAGCACATGGGTTGGGTTGTATTTATTCTTTAAAAAGATATATGGCAGTGGAGCAACGTGGGTGCTTTGAGTAAAATATTATAAAATATATATATATATATATATATATTAAAATAAAAGAAAGTGCTTGAAGTGGAGCAGTGTGTGTGTTTGCAAGTTTCAATTTAGAGAGAGAGAAAAGAGATGGCACAGCAGATCAAAGAGCCGTGTGCCTTAACGTCATTGAATTGCTTCAGTCTTGCTGTGAGAAATGTAGTTACAAGTCAACACATTGTGCTTCTGTATCTGGCCTTCTAAATCAAAAGCCCAAGTAAGAGTCAAACTCTAACCATATTTTGCCTGAAGATGGACTGGTATGGTTCTGTCCTTTTGTTTTCTGGTTTTCTTTTTGGAGTACTGAGAAGCTAACCCCAAGAGAGAACGAGCGAGAAAATGGTTGTTATCAGAAGTGAATTGTGCAAGTTCCAACTTCTGCAATGCTCTGGGAGAGATAGACCAGGCGTCGGCCTTTGCGCCGTCGAAGCCGCGGCAGCGGAGGACTTCCGGGGAGGTGTATGCCGGAGTTCCGCAGGTGGTTTGGAGCACTTGCGGTGGAGTTGGTTTTCCGGCGAGGCGGAGAGGCCAAAACAACGGAGATTTTCAAAACTCCGGCGGCGGTAATGAGAAGGTTCTGGGGCTTGTAACATGCATGTTGATCTTAAAACCAAGTATGCTGTGAGTGGGAGCATGGAACATGCAATACGACCCACTAGAGCTGAGGCACTCTCAACTTTCAGACGAAGGAGAGTGTAGAGAGGTCGGGAAAGTGAAGGTATGTGTAGAAAATTCCAGCGGGCAGCGAAGGCAAGGTTGCCGGCCGGCTGCCCGCCGGTGAGAAAACAAAATACGGGCCTAAATCTTATTGCTCTGATACCATGAAAAAAAATAAATTGATGTATATTATTGATTGATGTCTTACAAGATTGATTGATATTGTGTTATGTATTACAACTCCTATATATAGAAGAGAAGGTGGTAGTAGGTGTAGTGTAGTGGAGGTGGTAGGTGAAGTGGGTGCTAGTGGAGATGGTAGGTGGAGGAGCAAATTGGTAAATTCTAACAGTTTCCTTCAGATTTTTTTGTACATCATTAATTGTTGCATTCATAAGAAACACTTGATGAAATCTGTGAGTTATAATATGTAACATGAGACTATTTTCTTCTACCTTAGACTAAAAATAACAAGGCCCATGCTAATGGAACTAGTTTATCATGTTTACAGCAAGGCAATAACAAGTCCCATGCATTTTCTTCCACATTAGACTAAAATTAATTGGGTTGATTTCATATTTCTGGACTGATGTGAGACTCTTCTAGCTTTATTGATGAATTGGGTTTAATAGATCTCCCAGTGATGGTGCTTTCACTTGGTAGACTAGCAAGGAAGGCCCTTTCATCTATCCAATACATAGATTTCTGGTCTCTTTGGATTGGGAGGAACATTTTCCTGAGTACAATATTTGTTACCGAGACTTCTTTTGGATCACTTCACTTTATTCTTGGACAGTGGGAGGCTTAGAAAGGGGATAACTCTATTCATGTTTGAAAATGTGGTTACAGGTGGAGGGTTTCCGAGATAAGGTAGGGGATTGGTGGAGAAGCTATTCGGTGCAAGGAAATCTGATGAGTTTGGTTTTGGCAAAAAGGCTATAATTATTTAAGAAAAAAATAAAGAAACGGAACATGAAGGAATTTGGAAACTAGAGAATTCGTGCCTAGGAGGATTTGAAGAGTAGTCAGGATAATGAGAAAGAAGGCATTATAATTTATTTTTTTTGTTGCCGACCAAAAAAGAAAAAAGCGTGTTACTAAAATTCCTAATCACGAAGCCCTCACAAGGCACAAAGTTTTATTTGGGGCAAATCAGTGTTAAGCCAAGGGAGTTTTGAACGGGCTGATACCATTGGGCAGAGATTTGGGCTAAGAATTAATAGAGAAGCTCAAAGTGATTTTGAGCCTAACTTGAGGATAAGGAGGTTCGGGAGAGCCCTTTTCTTTTGGTTTAGAGTCCAAACTTGTGAGATAAGTGGGTTTAATAAGAATAGTGGGCATCTAAAGGGGCACAAGACCAAGTCGGTTAATTTTACCCAATTTACGGGAGAAGCGTTTGAATCAAGTTCTCCAAGGTCGTAAAAATTGAGCTAATGAATCTAAAAAGGGCTTCCAAGCAATGACATGGGTGAGATGGGAAATGGGAAGGAAGCGAATAGTGGTTGACAGTCAATAACCAAGGTGTATTCAATCCAAGGAAGAACAAAGAGTTCATGTTGGCTGAGATTTGTGATTTGCATAATACAGAAATTGAGCTAGGACTCAGCTGCAAAGATTGAAAACAAAGTCTTAGGTGATGAATGTGACCCATGAAACTTCAATCGTCTTTAAGAAATGCACGGTTATTTTTGTTCAATGATGGAGTTTTGGGATCTTTTGGCAATATACAAGTTCATAAATTAAGGAATGCTAGAGAAGAAGGGATGTCCAACAACTACTTGGGGTTTTTGGCAACCTATAGTGAATCTGATGAGGGTGAATTAGATGAATCTTCTGATGAGTCAGCTCAGACTGATGATGAAGATGCAGGTGAAGATAATATTTCTATAGTGCAGGAAACTAATCTGGGAGTTGCGGCCATGTTTAGTGGGGATCATATGGAAAATCAGAATGGTTCGATGGTCGATAGCCATCATGAAAAGGTAGCATGCAATAATGCAACTAAGTCAACTATTTTGAATCACTTACTGAGATACGTGGATTTGAGGATCTTTTTCTTCTGAGGTAAGGCCTCGTTTGGCATGAAACAGTTTCAACCTAAAAGTCAAAAAATTACTAAAAAAACCAAAAAGCCTATAAGCTATACCAAAAAGTCAATGATTCCCTTTTCTCTCTATTTTTTGCACATCTTTTCGTAAAAAACCAAAAAGTCATTCCAAACATACTAGCTTTTTTTACCTCATATTTTAGCCAAAAAGCCAAAAAAGTTACTAAAATAGCTTGTTCCCAAACGAGGCCTTAATGTGCATAACAAGGTTGTTCACAATGAGAAAGGGGGCACAAGGAATGGGATACTTCTTTCTTATCCGTTTTCTAATGAGGATACTGTGTTAGCTTCTTGTCCAGTTCTCAATACAGGGGATAATGCATTCATAAGTGATGGGAAGCTTGTAGGGGTCCATTCAAGAGTCCTAACCTCATTGGTCTTGATTTTAATGCTAAAGTCAAGGTAGGTTACTGTGAAAATGCCTCTGGTATGGGAAGCTGTCTTGTTCATTTGGATGATGGGGGTAATTCTATTGTGAAAGGGGCTAGTCAAAAAAATGAAATGTTTTTAAGGGAGTTGATGAAGCATGCATCTTTTTCTCTTGATGAGGAAGTGTAGAAAATTTAATGTATAAAGAGAAATAGAGAATTGTATTATTGATTGATATATTTGTATTGTGTATATTACAAGTACAAGGATTCCTATTATATAGGAGAGGATTTGGGAGTAGGTGAGGAGTAGGTGGGGAGTAGGTGAAGTAGGTGAGTGTGTGTGGTAGGTGGTAGTGGGTGTAGTAGGTGTAGGTTGGGTGTAGTAGGTGTAGGTTTTAACAGCCCCCCGCAAACTCAAGGGGGATAGGAACTAACCAACTTGAGTTTGGAGAGAGTAACAAAACAAGAAAATACATAAAAATAAAAGAGGATAGGAGACACTGTATGGTCGTGTCAGACCGATGGTGAAGACACTGTATGGTGGTGTCATAACGTTGTAGAGGACACTGGATGATTGTGTCAGACCGATGTAGAAGACAGTTTATGGGGTCATGTCGGACCGTTGTAGCAGACAATGTTGTGACAGTTAGTGTGACAGTTTACGGAGTCTTGCTGGACCCTTGTAGAAACTAACCGGAATCAATGTCGGGACAGTTTACAGAGTCTTGTCGGACCCATGAAGAAGCTAACCGGAATCAATGTCGGGACAGTTTACAGAGTCTTGTCGGACCCATGAAGGAGCTAACCGGAATCAATGTCGGGACAGTTTACAGAGTCTTGTCGGACCCTTAAAAAGTCGCACCCTCAAAAGGTGTGCCCAATTTTTTAAAAGGCGTGTCATCAAAAGGCGTGCCCAATCCATAAAAAGGCGTGCCATCAAAAGGCGTGCCTATCAAAAGGAGCGCCCATGTTGTCGGCGAGCGCCGAGAGGCGCATGATGCGCGTGTCTGCCTCGGCTATTTAACCAAGGTTGAGGCGGAGGCTGTGCAAACCAGTTTGAAACCGCCGAAAATCCTTTGAAAAAACTCTTCCGTTTCTGAGAAAGAGATTCTGGAACACTCTGTTGCCATTCTGTAACCAACCCTTCTCTGAAACACTCAGCAACCCATAACATGGCCTCGTCTTCCCGTTCAGCTACCCAGAATATGGCCTCTTCGTCCCGTGGTCTGCTCACTCTCTTTCCTGACCTCAACGAGTCAACAAGAGAGATAACTGGTGCGGTGGCCAGTGAACCTCAACCAAGCGCCTCTGGTTTTGCTCCGTTGAACTTTCCGATGCGGTCGGTGGAGCAAAAAATGGTGGTGCAAACTGATATTGAGGCCAATCAGTATACTTTGAAGTCATGTGTGGAGACCATGACGGCGGTCACAAACCTGTCGCACCGGCTGCAGAGTAGGACAAATGAGGTGCAGCAGTTAAACGCCCAGCTGGCTCTGCTCCAACGCATGTATAAAGATGCGCGAGCAGAGATAAGTGTGCTAAAGGCGGAAAATAAAGAGCTGAAGCGGAAGGCCACCGTTATGTTCCGATTTGGAGGTAAACCATATGCTGCAGTGGAGGAGTATGGGGGAGTGAACGTGCTCGGCGGCGTAGAAAACACGGAGGCAGCACCGGCAAGGGCCGCCCAGGACGGAGGCAAGAAGAGACCGGCGGCAGAGTAGAGAAGAAAAATCCCACTGTCGGTGTGGGTGTTTGGTTTTTTTTTTTGTTTTTGTTTTTGTTTGTGTTTTTTTTTTTTTTTTTTTTTTTGGTGTAAAATGGTGATCGGGGTGAGCCCCGACATGAATAAAATGAGTTTGGTGTGCAGTTCGTCTTCTTCTTCTTCTTCTTCTTTTTTTTTTTTTCTTTTTTTTTTTCTTTTTTTTTTCGTGCAAAGAAATAATAATGAAAAAAAAAAAAAAGTTCCGTGGCCCACGGTTGTGTGAAAACCTGCAATCGAATCGTTTTTTTTTTTTTTTTTTTTTTTAATAATAATAATAATAATAATAATAATTTTAAATAAAAATATATTAAGGTAGAAAGCATAGGCGTGGGTGAGAGTTATAGAAAAGAGATAAAGATAGGTGTGATAAAGAAAAGAATGGTGGTAGATATGATTAACGTGGGTCTGGTGGAGAGATGATTATGTTTTTTTTTTTTTTTTGTTTAAAAAGAACAGATAAAATAAAAAAATAAATAAAAAAATAAATAAACAAAGTAGTAAAAGAAAAAGTGGTGCTCTCTCTCTCTCACCAGATTCAGCCCTTCGGGAGAGATGAATATGGCTCTGGAGACATGGAGGTCGAGGTGCATAAGGCTCTGGAGATGACATTGTCGGCGACGTTGAGAACAGTGAGTCGACTCAGTCGACCGATATCGGCCGGAAGTTTGCCGGAGATTTTGTTTCCAATGACGTCAAGGATCCGGAGATGGGAGAGAGAAGTGATGCACTTCGGAATCTCGCCAGTGATGCCTTTCCAGTCGGCGACGATGAGGGTGGTGAGGCGGTCGAGAGCGCAAATGGAAGAGGAGATTGAACCGGTCATGAACCCTGTCCGGCCGGCTTTTTCGAAGATGGGGTCTTCGGACTCGCCGCGGAGGGAGATCTCGACGACCCGGCCGGTCGTAGGGTCGCAGCTGATGCCGATCTCTCCTGGTTTGATCTCAACCAAGGAGTCTGTAGAGAACGGTCTAGATAATGGAGCCAAAGTGGATCCATATACACGACGAGCTGGATTCAAGAGACGTTGCAGAGAGTTCGCCATTGTCGATGATCTTAAGGTTAGGACATCGTGGAGGAGGGTTGTAATCCTTTCTCCTGCTCGGACTGCCACACAACAGGGTTCAGGAAAAGTTGGAAGCTGGAAGATCAATTTTATGTAACACAGAAATGGGAAAATCCATTGATGGGTTGGACATCCACAGGGGACCCATATGCCAATGTTGGCGATGCTGCACTCAGTTTTGACAGTGAAGAAGCTGCCAAAGCATTTGCTGAGAAACATGGTTGGGAATACACGGTTAAGAAGCACCAGACGCCACTGTTGAAGGTTAAAGCTTATGCAGACAACTTCATATGGAAGGTTTGGAGAGGTCCGGCGGGCGGGCGGCCGCCCGCCGGTGAAGCAAAATTACTAGCTTCTTAATCTGGCTCTGATACCATGTAGAAAATTTAATGTATAAAGAGAAATAGAGAATTGTATTATTGATTGATATATCTGTATTGTGTATATTACAAGTACAAGGATTCCTATTATATAGGAGAGGATTTGGGAGTAGGTGAGGAGTAGGTGGGGAGTAGGTGAAGTAGGTGAGTGTGTGTGGTAGGTGGTAGTGGGTGTAGTAGGTGTAGGTTGGGTGTAGTAGGTGTAGGTTTTAACAGGAAGGGTCAATTCAGTTGGGCAGATTATTAGAATTGATGGGTTGGTCTTCAGTATGATTGAATGTAAAAGGAAGGAGGTTGGAGTTGAGGGGTACGTTTTGTGAGGAGGGAAACTTTACAGATGGGAAAGTGGTAAAATTATGGGGGTTGGGGAATTAAGAAATTTGGTCTCAGGAATTATGTACAAAGGTGACGGTTAAGTAGAAATGTAGGGGGCCTTAGGTCTAGGAAGTAGAGGAAAGTGGTTATGGAGGTTTTAGTGAAGAATGCTTTGGATATTGTAGGCCTTGTTTGGTTTGTGTTTCTCAAAAAATTTTGGAAAAAATTCTCTACAAATAAGTTTTCAAAAGTAATCAAACCAAACAAATTTTCTCAAAAAAATTTCCCAAAACTTGTTTGGTTTACAAATTTTCCAAACAAATCTCTCTCTTATACACATCAAATCAATCACTTTTTCCAAAACTCTCTCTCAAAATAATTTTTCAAAACATCTTTTGAAAAAAAACCAAACCAAACAAATTTTCGTACTTTTTATCTCAAAACATGTTTCTCAAATACAAATCAAACAAGGCCGTAATTTTGCAAGAAACCAAAATTGAAAAAGTGGATCGGAGATTGGTGAGAAGTATTTGGCGGATCAGACAAATAAGATGGGTTGAGTAACTGTCATGATGCAGGGATGAAAGAGTGGTTTTATATGGAAAAAGTCATTCATGTGACCCCATAATTCCTCCAGGTAAATTCCCAACCCAAGAGTTCGAAAAACACAACTCTACATGGTTAATATCAGAAATTCAACATTCACATTCAGGTTGCAGTGAACGATAAAAGCCAGGAAATTATAATTAAATAATGCACATTCACACAAACGAACCCAATAAAAATTGTTATGTACGTTTTGGAAAGGGTTATCACCGGAGAACTTGCCCTTATTCATAAGCTTGTTTCTGTTCATTTTAAAACCTACATTCCCACCAGTTTTTAAAATTTAAAATTGCAAACTAATCAAATCACTCTCTAAATCCTTTCTAATCTCATGGTAAAATAAATATCTACATGGAACATTGTTTTCAGGCTGTGTCCCATCATGAACATATTTAACAACATGAAAAAGCTTGTCAAATAAGAAAGATTATTAATGATTTGGTTAGATTACACAAAGTGAAGTGATGTTCATACCTTGTTTTCCCCAAAACAAAACTTCGTAAATTAAACAAAATAGTCAACCAAAAAAAGGAAATTTACACATTTTAAAGAATAAACATAGATTAAACACAAAAGATAGACGAGAGATCCTGACCTTTTCTTTCAAGAGCTTCATATTTTCCTCTTCAAGACGTGAAACCTTGTTTACCAGCTCATTATGGTAAGCCTGCACATTACAACATAAATCTGCTAAGGTCACAACCAAATGAACGAAGAATAACAATGCATAATGATTTTGCAAAAGGAAAAACAACAAATCTCAATAGCCTGCCTGTTTTCTTGCTCGTGAACGTGCAGCAGATTCCCTATTTTTGATCTTTCTCCTCAATCTCCTATCAATAGTCCTCTCAATTGCGTCTGTGGCATGCCTCTTTCGGCCTGGTGCAGGTGTATCTGATAGTGTGTCAATTGAAGTGCTTGGTGACAAGCCAATCTGTGACAGAGGCTTTTGACAGGTCACTGCATTATCTGCTCGTATAAAAGGTCCTGATGAAACTTCAGCAAAAAGCCCTGCTTTTACCAAAAAGTCTTCCAAAGTTATCTCGCTGAGAGTTTGTTCTCTTTCTTGACCTTTCATCTCCTCAACATTTTTCATCTTCTGCCCTTGTTGAATATCTCTCCACACCTCATCAACTGTCTTCCCACTAAAAGCTCTAGCCAAGCTTAGACTGGCCTGCCGCTGAAGAGAAGATGCCGAAGAAGAACTGTCAGTGTCCATTCCAGTAGACTGATTTGCTTCAGCAGTCCATACATTTTTAAGCAATTCATCGAGGTTCATGCTGCCCAGAGGTTTGCCCAAGTCCCCCAATTGATTATCAATTTCCTCAAGGGTGAAGCCAAACCACGAGTTTTGCCTTGAAAATGGCTGTAGATGAGGCTGTTGACCACTCCCGTGAGAACCCATTGTCTGAATCCCCATCGACAGCGTTCATCAAGCAAACCTACTCTGCATAGAATTTCTATGGGTTGAAAAAAAAAATCCAAAAAACTAAAGTGGAAAATCCAAAGACATTGACAAAATTCACGCTTTAGTATGCCAGAATAAACAAGCCATTCTAAACTGCCTAAATCTCCCCCAACCAATAGAATAACTAGCATGGGAACCGGCTAGACTAAGATGCAACATAATCAGTATTCAGTCATTCTCAAAACAATAAAGTTGTGATAAAAGAACTTTTGTCTATTGTCAATCAAAAATGTTTGAGAGAGAGGGAGAGAAGGGTTATATGTCAATTCCAATAAGAGAAATTAAACCAGGAACAGGAGAGAAACAAACATTGAGAATGAAGGCTTGAACTCAAGTGGTCTACCAAAAAAAGATGATACAATAGATATGTACGTCTATATGCCGCCACAAATCTCCCTGGAGGTGCAAAACATTTTTAGGAAAAGATTATCCCTACTAAAATAATAAAAAACAGTAGCCTTTATGCTGCAATGACTGAACCCAGTTAAAATCAATATTCCAAAAACATTATTAAGATTTGAGATGCCACATTATCAAAAGGGCTATAAAACCGTTCAGTCTTGTTTCTTTAACTTCAAAAGTGATTTAATGCAGTCAAAAATTGAAGCTTTAATTTTTATCAAAACAATTTCAAGTGAGAGCATTTACAAAATATCTTGGTGTTGGTTTCTCAATATCTGTGATTAATTTTATCGAATGTTTGACAAAATTTGGACCTAAATTGAAGAAGAAACCAGGTTATCGGTAGTAGTAGTACAATTGCCAGATCAACTATAATTGAATTGGGGCATCATAATTGCATGAATTACAAAAATCAATCAAATGGAATGAAATAATGCAAAAAAAATTATTTTATTTTTTATTTTTTTAATTTTTTTCATGGAACTTAAAGTGTATGGAAAAATGCATATGAATATTCTTCATAAATCACAAAGCTTGAGTAGAATCTAATTGTTCAAAGAGTTGTGTTATGCCAAATACCAAACATATTCCTCAAGTAATTATCACCCACATAACAAAAAAAAAAAATGCATGGAAACTAAACAAAATTACTTCAGATACAGATCTCAACACTTAATAGCAACCACACTAAGCCATAATTGCCACTTTCTCCTTCAATTAGAAAGCAATTAATTACCCTAATCGCTAATTCTTCTACAATTGCAAATTTAACACAAAACCCAAAAATATTATCTTTCAAAATGAAGATAATGAGCGAAAGTCACTGGAATCAGATTTGCTTGAACAGAAAAACGAAACGCAAGATCCGAGACAAATCGTCTATACAATATGCAAATAAATATACGTATATACTGCATAAAATTTATACCTATATATCCAGAGATAGATAGAGAGAGACCTGTGAGCAGAGAATGATCGATTTGGCGAAGAAGACAGAGGAATTGTTTGTTGGACTGTTCTGTCAATCAGAAACTTTTTTTTTGACTTGGCAATTCGAAACAATGAAATGCACTTTCCAGACCTTGCAATTCGTCTATTTTTATGGAAAATTACACTGACCCCCTAAGTTATTTATCATTATATTGGTACCCACAAATTTCTAGAAATTACATTCGCTCCCCTAAATTGGTAAAATCTTCCTAATATCCCAACCCTCTAAACTCACCCAAAATCTTCCTAATATCCCAACCCTCCAAACTCATCCAATACCCATGAACCTAACTGATTCAAAACATCTAGTTCGATTGTTCAATGGCGAAATTCCATCAAACTTTTCTTAACGAGCCCTGTCCGAAAATGTCAAATTCCTTATAGAAAGACATGAGTGCACCCTAAATCATATCCCACGTGAAAGAAATCAATGTCTGAAAATGCCAAATTCCTTATAGAAAGACATGAGTGCACCCTGAGTCATATCCCACGTAAAGGAAATCAATGTGCTGATAAACTATGGGCGTGAATCATTAAGAGCCATTGGTAGTTTTTGAAGACCCTCCTGGCCAAGTTGTTAGTTTGCTTATTGTAGACATGATCAACTTGTCTTGTGAGAGGATCTAATATCTTCATAAACTCTTGTTTGTTATGTTTGTGCTTAATCAAAATAAATTAATTAATAAATAAATAAAGCATATCTCTCATTTATTTCAAAATCAATTTTCTGGTGATCATATATTATTCAAGAGAATATATAGAACCGATAAATCAATCCAATTCAACCCAAATTGCTGATTTGGTTTGGCTCGATTTTTATTAGTTTCAGTTATGGCTTCGATTTCAAAAATAGTTAAACCACTAGAATCGGTCTGATTCATGATTTTAAGGTTTTAGTTACAATTCTAAACCAAATTTAACTATGATATAATCAAGGGGTTTTTAGTTAGTTGGTTAGTCCTTTAGCTACAAAGTCTCTAGTAAGATAGAAGTTTTAGATTCCACTTCTAGAAGTGAAATGGAAAGATAGATTTTTTTCATAAAGTATATGAGTATGAGTTTCAATTCCTCCAACGTACTAATTTAACAATTAATTACTGATTTTTGCCGATCAAAAAAAATTGAATAATGATATATTTTTCAATTTTTAAAAATATTTCAATATTAATTTTAGTGGTGGAATTGATATTATTCAACCAATTCAACTTTGTTTGTTGTTATTACTTTGTTTATAATTATAATATATATACCATATCTCTTATTATATAAAAATTCGAAAATCATACAGAATTGGGAAATTTAGCTATAAACCCCCTTTACCTTTCTTTTATTGTTAAAAGGACTAAGAAAAAAAATTATATTTTCTAAACCCTCTCATAATTATAAAATTTTGCATAAAGGACAAAATTTATTATTTAAATATTTTATTAGACTATTATACCATCAACTAAATTTCCTCACATTCTCCACTCTTTTTTCCTTCTCTCTTCCATTCCTAGGGTTTGGATTGGATTCGTTCGAAGCTCTCGTGATTTCAACCAAAACTGTAAATATACCTAAATCACTCTCAGGTGCAGAGAATTTTCTTTGAATGGCGCATAGGTTTCGCAGTGGAAGAGATCGTCGGAGATGATCAGAGAAAGCTTCGACGACGTCGACGTATCGCCTTTCAATTCTCATGAAGTTCATGTTCTTGTTGTTGATGATAGCCTCGTCGATCAAAAATTAGAATTGTGAAAGAGTATATAGACGAATCGCGCGACTGTTTAAAATTTTCATATTTGAACACAGTTCTTCAAATTTTTCATATATATATGTGTGTGTTTGTGTGTGTGTGTGTTTGTGTGAGGGAGAGATTTTTCATTTGGATAGTGTTGTTAAATTCTTAAATTGATCTATTAATCAGTTGTTACTATGTTCTCTCAACTTTTTATTGTAAAATTGTTTTTGATTTTGATAATTTTTTGTGTCGTGAGTAAGCAATATGGATTGTGTATATGTAATAGATAACAGAGAAGCCAAAGAGGTGATACGAAAGAGGCAAGTAACTGTAAAGAAACAGAAGAATAATGGCTGCGAATGATCTAATTTCATTTGATAGAACCAGAGTAAAATTTTACTCTGGTTCTATTGCTCTGTTTTTTTCATTTGACAGAACCAGAGTAAAATTTTACTTTTATACAGAGTAAAATTTTACTTTTAACTTCAGAGTCTCACAGTTTACTTGTTTTTCAGAGTAAAATTTTACTTTTATACAGAGTAAAATTTTACTTTTAGTTTCAGAGTGTAAAATTTTACTCTTATTCATAATAAAATTTTACTTTTATACAGAGTAAAATTTTACTTTGTATAAAAGTAAAATTTTACTTTAGTTTCAGAGTATAAAATTTTACTTTCATACAGAGTAAAATTTTACTCTGAAATACATAGTGAAGATGGCTTAATAGGAGAGCTGATAGATATGAGGGTAATATAGTAAAAGAAACAAGTTTTAAAATATCAGGGGGTTTTGAAAGTACTTATATAATTATTGTCCTTTTGAAAAACAAATTAGATAGTGAGGGGGCTATCACCAAATCCCCCTACAGAATAGAGAGAAAGAGAATTAATGAATTGCAGAACCTCACCAAACCTAATTGATTCCTATGGTTTGTTTTGATATGGTCACATAGGTTCAATAATTTGATTACGATTCTATCTTCTTCTTTTTTCCTTTTCATATATATAGTAGGAGGGATTGGTTTGATTTCTAATTTACAATCAAATTGAACCAATCCATAAACACGTCAAGCATCATTCACAACCTGCACCCAAAACCACAATTTGTCAGCATAACCCCTAACCAACTTCAACCACCAACACCATTAAGCACTCAATCACTGTCACTTCATCATATCTCCATAACTGTCTTTTCTTTCATTATCAATCACATATTATCACATCTAACTATTATTAGTGGTTGCCACCACTCTAACCTTCACCACTAAAAATATCATTGTTTCATACAAACACGCAAAATTTTATAATTATACCTAATGGTCACACTATTTTAAACTTCCACAATTACACCATCTTGTCATACTATGAGTGCAGTGATGGATCTAGAATTATCACTTTAGGGATTATTTTATAGTTTAAAAAATTAGCGGGCAATTCTATATAATTTTAAAATTATTTTTAAAAAAATTAGGAGTACGAACTATTATAATTTTAAATTATTTTAAAATTTCTAATATGATATATGATATTTTTAAAATTTTTGAGGGTGTGACCGCCCTCCATCCCCCTAGATCCATCATTGTATGAGAGTCACCACCCTCCGTACCATTAATTAATTCCACATATATAAGATCCACCACCACCGTGTTTATGCTATCACTACTTTCATGCACCACCACTTCATATATTACGCATTATCCTTTTACTAAAAAAAACTATATGCCACTTCTTACAAATAAAACATAATCATGTTTGTGCACTACCATTCGTTGCCACCTCCAATCAACCTAACTAAAGCCGCATCAATCCATTCAATTAACTTAACGGTACATAATATTCATCTTACAAACGCCCTGTTTAGTGGAAACCTTTTTAAATTAAAAGTTAATAATTAAAATGTAAAAGTTAAAAATACTCTTCTATTAGTTTTCAAATAATTAGATTTTTTAACTTACTTAAGTTGTTTTTGTCTAATAAATTATAAGCATAAGTTACCCCATATCGTCTGAAGCAAACTCCTAAATTAAAATAAGTTATAATTAGCTCTTTTAAATTGGAACAAACAACCCCAAAGTCACTAATCTACCTATCAAAACACATACATTAAAGTCCATTTTCGAAAAAAATCTGAAAAGATTCAAAGTTGGGTAGATATGGATTGTGCCGAGGCATTTGTAACTGCAAGGGCCGTGGAGTTGGCTTGAGAGTTGGGGCTTCAAGAGGTTCTTTTTGAAAGGGATTCATTGAATATTGTGAGGGCTTTTAAGTTGAATGACTTTTGGCTCTCACAGTTTTGGCATATTCTTTAATGGTGTGTTTGGTTGGGGGATTTGGGGAAGGATTTGGAAAAGAAAAGAAAAAAGGTGTGTGAAACTATGTGAAATATATACATATTTTATTCACATTTTACCTACCTTTTTCATTTCCCTTTTCAAATCTCTCCCCAAATCCCCCAACCAAACACAGCATAAGGGATTTGGGGATACTGTTGCGCGCCCAAAGCGGCGTCGTTTTGGGCTCCAAGGTTATTTCAAAAATTTTAAACAATTCCAACGGCACCAAGGTTTGATCCCATGACCACGCTCGCGCATGTAGCACTCTTACACGCCACTTTGCCTCCTCAATATTATATACGACTGTAGACACCCCATTTTTGACCGTTCTCAAGACTTGGACGTCACCGTTTGAACACTCGGTGATCATCCATGTTTGTGTTCGTCCTAAGTTCTTGGAGGTCTCGGCCATGCGTCTTGCCTCAAGATCTCTCAACTCGTCTGTTTTGTGTTTGGTTTTGCACCAAACACTTGTTGTTTTGCTTCTGAGGGTAGGAAACGGCTTGTTGGCCATCCCTACACCTCACCAGCCATGGCTTGAGGCCACTGGCCCTGTTTTGTTGCTACCGGCCATTGGTTATGGCCGGTCGGCATTCTTTATGGTCGGCCGACCATTGTTTTGGTCAATTTGTCATTTTTGGCTAGCCGATCACTGTTCATCTGCTTTTGACAGATATTTTATGCCAGCTGTGATAGCTGGCATCCATAATGCACCCCCTCCATACACGTGTATGGAGGGATTTCCCTCTTGCTTAGCTTGTTTTGTAAGCTTTGCAAGAGTGAATCTCTATAAAGAGAAGGCTCATCCTCCCTCCTCAAGGGTTCCAAGAAGTTCCAGAGCTCTGAGATTAGGGTTAGAGGATTGTGTATCTATTCTATCTCTATATCTCCTTCTCCTTCCATTTTGTGTGTGTTTAAGGTGTTTTTGTTCATAGTTTTGCATACAAACACCTAGTGCTACACTTTCCTTCGGCTACTGAGGTACTAAGGAGTTATTTTCAGAGTTCTTGAGTTGATCTAAGCTTGGAGAGGCTGCTGGAGCATTATTCTTGAAAGAGGTCTTCAAGGGTAAGAACTTCACCCCTTTATTCCCCATTTTTGCATAGGCTTTTAGCCATCCTTGCATCAGTTTTTAAGCTTAGTGTATAACTAGTAAAAGTTCTGTTTTTACTTGTTTTTGATAGTTGTTTAAGGTCTCTTTGAGGTTTGGGGTTGTTTGACCTCTCTTAGGCCTTGTTTGGTCTCATTTTCGTGCACTTTTGGTGAGCTCTGGGACCACCTTGTGTTGGCCTCCTCACCACTGAAATCCAGAGGGATTTCAATGGTGGGGATGCTATTTTGAGGTCCTAAGAAGGAGAGGGTCATCCCCTCTCCTTGTTGTCTTCAATACTTGTCATTTTAGCCTCATGTGTGAGCACCTTTCTTGAGTTCATGTTGGCCATGTCTTAAGTAGTATTTGTGCTTATTTTGCCATGATATAGCACTGTTTTTAGTTAGTTTAGACACACCATGCATGCTTTGCATACTTGTCTTGTAATGCCATGAAATTGCCTTAACATACTTTGTGCTTTGAGTCTTGTTTCTAGCATGATTTTGGCTTAGCTTTGTGAAGCTTTTATGCATGTTTTGATGTGCTTGAGGTCTGATTTTGGTCATTTGGATCATCCATGACTTGCTTTGTATAGCTACCATGCAATCCCCCTTTGTAGGCCTTGAGTGTTGGATCCTCTAGCATGCTCTACTTGCATCATTTCAGTGGTTTGGCACCATTAGTTATGCCATTTCAGTCCATATAGTATGCTTGTATACTTGCATTTATGGCCCCTTTGATGTTTCAAGAGGTTTGTGTTTTTATGCTCTATGTTTGGGTCATCATGCATGCCTTTAGACTTAGGCCGTTTAGATGCCATCTAAGTGTGTTTTGGGCCTTGTCTCGACCTACATTGGGACTGTTTTGAGTCCCCACGACCCTTTGGGACTCGCCTTGCATAGTCATGGTTTAAGCCCCTTTGATAGCTTTGAGCCTTGAACCTTGCTTGCATGCTTTGATTGTTTTGATTAGTTGGTTTGGCACCATCCTTGACATGATTTTCAGAGTTTATCATGCTTGACTTTTGTCCATGTTTGTCCCCTTTTAAGTGTGCTTAAAAGTCCCCTTTCTATGCTTAAGTATTGGACCATGTTTGCATACATGTTTGCATGTACATTTGCTTTCATGTGCTTAGCATATTATCCACTGTTCGGGGCTTAAAAGTTACTCCTTCATGCTTAAGTTTTGGACCATGTGTGCATGAATGCTTGTGTGTACATTTGCCTTGCATGTTGTCACATACTTGGCCCATAGGCATGTTGTCACATACTTTGTCTATTGGCACGTTGTCGCATGTTCAAGTGGTGTTGCATTTGGCATGCATCTTGTGTTAAGTTGCTTTACATGTTCCTATGCTAAGTCCCCTTCACATGTTGTTGCATGTTGGTCAATAGCATTATTGTTACATGTCTAGCATGCTTGGTTGCTTAGGTTGTGTGCCTATTGCTCATTACTTGCTTGCACGCTCATATTGTATACTTAGCTTGCATGCTTAGGTTGCATTTGGCATGCATGCCTTGCCTCTTGAATCACCATGATAGAGGTTGGGCCCCTTAGGTGTTTGTGTGCATTTGATTTGACATCAAAATGCACAACTTGACACCTCGGACCATCATGCATTGAAATGCGCGATTGGTGGTCTAAGAGTCGATGACCAAACTCGCTTGAGTTCATAACATGATAGGGAGGGTGGTGTTGCAAACATTTGCTTGAAAATGCATTGCCATGCTTTGTCTGCCCTCTGCTGCTGTCAAACAGGGTTCTGCAGGAATATATGGTCAACCGACCACATTGAGTGCTGGCTGACTAAACATCTTTGGCCGAGAGCCATACCAATGGTCGATGACCAGCTTCCCCTGGCTGGTGGTGTTTCCTCTTTGTTGGTGACCTTCCACAATGATTGGGAAGTGATTCTGGAGCATTATTGAGACTTGCACAATTTTCAGAGGAGCAGAGCAGGGTAAACAGAGGCGGCTTGTGCATAGTGGTGGATATATGAGCGAAGCCGAGCACACATGCATTGGACCCTCTTCCCGAGGCTGTTTTACCGCTTTATTAGCTTAGTTAATTTGCTTAACTAGTTAAGTGGTCTGTAACTATTTAATTAGCTTGTTAGTTAGTTAAATTTGTATTATTCTTTTGGTCCCTCCGAGAGAGGGCGAATTGTGTAATAAGCGTGCGTGTGTGTGATGCATGTCTTCCAACCCCCACTTCTTTCTCCCTTTTACTTACCTGCTTTTGATGCTTAGTATTAGGGTATATTTCAATTAGCATCCTTATGCTATGCATGTGTGCATTCATTCATTTGTATTGTATGCACCCGGCTCGGCACATCATACTAATTGCATAGTATTTCAAATCTAACTTGAATACATGTTATCCGTTGCATTTCGCACGCCATCCATAGATTAGCCGAGCCTATTCTAGCTGCATTTTGCCTGCGATGCATTAGCCATCTTAACATGGACTTGGATCATACATTTGATTACTAACATGTTCTTTGTTTTGGCTTGGAGTACACTGTGAGTGTTTTATGCTTTAGCATCTCGCATGTATGTGAACGTTAACATGAAAGCATGCTTGCCATGAGGCTAACTGCTTAGTTGATTTACTGCCTGAATGCTTGTGGGTGAAGGCTGGATTGTTTGAATCGGAATAATTCATTGAAATCCGTATTTTAGCCTACTTGCGAATAGCAAACCTCAAATCATTTCCAAACAACGGATATACGATGCTTTGTTCCAAATTAGGTGATCTAGTCTATACTTTTGTGTTGTGCGCATCACATAGTAAGATTAGCTAATTAATCGGATTAAGAATGCATAATGTTTTCAAAACTAGATATCATGGTTAGTAGAAGCCGATCTTTGATCGGGCGAGCAGGGGTGCTCATAGCTGACCTTCCCCAATTGTACCTAAGTTCTCGAGCCGAGGCAACTTTGGTGATGATGGACACGTGGCCTTAGGCAAACGAGTCAGGGTTTCCTAAATCCCCCCAAAATAAAATATTTAGATGGCGACTCTGTATCTGGCAATGCAGTCCATGTTTGGCACTTCTTTCTCAAAAATCTATTTTCCAAAACGATTTGCCGGATTTGGACTCTTTGGTGATTTATCATTCTTGCATTGTACAATACAAGATCAGATTAAGAACCGACACAAAACGAGTCCGAACTGTGGAAGAGCACAGGGCCCGAGGGCGCATCCACAGTTTCTGGCGACTCTGCTGGGGAGTTAGAGAGCTTGACTCGAACTCATGATATCTTGTTTTGATTACACTTACGTGTTTCTTTGCATTGCATGTGCATTGGTGCGCCTAAGTCACAGTGTTTGCCGTCTGCTATTCCTGAATGGTTTGCCAGAGGCTCGCTTCGAGAAGCGTGCCGTAAGGCTGACCAGTTATTGGCTCTGCCACGATGGGAACACAAATCCCGGTTGTCACCGGGGCACCCTTTTGACCATTCGACCTAGTGCATGTTCGGAATCCATAGTGACCATTCCAAGCTAGGACAGGTTGCTACCCGATTATAGGTTGTCTGAAACCGCTACGTGTGTAGTGAAACCCTAGCTCCTGACAAAATAGGACAGAGAAACCCTACCCCAATATAGGGGTGTTTTGGCTCCCTTTTACTTGCTATGTGCTTTTAGAGTGTATCTCTACAGGGAATGCGCATATCAGTTTGCAAATCTGAGTACCAGGCCTGAGGGCATCAGTATCAGTATTTTTTGAGAATCAGTTATATCCGCGGGTATCAGATTCGGTTTTTGGGGCAGTGATTTTGGGAAACAGTGATCAGTAATAGAGTACAGTTATTCAGCTATGCTTGTGTCTGATTTGATTTGGGCTGAAATGCTGTGTGTCTTCTCTTTCAGTTTAGAGATTTAGTACAGAATAGCCAGTGTTCTCCCTCGTTGAGGCAAGGCAGACGCCTGATCCGTCAGTTGCCGGTTGCATCAGTCACCGTTCAAGTTCAGCAGACTTATGATGACATAAAATGCAGAGGAGATTGTGGTTATGGCAGCCGCGTTGGATCGAGGAACCATCTTGCGGGATAAGCCCAATGTCGAAATACCACATCCGCCCAGGTCGCCTGCTGCGTGCCCGATCTGGGAACCCTAGATGTTTCAAGCTCGTGAACCCACCACGTTTGAGTTAATGGGAATGATCGGCGACCTCCAGAGATCTATGGCCGTTCTAGCCTATGGGATGTCGACTCTGCCACCGGCTGCATCATATATCGGGAATTTCATATCGCAGGAGCCTCCGCTACTGGGGTGAATTGTGATCTAGCTCAGCCAACCTGAGGTTGTTTCAAGCTATAGCAATGACGTGTCAACAACAACCAGGTTTCGCTCTAATGTAGCAGCCCAAACCCTCGATCAAGTTGAGGCTAAAGGCAAGAATAAGATGAAGGCAGACGCTGATCCCATTGAATAACTGCTGTGGGCAGTCGAGGCTTTGAAAGCCAAGGGATTCAGTAAGCAGCAAGTATTCGCAATTATGACTAAGACTGTGGATGATGCTTTCCCTACTCCAACCGAGGGCAGTTCAAGCCAGGCAAAAAATCGGGATAGACCCCGTCATGCCAGAACAGTTCCCTCCAATCCTAGCCCTGCACCGGGAAAAGATCAGAAAGCCAAGGCAGTACTTGCCGATCCTTTTTCGAGTACATCCAGCAAAGGTCCACAGACTTCGAAGTATCTGCCCCGAGGGGCACAGAGTCTTTCACGCCCTCTACATGCCTTTGTCTAAAGCACTTCAAATCCTGGCGGAAAAGGGTCATCTCAAACCTCTTGAGCCTCGGCCTCTCCACAGTCATCTTCCAGCGGGCCATGATGCTACTCAATACTGCATGTATCATCAGCAGACTGGTCACAGCACCAACAACTGTTTTCGTCTCCGCCACGAAGTGCAAGATTTGATTGACAACAAGGTCATCCTCCCGCCAAGCTCGACAAAGTCTGTCACTGCCGGGTTGTTGGATTTCAAGGATAGCGTGAGTATGTGATCAGGGGTTGGGCCACCTGCGAGCGGCGCTTGGTGTATTTCAAATGTGGGGTTTGGCACGCACTATGTTGAGCATTTGCGAATGCAGTTTTTGTAATTTTTGGCTTGGGTGTTAAGTCAGTTCTCTTTTTTTGTTTTAAGTCTATCTCTTTGTCTTGAGTCAGTCTTTTTGCTTAAGGGTCTGTCTTATTGTATCGAGTCAGTTTCATTGTATAGAATGTCAGGTGATTTCGGGGTTGTTGCCTCGAACACTGTTTTTTGTTTTCTAATTATCCTTTTTGCTTTCTTTTGAGTCTGTCTCTGCTGTGAAGCCAATTGCAACCAGGAAATCCAAATGAAACAGCTGTGGCTGTCATGTTTTTTGTGCTTATTGTTACTTCAAGCCTGTTGTGCCAACAAGTTCAGATTGAAACGACAGTACATCTCACCTGCTCTTCTGCACCTCGAACTCATTGCATTGACCTAAGTTTTTTCCAAACTTTTGTTAAACACTGTGGTGATGAAAACGAAGAGGAAGGAATTCCTCGGGATTTGTAAAACTTTGATCAATTGAGAGAAAAAGAGGCACGCTAAGCCCTTAATAATTAAGATCATGTTGGTTAACGTGAGTACTGAGATTCAGCACGAGCGATTAGTCGCTTTCTTAAAAATTTTCAAAAAATGTTTTGCACAGTCTTGTGAAGACCAGTATGGAATCGCTCTTGAGATTGTGCAGCCTAGGATCGCTCTCAGCCTCAAGATTCAATCCCTTTACTTTCAAACCTTGAACGTGCATTTAGAATGTTCAATGGCCAAACCGCAATGTGAGGCCCGTGTGGCCAGATTCGAAGCAGCCCTCGAACAAGAGGCACCAAAGTCAAATCAAGAAGATCAGATGTCGTCAAGACAAGCTTGTGAAGCTAAATCAGAAGCACCCCTCAAACTAGGGGCACTAATGTCCAATGCGCTCGAAGAGCCGAAGATGGATCCTTCTGCAAATCAATACAATGGCCGTTCTCCTGGATTCGGATGGCTTCAAAATCCTAAAACCATTTGGCATGGACAAAGCTACACTTTTACCCTTGAGAAGCTCGCTGGGCCGAAAACCTGGAAAGGCGACCAGGCAAAAGTTAGAGCAAGAAAAAGAAGAAAAAGAACAAAAACAAAAAGAGGAAAAGAAAAGAAAAGAATACAAAAAAAAAGCAAAAGAAAGAAAAATGCAAAAAAAATATATAAAAAGAAATGAAAAAAGAAAAGAAAAACATAGCTCGCAAGGTTGAAAACCCGAAAAGGCGGCCTTGGCAAAAGTTAGAGCGTAGAAGGTGAGGGTTAATACATGAGTGAACCCAAACCGGAACTACGTAAGGCTTGATTCCTATGTTTGGGATACGTAGGCAACTTCATCCTGAAGTCCAGCCACCAACACTTTCAAGTGATTGTGTCCATATATTGGTTTTGACCATCTTCGTCTTCTCTTTATCTGAGAGTTCGGTTGCGATCATCACTAACGAGGACTGTTTACAGTATGCTGCGGTGTTATCCAGACAAGGGGCAACTTTCCGTTGCCATGAGTCGCTATTCAAACAAAGGGCAACTTTCCGTTGCCATGCAGCTCTCTTCAGGCAAGGGGCAATTTTCCTTCGAATCCGAGGTTGTGCATCTCGAGAGTAAGTTTCATGCTCGTTGAGCATTGGCTGTTTGCCAAAATGGTTTTTGAGAATTTTTACTGAGGTTGGCTATTTTCTCAAAAATTATTCCATCTTTTCCAAAACTTGGCCATTTTCTTGGACCCAAAAAAGAAAATTTTCAGTGCTCATAGCCTGACTTGCATGATTTTCAAATCAAAAATCGAACAAGTATGTTAATCTAACTTTCATGTTGGTCAAAATTGTTTTAGTAGAAAACCAAAACAAAAAATGGTCAAAATAATGAACTAAGGGGCACAGTTGAGTCGGGCTTCCTGTTTTTCCCCCATCGCCAGCATACTTGCTAGAAAGGGCACAACTGGAGCTGTTTGTAAAGGGCTGAAAGCTCTCTCACCCTCTGAGCAATGAGGTATCAAGCCAAGTGCGAAGCACGAGTCAGAATGGATCAAGATACTCCACTCTCTCATCCGGAGCATCGACTAGATGTCGCCGGAAGAAGTAACTGCGAGCTAACAGTGTTAGGCATGAACCCACAACCTCTTGTTTATCTATCAACCACTTAGGGGAGGGATAAAAAAAAAAAAGAGATTGAAGAACAGAGAGATGTGCGTTGAGAGAAAAAGTTAGAAAAGGGCTTTTTTAGAAAAATAGAGCCTGAGGGTCGAGTGATGTGAGAATCACAAATAAGAAAGGGTGGGAAACAATATCCGGAGAAACTGGCTCCTCGCGAACTGAGAGGTCTCTTGTCGTTGTAACACGTCTGTGTGTCGTGTCTTTTGTTTTGTTTACCTCAACTCTTGTTTTGAGTCTGCTCCGAGCATGTCTCGATGTGTTTAGGTTGTGTACCTTTTGTTGAGTCGTAGGGGCGCTGTGTTCAATCGTAGGCTCAATACCCGGTCGACAACTCATTTCTCAATTTCAAAAAAATCGTTTGTGCTCAGAGTGCTGTGCCATTCTCCACATTTGTGCAAAGCAAGATTGGTTCTTTCAATAGCCGCAGGGTTCCACCCAGGCCATATCGGAACAGTAGAACCAGGACCTATCCGAGACTATGTGGGTTTCGGACCGCGAAGCAAAAGAAAAAAGGGAAATTGTGGAGCATCCATGTTTGTTCCAACTTTTACGTGCCCCGTTTTTGCATCCCGTCATTTCAAGATTGAATTGTTTGTTCAGAATGGGTCGTGTGTTCAGAATAAGCAGTGCGTTATATGGGCTGTGTGCCGAGTAAACCAAGCGTTGTGTTGTAGGCTGTGTGTTCAGAATGAGCATTGGGTTATATGAGTTGTTTTGACGTTAGCTGGTTCACTACTTGGTTATTACGATGCAAGTGTCCCAATTTTCAGACAAAAGATCAATCTCATTTACATTGTTATGTGATATAATGCAATGCGATGTGATGTATGAAACGTACAAATGCAACACTTTTTCAGACAAAAATCTTGTTTCATTTCATCATCTTTTCAAGTACATAGCTTTGAAGAAAATAAAACCCGCCTGCAGCAGTACAGTGTGCTCAAGCTACCAGCAAAAAGAAAAGTAAAACAAAAAGAAGAAAGGCAACAAAGTTTGGATCAATGTCAACTGGTCTCAGGCTTGAGGGTCTGTTCTAGTCCTCTTCCTGGACGAAGGTCCAGGAGCATCATCGCCAGCTCCACCATCTGAGCCTGAGCCCGAGTCATCTCCGGTCTCCTCCTTGGACGACTCTGCCTCCGCCTCCGACTCTGCCTCAGACTCATCATCGTCAGGGATTGGTGCCCGAGAGCCGCTCCCAACATGAGTGCGCCCCGCTTTGGTGCGGGGATATACTGTGCCTCCTCGTCCTCCTCCTCGAGCAGGAACAGAAGGTCTAGTTGAAGCACCTCCTGCAGTCGGAATTTGGAACTGAGGCTGAAAAGCACAAATGGAAAACGCATCAGTATGCTACGCCATGCAGAGTACGAATATTGTGAGCAGTGTATCAGTACAGAATGCAGTATGTGAGTACAATGTATGAATACTGTGAGCAGTGTATCAGTACAGAATGCAGTATGTGAGTATAGTGTATGAATACTGTGAGCAGTGTATGAATACAGAGTACAGTGACTAAGTGTAGTGTATGAATGCCATAAGTAATGTTGTGAACAGTCTGCGGGTTACAGTGTATCGAATGCCATGAGGGCCGTATATCAAGTACTGTGTTAATGGTGCGCTGCATCAGATCATGCAAAGTTTGAGATGATGGTCGAAAGAACGTACGGGGATACTGTAAATGGCCAGCAGGTCGAGGCTCCGTTGTAGCATCCCCATCATGGAGGCGTTCAACTCCAGGGACTGGCGAGTATACTCGGATGAAGCCTGCAAAAGTGTTAGAAGTATCAGTATTCTGCAGAATATCAAGAGAAATGAAATGAAATGACTTTACAAAATACAGTAGTACATACCGGGGGCAAGTCGTAGAACCCGACTAGCTCATGATTAGCCAGAGGGAAGCGATAGGGATCTGATAAGTCTCCCCACCCTGCCCTCTGCATGTTATCATCGTAGGTAGCGCTGGCCACCCAGCTCTCTGCCCTCTCCGGGACCCACTCCTACCACGGGACCAAGCCATCCTCGGTACCTCTGCTCCTGCCTGAGCCACCCTCGGTTCTCCTGCTCCTACTCCTACTCTAGATGCCGGCGCCACAGGCCTCTCCCTCTCAGCTCGACGAGCATTACCTAGAGGCCGCATGATATAGGTCTGGATGTACTCTGCATAGTCGCCCTCGCCTCTAAAGCTCCCCGAGTCCCAATCGATCGTATAAGTGGCCATCTCCTGTGGGGTGTATCTCTCCGTCTGCCTCATGGTCGTAGGAGGCAGCTCCGGAACTGTCTGCTCTGGCACGCCTAAGGTCTGTCACAAGAAGCGCTCGCCCAGGTACCAGGCCCTACAGACCGGGCCCTTTAGCAAAATCCTAAACCGGGAGGTCTCCTGAGCGCCCTCATACCGCTCTCGTACTGCGATGGGCAATGAGGCCCATGGCTGCCAGGTGATCTGTAAACAAAATACAGTTTGTTATCTACTGCTATTGAAAATTCAATGCAAAGCGAAGCTTAAATGAATTGTAATGTTTGACATACCTCTGCCACGGTGATGGTATCGAAATAGTGGCGGAAGAATATGAAAGACTCTCGTGGTCTCCGCTCGCACCTCACGTCGAAACGGTAGGAGAATGGGATCATGGGAGGCATCTCCTCCTCTGGTACTGGGGCAAACCTCAGGAAGTAGGCGTATACCCACAACTACAATGTGACAGAACAGATATCAATATGCTTATCAGATAAAACACAATGCAGAATAAAGCAGAAGGCGCAGAACCATACATTAAGCAGTGCATTGTGTAGAGTGTACAATCCATGCAGTATACAGTCAGTAAGTAAAGTATATCGCATGTTTGCAGTGTGCGCAGTATACAGTCAGTGTAAAGCAGATTGCATATTTGCAGTGTGTGCAGTCTACAATCAGTTGGCAGCAGATTGTGCAGTATATGAAGTGTGTTGTGCAATGTGTGCAGTGTATAAAGCAAATTATATGTGTGCCGTGGGTGCAGTATATGACCAGTGTGACGAAGACCGCAGTGTGTACAGTATACAGAGTACAGAGAATGTAAAGCAGAAATGTGAAACAGAAGAAGAAGACGTACCTCCCAAGCCCGCCAGTAGCCTCCAAGCAGCTATCCGCTGAGGTGAGAGGATGAACTCATATAGTCGTAGAGTGTAGCCAAGCCTGCGCCACCCTAGTCGTAGCCGCGGATCCTGGTCACGTCAACCAGTGCACTCAGCAGACAAAGGGGCACAGTGTTCGCCCAGTTGGCGAAAAGAGTAGCCCCCAACAGGAACATGAGAAAGCCGCGTGCATACTGCTCCACCTCCTCCTGAGCCATAGGTGCCTGGATCCTGAAGTGGTCCTCGAACCACGAGTATCGTACAAATCCTAGACGAGCAAGAGGCGGTAGGTCGCCGAGCAGGTACATCTGAGCGGCCTCCCACTCGTCCATATCTATATCGAAGGGGATCGGATCACCCCCTACTCCAATGCCTGTGAGCATGGAGAAATCGAAGGGAGTCATCGTCATGTCTCCCGTGGCTGAAAGATAGAAAGAGTTGGTGGTGTCCCACCACATCTCCACTAGAGCAGCAATGAGAGGTCTACTCGCAGTCAGGCATGAAAGCCCCATGCAGAAAGTGCCAAAGCCGGCCTGGTCAACGATACGACGAACTGCCTCAAGAAGTCCATGTACCACCCCCGGGCCATGACGTTCCCATACCCCCGGAAGGCATAGGAATCCCCCTATGGTCAAAACAAACAGTTGCGAAGCAGTGTTACAAATACAGTGTTGAAAGCACTCAGAATTGATGAAAATACAGCGTGTGTGCGCGTGTTTAGATTCAAACAGATATCGGGTGCAGGTGTGCTCGCAGTGAACTACAGCATGTGATGTATCAGTGTGTCTGAGTGGCTCAGTGGAAAATACAGCATGTGTGCACGTGTTTAGATTCAAACAGATATCGGGTGCAGGTGTGCTCGCAGTAGACTACAACATGTGGTATATCGGTGTATCTAGGCTAAGAAATTAAAGAACAAGATCGACTATTGCAGTTGTGTTCTACATTGTGAAAAATGAAATGGGGAAGAGTATACCTCGGAAGCGCCGTAAGACAGATGTGACTCGGGCTTGCACAGTAGAAGCTCTGGTGGTACGCCCCAGGCAAAACTCCTGAACTGGCAAAGTCTGTCAGGAGGCAACACGTGAATCGCCGGCCGGTAGGTCGTTGGGTCGAACGGTCGGACGCTCAAAGGCAAGAGCTCAGTCTCGGGGTCTATCTCCTGCTTCGGGAGAGTCCCACCCTGTGGAAGATCGTCTGAAAAGGGCACAGAGATCAAGGTAAACTTGGGGGAAACAAACCCCAAGTGGTGAGAATCGAGAAAGAAACACCAAATTTGAGATTTGTTCAGTTTAAAATGTTCGAAACGCGAAGAAGTTTGCGAATCGAATGACGAAACGGGCCCGAAAATCGAGAAAAAGCGAGGGTAGAAGGTTGGAAAGTGACCTAGAGAGATGGGGGAAGGTTTTTCGAGCAAGAGGCAAGTGAGGAAATAGGGCTAGAAGCCCTATATTTAAAGACCCCTGCCGAAATGTCAAAACTGCCCCGATACAGGCATTTTTGGCCGGTCGGCCACATTGTTAGAGGGTCGGCCAAATATTTGGCCGATGGCCTTATTTTCAGCCGGTGGATGGCCGGTGACCTCCCCCGATGGACGGTGAATCTTCTACACCCTTGTTTGGGTCAGATATATGGTTTGGGGCCTCCATTGCTCAAAGATAGTGCAAGAAATTATATTTTGAAGCTTAAACCGGTCTCTGTGCTATGTCTTATGTGCGTAGCACTCGAATACGTGCAAGGTGATCCTTTTCGTATCCTTTTGTATCTTGCAAAGGCTTGGAAACTACTTCATTATCCCTTGCATTGATATGTACTGTTCTGCACTGTTTACTTGCATTGTCCTGCATTTCGAAAGAAGACGCTCGTTGTCGCGCATTCGAGTTCACATGCATTGTTATGCATCTCAAAAGACGTGCGTTGTCGCGCATTCGAGTTTATTTGCATTGTTATGCATTTTTCAAAAGACATGCGTTGTTGCGCATTCAAGTTCATTTGCATTGTCATGCATTTCGAAAGACGCGGGTTGTCGTGCATTTGTGTCTCATTTGCATTGTCATGCATTTCAAAAAACAAAATACAAAAAAAACAAACATGCATTGTCATGCATTTTCTTACCATGCATTGTCATGCATCACTGTAAATATTGAATTACATACATACATTACATGCATATTGTATATATTGCATTGTAGATTACATGTATTTGCTGCATTATCCATCCACGGCTTGCGCCTTTCCATGTTGAGCTTGGTTTGGTATGTGCTTATACTTTTCACGTTGAAGCACGATTATGATATTATGTGTACGCATCTAGTGTTGTGGGTGACGGCACCGTTTCCGTGTTAAACGCGGTTTGTATGTGTCCATGCCTTTTCTAGGCAAGATACGGTTTGGCCGCATGCCTTATGCATTCCATCTATTGCATATTGTATATATTACATTGTAGATTACATGCATTTGCTGCATTATCCATCCACGACTTGCGTCTTTCCATGTTGAGCTTGGTTTGGTATGTGCTCATACTTTTCACATTGAAGCACGGTTATGATATTATGTGTACGCACCTAGTGTTGTGGGTGACGGCACCGTTTCCGTGTTAAACGCGATTTGTATGTGCCCATGCCTTTCCTAGGCAAGATACGGTTTGGCCGCATGCCTTATCCATTCTATCTATTGCATATTGTATATATAGCGATCCCGATATTCCCTGTTGTTGTTTAACTGTAATCCGGACTCGGTTCCGTAGATTCGTTGTTGTCTTATCCTCATTTTTATCCCCTACTCTTTGTGTTAGAGTTTTGGGTTGTGTTGGGCAAGTTGGGAATAAGTTGGTTGTGTTTTAAAGCTTAGAAATTTTTGCCCAGGTTTTGGTCTCTCCGCTCGAGCGGCGGTTTGACGCTCGAGCGGGCTTTTGTTGTTGTCTCTCCGCTCGAGCGGTAGTTTGGATGCTCGAGCGTGAATTTCCTTCTCTCAGCATTTTGGACGTCTGCAGAAAATTTTGAGAGAGTGCATCCGGCGCTCAAGCGGATCTTTGGACGCTCGAGCGTGAACTTGTGTCTGACGCTCGAGCGGGGTGTTGTACGTTCGAGCGGACCTATTTTTATATCAGTCCGTGAAATCACTTTTTTTATCACTTTTTAATTTCCTTTCTCTCTCTTACTTTTTCGAAACCTCCATTGGAGAGCACCTCACTCTAAAACCTAACTTCTCTCTTAGGATTGATCTAGTTAGAGTGTCTTCCTACCCTTTGGACTTTGTAAAAGTTGTGTTGATCGTCGAGGGCTTCGTTTTGATCCGAGAAATTTGGGATTTGGAGCACTTCCGAGTTTTGCTCTTCTTCTCCTTGAGTTCTACATTTGAGGTAGGGATTTCCTTGTTCTTTTTCAATACTTCGTCTATAGATAGACATGTGGTAGTTTTGTTTTGCATGAAAACCATACCTATGTTGGGTTTGTTTGAAAATCATGAGGAAACCTAGAGTTGGTTGATAAAAATGGATTTATTGTCTTTGGTTGTTCATTGGACTATTTGTGACATAAATTAGCATGTTGTTGTTGAAATATAGAAATGCCCTAATTTATATGTGTCATGATAAATTAAAAGAGGGGTTTTGTTCTTTGGGCAAATACTTGGGTATTTTGGGTCTCAAATGAGGTCTTTGTTGTTTATTGTTGAAGATTGAACATTTTTGGTCAATGTGAGAAAGAGGGAGAAAAAAACCCTAACTTAATAATTATGACTTTATTTGCATAATTAATTTGGAAGGTTATGAAAGGAATGGAATTGATTTTGGGGAAATGAGAAAAGTGTTTTTGGATTAAGTGGTGGAACATGTTGATTTTGAAAGTGAATAATGAAACTTTAACTCTATGTGAGTCATAGAAAATAAATATGGGAATTGGATTGTTGCATCATGCATGTCGAGTGCACATATTTGGGGGAATTAATTTGTAGCTACCATGCTTGGGTTGTTGATGGGTTTGGGATCTCATGATAATTGAGTTTGTTAATAGATGTACGGTATACATGCATCTAGAGGTTTTGTCCTTGGTCATCGGTGGAGGATGACGTGGTTGTGTTAATTTGTCGTGTATGCAGTATACCATTATTGATTGAACGTCGTATGTGATAAAGTGTTGAGATACATTATATATGTATGCTTGCTCAGGAGGAGGTAGTTATGTGTTCATATACTTTAACACATTGCTTGCATCTTGATGGTTTGTGTATATGTGTTACACATGTTGGTTATGCCCTGTTGCATTTCAATTGGTGGTGTTATACCTTGCGCTAAGAATCAGAGGTACCGTGACCTTCCAGCTAGCGCCTGGAGAACTGACTGTGCTGAGAATATAAGGCACCATACCCTTCCAGCTAGCGCCTGGTAAACTAGCATGTTGTTGTGATAGGCATTGGCTTACTACGCACAAAGCTAGTAGAGCAAAGTTTTGTTGTTGATATTTCAGTGTGTCTGGGAATATCATGGATTGTGTCAGTTATAGTTTTGGAGGGCTGAGTTGCCTTGTTGCTTTATTTTATGCATGTTGGTGAGTTGTTATCTCCCTTTTTATAACGGTGCATGCATAGATTTGATTGTATCGGGAAGAAGCCAAAATGTCATCTTTGTCTTTTGGAAAGTGTGAAGGAGAACGGATTATTTTTTTTGAGAAAATATATATTTTGAAAAGGCATATCTGTGTATGTTTAGAGAATGAAAGAGAGTAGTGGTCTTAGTGAATTTATTTCCTAAGAAATTGTTAATGCTATGAAAGATTGGGAACGGGGATTAATGGAAGGAAAAAGGGAAGATGAATCGCCTATGGCGTTGATTGAAATGGTTATTTTCGTGAAAAGTGCAAAATTATGTATATTTTGTGTAAACTGTCACATTACTATTCTAGTATGAGATTGAGCATTCATGATCATAGCTATCTGTATGTTGTTATTGTTGAGGGCCATGTTGAGATCCCTACTGGACTATATGTTCATCCCACGTTGTTGAATTTTTTTCAGGTGTTTAGCAGGATGTGCTACAAGATTTGGATCTTTTTACTTGTTGGCCACGGGGCCTCTTTGTTGTAGGCGGAATGCCATTTATGTAAAAGGGTTATACCCTTCATTTGATTATTTAATGTTGTAAGCCTGAGGGCAACTTATTCAGAATACTCATGTTGTATTTAATCAGCATTCGAAAGAGAGAGTTGTTGTTCACTCCTTTTAGTTGAACATTTGAGTTTATTTCCGCATGTTACCTCTGAAATTGAATTAAGTTAATGAACTTGGTAATGACTTCGAGTAATAAAAATTGGGGCGTGACAGTATATATTGCATTGTAGATTGCATGCATTTGCTGCATTATCCATCCACGACTTGTGCCTTTCCATGTTGAGCTTGGTTTGGTATGTGCTCATACTTTTCACGTTGAAACACAATTATGATATTATGTGTACGCACCTAGTGTTGTGGGTGACGGCACCGTTTCTGTGTTAAACGCAGTTTGTATGTGTCCATGCCTTTCCTAGGTAAGATACGGTTTGGCCGCAGGTCTTATCCATTCCATCTATTGCATATTGTATATATTGCATTGTAGATTACATGCATTTGCTGCATTATCCATCTACGGCTTGCGCCTTTCCATGTTGAGCTTGGTCTGGTATGTGCTCATACTTTTCGCGTTGAAGCACGGTTATGATATTATGTATACGCACCTAGTGTTGTGGGTGACAGCACCGTTTCCGTGTTAAACATGGCTTGTATGTGTCCATGCCTTTCCTAGGTAAGATATGTTTCGACTGCGCGCCTTATCCATTGCATCCATTGCATTTTTTTTTAATTGTAAATATTGCATTGAACATAGCTTGCATTGTCATGCATCTTTCCTTACATGCATTGTAATGCATTCTTCCTTACTTTGCATTGTCATGCATTTCCCTACTGCATCATCTAGTATGTAGCTTGCATTGTACATAGCTTGCTTTGTCATGCATTCATTGTATTGTACATAGAGAGTATTGCATACATTTGATGTATCCTCCATCCATTGCTTGCGCCTTTCCATGTTGAGCTTGGTCTGGTATGTGCTCATACTTTTCTCGTTGAAGCACAATTATGATATTATGTGTACGCACCTAGTGTTGTGGGTGACGGCACCGTTTCTGTGTTAAACATGGTTTGTATGTGTCCATACCTTTCCTAGGCAAGATATGTTTTGGCCATGCGCCTTATCCATTTCATTCATTCATTGCATTGTAGTGTAATGTGTTGCGTCCAGCATTTAGGATCGTGGTCTTTCCTGAGCAGAGCATGCCTCACTTATATCATCTGACCCAATTACTTGTATCTTGTGTTTCGTCTACACACTCATAGTTCTGCATGTGTACGCGCCTATTCCACTGTTGGGATTATGGTTTGAGGGTGTCGGCACCTTTTCTATGGTAGACGGATTTTGCATCTCCATCATCTTCATGATATTTGTGTGGTTTTGAACTGCTTATGGTTTGATCATCCCAAATGCATTGCACATCATTTGCATTGTTTATACATAGTTTTGTAAATATTGCTTATCATTTTGCATCCTTTCCGCATTGTTATGCGTTGTCACACGAGTTGCATTGTCATGCACTCCTTCGCTTGCGTTGTCACGCACCTTTCAATTGCATTGTTATGCATGTATCTAACGATGTTGTACCTGTTAAATTCTTTTCCTTTTTCAGGCACGATATTGAATGTACGGTTCATTTGAGGCTAGCATGACCAGACGAACCGGACAGGAACGATATTGTATGTACGGTTCATTTGAAGCTGGCACGGCCAGACAAACCGCACAGGTATTATATTCTCCGCGTGAAACGTAGCGAGAATTACATAATTCTCTTACATCCTTTCTACACTGTAATGTAGTTTGGTTTTCGGCTTGCTTAAAACTGTCGCATGTTATGCTTCGTTACAGCTTTCTTTGCATGATCATAAGTTATGCTCAGCTTTGTGCATTGTCTTGCATTTTGCCTTTGCCTTCAGGCGCATATCTTTGTTTGCAGCTTGTATACTTTGTCTAAGCCTTCGGCCTTGTCAAAAATGGGTCGTCTCTGGGCTTTGACACTCACTCCCGTCATTGTTATGACTTTCGAGTTCTGTCAAAAAGGGGCAACTGTAGACACCCCATTTTTGACCATCCTCAAGACTTGGACGTCACCGTTTGAACACTTTGTGATCATCCATGTTTGTGTTCGTCTTGAGTTCTCGAAGGTCTCGGCCACGCGCCTTACCTCAAGATCTCTCGACTCGTCTATTTTGTGTTTGGTTTTGGACCAAACACTTGTTGTTTTGCTTCTGAGGGTGGGAAATGGCTTGTTGGCCATCTCCACACCTCACCGGCCATGGCTTGAGGCCACCGGACCTGTTTTGTTGCTACCGGCCATTGGTTATGGCCGGTCGGCATGCTTTATGGTCGGCCGACCATTGTTTTGGTCAATTTGTCATTTTTGGCTAGCCGATCACTGTTCATCTGCTTTTGGCAGATATTTTATGCCAGCTGTGATAGTTGGCATCCACAATGCACCCCCTCCATACACGTGTATGGAGAGATTTCCCTCTTGCTTAGCTTGTTTTGTAAGCTTTGCAAGAGTGAATCTCTATAAAGGGAGGGCTTCTCCTCCCTCCTCAAGGGTTCCAAGAAGTTCCAGAGCTCTGAGATTAGGGTTAGAGGATTGTGTATTTATTCTATCTCTATATCTCCTTTTTCTTCCATTTTGTGTGTGTTTAAGGTGTTTTTGTTCATAGTTTTGCATAAAAACACCTAGTGCTACACTTTCCTTCGACTACTGAGGTACTAAGGAGTTATTTTCAGAGTTCTTGAGTTGATTTAAGCTTGGAGAGGCTGTTGGAGCATTGTTCTTGAAAGAGGTCTTCAAGGGTAAGAACTTCACCCCTTCATTTCCCATTTTTGTATAGGTTTTTAGCCATTCTTGCATCTATTTTTAAGCTTAGTGTATAACTAGTAAAATTTATGTTTTTACTTGCTTTTAATAGTTTTTTAAGGTCTCTTTGAGGTTTGGGGTTGTTTGACCCCTCTTAGGCCTTGTTTGGCTTCATTTTTGTGCACTTTTGGTGAGCTCCGGGACCACCTTGTGTTGGCCTCCTCACCACTGAAATTTAGAGGGATTTCAGTGGTGGGGATGGTGTTTTGAGGTCCTAAGAAGGAGAGGGTCATCCTCTCTCCTTGTTGTCTTCAATACTTGCCATTTTAGCCTCATATGTGAGCACCTTTCTTGAGTTCATGTTGGCCATGTCTTAAGTAGTATTTGCGCTTATTTTTCCATGATATAGCACTGTTTTTAGTTGGTTTAGACATACTATGCATGCTTGGCATACTTGTCTTGTAATGCCGTGAAATTGCCTTAACATGCTTTGTGCTTTGAGCCTTGTTTCTAGCATGATTTTGGTTTAGCTTTGTGAAGCTTTTATGCATGTTTTGATGTGCTTGAGGTCTGATTTTGGTCATTTGGGTCATCCATGACTTGCTTTGTATAGCTACCATGCAATCTCCCTTTGTAGGCCTTGAGTGTTGGATCCTCTAGCATGCTCTACTTGCATCATTTTAGTGGTTTGGCACCATTAGTTATGTCATTTCAGTCCATATAGTATGCTTGTATACTTGCATTTATGCCCCCTTTGATGTTTCAAGAGCTTTGTGTTTTTATGCTCCATGTTTGGGTCATCATGCATGCCTTTAGACTTAGGCCATTTAGATGCCATCTAAATGTGTTTTGGGCCTTGTCTCGATCTACATTGGGACTATTTTGAGTCCTCTCGACCCTTTGGGACTTGCCTTGCATAATCATGGTTTAAGCCCCTTTGACAGCTTTGAGCCTTGAACCTTGCTTGCATGCTTTGATTGTTTTGATTAGTTGGTTTGGCACCATCCTTAACATGATTTTCAGAGTTTTATCATGCTTGACTTTTGTCCATGTTTGTCCCCTTTTAAGTGTGCTTAAAAGTCCCCTTTCTATGCTTAAGTATTGGACCATGTTTGCATACATGTTTGCATGCACATTTGCTTTCATGTGCTTAGCATATTAGCCACTGTTTGGGGCTTAAAAATTACTCCTTCATGCTCAAGTTTTGGACCATGTGTGCATGAATGCTTGTGTGTACATTTGCCTTGCATGTTGTCACATACTTGGCCCATAGTCATGTTGTCACATACTTGGTCTATTGGCACGTTGTCGCATGTTCAAGTGGTGTTGCATTTGGTATGGATCTTGTGTTAAGTTGCTTCACATGTTCCTATGCTAAGTCCCCTTCACATGTTGTTGCATGCTGGTCATTAGCATTATTGTTACATGTCTAGCATGCTTGGTTGCTTAGGTTGTGTGCCTAGTGCTCATTACTTGCTTGCACGCTCATATTGTATACTTATCTTGCATGCTTAGGTTGCATTTGGCATGCATGCCTTGCCTCTTGAATCACCATGATAGAGGTTGGGCCCCTTAGGTGTTTGTGTGAATTTCATTTGACATCAAAATGCACAACTTGACACCTTGGACCATCATGCATTGAAATGCGCGATTGGTGGTCCGAGAGTCGAAGACCAAACTCCCTTAAGTTCATAACATGATAGGGAGGGTGGTGTTGCAAACATTTGCTTGAAAATGCATTGCCATGCTTTGTCTGCCCTCTGCTGCTGTCAAATAGGGTTCTGCAGGAAGATATGGTCGACCGACCACATTGAGTGCCGGCCGACTAAATATCTTTGGCCGAGAGCCATACCAATGGTCGATGACCAGTTTCCCCTGGCCGGTGGTGTTTCCTCTTGGTCGGTGACCTTCCATAGTGATCAAGAAATGATTCTGGAGCATCATTGAGACTTGCACAATTTTCAGAGGAGCAGAGCAGGGTAAACAGAGGCAGCTTGTGCATGGTGGCGAATTTCTGAGCGAAGCCGAGCACGCATGCATTGGACCCTCTTTCCGAGGCTGTTTTACCGCTTTATTAGCTTAGTTAATTTGCTTAACTAGTTAAGTGGTCTGCAACTATTTAATTAGCTTGTTAGTTAGTTAAATTTGTATTATTCTTTTGGTCCCTCCGAGAGAGGGCGAATTGTGTAACAAGCGTACGTGTGTGTGATGCATGTCTTCCAACCCCCACTTCTTTCTCCCTTTTACTTACCTGCTTTTGATGCTTAGTATTAGGGCATATTTCAATTAGCATCCTTATGCTATGCATGTGTGCATTCATTCATTTGTATTGCATGCACCCGGCTCGGCACATCATACTAATTGCATAGTATTTCAAATCTAACTTGAATACATGTTATCCGTTGCACTTCACACGCCATCCATAGACTAGCCTAGCCTAGCCTAGCCTATTCTAGCTGCATTTTGCCTGTGATGCATTAGTCATCTTAACATGGACTTGGATCATACATTTGATTACTAACATGTTCTTTGTTTTGGCTTGGAGTACACTGTGAGTGTTTTATGCTTTAGCATCTCGCATGTATGTGAACGTTAACATGAAAGCATGCTTGCCATGAGGCTAACTGTTTAGTTGATTTATTGCCTGAATGCCTGTGGGTGAAGGTTGGATTGTTTGAATTGGAATAATTCATTGAAATCCGTATTTTAGCCTACTTGTGAGTACCAAACCTCAAATCATTTCTAAATAACGAATATGCGATGCTTTGTTCCAAATTAGGCGATCTAGTCTATACTTTTGTGTTGTGTGCATCACATAGTAAGATTAGCTAATTAATCGGATTAAGAATGCATAATGTTTTCAAAACTAGCTATCATGGTTAGTAGAGGCCGATCTTTGATCGGGCGAGCAGGGGTGCTCATAGTTGACCTTCCCCAATCGTACCCAAGTTCCCGAGCCGAGGCAACTTTGGCGATGACGGACACGTGGCCTTAGGCAAACGAGTCAGGGTTTCCAAAATCCCCCCAAAATAAAATATTTAGGTGGCGACTCTATATCTGGCAAAGCAGTCCATGTTTGGCACTTCTTTCTCAAAAATCTGTTTTCCAAAACGATTTGCCGGATTTGGACTCTTTGGTGATTTATCAGTCTTGCATTGTACATTGCAAGATCAGATTAAGAACCGACACAAAATGAGTCCGAACTATGGAAGAGCACAGGGCTCGAGGGCGTGTCCACAACGACACATATATTATTTATACCTTATAACATATATTATTTATACCTTATAAATATACAGTACGCAACTGTTCTGTTTTGGAAATTTTATACCAGTTCCATTTTAGAATTTTGTTTTTTAAAAAAATCTTAAAAATCAAAAGTACACTATTTAAGATCTTATCATTTATTTTACTCTAATTTATTTTTATAATCTCAAACAAACTCTTAACTATCAATTTCTCAAAACCCTAAAAAGTTTGTTCTCATCGGCTAACCATCTATCTACCTTCGTCGGAGACTCTCTATCGCTTGCACCATACTATTCAGGTTTGTACGAATACAACATATTTGCTCTTTGAATATTGGTAGGCCTCAACAAAAAACATATAATTTTCTTCAATATTGTAATTGTGATTGATTGGTTTTTTTTCCCTGTAGAATGTTATGAGTTATTTTTTTTTCTTTGTCTTTAGAACTATTGCTTTCGTTATTAATACTAGATGCTAGATGTGTTTACCTTTATTGGTGCCCCTTTGTGCGTTGCTTTGTTTAGTCTCTACAGTTTATTTATTATTATTATTTTTTGACATCAATAAAGTGAACAATAAAATATATAAATAAATTAATACAAAATATTCTAAAATTAATGAATGACTAGATTTAAGATTTTTTATTGTTTAACTTTTATTTCATATTTTCAAAAATAAGAACAATAATGTTACATCTATCATATTGTTATACCGTATTATATTTATCATTTTATTTGTCAACAACATATTGTTGTAATAATGAATTTTGTGGAATAAAAAAAGGTGAATCTTAATTCTTTCAATTGGTCAATTGGTGATTGCTCTTTGTCAATTTTTTCTGTGCCATCAAATGTTAGGTTGTTTTGAGGTTAGAAACATTTTTTTTTAATCAAAAGGCATTATGTTCTAGAGAATATGTTATGCTACTTCAAAATTAGAGAAGATAATTCTAAAAAATTTAATAGTAAAACTTGGCATCTTATTAGATAAGTAGAATAAAAAATTATAAAAATTATAAACAAAGACTAATATTTTATTTTTTATTTTTTATTTTTTTTACAGTGACATCTATATAAATTTTATGTCATGACAATCTCAAAAAATCTTACAATACTTTTATATTTGTTCTCAATTTTTTAGATTTGTTGGTGTTAGAATGGAGAATGATGGACATGAGGGTTGTAGCAAAAATATGGGGGAGTTGACCAAAGATAAAACACCATGTCTTGGCATGGAATTTCATTCAGAGGAAGTCACAAATCAATTCTATAATGAATATGGAAGGATTATGGGGTTTGGCATTAGAAGAGATTTCCATAGCAAAAGTAGAAAAGAGGGTGCTATGATTAACAGGAAGTTTATTTGTTGTAAGGACGGAGAAAAAGAAAAAGATAAACGGTACATGATTGTAAATCATCCTAAACATGAGACAAGAACAAAGTGCAATGCATTTATGTATGTATCTTTGGATCGAGACTTGTCAAAGTGGATAGTGAAAAAGTTTGATGACAACTACAACCATCCTTTGCATCTTCCTCAGTGCACACATTTGATACCATCTCAAAGAAAGTTAAGTCAGGTTCAGGCTTTGAATGTTGATATAGCTGATGACACTGGTATCTCTCTTAAAGCATCACATGATCTCATTAGTGCCTTAGAAGGGGGAAAAGAAAATTTGGGATTCATGAGAGAAGACCAAAAAAGCTACTTGCGTAGAAAAAGACAACGAAATTTGCAATACGGAGAAGCTGGGAGTTTATTAAGATTTTTTCAGCAACAAGCAGCTGAAAATCCATATTTTTATTATGCAATTCAATTGGATATGGATGAGATGATTACTAATATTTTTTGGGCTGACCATGAGATGATTACAGATTATGAACTTTTTGGTGATGCCGTATCATTCGACACAACATTTCGCACAAATAAGGAGTATCGGGCACTAGCTTTATTTACTGGTTTTAACCACATTAGAAAAACAGTGATTTTTGGTGCCTCATTATTATATGATGAAACTACAGCTTCATTTGAGTGGTCATTTGAAACCTTCTTGCATGCAATGTCAGGGAAAAAGCCTACCAGTTTTTTCACAGACCAAGATCAAGCAATTACTAAGGTAATATCTGAAGTCATGCCTAAGGTTTTCCATGGATTATGCACTTTTCACCTAATGCAAAATGCTTTGAAGCATTTAGGGTACTTGTATAAGAGTGGTTCAAAATTTGGTAGTGATTTCAAAGCTTGTGTTTTTGGATGCGAGGATGAACATGAGTTAATTAAAGCTTGGGATTCTTTGATTGATAAATATAACTTGTATGAGAATGCGTGGATGAAGAAGACTTGGGAAAAAAGAGAGCAATGGGCGTACGTTTACATGAAATACTTGTTCACTGCAGGAATGCGAAGCACCCAACTTAGTGAAAGCCTGAACGCAACATTAAAGAGGTATTTGCAAGCTGATCATAATATTGTTCAATTTTTTACCCACTTCAATCGGATTGTTGTAGATAAGCGATACGAAGAAGTAAAAGCTATATATAATTCTAGACAACAATTGTCGAGAATGAAATTGAAAAGGTCTCCAATTTTTAACCAAGTTGCGAATTTGTACACCCCTCCTATCTTTGACTTATTTCATAATGAGTTGGATATGTCTCTTTCTTGTCAAGTGAAGCAATGCCATGAGTTAGAAGGAGAAGTTCGGTGCATGATTAGCTTGTATGGTGATGATAGAGAGTATATTGTGGAGGGTAATATGGAAGTCAATGAGTTAGGAGGAGAAAAAATTTGTCAAAAAATTTGTTGCACTTGTCAAAAGTTTGAAAACATTGAAATTTTATGTGATCATGCAATTAAAGCACTTGACAGAATGAATGTTATGGAAATTCCTGAGAGGTACATATTAGGTCGATGGAGATTAGATGCCAAGAGTGGTGAAATTAAATGAGGAAAAGTTGAAGTGGATAAGAATGATCCCAGGTTAGAGATATCAGCACGTTACAGGGATCTTTGTCCTAGGATGGTAAAGCTAGCAACTCAAGCATCTGTTTATAAGTCTACTTATCAATTGGTTGATGAAGGGATTAAGGAACTGTGTACAAAAGTGAATAAAATGATGGTATCATTTGATGATTTGGGTGATTGTGGTAGTGGAAGCAACATTGATATGACTTCTAATCCTAACTTTGCACGAGTTAAAGGTTTAAAAAAAAAGGTGGACAGAAGGGTGGGGGGTAGATTAAAAGCTTGGCATGAGAAGACTAATAAGAGGAAAAAAATTATTTCACAACCTACCGACCTTAGTAAGGTAATGTTCACCTAATTTGATTCTAATTTTTGCTTTCTTTTAGACTCATACAATGTATTGATAAATGTTATAATTTGTTTAGAAAATTGGCCAATCAAGCAACATGTTAATTGTTCAAAGTTCCTCTTTATGCCACTCACAGGTTAGATTTTATTTTTTATATTTAAATTTTCTTATAATAGTATATTTACTTCTAACAGTATTTTATGAATTAGGATGTTGGGATACCCTATTGGCCACAATTGATGAATTATGGTCACAATCTTTTCAAGCTTGATGATACTAACATTGCGTGCGCATCAAGTTACCCACAGTCTACCCCTTTATCTACACAACTATTAGTTAATTCACAAACTTCTCAGGTATGCAATTTAAGTTTGTAATGTAGTTTGTTTTTAATAAAATAAATAAATTGATTCCAATATATTCTCTCATTTGATGAAGGAGAGGTCAATCCCATGGGGGATGAGTCATTCTTAGATAATGAAACTTTTTTAAAATTTTGTAGTCATTCACAACCTCCCCCACAAAATTGAAATGTCGTATTTTTATTTTATTTTTTATCGTAATTCTTAGATAATGGTTTTTTTTTTTTTTTTTTTGAGACATATTTTGAATATTTCAAATGGGTTTTATAGAATTTTGTTTGAGTCTTGGAATTTTTTTTAGTGTTGTTTTGGATGGACATATTGTAGTTTTTGGCATAACTTGATAATTATTATTTTTTAATTATTGATTTGATGAATTATATTGTTTATTCTTGAAGTAGTCATTTTGCTTCTTGTTTAGATGAATAAGTGCAAATATATATCGAATTGAGTGGCGTCATCAATTCATAAAAAATATAAATTAAATGTACATTATTTATTCTCTTACTATGAAAGTAAGAACCACAAAATAAAGTGAGATTATGACATTCACCTAATTAGATTTATATACATCTAATTTTTTTTATTTGTTTTTGTTTTTGATGACACTGCAGTTGGGTATACATTTGAATAATATAATAAATAATATGTGTGTCGCATATAATATTGAGGACGCAAAGTGGCGCAGTGGTAAGAGCGCCCCATACGTTCATGGGATCAAACCTTGGTGCCATTGGAATTGTTTGAAATTTTTGAAATAACCTTGGAGCCCAAAACGACGCCATTTTGGGCGTGCAGCAGCAGTAGTATCCCCAAATCCTTCTTTAAGGCACCTCACATTCATGTTGAGGATTTTGTTGGCATGGCTTTACTCATGTTCCTCGCAAGGCTAATTCGGTTGCGCATGGATTGGCTAAGAAGACAAAGCAGCTTTCAGGTTTGAGGTGTGTAAGAGGAGCTAATTTAAGCCCACTAAATTAATTAGGCCCAACAGTCCAAGGTTGGTGGGCCTAAATTTATCGCAAATCCAAGATTGGTGGGCCTAGATTTATCGCCATCAAACGGGCCGAATCGCTCTAAGCCTCGAAAGGGTTCGGATCCACGAACTTAGAGACTTACTCGGGCCCGGACTCGAAAGGGTATTGAGCAAGCCTAGAGATCCGAGGCACTCGGACTCGAAAGGATTCGGACCCACGAATCTAGAGATCCGAAGCACTTGGCTTCGAACGGATTCAGACGCAATCTAGAAGCCGCCCTATCAATGAGTCCCAGAACACTTGCGGACTCGGAGCTTTCCGGGATTTACGTACCAGAACCATGGGCGTAATGGAGTCCGAACAAAGGACCCGATCCCAAGGACGGTGAGTAGAGATAAATTCACTCTTCGGTTAAACTAGCCTATACCTGGGTCGAGGTGGCATGATCTATGGGGTCCCTGAGACTCGGCAATATTTGTGGCAGGGCGTTCTCTTGAACTACCCTTGACCCTTATGCGGCAGGACGTCCTTTGGGACTACTCCTGACCCTTTGGGATGATTGGGGATCATTGGTTAGGTGTGGCTAAGAAGAAGGGTTCGTTGAGAGGTTGATCTCCTCTTTGGGGTTTTCCTCATCCTCGGAGAGGTCACCTCATCGGACAAGGTGGTTAGAGAGAATATTCCCCATGTGCCTTGCACATAGGCTCCATCCTACATCATGAGGTGCCTATAAATAGCACCCACCCATAGCTTTACAAGTGATGGATTTTTGAGCGATAATTCTTGGGAAAGAACTAATTTCCCTTCTCTATTATCAACCTTGAGAGTGAAAGTGGGAGATCCATGGAAGAGCCTTACCATTATTCTCTCTCTAGCTACTTTGCCTTCTTCTTCACCCAATCTCTTATCTCCATCATCTCCTTTCTTTTGTTTTCTTAGTTGAGACTATTAAAAAATTTAAGTCTCTTATCATCTTCTAGAGAATTCGAATTTTTCTTCAAGGATCTTCGAAGATCTTAGAATTTTTCAACGACGTTCTTGAACCCCATCATACAAGGTGTAAATGGAGGAGGTCCCAACTAATCTGGTTTATTTTGTTGTTTCGAAAGCTTTGTAACTCTTTTTTGGTTAATTTAACTATCTTAAGAAAATAAAAATAAAATCCATTTCCATTATCCCTACCTACGTACATCTCACATCTACCTAATTTTACACAAATTAAATTGTCCACAAAAATCAAATTGATTTCAATGATGGATAACAAAGGTAGAGAAAGAAAAAGAAAAAAAAAAAAGATTTGAAATGAGGCATTTGAAGACACAAAGCAGAATAAGAAGCGAGTAAAACGATATTCATTAATAATTGATGAAATTTTGGTGTAAATAACCCTTATTATGAAGTTACTTTTTATTTTTATTTTTTAAACTCAATAAAAGTTTTGAGAATTTTTTGGGGTCAAATTATAAATAAAATAAATTGAGGCAAAGTAAGACCATCCCCATCTTTTTCTTTATATTACCTTCTTAGCCAAAATAAAGAGTTTTTCTGTCAAAATACACCCCCAGTAGTTCTCTTATTTAACTCCCCAAATATAAGTGTTACTACAGTAACTTTTTATTTGTAGAGAGTCACTGTAGTTCCCTCATATTTGATAAATTATTATTTTATTTTATTGAAGGCGAGAATAATGTCCTCTCAAACGTTTCCTAGACATCTCCCCAGATGTCCCGTAAGTGTTTGAAACAAAATAAGAAAAATATTCAAAATTAACTTGATCAGTCGACTGGCCGATCGTCCGCTACTGTTTACTTTTCTCTGCTGTTAGCACGTGCTGTGATGTTGCATGTGTTTTCATTATTTTATTATTAAAAAAATATTTAAATAATTAAAAATATTATTTTAACAGAATAAAGAAATATTAGAGAATTTATTAGAAAGTAGATGAAAAAATTGACCCTTCAAATAGAAAATGAATTTTAAGATTAAAAAATAAATAATTTTTTTAATAATATTTTAAGATAAAATTTAGATAGTCTGGTGCTCTACCTCCTCCCTTTCATTTCTTTTCCGGCTGCAGCTCTCTCTCTCTCCGATAGCATTTCTGGGTGTTCTTCAATTTCTCTTTCTAGGTTTTTTTTTTTTTTTTTTCTATGACTTTCTCTTTGATTTTCTATTCTTTGATTTCTCTCTACTGGGTTCCTTTCCTTGATTCCTACACCATCAAGGCCATGACTACACTCAATCAGGTTACAATCTCAGCGTTGGAGGCGTTTTAACCAATTTGCAGCAAAGAATTATAAGGTATTTATTTACTTGGTTGAATTATCAAATCTTTAAATTTTACAGATTTTGATAGTTGTTAATTCTTTATGTGTAGTCTGTCTCTTTCACCCACACACTTTGTTTTCTTTCTTACTTTCTGGTGTTGTTTCTTGGAATCAAATTTCTAAATCTTGTTTAGATTCTTGCTCGATTCTATTTATCTTTAAAGTTGAATTAGAATTGCAGTTCTAGTCTTTAATTCCCCATTCCTTGTGGTATCAAAACTTCCTGGGTTGTTAGAGGGTAAAGTTGAGTGCTTGGTTGAATTCTCAAATCTTGAAATTTTAAGGAATTTGATAGTTAAGTTCTTGATTCTTTTATCTGTATTCTCTCTCTCAAGCTGGTGGTTGTTGGGATCGAGTTTCTAAATTCCTTTTCCAATTGTTTTTAAATGGAGTTATAAGTGCAGTTCTGGTCTTGAATTTCGTAATTCCTTGTGGGTTTTATCTTTCTTTGGTATTAAAGATTTCTGGGTTGTTGAAGGGTAAACTTGGATGCTTAGTTGAATTCTCAAATCTTTAAATTTAAAGGAATTTCATAGTTAAGTACTTGATTCTCTGTAGCTGATTTTTGGATCGAATTTCTGAATTCTTCTTCTAATTCTATTTAAATGGAACAAACCACAGCCACAGGAGAGAGAACCTGAAAGCTAGAGCGAGACAAAACGAAGAAGAAGAAGAAGGAGGAGAAGAAGAAGAAGAAAGAGGAGGAAGAGATCATCGGAGCTCCGACGCGACAAGATTCAATTCCAAGTTTCTCCGGTATCATCTACGGGTCAGATGGGCTCTTTATCTATCTCTCTCTCTCTCTCTCTGTGTTTTTTTTTTTCTCTAACTCCTTTTCTTCTTCTTTATCTCTGAGTCTATTTTCAATGTTTTGGTTGATCACCATAGAAAAAGCTCAAGTCTGAAGAACACGGACCACTCTGTTTGAATTCCTTACAAATTCCTTTTTTGCCATTGATTGAAGCTTTTTTTTCTTTTTGTGTTTTTAGTGTTATAAATTCAAGATTTCCTTTTTGTTTTTTGGTTTTTTTCTTCTTGTTTTTGGGATTTCGGAAGTTCCATGAAATTATTGTCATTCATTAAACCACACTACCAATGTCATGAGCTTCTGACAAATCATAGAAAATGAGTTTTGGGGTTTTGCATTTCTAACTGTGTTCAAAAGCCATCTCCAGTTCTTTCATAAAATGTTCATCAAATCATAAGAGGGAATTTTTTAAAAAGATTTTGAAGAAAAAAATTATACTTCATATCAAATCGAACCTTTTACTCAAATTTGGAATCCAATTAGATGGGGAAAAAAATTTTGATCAAGGGTTTTTTAAATCCTAGTTTGGATTTTCTGAATATTTCTTCATCTATAGATTCCAAGCCTTTCTATGCATATGCCCTATTTAATTAAAGAAAGCAGACAACTTCCATTGTGCTCACCTGCTGTTTGATCAAATGCCCAACATAGAACAACACTTGATGTTCATGTCACGAAATCCCAATAATGTGTTTTTACTGACATAAATTTTTATGTCAATGGTAAAATCTTGGCCTAATAACCTTGAGTTATGAGTTTTAAGTCTCGGGACAACCACTTTGTGCACTACGCAAAGGTTAGGTGTGTACCCAATCTTTTTCCTCCCAAACACACATTAATCTTTTTTTTAAATTAAATTTTATTATTATTTTTGTCTCTCTACAGATTGTAGCAGCAATGTTGACTGCATCCAACACCATTTCCATACTATAATTGTGACAGATGGAAGTATAGCAAGTAAGAAGACCATCACAGCTATAATTTTGCCTGCCATATTTGTTTGTTTGTAAACATGTTAGTTCAAACGAGTTGAGCCAAGTCTAGTCGAGCTTTGCAAGGCTTGAGCTTGAAAATCAAGCTTGAGCTTGGCTCAAAAATTATTCCAGCTTGAGCTTGGCTCAGCTCGTTTGCACTAATCATGCTTGATAATGAAGAAAAAGTTTGGCTCAATAGTTAAGCTCGGTTGGCTCGTTAAATATTACTCTATATTAAATATGCGTATATAACACATTTTGTATTATTTAAATAATAATAAACAGACCAAGCTTTATAAGCCAAGCTTATTCTAGCTCGAGCTTAAACAAGCCTAAAAATCTAGCTCGAGCTCTTTTTTATGCATAACAAGCCGAGCTTGTGAGCAGCTGGGCTCATTTGTAGCACTAGTCTTGTCTAAGAAGAGAGATGTGCCATATGTCCTCAAATTTTTTTTTTTTTTTCTATCATTGCATTCATTTTGTGCAGGGCTCAGCAAGCCTGAAAAATGGCATTTTCTCTATCCGTGTCATCTCGAAGAGATAGACCAATGATTTCCCTCAACTCGGAGTTCCTTCCACCCGTGCCTCTATTGAAGCCTAATGTCATTAATAGAAATTATGTTAATAACAGGAGCTGCAAAAGTCTCTCGATTTCAGTATCTCATTCATCTCTCAAAATTGTTCGTGATCGATCGCTAGACAGGCAAGTGGTGAAGCATAACAAGATTCGTTTTGTACAAAAATTAAAGACCCTACTTCTTTCAAAACCAAAGCATTACATGCCAATCCACATTCTTTCCAAATGCCGCTCTTATCTATCCCTACCAAAGCCTCGTTCCCTCCTCTCTATGATCCATCGTTACCCTTCAATTTTTGAACTCTTCACAATCCCAACGCCCCCAACTCCTCTTAACGCAACAAAATCATACTCTCAACTCTGTGTTCGTCTTACCCCAGCTGCATCAGCACTTGTGGCTCGAGAATCAAATCTCAAATCAACCATGTCTGTAACCTTGGCCGGAAAACTCCAGAAACTTCTCATGCTCTCCTCCCACCACCGTCTCCTCTTATCAAAGCTTGTTCACCTTGCCCCCGATCTTGGCCTTCCACCTAGTTTTCGATCCAAGCTCTGCAATGGCCACCCAGACAAATTCAAGACAGTTGACACCTCCTATGGCCGGGCACTTGAGCTTGTCTCGTGGGACCCACATCTAGCCAACCCTTTACCTGCTTTTGAAGTTAAATCCGGGTTAATTGTAGATAGACCTTTGAAATTCAAGCATTTGAGACTCCGAAAGGGGCTAAATGTGAAAAGACCTCACCGTGAATTTCTGATCAAGTTTGGAGAATTGCCTGATATGTGCCCATACAAAACCCCCATGGGGCAATTAGCGAAAGAGTCCATTGAGTCAGAGAAGAGGGCATGTGCTGTGGTGAGGGAGGTTTTGGGAATGATGGTTGAGAAGAGGACTTTGGTAGATCACTTGACACATTATAGGAAGGAGTTTGGGCTGCCCAACAAGTTGCGGGGGATGCTGGTGAGGCACCCAGAGTTGTTCTATGTGAGTTTGAAGGGACAGAGGGACTCGGTCTTTTTGGTGGAGGGCTATGACGATAAGGGCTCGCTCATAGAGAAGGATGAGATTTTGGTCATAAAGGATCAGCTAATGGAGTTGGTTAGGGAAGCGAAGCGAATGAGGCGAGAGAGGAGAAATGGTATCATTAACAACTATGTTGATGTTGAAGTTGATAACGAACATTATGGTGTTTATGCCGATGGTGACGATGATTATGATGATGGTTTAGATGATTTATTTGAATCTGACGATTCTGATGATGATGCTGGTGGTGGTAGTGATGATGAGAATAGTGATGATTTGGGCCTAGATGAGAACCATGAGTTTTGGACTGCTGAAGCTGCTAGTGTTGTCAACAGAGAGGGCAGCAGAGATTTGCAACCTTGGTAGTAACATCCAGTTTGCATAACTTTGCCAAAGGATAATTTTCTCTTTTAGTTTAATAAAATATGAGAAAATTGCTCTTGTAAATTGTAATGCATCCTATTTTGCAATGAATTTTGGCCTCGTTTGAGAACAAGTTCGTTTAGTAATTTTTTAGTTTTTTACGAAAAGATGTATAGATATGTAGAGAGAGTGATGTGATAACTTATAGTGACTTTTTAACTTTTTTGTTAAAACTTAAAATTGCAAATGAGGCCTTAGATATGTCAATTACAGCATTGTATTACAGATTTTAGTTTGCATGCTTCATCTTATTTGGACCCTAGCAAAAATCATTTCAACTGATTCAAGCCTTGCTTGGAAGTTGGTTTAAAATTGATTTTTTGGCTGAAAAATAGTCTATAAAAAATTTTGGCAGAAAAAATTTAGGTTGCTTTTTTGGGTGAAGGAAATTTAGGTTGTTTGCCATGCCTTTGTTTGTTTGTTTGTTTTTTTTTTTTTCATAAAAAATTCAATAATGCCTTTTTTTGGGTAACCATGTATTAGCTTTTTAATGAAAAATAACCAATATGGCCTTCATACTATTGCATTAAAATGCAACAATCTTATTTTCAAATGATTTTTTAGGCTTTTTTTGTAGAAAATTAGGGCTGTTCAAAAATCCCAAATAATCTATCTTTTTATCTTTTTATTTTTTTCCATCACATCATTCCTCTACTTTTCTACACATCTTTTCGTAAAAAGACAAAAAGTGCACTTATTTAGGTTATTCCAAACAATTCCAAAATATCAAGTTTTATTTTTATTAATTGGTTTTTTATAATTTTAATGATATTAGGATGGTATATACGTGTAACATTAAGTAATGCCTTAATATTATTAGTTTTTATCATGAGTTAAATGTAATTAGTTTGAGTAATTATTTTATTAATATTAACAATTTATTCTTGTAAATAAAAAATTTTGGAATTGTAAACCAAACCGAAACCGAACCGTTTTTTCGGTTTGGTTCTGGTTTGTTTTTACAAGTGTAACGGTCTAGTCTGGTTCTCAAAATCACAGAACCGTTAGGATCGGTTCGGTTCTTGGATTTTCTCAGAACCAAACCAATCTGGACCGTGTACACCCCCATAGAAAATTGAGATTTTTGGCTTTTTGATGAGATAGTGATTTTTGGTGAGAAAATGCACTTATTTATTTTTCTTAAGTAGGAAAATGAATTGAGCAAAGAATATTTTGGCCTTTTACCTTTTTAAATTTCAAAATCAGAAGGACAATTTTAAGGCTTTAGCAGGTTGCCAAAGGATTGCACCCATATACATTGCAGTATATCTTAGAATTTTTTACTTATTTATTTTCTATTTTCTTTTTTCCTAGGGTCATCAAATTACAATTTACAACGTGAACAATTAAGTTTTATTTTTGATAAATTGTTATAGAAAAAGTTCAAATTTTTATAGTGCTATGTTTTATTTACTTTTACTCATTCCCATTAATACATTATGAATTACACTTTTAGAACTAATTTCAATTTACATAAAATATATATATATATATATATATATTGTAAAAATTAAGCACCTTTTATCAAACAAAAGCATCTGTAACTGAATAAAAAAAATTATGGTACAATTTTCTATTGTCTCATACTATAGGAAACATATTTAGCAAAATAATCCAAAAAACTTAATTTTATTTATAATTTTATCAAAAACCTATGAAAAATAATACAATATGTATATTTTACAAAGTGCACAATCCATATATCACAATTGAGAAGTTTGTGTTTTTATTTATTTATTTATTTTTATTTTATGGGTTATGAACAAAAAAAAAAAAAAAAACACAAAAACAAAAACAAAAACAAAAACAAAAAATAGATAGAAAGGGAATAAAGGAAAGCTGCATAATGCAACATAGTAATACCTAAAAATGACAATTTTAGTTGTCAAATTATGATTTGAGTATGGAATTGGCTTTTAAGTTTTGAATTTTTAAATCATAATTTGAAAAGAGAAAATTTGTTTGGTTATGAGTTTTGAAAATAGCTTTTGGATGATTTGTAATTTTTTTTTTATTGATTGATCTATAGAATGTGAGGGTATGTGAGAGGAGAGAGGAGAGATGAGACAGAAAAAATGATTGATTGATTAAATAATGATAATAATAGCAAATAAGAAAAAAAGAAAAGAGGAGTTTTGAAAGTAATTTTGCATTGTATTTTAAAAATATGTTTGATTAACATGTGTTTATCTAAATCATGATTTAAAAATATAATTAAGTTTTGAAAAGTAAACCAAATGCTACCAATAACTGACCCAATCCAATCCCAAAGACATTATGGCTATGTTTGGTACAGCTTTTGAATCATGATTCTACCTTTTAGTTTGAGTGCGGCGTTTGTTTACAGTTTTCAAAACATATTTTCACACCCACGTTTGAAATTCGTGTACCTAGATGTCCCCTCGGATTCCGACCGGTTGACCAGAACAGTGTTCTTAATTTAATTTAATTTTATTTTTTTGCACTTGTTATTTTTATATGTTAAATACAAAATATTTTCAATTTTTTTTTAATTTTTTTTTTGCATTTTGAATAGAATTTTAGGTTATGTGTTTAGTTATGAGTTATAAGTTTTTGTATAAAAATTATGTCACACCACTCAATTCAAAAACTCTTTTTAAAACTTATTTACCAAATAAATTTTATACACTCAAATTATAATTACAAACTTATAAACTAAAAATACAACTCATATTCTCAAATCATATTTAAAAAATTCTACCAAACACAACCTAAGTTTTTCCGACGCCTGACTTGAACAGGGAATATTGTGGACCATGACCGCTGACCCGAACAAGAGATGGTTTATCACTCTTATTATTAATACTCGAATTTATCTTCCATACTTTAATGAGCTTTCGTGAAGAAAATGCTAGTTAAAAGTACGAGAGCTAATTCTAGCAAGGCAAAAAATAACTCATCCGCCAAAACAATCTTTTGATCTCTATAAAATTATCTTTTAACTAAAGGCATTTTTATTAATTTTGTTTTATTAGAACCTAATCCAATTTTCGGAAACAAGGTTCCAATTTAAAATCAATCAATAAATAAATAAATAAATATTGTTTTGAATAGACAATCAACTATGCAAAAGAAGAAGGAGCAGAAGAAGAAGAAATGTTGGGCCAACATTGGAAATGGGCTTCGTAGAGATCCAAGTTCAATTGGGTCAATTCAGAATCACAGGCCCGTCAAAAACCCTAACCCTAACCCTCACCCTAACCCTACTCACCGCCTATTTGCTTACTACAACAATAAAGTTTACGCTAGAGCTCTCACAAACCCTAGAAGCTTTGAGACTGACTCTGCGACGCAGCCATGGTATCTCTCTCTCTCTCTCTCTAGCTTAGCGTTTTGTTTCTGTTTGGTTGAAGAGAAAATGTAGGAAAAGAAAGAAATTTGAACTCTGGCCCGTCGATTTATTGAGATCTGATCATTTTTTTATTCTTTCTTTCAACTTTTTTGTAGTCTAGAGATGTATACGTTTCTGTGATCGTGCTAGGGTTTGCAATTGTATTTGCTTGGAATTGGCTTGATATTAGGCAATCAAATTGTGATAAAGAAATAAAAAGTAAATAAATTGTCGAAATTGCTTTGAAATGTTTGTAAATATTTTGTCTTAATGCTAAAGTAATGGGTTATTCCATTAAAACTTTCATGTAGAAAGGAAGATCTTATTTCAGCTGCAACTAATATATTGTGGTGTCCATTTTCACATTTAGTGCAAAATATTATTTAACCACTAAAATTATTGTTTTTGATCATTCCATGTTATGTTTTTACTTTTTATAAATCTTGGTTTTATTTTGAGATGGGATGGAAGTTTGTTTCAGCCATTTAAACCCTAAGATTGAGCTCCCATAGAAGTTTATGCTGTTACTGCTGATTGCAGAAGAATGGGGAAAAGATTGATTATTTGTACATGAAAGAGACATTTAATAATACTGTGATTGAATGCACTCATAAAAAAAAAACTATGATTGGTTGTAACTGTTTTCGACCAGGCATGTTATTTTGTAAATGATATAAATTGATTGCCGAATTGTTAATTTGAGAGAAATTTTTCAATCTACTTTTATATTCATTAATGCTGTCATTACCTATACTAGTTTTGGATATTCTGGTAGATCTATAGTTTTTTTCTTGGAGATGGACCTCGACTTGGTGAGTTAAATAAATGTAATTTTTTTTTGAAATATTATTTTTTTGGATCATCTAAGAACTGCTCACAATTAACATTACTAGTTGGTCCCATTTTTTATTTTCATAGCTGACTTATTTATTCCCATGGTCTACATAAATTTTCTAGATGCTGAAATTCAAACCTCAGTTTATTGTAATCATTTTGCTCTCATCTAATCATACATCTTTGAAGTTCTTTATGTTGTATTTAAATGTAATATGATCCGTCTGTTGTAGGTTAACGTTCCAAAGACCAAGAAGACCTACTGCAAGTCAAAGGAGTGCCGGAAGCACACCTTGCATAAGGTTACCCAATATAAGAAGGGAAAGGATAGTTTGGCAGCACAAGGCAAGCGTCGTTATGATCGGAAACAATCTGGCTATGGTGGACAAACAAAACCAGTTTTCCACAAAAAGGTAAGAATCAATTTCCAACCTTCTCCTAATGTACGTTTTTCATTTCTAGAGGTGCTCATCCATGTATGCTAGCCCGCTTCTTTAGCCATAAAGATAGGAATCTTACCATTTCAGTCGAGGAAATTGTAGTGTAAAATATATGGTTGTTGGATTTCCCAGATTGATGATTATAGACTTGATTTATATTTGACTAGGCAAAAACCACTAAAAAGATTGTGCTGAGGCTGCAATGCCAGGGTTGCAAACATGTATCGCAGCACCCAATCAAGGTTAGCTTTGTAACTCTTAGTGACACATCCACATTCAGTGTTGGTTTGTTGTTGTTGTCGTCGTCGTTGTTTTTTTTTTTTTTTTTTATTAATTTTTTTTTTATGAATACTTAAAAAATTTATTGCAACTGTTTCTGCAGAGGTGCAAACATTTTGAGATTGGTGGAGATAAGAAGGGGAAGGGAACTTCTCTATTCTAAGTGGCTAGTGATGGGAAATTGCGTGTATCTTATCGTTTTGCAGCTGTTGCCTTGACCTTTCAATTAATTATTACGGTTTTTCAGTTGGAATGGAAGTATCTGTTTTAGCCCATAGTTTTCTAGATGTTGTTTTGGAATGATGTTATATGTTTCTTCCAAGTAGTAATTGCTTTTATGAGATTGCAGTTGCACCCTTGCTCATTGGGGTTTTTATGGTTTGATATCAAAATTTTTGGATTACAAGCTTTCTTACCTGTTGATTTCAAATATGCCCTTTCTCCTGCTATACTGCAGTCTCATCCAATAACAATAAGAGACTACCATTGGGAGTGAATATGGAAATCTCAATATCATCTTTTCAGAATATGGGCTAGCTTTGCACTTTGTTACCGGTGTTCGAGTCACCACTGTGAGTGTTTGATTCCCTCTTCCTATTTCCCATCCACTTGCTGCGCATTCTCATAGTTACTCGTGATTAGCAAAACAAATTGCACTCTTATCTCTTCTTTCTTCTTCCTCACCCAGGATCACCCACCTTTCAACCACCTTCTGTTGCTATGCCCAACCCCCCAACCAACCACTCCTATCTCTCGGCTGCACGCCCCTAGCCTCCTCGCCCATCTACCCTTGCCAATCACCCAACATAGACACAATTTGCCTCAAATCACAAAGCAACAATGGCACGCCATAATAGTCATCTTTATTGTGACTTCCACGCACATAAAGATCCGATTAGATGGTTGTAGCTGGTCTATCTTTTGACCACCATGAAGTTGGATCTCCTCCTTGACGAGGACAAAGGCACGCTTAAGCCTTTACCAATAGATGTGGTTGTTGTGGTAACTTTGATGGTGGTTATAGTGGAGAGTGGTAAATCAGAATGAGTGAGAGAGATTGTCGGCGGAGAAAGGGAGATAGATGATATATTGAGGGTAATATGGATATTTAAAATTAATGACATCAACAAAATCAATCCTTGAATAAAAAGTCTTTTGTTATATGGTCTAGAATCTTACAGGCGAGCAATTTTTTAAAAAGTTACATGTATTTCATAAGCCTGGGGTGCTGTTTGGAATTTTGTCCTTTTAAAAAGGGTAAAGATATCATTATTGGTTTTCGTCACAGTGTTGCTAATAGCATCTCAATTATTATTTTGGATTCTCCAATTGTTTTATCTTTTTTTATTATAATGATAATCTCAAATGAAATTATTAAAAAGGATAGGATAAATTAAACTTTGCTTCTTTGAAGTTTCAATCATTTCTCATTTTGGTCTTTTAAATTTAATTTTTCTCAATTTGACCCTTTATATTTACAATCATTGTCACTTTGGCCCTTCATGTTTGCAATTCTTTTCACTTTGGCCTTTTAAGTTTGATTTTTTTCACTTTGGTTTTTCATGTTTGCAATTCTTCCTACTTTGACCCTTTATATATGCAATCCTTTCCACTTTACTCTTAAACTAACTTCCATTCAAAAAACTAACAGAATATGTCACATCACCAATCCATCAGCTCCATGTATAATGTAAAAAATTTACTAAAAATGCAAAAAATAAAAAAAAAAACAAAAAATGGGAATTTTCTGTCTTTAGTGATTTTTTTTTCAAATTTATTCATAAATATTATTACATTATAGATGTATCTAGATTAGATGCACTTAAAAAAATAAAAACAAATTTAACTTAAAAAAGAAAAAAAAAGCTTACTAAAGACAGAAAAAAAAAAAACTTTTTATTTCAGAATTGACAATACAGATGCTTGAGTTAGTATATTTTCATTTTTTTCGTTTTTAGGGGCCGTTTGGCAATGAATTTTTTAGTTGGCTTTTTTATTTTTTTAACTTTTTTAGCCTGAAACTTTTTTGTTTGTTTGGTTTTCTTATTTGGCTTTTTTGACTTTTTAGCATTTGAATGACAAAATTGACCTCCACTTTGGAATGATGCTTTTTTGACTTTTTGTTTGTATATAGATCATTTTGGTAATTTTGCATCCCAACTAAACTTTTTTGGCATTTTGTGATTTTGTAACTCTTTTTTGTCCTTATGTGCTTATTTAACCCAAGTGAGAATGCCAAATCGGGGCTTAGTAAACTTTTTTTTCTTTTTTTAGTTAAATTTGTTTTTATTTTTTTAGATGCATCTAATATAGATACATCTATAATGTAATAATGTTTATGAGTAAATTTGAAAAAAAAATTCACTAAAGACAAAAAAAAAAAAAATCAAAATTTCAATTTTCAATTTTTTATTTTTTGCATCTTTAGTGAATTTTTTACATTACACTTAGAGCTGATGTGTTAATGATGTGACAGATTTTGTTGGTTTTTTTTATAAAAGTTAGTTTAGAAGTAAAATAGGAAAGATTGCAAACATGAAAGACCAAAGTGAGAAAAAATCAAACTTAAAAGGCCAAAGTGAGAATAATTGCAAACATAAAGGATTAAAGTGGAAAAAGTGAGAAATGAGTGAAACTTTAAGAGGACAAAAAAAGACATGGATGCAATTGAGACACCTCATCTCACAATTAGACCCACCCACTAAATCATAACATAATAAGATTTTGAAAGTATCCACTTCCATCATCACCCACTTACTTTAAAACCCTCAAAACTTTCATAAAACCTACACAATCACATAAACGATACTTCTTTGCAAATTTTTCCAGTGGCAAATCTTCTCTAATAAGTCTTAGACAAGTTCGCACTTCTCTAGCTAGACTAGTTTGTACAAATTGGTTGGTAACATAGGTCCAAACAAGGCTAATTTGTTGGGTAACACAGGTTCGAACGGGAATAATTTGTTCAATAACGCAAGTCCAAACGGAGCTAATTCGTTCAGTCATATAGGTCTAAAATTTAGCAACTTCTTTACAAAAATTGTTAGTGAGAGAGCTTATCAGTAGTCCGATCATTAGCATCAGTGCTCAAATTTCGGTCACATAGATCGTTGGTGGAAAGAGATTATCGGTGAGAATGCTCATAGGTAGTCCAATCGCCATCGTCGATGCTCGATTTTAGACTTGTCAGTGCTAGAATTTATTATATTTTCTTCAAATTTGAAGCGATTAGTGATATTTTTTTAAATTTCCAAAATAAATACTGTTGTGTTTCCCAAAAATGTTGGTTATTTTAATAAATAAAAAAAAGTTCAATGTTTTTTCTCCAGAAATAGCCTATCAAACAAATTTGGACAAATTATCTCAGTAATTTTTGCATTTTGCTCCTTATATCATTTTAATCTCTATACTTTTAATTAACTCAATTTTGACCATTGTATCAATTTGATTCAATTGATAGCGCTAGTCAAAATTTTGATAAAAAATAATTATTAATTTGGTTTGAGTTAACTCATTGAGTCAAGTATATTTTCAATTTTACCCCGAAATGTATGATACATGTCACATACATAACCATTTTCCATTAAAAAAAAAACTAACGAGTATAATTAATTGGATTAAATTGTAACAAAATTATAAATTTAAGATCAAAATTGAATCAATTAAAATAATAAGAACAAAAATGACACCAGACAAAATATAAGGACTACTAGATTAATTTGCCCAATAAATCTTGTGTTCTTCAAAAAATAAAAACAAAATGAAAACACAAGCAAACACATATGCCACACATGGTAATAACAATGCTTTGTCTTTAATTTGCCCAACAATTTTGTGTTCTTCAAAAAAATTAAAACAGAATGAAAAACACATGCCACACATGGTAATAACAATGCTTTGTCTGTAAATAAATGGTGGAAGTGTTACATTTTTGGGGCACTAGGCGAATTTTCTAAACACCCTCTATGTATAATTTACAAGAAAAAAAATTTGAAGGTAAAATTGCAAATACCCACAATTTTTATAAGCAAAATTGTGATATGAAAATAATATAATAAACCCCATAAGTGTAATTTACCCGTTCTTTATCCATCAATTAATAATATACTCAAATTTAATTTAAGACAAGAAATAAAACACCAAATAAAGTATAAAGATATAATACTACATAAATATTAAATTAAGTGCAGTATCACTTAAATATTACTTTTCTTATTAAATGCTTAGTTACAAAATTATTAATTAATCTTATATAATCTATCAGTCTTTCTTGTAATACATTAATCGAAAGTAAGATTTAAATAACTTCAAAAACCCAAAAAAAAAAAAAAAAAAACACTCTACAGGCACTTGTAACCAATATAGTCAACAAAATTTTATAAAGAATCTATGCTTTTAAGACAACCATTCATTACTTTGATGGGTAATACTCGAGATACCAAATTTTCTATCAAATAAATGATCTAATGTCTCACATAGTGTGGGGTTTGCAATTTTGTGAATCACATATAAGTGAAATATTTGATCATTTATTTGATAGAAAATTTAAGAACTAGAATTAATTGACCGCTCCAATTGGACCCTTCATTTAAATCTAATAAAAATATTTCTATTAGTACACAAATGAGGGTTCCAAAGAAGTGAGGCTCTATTTTTCGAACAAAAACTGGAGTCCTTAGCAACCAAAACTAGAGCATTAACATGGGGGCATTTCCCTAAATAAGCCAAAATACTAAATCAATTTTCAAACCAAGTCTAGTTTTGAAAGAATTCCCAAAATAGGCTAAATCGCGGTTGTGAACCACGATTTCAACATATATGCGCCTGTCTTGCGTAGATAGGAAATCTTAAAATCGTGGTTACAAAACACGCTTTTGATTAAGAAATCGCGATTACAAAACGCGCTTTTAATTAATTTTTTTTTTCTTCTGAAATCGCTGTTATGAACCACGATTTTATCCAAAAAAAATTTTCTTCTGAACTCGCTGTTCTGAACCACGCTTTTATCCAAAAAAAATTTCTTCTAAACTCGCGGTTCTGAATCACGATTTTGGCCAAAATATTTTCAAACACAAATTCATTCTGACACTATGACACTCATATATATTTATTCAAATTTATTCTGACATTATGACACTATGACAAACGTTTTCAACATGTTTTCTGTCTCTCTCACACTATGCCACACATATATATTTTGTAATAAAATTGAGACTAATATTATTTTAATATATAATTTATAATATAAATAAATTTTATTTTATAAAATTGAGACTAATATTAAATATATATAATAATAATTTATAATAGCAAATAATAATCAATTATATAATTTTTGTAAATATAAATCATTTTTATATAATTTTAAAAATAATTTTTTACAAATTAAATTGAAACAACCATACATACGTATGTATATAACCTGTCCAAAAGTTAAAATGATAATTATTTTTTACCCTTAAATAATATTTTTTTTTTAAATTTTTTATTTCATAACCAAATTAATTTTAATTTTTAAAAAAAATTTCTAAAAATCAAATCATACATAACGTAAAAATCTTTTGATAAGCCATTTTTTACGTTAGTAACTTATTTAATTATTTTTTAATTTTACGACATTTTTATCATCTGAGGCAGGTTTGGTAACGATTTCGTTTTCAGTTTTCAATATATATTTACAAAAATTTAAAAAAACTATCATAAAAACTTGTTTGATAATTTTTTAGTTTATAAATGATTGTCTCAATTTGTAAATTTGAGGAAAAAACGTAAATTCAAAAAATTAATTTTTTTGAAAAAAAAATTAGTTTTTTTGATTAAAAAAATTATTGAGACAACCAACGTAATTATTTACAAACCAACGTAAACTCATTTTTTGAATGTAAATTCAAAAAATTAATTGAAGAAAAATTTTGTTAGTAAAATTTACCAATTTTTTGAATTTACGTTTTTTTCTCAAATTTACAAATTGAGACAACCATTTATAAACTAAAAAAATTATCAAACAAGTTTTTATGATACTTTTTTAAAATTTTTGTAAATATAAATTGAAAACTGAAAACGAAATCGTTACCAAACCTGCCTCAGATGGTAAAAATGTCGTAAAATTAATAAATAATTAAATAAGTTACTAATATAAAAAATGACTTATCAAAAAATTTTTAAGTTATGTATAGTTTGATTTTTAGAATTTTTTTTTAAAAATTAAAAATTAATTTTGTTATGAAATAAAAAATAAAAAAAATATTATTTAAGGGTAAAAAATAATTATCATTTTAACTTTTAAACAGGTTATATACATACGTATGTATGGTTGTTTCAATTTAATTTGTAAAAAGTTATTTCTAAAATTATATAAAAATGATTTACATTTACAAAAATTATATAATTGATTATTATTTGTTATTATAAATTATTATTATATATATTTAATATTAGTCTCAATTTTATAAAATAAAATTTATTTATATTATAAATTATATATTAAAATAATATTAGTCTCAATTTTATTACAAAATATATATGTGTGGCATAGTGTGAGAGGTACAGAAAATGTGTTGAAAACGTTTGTCAGTGTGATAGTGCCAAAATAAATTTGAATAAATATGTGTCATAGTATCAGAATAAATTTGTGTTTGAAAATATTTTGACCAAAACCGTGATTCAGAACCGCGAGTTTAGAAGAAATTTTTTTTGGATAAAAGCGTAGTTCAGAACAGCGAGTTTAGAAGAAATTTTTTTTTGAATAAAATCGTGATTCATAACAGCGATTTTAGAAGAAAAAAAAAATTAATTAAAAGCGCGTTTTACAACCGCGATTTCTTAATCAAAAACGTGTTTTGTAACTACAATTTTAAGATTTCCTATCTACGCGAGACAAGCGCATATATACTGAAATCGTAGTTCACAACCGCAATTTAACCTATTTTAAAAATTCTTTCAAAACTAGGCTCATTTAGGGAAATGCCCCCACTAACATGAGCGCGGATGAGGTGTCAAAAAAGATTTATTGTTTACTTCCAAACATGGAAGGCAAGGTTTAACTTCAATTAGTTTTTCAATATATATATATATATATATGTCTGTCTTCAATTAATCTTATCTCCACTTCATTTCAATTAATCTTGTGAATAAAAGACAATTTAGCCTCACATGATTTGTCACCGGCATTTAATATGCACAAAATAAAAATTCTTAAAAACTATAATAATGGTACACGAGATAAAACTATGGAAATAAGTAAAGCCATATAAAAGATAGTAATTAGGCCATACATATTATTTCTTTCCTATAGTAATTAGGCCAATCGGAAAGCCAAGGGTGTAGCACAATTGACAACTCCACACTCACCCTGCACGCTTAGTAGCTCCCCTCACCCATATCTTTAAACTTGCATATAAATTGTGTTTTCGATTCTCAAAAATCACTAGTCTTCTCATATGGTAACGGCTCACCACCCAACCTATCATATCCATTATTGTCTAGACCTCTCATCTCTATATGCATGCCCACCTTCAAAACTAACGTCTCACATGTCCTTAATAATGAAAATAAATTAGACAAGATTCACAAAAACCCACCTTTGCCCTTTCCCTCTCTATCTTCATCTATTACCATGATATAACTTACCTTCATAATACCATCAATATAATATCATTAGCATCCAATCTAATCAAAAAAAATCTTCATCTATTCCCATGATACATTGTGCAAAAACAAAATACCTACAGTAAAATACCATAAGGGCAGGATTGATTCTACCTACGATTTATATACCATTTGTGGTATTTTATTTTTAAAGTAAGCCCACAACCATACTATGGAACTACTGTTTCTAGTTCCATAACATAATTTTTGTTTTTCGTTGACCATGAAACATAAAAATAAAAAACATAGCAACAAAGAAGAACCCATGGAGATAACAAATAGAGAACAAAGGAAAAGATCCTCACACCACCACGCCCATTCATCCCTGCAATGCAGATATCATCACATCCAGCTCCAGCCCAGGGTCCGAGTCTGGGTCCAGCACCACCTAATGGGGCAACATAGCAACAAGAATACAAAAATGGATATCCCAAATAGAGGAGGAAAAAGACATCCAGTTCAACTAATAATATAACAAAAATTTCATCTATCCAGTCTCAGATAGAGAGGTACTAAGATGTTTGGAAAAATATAGATATCCCTACCTAATTACCAAATATTTTACCAAGTAGACACACGAGTCCGCCTATGTGGATTGTTGGTAAATAAAATTGGTAATTTAGTTGAGATATGAAGAACTCAAAATGTTCAACATGAAAACAGTCGTGCCCACAGAATACTTCGGACACGTCCCACAAATGATAAAGCCCCACCCGCCAAACCTACTAATTAGCCAATTTCATTATGTCCATTAAATATCTGCTACTTTGTAAATCATTTCATACCAAGCATTTATTGTTAACCAGAATACAAAATATCAACCACATAGAACAAATATCTAACACGACCAATCCATATAAAATCAGGAGTCGTTGCAGAGTTTTTTTTTTTTTTTTTTTTAATTTTAAAAAATCAGCTAAAGAAGCACCCATTTCTACAAATCCGCATCACCTTCTCAAAGGGGGAAAAACTGGGTAGAAAAATTTCAGGTTGGCAAGGAAACCAGTGAAATGGAGTGAAGGTTCTAAAAACTGATATCAGCAAAAGAAAAGGCATGGAACGGTTTTCTGTTAAACAAGTACCCCAAATTTACACTTGCCATCTAACGCAATAGGAACTGAAATTAACTAATCATCGTTCTAAACATTCTATAGGACGATATCCAACTAAATTCTTCAGAAAGCATTACTATAGAGGAACTTCAGTACAAGATACTCTTTGGATTTGATCAAAGCAATCAACCGTTACAAGCAAATGCTTACCTTGTAAGCCAGGGAGTTGCATGGGACATCCATGGAAGCACATCCTGAGGCTACAGGCTGGATCAGATCATCATGTTCTTTGCCCAGATTCCTTTGCTTTAAGAAAGACCAATCCTCACACAGCAAGGGAAGATTCAAGAGAAATTGTTGCGAACAGATACTACTGCCAGGGAGGGGAGGGAAAGGGGGAAGGGGGAAGAAAAGAAACTCTCGACATCCGAAGGAAACAACCATATTTGACCAAATCCTAATTCTGACCTCAGGGCAAAGAAACAGGAGTTGAAAACCTTTATCTCAGGCTTTAGGAAAAGAAAAAATGCATCCAATCATTCCATTAGCAAACTGATTGGGTAATTTTGTATCTTTTTTGGGAAAATTAAACCTTATCCTAGGGTTAGGCCCAAAAACACAATGCATCCTGAAGTACGATTTATGACACTATGATGGCTGTGACCAAAAAAATTAAAAGGACTAAAATAACCCTTTTATTTCCCTCTCCCCTCTTCTATCTTTCTTCCCTCAATCCACCACCAGCACTCGTCAGCACCCAAAACCACCACCAACACCCATCTGCACCAATCCCATCACCACCACCTAACCCCTGTTGTTGCCCCTCCCTCCCTCCACCCACGCCCCTGTCAATACCACCTCCACCTCCACCCCCAACCTCGTCAGACCTCCTCCTCCCCCAACCCACTAATGCTCTCACAGAGCAAAGTAACCAAATCAAACCAAAACCCAAATCTATACAATAAGGCAAAATGAGATACTGAGGAAGGAGGGGAGAGTTGCAGAGAGCAAGGTGAAAGGAAGAAAGAAGGCAAAGGGAGGAGGGGATTTTTTAAGAGGTTTAAATGTCATTTTAAAAATTAATAATGCTCTCACAGAGCAAAGTAACCGAATCAAACCAAAACCCAAATCTATACAATAAGGCAAAATGAGATAGTGAGGAAGGAGGGGAGAGTTGCAGAGAGCAACGTGAAAGGAAGAAAGAAGGTAAAGGGAGGAGGGGATTTTTTAAGAGGTTTAAATGTCATTTTAAAAATTAATAATTCAATTTAAAATGAAAAAACAAATCATTTTTTGTTGCTTCATGCCCACAGAGTCAATTTAGAAGGAAAACAGGGTTTTAGTGTTTTTTGGACCAACTGCAGGGAGTAAAGTGCAATATACCCATCTTTATTTTTTTATTTTTCAAAAGTTACAGACTTCTGAAACTTGCACCTACAATAAGCATTCAACCAGATATAAATCACCCAGCAATTCCTCCCCAATACTAAAGAGTTCTTGCTACTAAAAATATGCTTTGTAAAATGGAGTAAATATAAAGGTCTGACAAAATTTGTTTTATGCTCAGAATAATTCTTTAACACCCCTCCCCCCATCCCAAAAAAATTACTTAGATAATATTTTACTAAGTTGTATAGCCAAAAAAAAAAAAAAACAGATAAAAGATAATGAAAAAAAGAAAAGGTAAAGGGAGAAAGTTCTTGGAAATGTCATTTCCTTGCTACAGGTTGTTTGTGCTACAAGAAATCACCTGCAATAACAATGTTCATAAGATAAATTCATAGAATGAATGAATGGATTAGCCATCTTGCCAAGGTTGATTCTGTAATACAGTACATCAAAGGGCAGAGACAATGAATGGATAGGTATCAGCTTCAATTCTAAATGCAAATGGACACAACACTTGCAAAATAGTTTTTTCTTTTCTTATATAGGTAATTCAATAGATTTACATGGTAAGGTAAAAACATAATGCAAAATGTTTGTCTTTCCAAATAGTTGTGTATAAACAAATGGGAGGGGGTAGTAAGACTCCAAAAATAATATTATGCCACGCAATCCACACGAGCAGGGATAAAGTGACATCGAATCACAAAAAATCATATTTAGGCAATAAAAGGGAAAATTTCAAACAACCGTAAAAATGCCATTAAGCAAGCAGCTAAGTGAAGCACAAAGACGCCATTAAGGCATTAGTCAATAAAGAAAAACATTGCTGATAAACCACTTAAAAATCCGGAGAGACATGGTGGTCTCTATAGGAAAAACCTACCTGCTCCCCAACACTTTTTCAGAAACAAAACATTGGAGCCAAAATACTACATTGTTTTGAAAACATTCGAAGGAAGAAAAGTACTTGAATAGAAAGGAAAATACAAGTTTAAGATTCTGGTCTTTAGGCAAATAGTAACATATTGCTACAAATATAAAGACGTCGATTGCATGAGTTCCTGGAACTTCAGAAGAATCACCAGAGTCCAAAACTAAAAGTTTGATGCATCTATGAAGGAATCTGCACAATGAATACGTAAAACATAAAAAAACCTATTTTAAGAAGAAAATATTTCAAGAAGAAAAAACCAATGTAACAAACTGAAGCTGAAATCCCATACCTTCATTAAGTTAAAAAAACAATAATTGTCATTTACCTAGCGATGATATAATCATAAGGATATTTGTAAAAAAAAAAACGGAATAGTAATACGATGAGTAGGAAATTTAGGAAAAGAGCCACAAAAGATTTGAGAGCTAACTTCTAACATGAGCTTGAAAACAAAAAGAATTTGACAGTAGTACAGGAACACTTTCAAAACAAAACTTCATATAAATAGTTAAAACTGACAAGCAATTTACACAGCAATATTTCCATCACATGTGTGGCAAAATCAAAACAGAGGAGCTCAGAATGCAAATATAATTGAAAACAAGCCAGCTTACTCCTAACAGTTATCAAGGCAATACACCTACCTCATCAATGAGAATATGGGATGTCAGATCATTGCTGCCCTACACATTACACCAAAGTAATAGACACAATGAAAAGACAGACCTACCATCCAACTAGACAATCAAAAACAACAAACTACAATGAGGATATGTATAAATCTACCTGGTTTTTCACATGTATTTAAGCAATGAACACGTGTCTTTCTCCAAGTGTCCAAAGCATGTCCAAAAAAATCTTAAAATCATTAAAAGGACATTTTTTGATGTGTGTCTAACACAAGTTAGAAGTGTCCATTGATTGTCAGAAAGTGTTCGACCAGTGTCAATATCCGACAAGTGTATGACAAAGAAGTCTTCTTAAAAATGTCCATGCTTCTTAGTTCATTTCTTTCTCTAACAAACCAAAAATAATAATGATTATAGTAAGTAAACCAAAAGACCAAAGCACACACAAATGAGTTTTGTAATACAACTAAAACACTTTTTTCTTATAATTAAAACTTAAATTTGATTAAAAAAACATTAAAAAGGCATGCGGTCCTCATACATCTACAAGTATACCATTAACTATAATAAACCGAAATAACCTTACACATCATATAGTATCAACATAGCCAACAAAATTCAAAAAAATAGATCCATAGATAGATTAACAATCCCTGAAAACAAACTATCCCGGAAACCCAACTACTCCTCCTTATGTGATATTATTTTGTGGTCATAAGCTTCAAAACCTTCAATAGCATTTTCCTTATTGGAAGTTCTTCTAGTAAGTAAATTAATTTCAGTTAAAATAAGTAGGCAACACATTTCTCTTCATTACTTAGGCTCACCTTTTCCTTCAATTTGACACAACTTAAATGCTATTGCACAATATTTTTCTGTACTACTTAATAAATTCACAAAATACTAAATTTGTGTATCAGTAGCAACAAAAAAAACGCAAGGAAAACATATATATCAAGCAAGTAAATCATGTACCTTTCACTTACCTAGTGACCATGACCCATGTAAGGGGCACCACCCGGCTGCGGCCTACTAGCACCTTGCCCCATTTGTGGGTTCTGATACCCACCCTGCATCCCAGGTTGATTTCCATAGCTGCCACCAGGCTGATTCCCATACCCCGGATTGTTCATCATTGGTGGCACTCCCTGGTTCACTGGTGCACCCAGTCCCCCAAGCAAGTTAGTGATCCCCAATCCAGCTCCCTGAGTAGCAAGCAGAGCAGTTAACGCCTGACCAAGAGCCGGGGTCAACGCAGGCGCTGCAACAGCAGGGTTATAACCCACTGAAGGTCCCGACGGAGCCATCAAGTGTCCCGGTCCAGAACCCCCACCAGACGAATATTTGGTCTTTTCCTTCCTGGAAGAGTGAGGATGGTACTGCTGATGATGATGCTGATGGTGATGCTGCTGATGTTGTTGATAATAGGGCTTAGTTGGTTTTGGACCATCAACTGCCTTCTGACAATGCAATGTATGCCCTTCATAGTTCTTGTGCGGCTCTTCCAAGGCCTTCCTTGCACTCTCAATCGACTTGTACACAAAAAGACAGAACCCTTTAGGTTTCCCAGTTTGCTTATCTAATCCCAGAGGCCCATCCTCAATCTCCCCAAACTTGGAAAAGTACTCGAGCAGCTTTTGGGGATCGATCTCTGACGACACATTGCTCACGAAAATCTTCCTCTGAGTGTACTCAGACACCGGCGGTGCGGTAGGAGGAGGTGCCGGGACAGGCCCAGCAGACGCCAGCTGGCACGAAGTCATCCGATTCCCAATCTTCTTCTGGGGCTGCTGGAGCGCCTTCCGAGCGCCACTCCGATGCTTGAACAGAATAAACCCATATCCCTTAGACTTTCCAGAGACCTTATCAGACACAGCCTTGCAATCCTCGATCTCGCCGTACTTCCCGAAGACACTAGTTAGGGTTTCGGCGTTAGTATCCCAACCAAGTCCGTGCACGAAGATCTTGCGATGAGCTGGGTCCGCATCGGCAAGCTTGTGAACAATCTCCATCAATTCAGGGTACTTGGAAACCGCCTCTTTCACAAGAACAACAAGCTGTTCCTTCCCGAACGGTTCTAGAATCTTCTCAACAGGCTCATCCTCCAACTCCTCTTCCTCTTCCTCTTCGTCACCGTTCTCGCCGCCGTTGGCGTCAGCAGGAACTTGTTCCTTCAAAGCGACATCGTTTGAGTTCTTCTTCAACGATTCTTCAACTCCTTCTTCGTCGTCTTCTTCTTCGACACCCTCTTGTTCTTCTTCGTTATCGTCCTCGTCCATGTTTTGAAGTTGTTCTTGTCGTTGTTCTTCTTCTTCTTCTTCAATGATCTGTTGTTGTAGTTGTTGTTGGTGGTGGTGTTGTTCGATCTGCTCTTGATCTGCTTCAGCTTCGATCGGAGGTTGGGTTTGGGGTTCGGGGGTTATGTTGGATGATTCGGGCTCGGAAGGTCGGAGCTTTCGCTTCTTGGCCATGGCTATTGTGTTTGGTTCTAGGGATTTTGGGGGCTAGGGTTTCCAGGTACGGAAAGAGAGTGTGTGTGTCTCTCGATCTACTTTATCTACCGAGCAGAAATGGTTCGATGAGCTGCACGTGTTTCCTCTTATAGGATCGAACCGGGCCCGTTTTGAGCTGGATCATCGTAAAGGCCCAAGTATCTAACTCGCTCCGTGTTTACTGTTTTGAAATTTTTTTTTATTTAAGATTATAATTTATTTTCAATAAATTTTATTATTTTTTTTCAAATTACTCTTTAAAGTACACTGAAATTATAAACAAATTAAAACTCTTAAATTACACCAATTAAAAAAAAATTCAAAAATTCTTAAATAGATTTATTAAAAACTCCAAATTACACCACTCTACCGATCCAATTGGAAATTTTTCAAGGAAAAAATATATATATTATTGTGGGTGTTGATTTTCGACCACATAACCAAACGGGGCACTTAGTTGGAGAACACCGACATAATAGATTGCGCCCGAACGACCTGTCACAAAAAAATAAGATTCCGGCGGTGGTTCGTTCATCCGGAAACACTCCGACGATCAAGTCAGTTATCTTTTAAAGATAGCTAAATTGCTTAACTCACTATTCAGAATACAAAAAGCGTACCTTAGACCCCTGAGGGTGCCTTACTTTTATAGCCAACATTGACCTAATCTCAGTAGAAGCCTAGCTTCAATAAACTCTGGCTCAATGCTAATCCAGGACTCCCAATTAGATTGGGATAAACTCCCTGAGAGTCTTATCTTTATCCAAATTGAAGTCCTCTCCCATTCTAGGACTCTTGTCCCTTATCCATTCATCTCGGATTCCGGTATTATCGCACCATATCTCAACACCATGGTTCGCCCACGTGGTACCTCGGCTAACAACTTCGGCCACGTGTACTACCTAAAAATATGTCCCCACAACTGCCCCCTAAGTTCTATTACCTCAGCAAACTAAGGTGATAGAACCTATACATGTACTTCCCCGACCGAGATCGTGACTCGTTAGCACCAAGAAACAAGGACTCAAATGTCCATTCGTCAAGAATCAAGAATCAAAAACCAAGAACCATGAACCATCATGTTCCATTTCATCTAGGTCCAACATCTCGACAGAGATCGCACTACTAGCAGAGATCATGACTTGTTAGTTCAAGAACATCAAGATCCTAGTATCAACTCATCAGAAACCAAGAATAAACAAGTTCTACCCCCCTTCAAGTCTAACATCTCAACCAAAATCAACATCTCAACTGAAATCATCATGTTAACCACGATCACCATATCAACCGAGATCGTCATCTCAACCAAGATCATCATCTCTACCGAGATCAATATCTTAACTGAGGTTATCATGTCAACCAAGATCACCAGTTCAACCGAGATCGTCATCCCAGCCGAGATCGTCATCTCAACCGAGATTGTCATATCAACCGAGATCAATATCTCAACTAAGATCGCACATCTCAATCAAAATCATTATGAGATTGGAGCGTACCAATCACATCCCCATCAAGTCGCATCAGTTCTGCCCATCGCCGTCTGACGTCAGCACGGGCACGTCAGGACTCAAAATCATAACTTTTTGCCATATTTTTCTAATTCCAGCAAAACCATTTCATCTTCCTATTTCGTTTTTATCTTTGTCCCAAGACTCTCTTTCTCTTGGCCTCTGCAAACCATCATCACTGTTCTTGAAGCATTCATTACTATGAAGACTCCTTTTGTGCCCAAGGTTCAAACTCTACCAATTGAACCAGACTAACAGCCAAGCAATTCATTAGCTGCTCCACACATCAACCCACCATCTCAATGGCAGTGAAAACACCGACATAGCGACAATCTTGCAGCTAGAACCAAGAACAGGAAACACCGAGGTCCTAATCTCCCAGCTTTAGACCTTAATAATTTTTCAATCACCTTATCTGTGAGTAACCATCGTCGTAACCAATGACGACATGTCTCGCCGAACTCTTGTCGTAGAAGACCCTCTTGTTGACATCCCTGATGTCATAATTGTGCAATCCACTCCATCTCCTTATAGTCAATCCAACATGCTTATGCCTCCAGCAACTCAATATCTCGAAAGAGAAACACATGAAGCAAGTGGACCAAGTTACTGCTGCCAAAGCCGAGGCCATTGTTAAAGCCGAAAAATTAAGTCAACATGGCCTACAACGAAGGCTACTATCTTGACTGGATGACAACCCTTAAAAAAATGTCTGTCCTCGAGGACTCACCCCTCCATGATATGGGTCAGCTCAATGTCCTTTTCTCTCCCTCTCCCAATCAAATCTGAGGATGAGGCCGATGACGTAGAAGAAGCAAACGACGAAGAGGCCGGAGACAAGGAAATGGCTGACACTAAGGTTGCCGAGAAAGAATCTGAAGCTGCTGCTGGGGCCAAGTCCTAACTCTGAATGAGCAAGTCCTTGACTTGACTCAAGATGAAGATGATGAGGTTCAAAAGACCACTTCTGAGGCCGAGGTCGAGACTGCCAACAAGAGCCTAGATGACACACTGTGTGAGATCGACGCCGACATCCAAGCTAAAAATTTTGTCCAACTGTCTGTCGAGGCTGACACAACGCCAATTGCCAAGGCAGGGCAGACTGTGGAAAATGCATAAACTTTGGTTTTTCCTCATTTTTGTATTTTTCCTTCTTCATTTTAGACTGTTGTAATCTTTTGTTTGAAAAATGTTAGCTTTATATTTGGCCGATGTGCCCCTTTTGTCTTTGTAGATGAATAAGTAATCTCTTATACCAGGCCGAAGTGCCTTTTTGTATCTGAACAAGTTTCTTTTCTGAATGCAAGTCTTATATTTTCTTCCAAGTGTTGAATGTATGCCTTCTTTTCTTCTATGCATGTTTGTTGCTTTCTTTCATGCTTTTCATGCTTCCAAACTTAGAATATTTTTGTATTTTTTCAAAGTGTACCTTAACTGTATAACTCCGGGATACAATACCTCGGATAAACTTTGACTGTTTGCCTCGGCTAACCATTTTCATACCTCGGCTAACACTTTAAAAATAAAAATATTTTTACAAGTGTTATTGCTTTTTTGCCTCCATACGCTATCTTCTATTAAAACTTCACCCTTTCCAAGTTTTGACAACCTGATTGGTCACCTCGGGTAACATGTACCTTGGATACTTTATTCATTATTGCATCGGCTAACTTCAACTTCTAAATTTCTCTGAAAGTTCAACAAGTGTTAAGCCCATTTCTGAAAATTTCAACAAATGTCAAACTCTTAAGTTTGTTCATCACTCCAGCTCCCTGCCCTCTAATGTGAACCTAAGTTCCACTTAAGTTCACATTAAGCATGTATCTATGGTCTTTTGCCGAAGTTAGATTCAAACAAAGGCTTCCCGAGGTGTTTCAACCTTGGTTTCTCTATTAATGAACTTAGTTCCATTCTGAGTTTGACGCTGCTGATATGGCACGTCCGGGTTAATTCAACTTAGTTCAACTCCATTATATACAAGTATAATTCAACTTTTCCATATAATGAGTCTAAGTTATTCGTCATGTTTCATTCAGAAACATCACCAACTTAGTTCAACTCTATTATATATAAGTATAATTCGACTCTACCATATAATAAGTCTAAGTCATTTGTCATGTTTCATTCAGAAATATCACCAACTTAGTTCAACTTTATTATGCAAGTATAATTCAACTCTGTCATATAATAAGTCTAATTTATTCGTCATGTTTCATTCAAAAACATCGCCAACTTAATTCAACTCTATCATATGCAAGTATAATTCAACTCTGTCATATAATAAGTCTAAGTTATTCGTCAGGTTTCATTTAGAAACATCGCCAACTTAGTTCAACTCTATCATATGCAAGTATAATTCGACTCTGCCATATAATAAGTCTAAGTTATTCGTCATGTTTCATTCAGAAACATCGCCAACTTAGTTCAACTCTATTATATGCAAGTATAATTCAACTCTGCCATATAATAAGTTTAAGTTATTCGTCATGTTTTATTCAAAAACATTGTCAACTTAGTTCAACTCTATCATATGCAAGTATAATTCGACTCTACCATATAATAAGTCTAAGTTGCTCGTCACGTTCACCATGGGAACATCGCCATAAGACATTTCGATCTTATCGCACAATCATGGATTCCAATAATATTTTCATGCTTTTTTATATAGGCTTTGACATTCTTTTGCATGTAAGGCCACCAAAATCCCTATGACATAGCTCTGTGGGCAAGGGATCTGCCCCCCGCATAGATCTCGTGTAAAAAGTCTTCAACCTGGGAAGGATGTGCACATCGCAATAGAGGTCCAATAAAAGTCCTTCTGTGCAGATGGCCTTCTACTGACAGGCAGAACCTGGCCGACTTCAGTCTGATCTTGTGTGCTTCTTTTTTGTCTTATGGGATTTGGGATCTGCTCATTTAGGTTGAGCTCTTGTCTTCTCGGACTATTTATCTAGGCGAAGATCTTATCTTTTGGGATCTAGGATCCGAGATCTACTCACTTAGGCTGAGCTCTTGTCTTCTTGGACCTAATCATCCAGGCCGAGATCTTGTCTTCTCGGACCTACTCATCTAGGCCGACATCCTGTCTTCTGGGATCTGGAATCTAGAATCCGGGATCTGCTCACTTAGACCGAGCTCTTGTTTTTTAGGACCTACTCATCTAGGTCGAGATCTTATCTTCTAGGATTTGGGATCTGAGATCTGGAATCCAGGATCTGCTCACTTAGGCTGAGCTTTTGTCTTCTTGGACCTAATTATCTAGGAATAGATCTTGTCTTCTAGGATCTGGAATCCGGGATTTGCTTGCTTAGGTTGAGCTTTTGTCTTCTCGGACCTAATCATCTAGGCCGAGATCTTGTCTTCTAGGATCTGGGATCCGGGATTCGAGATCTGGAATCTGGGATCTGCTCACTTAGGCTGAGCTCTTGTCTTCTCGGACCTACTTATCTAGGCCGAGATCTTGTCTTCTAGGATCTGGGATCCAGGATCCGCTCAATTAGGCTGAGCTCTTGTCTTCTCAGACCTAATCATCTAGGCCGAGATCTTGTCTTCCAGGATCTGGGATCCGAGATTCGGGATCTGGAATCCAGGATCTGCTCACTTAGGCTGAGCTCTTATCTTCTCAGACCTAATCATTTAGGCCGAGATCTTGTTTTTTAGGATATGGGATCCGGGATTCGAGATCTGGAATCCGGGATCTGCTTGCCTAGGCTGAGCTCTTGTCTTCTCGGACCTAATCATCTAGGCTGAGATCTTGTCTTCTGGGATCCGGGATCTGGAATTCGGGATCTGCTCACTTAGGCTGAGCTCGTCTTTTCGAACCTAATCATCTAGGCCGAGATCTTATCTTCTAGGATTTGGAATTCGGAATTCGGGATCTGCTCACTTAGGCTGATCTTTCTATACTTGAAAGCCATCTCTTTGGGAACGCTCATGCCCCTTGTCTTTGCATCCCTTCTGGAAAGGTCTTCATTCCATTAATGTCGACACATTCTTCATCTTCGCTAAACTAGTAATTGTCGACATGTTGATCTTGCACAATGATGGCCGTCTATTCTAATTAAGTTCCCACAAACGGTGCTAGATTGTGGGTGTTGATTTCCAACCAAACAACCAAACGGGGAACTCAGCTGAAGAACACCAGCAGAATAAATTGCACCCAAACGACTTGCCACAAAAAGATAAGATTCCGACGGTGGTTCGTCCACCCCGAGGTACTTCGACGATCAACTCAGTTATTTCTTAAAAATAGCAAAAGTGCTTAACTCGCTATTTAAAACACAAAAAGCGTACCTTAGACCCATGAGCGTGCCTTACTTTTATAGCCAACACTGACCTAATCCCAGTAGAAGCCTAGCTCCAATGGATTCTGGCTCAATGCTAATCCAAGACTCCTAGTTAGATTGGGATAAACTCCCTAACAGTCTTATCTTTGTCCCAATTGAAGTCCTCTCCCATTCTAGGACTCTTGTCCCTTGTCCATTCATCTCAAATTCTGGTATCATCGCACCATATCTCAGCACCATGGTTCGCCCACGTGGCACCTCGGCTAACAACCTCAGCCATGTGGACTACCTAAAAATATGTCCCACAACTATGTATTAGTATATATAAAATTCTATGATTTGTTCATTGATTCTTTGAGAGTAGTTTTAAGGTAAAGCAATTGATTTGGTTATGGGAAATAAATATAACAAAGCAGCAATGGTAACTATCCTCCGTAATTTTCAAGGCGAGCTACTTTATTGTAACACCTCAACTTTTATTATCCGAATCCATTATCAAATACATTATTTAAATCCATTTATAGAGTATGCACGTGAAAGCATAAAGAAACAATAAAGAATTAAACATTTCATACATTCTCTCTCTTATAAATAATGATACCAAATACACATAAATCATTATAATGCCCTTAAAGTTACATTTGAATGTAAATAATAAAAGGATTTACCCTTATACAAAACATGGCATACTACTAAACAACTAAAAGGCCTCGTGGCCAACAGAATAAAAGATTTCAAGTCTTTGACGGTCTTCTAGCCTTGTACATGAAAATATGTCAACACGTGGAATGAACATATAGTATAGTAGAAACCCCAAAGCTCGTAAACAATAGCAACATATAGCTAGCTGTGATCATGCATGCTCCACATCAAAGTGTATATATAATTTGACGTTTTTTATCCAAAATATACATATGTAATAACACCTTTCCCTTTTCAAAAGTTCATTTCCTTATTCATTTACCAACATCCATGTCTTATCATTTTCATTCACCATTTCAAATTCAACATTTCAAAACATCTCTTCACATATACTCAACCATATCGTTGGCTAACCACATCTCGTACACATATGCAACATTGACCTCAATATACATACATTGATATCTGAGAGGGTAATTTTTGGGAAAAATTGGGCCGAGCTGCGAGTTGGGCATCGAGGCCCAAAACGCGTAGGACTAAGTTAGAAGGCCGCAATAGATACTCCGGCCCAGAAGGACAAAGTTACTCCGGCCTTGGGAAGACAAAGTTACTTCAACCCAAGGAAGTGAAATTACTCCGGCTCAAGAAGAGATAGTTACTTCGGCCCAAAGAAGAGTAAAACTACTCTGGTCTGGAGGCAACTCACAGTTAGGTCGGTCTCAGAGTTAGTCCGGTCGCAGTATGTTCTGGGAAGACCGGTTTCGGAATTAGTCCGGTCGTGACACACTCTGGTTAAGTCGGTCAGAACTTGTTACTTGGAAGCTTGATCTAAGCATACCAAGGTTGAACAGGGGCAGCCGAAGTAATGAGTTAAAGGAGAAGACCGAGCTAAGGATAGTTCGGCCTTCTCTGTGGCTCAGCATAGCCAGTGTTATTTCGGTCGTGTGGTAGTTCGGCTATGGAGAAAACCATCCCACTTGGTTTAAGCAGTGGGGGAGGGTGTAAAAGGATAAGCATTATCCTTTGGAGTATGAATCCTAGGAGGACTCTGCATGGAGAAATACAAGTCCTACCAGGATTGTGCCACGGGAAACTTATAAAAGCCTACGAGCATCACCTTGGAGGAGGTAATTGAACACAATCTTTCTGAAAACTTAGAGCCTTGTCTATTTGTCAAGTTTTCTGACTTAGGCATCGGAGAGGTTTCCGGCACACACCCGCCGGCTAGCTCACGTTTGTGTTTTCAGGTGACAAAGCGACGTCGTACGGAGGAGCGTGGACTTGGTCAACAGGATTATACGAGGAGAATTATTTCCTCCCCGTACAATTGGCGCCGTCTGTGGGAAGAACAGACAAGAACAAAAACCTCTTGACTAAGCTTCTCCTTTCTCGCAAATCAATGGCACACATTGAAGACTTGCCACAGTCCGCCGTCGACGGACTAACTCCAGAAGGGGGCGCAAGGCGTGAAGGATTACCTGCTGTCCCTCCCATGGCAGACTTGGAGCCCCAACAACATAATTCCAGGAGGAGTGGCAGGGGAAGGCGGAATGGCAGCCCTCGTCACTCTCCAAGTCCCGACAGACAAAGGAGGAGGATTGATCCTCAAGCCCTGGAAGATCGCGTAAAGGAACAAGATGAACTAATTCGAAGAATGGCGGCGGACATGGAGGCCTTGAAACGCCATATGAAGACCAAAGATGTGGCGACAGGAGAGGGGCGCAAGCACAAGACGCCCCCTCGCCACTCAGAGAGTCGTAGTAGGAATACTACACCCTCCCAAGGAGAGAACAGAAGCCTCAGGACAGGCGACACTCACTCCTTATCTTCAAGGACTCGTCACTCCAGGTCTGAGAGGACGAGGTCCGAAAGATCATACACTGAAGGAAGCACGTATTGGCCTTCACATTCACACCAAACCAGATCCAGACAAACAGAGCTACCCAGGTCATCCGACTTACGAACCGTGCTAGAAGAAAAAGCACGATACAAGGAGGATGCCAGGGCAAGGGATCCACACCGAGTTTCGGCCTTACAACGGTTGGCTCCTCGGACGCATGGAAGCGTCGAGGTTGGAATGCCAATACCGCGACCGGCCTACGAACCAACGGACAAGGCATTGGCAAGACTACAGACTTCGCCGTTTGTCCCAGCGATCGAAAACGCACCCCTACCATCAGGCTTCCTTCAGCCGAAGTTCAATACATATGAAGGGAAGACGGACCCGTATTCACACCTGAGCCACTTTCGCCAAGTCATGGCCGTGTACAGGCGAAACGAGGCCTTAATGTGCATACTCTTCCCGTCAAGTCTGGGCGACCTAGGCTTGACTTGGTTCGAAAAGCTCCCAGAGGGCAGCATAGCCTCCTGGGCCCAATTGGCAGAAGCGTTCGTAACAAGGTTTCGGACAAATACTAAGACACCGGTGGAGATAGACCAGTTACTCTCCATCGACATGGGTGAAAAAGAGACCCTCAGATCTTACAACAGTCGCTACTGGGAGACATTCAACCAGATTGGAGACTGCCCCACCAATCTAGCCATTGCGCAATATAAAAGAGGCCTACCAGTAGGGAACCGACTAAGGGACTCGATCACCATGACGCCACCCCTCACCATGGAGGCCCTGATGGAAAGAGTGCATCAGCACATCAGGGTCGAAGAGGATGGCGCGCGTGCTAAAGCCAAATCAAGTACGACCGCAGCACCAGAAAAGAAAACCCCTGCCAAGGTCAACACGGTCGACCGAAGTAACAAAAACGGGCGTGGCAGACGAGATAACGGAGAAGACCCAGACAAAAGATGGTTGAGAATCCGCACTGCCATAACCACGGTGTTCAAAAAACCAATATATCGAATTTTGAGCGAAATCAAAGACAAGCCTTTTGTCAAGTGGCCAGCCAAGCTAGGGGAAGGTCAGAAGAATTACGATGACAGATCACGGTGCACCTTCCACAAAGAAAAGGGGCACCGAACTGAGAATTGCACGCCACTGAGACAGCACTTGGAAGAATTGGTGGCAGCAGGCCACTTGGACGAATACATTGAAGGAGGAGTGCAGCCGGCCCCCCAAGATCATAATGACCATCCCAATAGAATGCCAAACGATGCACCACCTCAAGGCATCATCAATGTAATTCATGGAGTTTTTGAACCTGAACGCGTATGCGAGCTCAGAGGTTCAATCAAGAAGGCTGAGCACTTTAGGGAAGTATTAAGTGCCCAACCTGCCATCAAGAAGGGGAGGACAGAGGCAACAAACGTCATGTCCTTTTCGGATAAGGACTTGGAACGAATTTACTGCCCCCATAATGATGCCCTGGTCGTCACTCTCCGAGTCAAGGATTTTGACGTCAAGTGGATTCTGATTGACCAGGGTAGTTCATGTGAGATCATGTATTACGACACATTCAAGCAACTAAAACTGCAAGACAAAGACTTGGCACCTGCAGTTTCTCCCCTGATTGGATTCAACTCCATGCCAGAGTGGCCTGTCGGCAAAATAATCCTTCCAGTCAGAGCAGGAAGTGTAACAAAACAAGTGGAGTTCTGGGTATTGAAGGTCCCCTCCACCTACAACATCATCCTGGGCAGAACATGGCTGCATGCCATGCGTTCGGTAGCGTCATCTTACCATCAGGTAATGCGGTTCCCCAATGACGCCGGTATAATTGAAGAAGTCTATGGCGATCAAATCATGTCAAAACAGTGCTTCGCCACAGCGAATGGAAGCCGAGCTGCCAAAGGATACGTTTATTCGGTGGAAGAGCCAGAAAGTAATGAACTATTCGCGGACGTCGGCAAAGAGGCTGATCAGAAAGCGGTGGAAGACTTGGTGGAGGTAAAAATAGATGAGAAGAACCCGGATAAGTTCTTCTTACTTGGCTCATCGTTGTCCAGCACTGAGAGATTAGAGGTCTTGGAATTCTTGACCTCTAATATCGAAGTGTTTGCCTGGACACCTTACGACATGCCAGGCATTGATCCAAACTTCATCAGTCACCAACTCAACGTCCATCCATCCGCCAGACCAGTCATTCAACGCACACGCAGATCGGCACTCCACCACGCCGAAATAGTGGCAGAAGAGGTAGGCAACCTGCTGGAGGCAGGAGCAATAAGGGAAGTGCACTACCCAAGATGGATCTCCAACACAGTTGTAGTGCCAAAAAAGAATGGCAAATGGCGTGTCTGCGTCGACTACAAAACAGTCAACAAGGCGTGCCCCAAAGATAGCTTCCCTCTACCAAGAATAGATCAACTGGTAGACCTAACGGCAGGGCATAACCGACTTAGCTTTCTGGATGCATACAGAGGCTACCACCAGATCGCCATGCACGAACCAGACCAGGAAGTCACATCCTTCACAACACCAAGGGGGTTATATTGCTACAAGGTCATGCCCTTTGGCCTAAAGAACGCAGGGGAGACATTCCAAAGGATGGTCACCAAGATGTTTGAACCATTGTTAGGCAGAACAATGGAGGCTTACATCGACGACATGGTGGTCAAAAGCAAGGATGAGAATGACCATCTTAAAGATCTAGGCGAGATGTTCCAGATCCTGAAGAAACACAAGCTGCGCCTCAACGCATCCAAATGCGCATTCGGAGTTGGATCTGGCAAATTCTTGGGCTTCCTGGTGACCAACCGAGGTATAGAAGCAGACCCCTCTCAGATTAAAGCAATCCAGGAGTTGGAGAGACCAAACTCAGTCAAAGAAGTGCAGCATCTCACTGGTATGGCGGCCGCACTCAACCGGTTCATAAGCAGATCGTCGGACAGACTACGACCATTCTTCCAGGCTTTAAAAGCCAAGTTTGAGTGGGATGAAGAATGCGACCGAGCTCTGGAAAGCTTGAAGGAGTACATGTCTTCCCCACCACTACTTGTTACTCCAGTACCTGGTGAAGAACTCTTTTTGTACCTGGCAGTCTCTCAGCACGCAGTCAGCGCAGTGTTGGTTCGTGCAGAAGGAATACAACACTTGCCCATCTTTTATGTCAGCAAGACATTATTGGGAGCCGAAACAAGGTACTTGCCATTGGAGAAATTAGCATTAGCATTAATGATGGCATCCAGAAAATTAGCGCACTACTTTCACGCCCACACCATAGTCGTCCTCACAGCCTTTCCACTAAAAGCTCTGTTTGAAAGGGCGAACTTTAGTGGGCGAATTTTGAAGTGGGCAGTGGAGTTGGGACAATTCGACATCAAGTTCCAACCCAAGACAGCAATGAAAGCCCAATCCTTGGCAGACTTCGTCGCAGAGTTTACTCCTGGAAGTCATCATATCTGCCCAGTCGACCTAACTGACACAACCGAACTAGGGACGGAAGTTGACGCCGGAATAGCGCAACCCCTAGTAGAAGGTAGTCAATCAAGCACCAAGGCAGACCATACTAAGGACAACAAGGAAGAAACAAACAAAGGCTCACCAATAGTTCAAACAGAGGACGAAAGACAGACAGCCAACATGGACCTTGAAGAAAACACCATCCTTGACCCCATGGCATCATCTGATCCTTCCACTTGCTGGAAACTATTCGTTGGAGAGATGTGGAAGCTCTTTGTGGATGGAGCATCCAACCGACATGGTGCAGGGCTTGGCATAGTCCTCATCTCTCCAGACGGCCTGGTTATAGAGCAAGCAATCAACCTTGGCTTCCCAGCATCCAACAATGAAACGGAGTATGAGGCGCTTCTCGCAGGACTCAAATCAGCACACTTCATGAAAGCAACCGAAATAATGGTATACAGTGACTCTCTGCTGGTGGTAAACCAAATTTCTGGCGAATACGAAGCAAAGGACGACAGAATGGCCAAATACCAAGAGTTAGTCAGAACGGAGATCAAGAAGTTTGATGTGGTAAGGATAGAACAAATTGGCAGGGAAGAAAACAGCCGAGCGGATGAGCTAGCAGGCCTGGCCTCAATGGCAGATACATCAATCCCTCATCCATTACTCATCGACTTCTTACCAAGACCAAGCATAGAAGACCCCGAAGCAGAAGAAGTATGTTGCACAGAATTAGGCCCTTCTTGGATGGATCCTATCATCCTGTTCCTAAAAGACGGCATCCTTCCAGAAGAGAAAAAAGAAGCCAACAGAATAAGGGCAAAGTCGCAGCGATTTTGGCTATCTCCATCTTTGGCATTATACAAGAAGTCGTTCTCTGGGCCTTACCTCAAGTGCGTTCATCCCAGCAAAGTAGAAGCATTCCTGTTTGAAATACACGAAGGGGTATGTGGAAGTCATCAAGGGGGAAGGTCGCTCGCCTACAGGGCTATTTCACAAGGATATTGGTGGCCATATATGCAAGCAGACTCAGAGAAATATGTGAAGAAGTGTGAAAAATGCCAGAAATTCGCACACCAAATACATCAACCGGCAAGAGAACTGCTACCCTTAACTAGCCCATGGCCTTTCGCAATGTAGGGCTTAGACATAGTAGGACCACTTCCAACAGCACCCGGAGGCAGAAAATTCTTTCTCGCAGCAACAGACTACTTCACAAAATGGGTGGAAGCAGAAGCATTGGCATCAATCAAAGAAAAAGATGTGAAGAAGTTTGTTTGGCAAAATATTATCACTCGGTTTGGCATACCAAAAGCACTGATCTCAGACAATGGAACTCAGTTCGACGGCAGAATCTTCAGAAGCTTTTGTGAAGAATACAAGATAGAGTTCTACAATTCCACACCGGCTTATCCTCAAGCAAATGGGCAGGCTGAAGCATCAAATAAAGTCGTCTTGGATGGACTAAAGAAAAGGCTAGAGAAAGCAAAAGGCAAGTGGGCGGATGAACTTCCTCACGTCCTATGGGCTTACCGCACCACACCTCGGCGATCAACTGGAGAAACACCATTTTCCTTAGCCTATGGCATGGAAGCAGTGATCCCACTAGAAGTTGGCCTCCCCACAATGCGAAGCGAAAATTTTGATCCAGACTTAAATGGAGAAGCCATAGCCTTAGAACTCAACCTTGCAGAAGAAAGAAGAGAAAGAGCGTTGGTCCACATCGCCTCATACCAACGAGAGTTAATCAGAAAATACAGCAAAAAGGTTCATCCAAGACAATTCAAAATTGGCGATTGGGTACTGCGCAAAGTAATGGGAAACACCTTGGTCCCAGGAGACGGCAAGTTAGGCCCAAATTGGGAAGGTCCTTATAAGGTGGTTGGGTTAGCCGGCAAAGGGGCATACCACCTAGAAGACAAGGATGGCAAGGCAATCCCTAGGCCATGGAATACGGCCAATCTCAAGATATTTTACTTTTAGCTTTTCTTTTTCAAACATTATGTAATTTTCTCTTCCTTCAATAAAATGAGATTCTTTTTAGCACAGATTACTCTTTGTAAAAGTTAGCTTTCAAAACTTAAGTATATTGCAAGCATTCCATTCTAAGTTAGCCGGAAAAACTAACTTAGAGGTTGGCTGGAATAAACCAACACTTGTTGCTCTTCAGCCGAAGTAAGTGTATGGCTGAAGAGTTGTTGGCTGGAATAAACCAACCCTCGTTACTCTTCAGCCGAAGTAAGTGTATGGCTGAAGAATGGTTGGCTGGAATAAACCAACCCTTATTACTCTTCAGCCGAAGTAAGTGCAAGGCTGAAGAGTGGTTGGCTGGAATAAACCAACTCTTGTTACTCTTCAGCCGAAGTAAGTGCAAGGCTGAAGAGTGGTTGGCTGGAATAAACCAACTCTTGTTACTCTTCAGCCGAAGTAAGTGTATGGCTGAAGAGTGGTTGGCTGGAATAAACCAACCCTCGTTACTCTTCAGCCGAAGTAAGTGTATGGCTGAAGAGTGGTTGGCTGGAATAAACCAACACTTTGTACTCCTTAGCCGAAGTAAGTGCATGACTAAGGAGTGGTTGGCTGGAATAAACAAACTCTTGTTACTCTTCAGCCGAAGTAAGTGTATGGCTGAAGAGTGGTTGGCTGGAATAAACCAACTCTTGTTACTCTTCAGCCGAAGTAAGTGTATGGCTGAAGAGTGGTTGGCTGGAATAAACCAACTCTTGTTACTCTTCAGCCGAAGTAAGTGTAAGGCTGAAGAGTGGTTGGCTGGATTAAACCAACACTTAGTACTCCTCAGCCGAAGTAATTATGTCGGCTAGGAGTGGTTGGCTGGTAAGTATAGTTTAACCAACCAAAAACCGAAATAACACTTGGAGTATTAGAAGACATTACAGCATACACATCAAAACCGGAATAAGAGTTGCGTAAAATTTTCATTCAACAAGAAGTCATTACATGGGCATACTTCGGTTACAAAGAGAAGAAAAAATTAAGAGAAAAGTTCATTTATCTCGGCGTCAAACTCAGCGTCACCATCAACTCGCAGACCGGTTTCCGAAGGGAGCTCATTCACAATCGGGAAAGCCACTTCGGCTGGAATCACGGTTTCCCTGGGAAGATCAACTGTCAAGTCTTCCACAGCGGGCTCCGACCGAACTGGCTGGTCCACATTATCAACCGGAAGGTCCTCAGGAGCAGAGGAGTCATCAGTGTCTGAGTCCTCCAGAAACTCCTGCTGCAAGGCGTCTGCATACGCCGCCAGGGACTTCGGTATAAAGTAGGCTGGAGGGTCGAAGACCTCGGTCTGCTCATCATGACCGAGCTTCTCCACAGCCCCCCTCCAGCCGCACTTGAAGAAGAGCTCCTTGGCGGCGTCGCATTGTTTGACGTAGGCATCTTCCGCTTCCTTGTAACCCCGCTTGTACCCCTCCTTTTCGACCGCCTCCATGTTCTTTTTCAGTTCGCTTATTTCGGCGTCCTTTCTTTTCTCAAGCTTCAACAACTCCCGCAAATACTTGTCCTTCATAACGATGGCAGCTTTCTGCTTCTCCGCTTCCGCCGAATTAACTAGATCGGCAAGACGGCCGTTCTCCGCTTCTAGCTCGGCCATTCTCTTTTCGGCTTGTAGTAGTTCGGCCGCCTTTGCTTCGGCTTCCGCCATCGCCTGCCTTGTGGTTTTGCGGAGTTCTTGGACTTTCCTATAAGTGACATTGTTCTTTTGCAAGGCCTGGCAAAACAAAAATCTCATCTCAGCCGAAGTAAAAGTTGGAAAAATTTAGACAGAAAAAACAGACAGAGCTACTTACCAAGATCATGGACTTGGAAGCAGACCGAATTGATTTCATTTCGGTGTTCAGTTGCTTCAAGTGGTGCTCCATGTCCTTGGGGAGGCACACACTTTTGGCCAGGTTAAAGGCCAGTTGGTGGTCTTTTTCAGCCACGACCGAGTCAGTGGCTTTGATGTTTCGGTCGTTGAAGATCAGCGGCGGAGCCCACTTCGGAGATCGAGCTCGGTCAGTTTGCTCTAGTTGGGGGGCAGGATGAGGACTTTGGGGGACGGATTCGACTTCATCAACAAGTTGCTGTTCGGCTGACGTAGATCGGGCGCGTTTTGAAGGGCGAGATGAAGAAGGCCGTTGTGAAGGAAGGGCCACGACGGCGGGCTGCACCTCAGTAGTTGGTGTTACTTCGGCCCTGGTTGTTGCGGTCAGGAGGGCCCTAACTCTGCTTTTCTTTGCCATTTCTTCTTCAGCTGTTAGTGGGACAAGTCTTATCTCGGGCAAAGTTGGGTCCGGTTCTGGGTCTTCCTCGAGAAGAAAATCCGTTACCTTTGCTTTCCGTCGACCGCTGTACCGGTAGGTCGGTTCGAAATTCAGAAGCTTAGCCCAACTCCTCTCTTGGCACCGTAGTGCGGCTCGCAAAATTGCAAGGTTGGGATAACTATATAGAGAACGGAGGTGGGCAAAATCTGCAAAAAAGGGAAGTGTTAGTTCGGTCAATGGACTGAAGAACCGAAATAAAATGCAGAGAAGAAGACCGAAGTTAAATTACCAGGCTCTCCCATTTTCCAATTTATAGGTCGGCCAGGAATTTGAGCTTGAAAATCCTCAAAGTTCCCAGAGACCCAAAAGAAATCATCATCGTTAAGATCTTTGTCCGGAGTGTGTTTAATTATCTTCTCTCGGCGGCGGCGAATTCTAAGGTAATAGACCCACCCAGCATTCTTTGAGCCGATGGAATATTGATGGAATATTTCGGCTAGGCCAAGATTTAGTCCGGTTTGATGGTTTAATGCGGCTATTCCCATTATAATACGATATGTATTGGTGGACAGTTGGGTAGGGCACAACCTAGTCTGTCTAAGAAATCCGCAGATCAGCGGTTGGACAGGAAACCGTAGTCCGGTTTCTATTATGGATTGAAGGGTAAAAGGGACGAAGCCTTCATTGTCCCAGAGAGTAGCATCTTTCTTGGCCAACACCAGTTGGACGTCATCGGGAATCTGGTAATCTTGCCTAAATTCGGCCATGCCACCAGGGGTTTCGACTAAATATCTATACTTACCCATTTGTCGTATAATTTATGAATAAATTATTTCGGTACAAAAACTAGGCTCAGTAGCTCGGTTGAGCACACGCAGGAATGCCTGGGCAACCTAAGTCTGCAAGGTAGAAAACAAAGGGGTTAAGCACAGATCGTTGGACCGCGCTACAAATTATAAGCAAGATATACAAATCCTACTTCGGCTCAGTGGGCTGGTTCTACCTCGGCCCATCAGAAGGTTTGTTAGCTCGGTTTTGAGCAGTTTAGACCGGTTTAATGTCTAGGGGCAGCTTTCTGAGTTCGGTCTAAAAACTAAGAAAGTTGGTTTAGTCCCAAGGCTTAAGTCGGTTGCAGTATGAGGAAAGTTACTTCGGTCAAGCCCCTAGGGGCGGCTTTCTAAGTTCGGTTTAGGCGCTAAGAAAGCCGGCCTGGCCCCGAAAGGCTTAGCTCGGTTACAGACTGAAGTACCTAGTTCGGTATGTGCAAGCTTGTTCGGTGATCTTATCTCGGCTAGAGTGGTTCAGAAGAAACTACTGATATTCCTACAAGTTCTAGTTCGGTTATTTTCTGAATCTATCTACATACATAACACAAACAGTATCCTAGTCCGGTTGCTAGGTGATTTTGGATCTAAGACTATTTTCCTACAAAATAGTTAATACACACATGAGTTCTACTGGTTTTTTTCGTAAAAATACAGAAGCATAGCAAAAATGGAAGAAATGTTTCGCAAAAGCATGGAAAGCAACATAAGCGAAAACAGAAGAGAATGGATTTACTTACCAGATTGAAGAAGGAACTACAGATGGAACGGTCACAGCAAACGAAGAAACACAAGCTTGAAAATAGTTTAAAAAGCAGAGGCTCAGAGAGAGAAGATGAACAGCAATAGAGTGAGTAAGTCGAAAAATGAAAGGGACTGTCCTGTGTAAAAGCAGAAATGGCGGGAACTGTTTCAAAATCACGAAACACGAAGACGGCGTGACAGCCGTCCTTAGCCAATCAGAGCCTGCCACGTGTCACTGGAATGGGAAGCGTTACAGACGCTATGATTGAAGAGACGTTTTTGACCGGACAAAACAGGGCCCGGAGTAAAATTAGCTCGGCTGAGAAATTCGAGGGTTTTTTAGCTCGGCTAGAATAGCTGAAAACGACGTCAGCTCGGCTGATGGACTGGTAATCCCAATCATGCTATGCAGATGGAATTAAGGGGCAATTGAGAGGGTAATTTTTGGAAAAAATTGGGCCGAGCTGCGAGTTGGGCATCGAGGCCCAAAACGCGTAGGACTAAGTTAGAAGGCCGCAATAGATACTCCGGCCCAGAAGGACAAAGTTACTCCGGCCTTGGGAAGACAAAGTTACTTCAACCCAAGGAAGTGAAATTACTCCGGCTCAAGAAGAGATAGTTACTTCGGCCCAAAGAAGAGTAAAACTACTCCGGTCTGGAGGCAACTCACAGTTAGGTCGGTCTCAGAGTTAGTCCGGTCGCAGTATGTTCTGGGAAGACCGGTTTCGAAATTAGTCCGGTCGTGACACACTCTGGTTAAGTCGGTCAGAACTTGTTACTTGGAAGCTTGATCTAAGCATACCAAGGTTGAACAGGGGCAGCCGAAGTAATGAGTTAAAGGAGAAGACCGAGCTAAGGATAGTTCGGCCTTCTCTGTGGCTCAGCATAGCCAGTGTTATTTCGGTCGTGTGGTAGTTCGGCTATGGAGAAAACCATCCCACTTGGTTTAAGCAGTGGGGGAGGGTGTAAAAGGATAAGCATTATCCTTTGGAGTATGAATCCTAGGAGGACTCTGCATGGAGAAATACAAGTCCTACCAGGATTGTGCCACGGGAAACTTATAAAAGCCTACGAGCATCACCTTGAAGGAGGTAATTGAACACAATCTTTCTGAAAACTTAGAGCCTTGTCTATTTGTCAAGTTTTCTGACTTAGGCATCGGAGAGGTTTCCGGCACACACCCGCCGGCTAGCTCACGTTTGTGTTTTCAGGTGACAAAGCGACGTCGTACGGAGGAGCGTGGACTTGGTCAACAGGATTATACGAGGAGAATTATTTCCTCCCCGTACAATATCAAAGTCTCATACAACACATACACAACCCATAGTCACCTACATTCAACACAAACTACACAACATAGGTTTATACTTAAGTAAACCATCTTTCCCTATCAACACTACATCCTAATGAATTCTCTCAAGTCCATGTATCTACCAGTGGTCATCGCTAAGTACCATCTAAATCTAGTGGCCATCACTGAGCACCATGTAATCCCATGACCATCGTCAAGCATCACCATAACCCGTAGCTATCACTAAGCGCTACTAAACCCCGTGGCCATCGCTGAGTACCACTGTAACCATCGTTGAGTGTCACTAAATCCCATGGTCAATATGAGTACCTCGCATCATAATCACAACCATACATTACCTGGATTTACCCTAACCACTCAACTAAAACCCAATTGATATGAGTACCTCGCCTCATAATCATAACCATACATTACCCAGATTTACCCTAACCACTCAACCAAAACCAAACTGTTTTTAGTTAAGTTAACATCGACGCACTAATGTGACGCCCCAAAAATCGGGAATATCAAGAAATATGTTAACAGATAAATACACGATTTATCTAAGGTTACAAGAGTAGAAAACATCACTAATGAGTCATTTAGTTTATAACCAAGTAAGATTCTAGGAAGGTCAGAGGAGTCAATATAGTCTCCCTTCGAAATCCAACTAACTTGAATAGCAAAGTTACCCTTTTGACAAATCTTAACAAGGTATTATCACAAGAACTACATGTGTCGACGAGAAAATAAGGAATAAGTAATATAAAAGATATGCTTAGATATATATTAATTACAAAATCATGTCTTAAATACAACAAGGGATGTATTACTTGCAATCTCAAAATACGTTTACAAAACTAATTTCTAATTCTCTTAGGGTAGTCGTACGTCCTCAAATGCTTTAGCATTGCCTTTGACCGGTCTAATAGTCTTCAATACCCAGTATGAAACACCATGAGCTTTGAATGCCCAAAAAACATATATAGACCCGGCCTTTTTTTCCTAATTCAATGCACAATTGCAATTACAATAAGCAAGTAATGAAACATGATATTCAAGTCAACAACAAAGGTTAGATGTTAGTAATCTAAAAATATCCCAAAGAGATTTCATCCTCCTATCCGCAAGAATTAAACACTGGACTATTCAGAATTCCCTCGTTTGCTACTTTGTAGAACTTACTACGGATGCCTGCAAAGATTATATATCGCTCAACGTTATCGGTAGACCTCAAAAAGGGCGGTGAAAAGAAATTTTTTTTATCATCCTAAACCCAACCTTATCACTCCGAAAAAAAAGATTTTATCCCCATGAATGTCTCATCTAGACCTAACCTTATCGCATCAAACCATTGCAAAGAGTCCAAATACGTCCGTTCCATTCTAGGGTTAACGCGATAACTGCTTGCACAAGACTTAACCTTCAGTTGTGGAACACGTCCCATCAATTCATACATAACACATTATCATATTTTCATTATTCAAGTGATCGAAAACCCAATACCGCCCTAATTAAGTTTTATGTTGAGTTAGATGTCTTAAATTAAAGTTAGAACAACTTATCAAGACAATAATATCTACATAAACATGAGCATCATCAATCAATATGGTAAGAAATATAACTATAACACATGAAAATATCATAACAAGTCATGAACAAGTGATAATAAGCATTTCCATGAATTCAAGAACATAAGTTCATTAACAAATTAAATTTCCAACTTTGGTACACTTTAAAGGTTGCAATTAAATAGACACTTTTAGATTTTTTCTAAACTTGGCCTTTCTATGGTTTGTAGAGAATTTTATTTGGTTTTCATAAACATCTTTTAGAAGTTTCATAGCTTTTTTAGATTTTTAGTTATTCAAGAAATACTCCAGCACTGTCTAGATTTGTACTGTTACGAAAATCGAGTTTTCTCTCAAACCGCTCACTCTTTTTTGATAATTTTTTCCCTGTGAAATATAACACTTAAAGGAAGGCTTTGACATAAAAAAAGGGGGTACGGAAATTGTTCTGCATTTTTCTAGAATTTTTACAAGTGGGTTGAAAAATTGGTTCTTTGAGCACAAAACTTGGAATAAGAGATAAAGTAAGAAAAGAGGATAACCATGGATAATTTTTCACTTCTATTGTGATAAAAATATGCTAAATAATATATATTATACTCAAAAATTTGGATTGAAGGTGTGCCTTTGGAAATTATGAGAGATTGGTTAGAAAAAGATAGTTTTGCACCGATTAAGAGAAAACCCAAGTAAGGATGGAACAAGGCTCAATTCTTTTCATTTTCAACACGAGAACACCATTATAATACTTCTGAAAATAATATTTAGAACCTCTAAGAACATGTATTTGAAAAAGAAAATAGAAGGAAATGAGATGATTGCATAATTTATTCCTTTTCTTCCCTCTTCTCCGCCATTAAGCCTTCTCTCTGTAGACGTCCCCGAACGTCCCCGGAGGGAATCCCCCGTTCTGTTCATTTGAGGTTTACTACAGTTCAAGACTCAAAGTCACAGTCCTGTATCTAATCTCGCAGAGTGCAATGCAAGACCGATGAATCATCAAAGAGTCTAAATCCGGCAAATCGTTTTTCAAAATAGATTTTTTTGAAAGAAGTGCCAAATATGGACTGCTTTGCCAGATACAGAGTCGCCACCTAAATATTTTATTTTGGAAAATTTAGGAAACCCTGACTCGTTGCCTAAGGCCACATGTCCGTCATCACCAAAGTTGGCTCGACTCGGGAACTTGGGTACGATTGGGGAAGGTCAGCTATGAGCACTCCCTCTCGCCCGATCCGAAGATCAGCCTCTACTAACCATGATATTGAGTTTTGAAAACATTATGCGTTCTTATTCCGGTTATTAGCCTAGATTTACTATGTGATGCTCACAACACAAAAGTATAGACTAGATCGCCTAATTTGGAATAAAGCATTGCGTATCCGCTCATTTGAAAGACAATTTGAAATTTGCTACTCGCAAGTAGGCTAAAACACGGATTTCAACGAGTTGTTCCAACTCAAACAATCCAACCTTCACCCACAGGCATTCAGGCAGTTATATCAACTAAGCACATAGCCACATGGTAAGCATGCTGTCATGTTAACATTCACATTCATGCGAGATGCTAAAGCACAAATACTTACAGTGTACTCCGAGCCAAAACAAAGAGCTTGTTAGTAATCAAATGTATAATCCAAGTCCATGTTAGAATGGCTAATGCATCGCAGGCAAAATGCAACTAGAATAGGCTCGGCTAATCTATGGATGGCATGTGAAATGCAACAGATAACATGTATTCAAATTGAAATTGAAATACTATGCAGTTAGTATGATGCGCCGAGCCCGGTGCATACAATACAGATGAATGATGCAAACATGCAAGCATAAGGTATGCTAATTGAAATATGCCCTAAATCTAACCATTGTAAGCGGCTAAATAAAAGGGAGAAAGAAATGGGGTTGGAAGACATACATCACACGCACGCACACTTATTATAACTGCGCCTTCGCTCGGAGGGTCCGAATGAATAATACAAGCCACCTAATTAACTAACTCATAAGCTAATTAATTATTACAGAACCGAATTGAATAACTAGCTACAACTAATTATTACACAACTTAATCAATTAACAAATTAATTAAACTACAAATGAAAGACAACAAACAAATAGGGAAAGCAGTAAACGGTGCTATTCCAGCCCTGTTTGAAGAAGAGGGAGATGCATGCTCACTTCGGTTCCTTGCTTCGGAAGGCCTTCCGGTTGCTCTTTAGAGGCTCTGTTTGCAGGGTGTCTTCCAGTGCTTGTTGCTGGATCCTACCAAAACACTACAGGGGAAGTCACCAGTGGCCTGCCGGCTAGGGAAGGAGATCTGCTGGCCAAATATGGTCCATTGCCGGCCAAGGATGGCACACTGCCGGCCATCAGTGGCAGGCTGCGGGCCACTGGTGTGCTGTGACACCAAACTGCAACGAAGCACAAAATAGAGGAAAGGGAGGGTCTCCCAAAGACATGTATGCACCATGGCACTCCAAATCACCTCAAAACATCAAGGGAGAGGCCTAGTCGGATCCACGACCATCAATCACGCATGATGGCTAAAGATCCAACTTGTGCAAATCAATATGAAAATGAATGCACAAATAAAGTAAGTAAAGCCTAGAACTCTATCATGAATCATCAAGAGCTTCGGCGACTGAGAATTGAGACACGTTCCATCACTTGAAGTATGAAACGCCCCTCGTTCCTCATGCTCGGATTAACACTTAATCCAAGCAATACAACACATAAGCATGGCAAACATGCAACATGACCTAAATGTGCAAACATGCAACTAAACCAAGCATGCAACAAGCATATAAGCATGATGTGAGGTGATGACCTTGGACAACATGACAAAATGCAACATGAACATGTGAGCATGCAAGGTATGCAAAGCTTAAACAAGTATGCGACAACATACGAAATGAAACAAACATGTGACAAATGTGCAAGTGTAACAACACTAGAGGCACTGAAATGAGATCATAAACGATGCCAAATCATCTAAATAGCTCAAGGATAGCATGCATGAATCACCGAAACACGAAGCTTGCAAGGCCAATTACACTACAGCTATACGAAGCATGAAGGATATGGCAAGGGCAACCCAAAATAGTCCTAGTACATACTGATATGAGACTAAAACATGCATGGAAGTAAGTCAAAGCAAGCTAGCATACAATGCTAAAACATAGGACATGAAAGGCTACAAAAGAGGCAATGCATTACACCTATGAGAACCAATCATGGAATGACTTGGACAATCAAAAACAGAGTTACATCATGGTATATTAGGACCCAAAATGTACTGAAATGATGAGCCAAAGGCTTAGACTAAGCGGCATGCGCAAAAATCCATTCTTGAAGCATAAAGCACAAGCTATACAAAGCAATCAAGGCATGTCAAATGCAAGTGAACAACAATATTTCATGGACTGAAATAGTATGTGGAATGAGGGCAAGACATGCAAACATCACATGTATGGCATGATAGAGGCTTCAAAACCCAAAACTAGCCTAAGCATTTACACTACAGCTATACAAAGCATGAGTGATATGGACATGGCAGCCTAAAACAGTCCTAGAACACTTCAAAATAAGCATAAAATCAAGTTTAAGTAAAGCCAAAATATGCTAGTATGATGAGTCAAAACATCATGCACAAAGGGCTAGTAAACAAGATTTGTTCTACACCTATATGGAGCATGCAAAGGATGATCAAACCAACTATGGATAGGGTTATATCATGCCAAATGATGACCAAATACATGCTGAAATGTAAACCAAACAAGCTAAAATGACATGGCAAAGCATGGAGCATATGAAGCTAGTTTAGGGGATTTACACTACAAGTGCATCATGCAAGCATGGAGTAACAAAACCAACCCAAAAAAGGTTCATGGCATGGTAAAACATCACCAAAAACGCACTGAAATGGACTCAACACAAGCTAAGCACGCATGCTACTTTGATGAGCTATGGATGGAGTTACACTACACATACTATATGCATGCAAAATATGACCAAACCAGCCATGGACAGGGCCAAGGCCGGTCCTAAAAGTCACAAAAATAGGCCTGAACCAAGCCTCAAAAATACATAGAAGGATGGTCCTTTGGAAGGCCAAAAATGCAAGCAAAGAGGAACACAAAGAGAGGGGGCTACCCCCTCTGATTAAGGACCTCAAAACCACACCTTTACCACTGAAAATCCACTGGATTTCAGTGGTAGGAAGGCCAAACCAAGGCTAGCTTGGAGGCTCCAAGATATGGCTTAAAGCAAAGCCAAACAAAGCAAGGAAGGGGGGTTACACACCCCTAATAGCAAAGTGACCTTAACCAAACTTAAAAAGAACTTAAAAACAAGACTTTTTCCAGTTATAAGCAAAGCCTAAATCAATATGCAAAGAGGGCTAAAGCAAGGTGCAAGAAAGTGCAAAAAATGGGAGAAATGCTCACCCTTGAAGACCCTCTTCGAAACCAGCAATTTCATGGGGTGGAAGCTTGCTTTCAGACCTCAAGAAGACCTCCCAAGAAGCTTTTTCCAATGGTGGTGGTGTATATCTAGGTGTTATAGTGTAAAAATGCAAGGAAATCTAACTTCAAAGCATTAAACACAAACAATATAGAGAGAAAGTGAGTTTTTTGCTCTCCAAAACTCAGAACCCCTGGCAAAGAGGGAGGTCTCTTGCTTATATAGAGGAATGAAAAGCCAAAGCTTCTTCAAGAAGCTTTACAAGGGCTTCATCCCTTCATACACGTGTATGGAGGGGAGCAAACAAAAATCCAGCTGGCTCAAAAGATCTGGAGGAAAACCAGCTGAGAGAGGGGTGCTGCCGGCCATCAGCGATGGCAGGCAGTGGCTCATTGATGGCCGACAGGGGTCACTTTTGGCCGGCATTAGCCAATCATGGCCGGCATACTCCCATAGAGGCCGGCAACAAAAATCAGTCCTAGTCCCTATTTTGAATAAAGCCTAAATCCTTCATCTGGATGCCTTTTCAGGTCATTCTTGAGCCTAAACTGTAGCCTCGGAAGTCTTCTTTCCAAATTTGGCAGCCTCACCTCAAAATTCCATGTGTTCTAAGAGATATCCCTCATTTAGTGAAGACTGCTCAGTTTCGGTCCAACCGGATTAATGCCCAACTTCCAACAACCATACCTCTCCCATCCGGACTCGGCTCGAGGAGATTCTTGAATGAAAATTGAAGCCTTGGAAGTAAGCTTTCCAATGGTGGTGGCCTCATAGCTGAAATCCAAGTATTCAAAAGGATAGGCCTGATTTGGCGAGGACTTCTTGTCTCTCTCTTAAAGATTCATGCCCAACTCCTTCCCCAACTGGGTTTCCTCTCTTTTCTCCTCTTTTATTCAACCCCAAACCCCTAAACAAGGCGTTTTTGAAAGATTTTTTTAAATATTTCATCTCTCTTTCATTTATTTCCACTTTTTCCTTGCTCGGTTTGCCGAAAAATGCAACATTTAACAAAATGCGAGCGTCGGAACATCGTAGGAATTTTATTTTCAAAAAGGTTTTGAAAGAGAGGGTTTTAAGGTCTAAAAACCATTCAAAATAGCTTTGGTTCAAGATAGGGTGTGAGGTTAGGATTTGACTCTCCTCTTGTCGAAGAAATTGAACTTTTCCCCTGCACACCTTTCACCACCAAGTAAACCATCAGTAGTGCCCAAGTCTTAAGAGCGGTCAAAAATGGGGTGTCTACAGTTGCCCCTCTTTGACAAAACTTGGAAGTCATAAAATGACGTGAGTGAATGTCAAAGCCCAGAGATGACCCATTTTTGAGAAGGCCGAAGACTTAGACAAACAAGCAAGATAATAAAGAGATGCGCCCGCGGGCAGGGGCAAGATGCAAATGATATGCACAATGCTGAACATAACTTATGATCATGCAAAGAAAGCTGTAACGAAGCATAACAATGCAACAGTTTTAAGCAAGTAGAAACCAAGCTACATCACAATGCAGAAAGGATGTAAGAGAATTATTGCAATTCTCACTACGAATACAGTGTGCATGTGTGATAGATACATGAAGCGAACGTGTGTGATGGATACACAAAGTGAATGTGTGATAGATACACAAAGTGAACGTAGTGTGATGAATACACAAAAAGGTGAACACAAAGTGTGATATATGCACTAAGTGAACAAGGTATGATAGATACACAAAGCGAGCATGTGTGATTGATACACAAAGCGAGCGTGTGTGATTGATACACAAAGCGAGAGTGTGTGATTGATACACAAAGCGAGTGTGTGTGATTGATACACTATATGAACAAAGTGTGATTGATACACAAAGGGTGAAGTGAGCAAAGTGTGATGGATACACAAAAGGCAAACACAAAGTGTGATAGATGCACTTAGTGAACAAGTGTGATGGATACACTAAAGGTGAACACAAAGTGTGATAGATGCACTTAGTGAACAAGTGTGATGGATATACTAAATGTGAACACAAAGTGTGATAGATACACTTAGTGAACAAAGTATGATTGATATACTAAATGTGAACACAAAGTGTGATAGATGCACTAAATGTGAACACGAAGTGTGATAGATGCACTAAGTGAACAAAGTATGATTGATATACTAATGTGAACACAAAGTGTGATAGATGCACTTAGTGAACAAATTATGATTGATATACTAAATGTGAACACGAAGTGTGATAGATGCACTTAGTGAACAAAGTATGATTGATATACTAAATGTGAACATGAAGTGTGATAGATGCACTAAGTGAACAAAGTGTGATTGATACACTAAAGGTGAACACAAAGTGTGATAAATGCACCATGTGAACAAGTGTGATGGATACACAAAAGGTGAACACAAAGTGTGATAGATGCACCATGTGAACAAGTGTGATGGATACACTAAATGTGAACACAAAGTGTGATAGATGCACTTAGTGAACAGAGTATGATTGATATACTAAATGTGAACACAAAGTGTGATAGATGTACTTAGTGAACAAAGTATGATTGATATACTAAATGTGAACACGAAGTGTGATAGATGCACTTAGTGAACAAGTGTGATGGATACACTAAATGTGAACACGAACTGTGATAGATGAACTTAGTGAACAAGTGTGATGGATACACTAAAGGTGAACACAAAGTGTGATAGATGCACTTAGTGAACAAGAATAATTGATATACTAAATGTGAACACGAAGTGTGATAGATGCACTTAGTGAACAAAGTATGATTGATATACTAAATGCGAACACAAAGTGTGATAGATGCACTTAGTGAATAAAGTATGATTGATATACTAAAAGATGAACACAAAGTGTGATTGATGCACTAAGTGAACAAAGTATGATTGATATACTAAAGGTGAACACGAAGTGTGATAGATGCACTTAGTGAACGTGTGATGGATACACTAAATGTGAATACGAAGTGTGATAGATGCACTAAGTGAATAGGTGTGATGGATACACAAAAGATAATGAAGTGAATATGTGCATGATAGATACACAAAATGAGGATGTGTGTGATAGATACAGAAAATGAGAATATGTGTGATACATACAGAAAATGAGAATGTGTGTGATAGATACACAAAGTGAAAATGTGTGTGATAGATACACAAAATGAGAATGTGTGATTGATACACTAAGTGAAGAGAGTATGATTGATACACTAAATAAATGAAGTGTGATTGATACACTAAACGAATGAAGAAAGTGTGATTGATACACTAAGGGTAAATGAGGTGTGATTGATACACTAAATAAATGAAGTGTGATTGATACACTAACTGAATGGAATGTGATAGATACAGAAAATGAGAATGTATGCGATAGATACAGAAAATGAGAATGTGTATGATAGATACACGAAATGAGAATTTGTGCGATACACTAAGTGAGAATGTGTGATCGATACACTAAGTGAAGAGAGTGTGATTGATACACTAAGGGTGAATGAGGTGTGATTGATACACTAAATGAATGATCTTAAACGGAACTTCTTTGAATGAACCGTACATACAATATCGTGCATGAATGAGAAAGAAACTTGATAGGTACAATGCAATACAATGCATGATGTTTAAGGAACACAATAAACAAGCATAGCGGCGCTTTAAAAAGCACCTCATGGGGTGAGTGGCGATGAACTGCTCTACTCTGATGGGGATCTCCCCTCGTGCTCTTCGAACACTTACCTTTCTTACAGTACAAAGGCTCTGAAATACTGACAAGGGTTCTTCACGTAGAACACTTTGGATGCTGTCTTTCTTCCTGATCATATTCACAACTTTCCCTATTCTCCAACGGGGTGACAGACTAGGTTGGTCCAGTATCCAGAATTAAGGTGCATACACGCTATCTCAACCTATGGGGCTTCCATATAGATTTTAAGCCGAGGACACGCCTCTGGGTATTTAAACCAGACTTTAGTCTCGAAAATCCCGAACCTTTGCGTTCTAGGCATCAGCCATTCGAACTCTAGTTTCCACCGTCGCAGTTGGTCTCCTAGGAACTCATTGCAAACATAGCCAAGATGCCTCTGGCAGAGACTGATACTCAAGGAGAGCACTTCTGATCACCATTCTGGGTTGAAGCAGACTTGATCTTGAGCTTGAGGTAGGGGCACACTTATACTTCAGAGCATTGGCAAGACCTGAAAAGGTACATCCGGAATACAATCTCGGAATTTGCAGAAGTTGAAACAAACTCAGATACCCAAAATTTTTCCTCTTTTCTTTTGCTTTGTAGTCTAGAACCCATATAGCTTCAAATAGGTCCTGGTTTTACTGTTCTAACATGACCTAGGTTGAACCCTGCGGTTTTACGAAAGAACGAATCTTGTTTTGCACAAATGTAGAGAATGACACAACACTCTGAGCACAAAACAAATCATTTTGAAATTGATAAATGAGTTCTCGACCAGGTATTGAGCCTACGACTGAACACAGCACACCACGACTCAACAACAAAGAGAAAGACAAGGTAAGATGACCTAAACATAAACACAGACACTTGAAAACGACTCAAGACAAGAATCGAGATAAAACAAAAAGACACGACACTCAGACGTGCACAAGGAGCCTGTTTCTCTGGGTATTGTTTCCCAACCTTTCTCATTTGTGATTCTCACATCACTCGGCTCTCGGGCTCTCTTTTTTTTTTTTGTCTGAAAAAGCCCTTTTCCTCATTTTTTCTCTCAGCACACATCTCTCTATTCTTCAATCTCTCATTTTTTATCCCTCCCCTGGGTGGTTGATGGATAAACAAGAAGTTGCGGGCTCTTGCCCTTAGCATTCTGCTAGATTCTCTTTCTTGTTCACAATAGTGAGTTTCTCCTACAGAGGGGTTGCAATGCGACCAGACGCACAACAGATCTGCAATTGACATCGGTTGACGATGCTCCGCTGGGGAGTTTGGACGTGATCAGATCTGTCTGGATGACGGAATGGAATGCCTTGCTCTATTCCAGTTTGTGCTTCGCACTTGGCTTGATACCTCGCTGCTCGGAGGATATGAGAGAGCTTTCAGCCCTTTTGCGGTCAGTTTCAGTGGTGCCATTTTCTGGCTAATACAGTGCCCTTTCTGGCAAATGCATTGACGACAGGGGAAAGACAGGAAGCCTGACTTAACTGTGTCCCTAGTTCATCATTTTGACCAATTTTTTTTGTTTTGGTTTTCTACTAAAACAATTTTGACCAACATGAGAGTTAGATTAACATGCTTGTTCGATTTTCTGATTTGAAATCATGCAAGTTAGGTTATGAGCACTGAAAATTTTCCTTTTTTGCGTCCAAGAAAATGGTCCAGTTTTGGAAAAAATGGAATAATTTTCGAGAGAATTAGTCAACCTCAATAAAAATTCTCAAAACCGTTTTTGCAAACGGCCACTGCTCAACGAGCACGGAACCTACTCTCGAGATGCACAACCTCAGATCCGAAGGAGAATTGCCCCTTGTCTAAACGGCACTGCATGGCAACGGAAAGTTGCCTCTTGTTTGAATGGCACCGCAGCGCGCTGTATAGCAACAGAAAGTTGCCCCTTGTTTGAATAGCACCGCAGCGCACTGGACGGCAACGGAAAGTTGCCCCTAGTCTGAATAGCGCCGCAGCACGTGGCAACCAGTCCTCAAAATGACAATTACAACCAAATTCTTGGATATAGAGAAGACAAAGATGACCAAAACCATCACATGGACACAGTCGAATTCGAAGTGTTTTACGGCTGGACTTCAGAATGAAGTTGCCTACGTATCCCAAAGATGGGAATCAAGTCTTACGTAGTTCGGGGTTAAGGTACACTCGGGTATTAACCTCTCCTTTTGCGCTCTAACTTTTGCCAAGGCCGCCCTTCCGGGTTTTCAACCTTGCGAGCTTTGTTTTTCTTTTCTTTTCAATTTTTTTGTCTTTTCTTTTTCAAATCTTTTCATCTTTTCTCTTCTCTTTTCTTTTGCATTTTTTTTCTTTTTTTTTGTATTTTTCTCTTGTTCTAACTTTTGCCTGGGTCGTCCTTTCGGGTTTTCGGCCCAGCAAGCCTCTCAAAGGGTAAAAGTGTAACAAGTCCATGCCAAATGGTTTTAGGGTTTTGAAGCCATCCGTATCCAAGAGAGTGGCCGCTGTTCGCTGATGATGTAGATGTCCATCTGGGGGGTGAATTTGCCCCTAGTGTTGTGGATAGGAACTCGGTTGTCCTTCAGCAATACTTTCTCCTTTCCCCCTTCAGGGATTTGGCATTCTTGCCAGTCTTCCCTAGTTTGTAGAAAAGACTCATCTTTGACTCTTCGAGCGCATCTAACATTTTGTGCCCCTAGTTCGAGGGGTGCTTCAAATCTGGCCACACAGGCCTCATATTGTAATTGACCGTTGAACATTCTGAATCTAAGTTCAAGGTTTGAAATCAAGAGGGGTCAAGTCTCGAGGCTGAGAGCGATCCTAAGCTGCACAATCTCAAGAGCAATTCCACACAGGTCTGCGCAGGACCGTGCAAAACATTTTTTGAAATCTTTTAAGAAAGCGACAAATCGCTCGCGCTGAAGACAGTGTAGAACCAATTTGGATCAAGCTAGGATCCTTCCCAGTACTCACACTAACAAGCATGATCTCATTCATTAAGGGCTTGGCATGCCTCTCTTTCTCTCAATTGATCAAAAATTTTTTTTGCAAATTCCGAGGAATTCCTTCCTCTTTGTTTTCATCACAATGTTCAAAAAGTTTTGAAAAACTTAGGTCCATGCAATGAGTTCGAGGCATAGAAAAGTAGGCAAAAAGTACTGTCGTTTCATTCAAACTTTCTGGCACAACTGGCGCAAGGTAGAAGCAAACACAAGGGTGTAGAAATCACTGCTGTTTCATTCAGATCTGTTGGCACAACTGGCTCCCCGGCAGAAACAGACTCAAAGAAAACAAAAGGACAAACACAAAACAAAATAGTGATATCCGAAGTAACACCCCCGGAATCACCCGACTTCTGACAAAACAGGACTGACTCGATACAACAAGACAGACCCTTAATCAAAAAGACAGACTCAAAACAAAGAGACAGACTCAAAACAAAACCACAGAACTAACTCAACACCCAAGTCAGAAGCTACAAAAACTAGCATTTGTAAATGCTCAAAACAGTGCGTGCCACACGCCACATCTGGAGTAAACTGAGTGCCACCCGCAGGCAGTTCATCCCCTGATCACATATTCGCACTATCCCCCAAGTTCACTAATCCAGTAGCGATAGACTTTGCAGGACCTGGTGCGGTAATGACCCCGTTGTTAAATAGATCTTGTACATCATGGCGCAGACGAAAGCAACTGTCGGTGTCATGACTGGTTTGTTGATGATAGGCACAGTATTTAGTCTGGTCATGCTTTGCAAGGATAGGATCGGGTAGGGGCCGTTGTTCCAACGGTTTCAAATGTCCTTTCCGGAGTAAAACCTCTAGAGCCTTTGACAAAGGCATATGAAGTGGGGTGAAAACCCTCTTGACTCGAGGTGGATATTTGGTTTCTTGTGAACTACTTCCGGACGCACCGGTGAATGGGGTAGTTGTTTTTGATGCGGAGGTGGTAACCATGCCTACTTCAGAAGATCTTGCAGCTGCATCACCACTGGTGGTCGCATTCGAATTGCGGGAAAATGCCCTCCTGGGCTGCTTTTTCTCCTGGTCAATGAGGCCCTGCTTTATAGCATCCTCAATCTGTACTCCCATCTCATGTAAATCTGAAAAGATGGGGAAGGGGAGAACAATCATTTTCTGCATGAGCTTGGGCTGGAGATTGCGCATAATCATCCTAATCTGATCTTTGTCAATGGGCCTAGTGGTCATCATTAAGGCCTTGGCCCTCCACCGGGGTTACGAAATCAGAAAAACTCTCCTTAGGCTCCTGCCTAGTCGTCTCGAGATCACGGGTCGTAATCTCAATTTGTGTGTTATACGAGTATTGTGCAACGAAGGCCTCGACCATCTCATCCCAATTCCTCTTGACATCATCTTCCAATTTTGCGTACCAGATGGCCGCTACACCTAACAAGGTCCGGCCAAATAATGAAAGCTTTTGTAGTCTGGTGAGGCCCATCGGCCTTAGCATATCCAAGAACAACCGAAGATGCACCAAGGGATCCCCGGATCCGTCAAAGCGATCAATTTGTGGCATCTTGAAACGGTCCGACAGCGTCACAGCCACGTCGGTGTACCCGTCCTCAATATCTGGGATGGACTTCACTCTCTGAGATTTTTTGAACATCTTCTCCAGCTTGCTGACCTTCAGCGCTGTAGGGTCTATCTCGAACTCAAAAGGTGAATCCGGTGGGTTGATCGGCGCTTTAGATAGCTGGGGTAGGATCAGAGGCGGAGCTGGTCCTACTGGAATGTCCGTATCTTCTTGGGCATTAGCTGTCTCCCCGAGTGTTGGAACTCTAGGTAGGGGAGGAGCCTGATGTGAAGCGGAGGCTCCGGTTTGCTGCTGTAGCAGGGTGATTATCTCTGCCTGCTGGGCCGTGATCTCGGCCTGCTGTTTGGAAAATTCCGCTTGGCGGGCAACGTCCTGCTGCATAGCTTTCATGCTTTCTTGGAGTTGACGCATCATTTCCTCCATTCCTGCCATGTTCTGCTGATCCGACTGAATGACTGGTATATCTACCCCTGCAGTAGAGACTGAAACCTCAGCCTGACTATTCACTGGTGGGGTGGATTAGGGCTACTGATCTGGTAACTGCCGAACTGGTGATCTGTGCCTGACCGGCCCTTCTATCCTGCCTCTAGCAAAGGAACAATGATTGCCCTTGAGCTGAATCTCTGACCTGACAAAGTCTATCAGCACAAGTCCGATGAACCTCAGGGGATATTGGAGCCCTCTAAAGCTATGGTTTCCAGACTACCCCTAGCAAAAGAGAAAACATGTAGCATCTCAGCCCAATTTCACCAAAACGGATATGTGCATAACAGGATGACTGTGCCTTCTACTGAATCCTGCTCCAAAATTCTGCCTGTAAACTGCTACCCTCAGGTAAAACTGATTCCCCAAATACTGATGCCCTCAGGCTTGATATCCAAACTTGCAAACTAATGCATGCATTCCTGTAGAGACGCACTCTAAAAGCACATAACAAGCAAGTAAGAGCCAAAACACCCCTATGTTGGGGTAGAGTTTCCTTGTCCTATTTTGTTAGGAACTAGGGTTTCACTACGCACGCAGCGGTTTCAAACAACCTATATCGGGTAAGCAACTTGTCCTAGCTTGGAATGGTCACTACGGATCCGAATATGCACTAGGTCGAATGGTCAAAAAGGGTGCCCCAGTAAAACCGGGATTTGTGTTCCCGTTGTGGTAGAGCCCGCAACCGGTCAACCTTATGGCACGCTTCTCGAAGCGAGCCTCTGGCAAACCGTTCAGGAATAACATACGGCAAACACGGTGTCCTAGGCGCACCAATGCAAATGCAATGCAAAGAAACACATAAGTGTAGTCAAAACCACATATCATGAGTTCGAGTCAAGTTTTCTAAATCCCCAGCGGAGTCGCCAGAAACTGTAGACGTCCCCGAACGTCCCGGGAGGGAATCCCCCATTCTGTTCATTTGAGGTTCATTACAATTCAGGACTCAAAGTCACGGTCCTGTATCTAATCTCGCAGAGTGCAATGCAAGATCGATGAATCATCAAAGAGTCCAAATTCGGCAAATCGTTTTTGAAAACAATTTTTTTTGAAAGAAGTGCCAAACATGGACTGCTTTGCCAGATACAGAGTCGCCACCTAAATATTTTATTTTGAAAAATTTAGGAAACCCTGACTCGTTGCCCAAGGCCATGTGTCCGTCATCACCAAAGTTGCCTTGGCTCGGGAACTTGGGTACGATTGGGGAAGGTCAGCTATGAGCGCCCCCTCTCGCCCGATCCGAAGATCGGCCTCTACTAACCATGATATCGAGTTTTGAAAACATTATGCGTTCTTATTCCGGTTATTAGCCTAGATTTACTATGTGATGCTCACAACACAAAAGTATAGACTAGATCACCTAATTTGGAATAAAGAATTGCATATCCGCTCATTTGAAAGACAATTTGAAATTTGCTACTCGCAAGTAGGCTAAAACACGGATTTCAACGAGTTGTTCCAACTCAAACAATCCAACCTTTACCCACAGGCATTCAGGCAGTTATATCAACTAAGCACATAGCCACAGGATAAGCATGCTGTCATGTTAACATTTACATTCATGCGAGATGCTAAAGTACAAATACTTACAGTGTACTCCGAGCCAAAACAAAGAACTTGTTAGTAATCAAATGTATGATCCAAGTCCATGTTAGAATGGCTAATGCATCGCAGGCAAAATGCAACTAGAATAGGCTCGGCTAATCTATGGATGGCATGTGAAATGCAACAGATAACATGTATTCAAATTGGAATTGAAATTCTATGCAGTTAGTATGATGCGCCGAGCCCGGTGCATGCAATACAGATGAATGGTGCAAACATGCAAGCATAAGGTATGCTAATTGAAATATGCCCTAAATCTAACCATTGTAAGCGGCTAAATAAAAGGGAGAAAGAAATGGGGTTGGAAGACATGCATCACACGCACGCACACTTATTACCACTGCGCCCTTGCTCGGAGGGTCCGAATGAATAATACAAGCCACCTAATTAACTAACTCACAAGCTAATTAATTATTACAGAACCGAATTGAATAACTAGCTACAACTAATTATTACACAACTTAATCAATTAACAAATTAATTAAACTACAAATGAAAGACAACAAACAAATAGAGAAAGCAGTAAATGGTGCTATTCCAGCCCTGTTTGAAGAAGAGGGAGATGCGTGCTCACTTCGGTTCCTCGCTTCGGAAGGCCTTCCGGTTGCTCTTTAGAGGCTCTGTTTGCAGGGTGTCTTCCAGTGCTTGTTGCTGGATCCTACCAAAACACTACAGGGGAAGTCACCAGTGGCCTGCCGGCTAGGGAAGGAGATCTGCCGGCCAAATATGGTCCATTACCGGCCAAGGGTGGCACACGGCCGGCCATCAGTGGCAGGCTGCGGGCCACTGGTGTGCTGTGACACCAAACTGCAACGAAGCACAAAATAGAGGAAAATGAGGGTCTCCCAAAGACATGTATGCACCATGGCACTCCAAATCACCTCAAAACATCAAGGGAGAGGCCTAGTCGGATCCACGACCATCAATCACGCATCCCGATGCATGATGGCCAAAGATCCAATTTGTGCAAATCAATATGAAAATGAATGCACAAATAAAGCAAGTAAAGCGTAGAACTCTATCATGAATCATCAAGAGCTTTGGTGACCGAGAATTGAGACACGTTCCATCACTTGAAGTATGAAATGCCCCTCGTTCCTCGTGCTCGGATTAACACTTAATCCAAGCAATGCAACACATAAGCATGGCAAACATGCAACATGACCTAAATGTGCAAACATGCAACTAAACCAAGCATGCAACAAGCATATAAGCATGATGTGAGGTGATAACCTTGGACAATATGACAAAATGCAACATGAACATGTGAGCATGCAAGGTATGCAAAGCTTAAACAAGTATGCGACAACATACGAAATGAAACAAGCATGTAACAACATGGTAAGATGGGCTTACACCAAAGATGGATGGCTCTCAACTAGGTCCAAATCAGTAGCCAAAGCGATGAATTAAGCCATACAACACACTCAAGCATGCGAAATGCGAAAGGTCCATCAAAGGGGCCTAAAAGGGCAACTCTCAAAAGTGCCTAAGAAGTGACAAATGTGCAAGTGTAACAACACTAGAGGCACTGAAATGAGATCATAAACGATGCCAAATCATCTAAATAGCTCAAGGATAGCATGCATGAATCATCGAAACACAAAGCTTGCAAGACCAATTACACTACAGCTGTATGAAACATGAAGGATATGGCAAGGGCAACCCAAAATAGTCCTAGTACATACTGATATGAGACTAAAACATGCATGGAAGTAAGCCAAAGCAAGCTAGCATACAATCCTAAAACATAGGACATGAAAGGCTACAAAAGAGGCAATGCATTACACCTATGAGAACCAATCATGGCATGACTTGGACAATCAAAAACAGAGTTACATCATGGTATATTAGGACCCAAAATGTACTGAAATGATGAGCCAAAGGCTTAGGCTAAGCGGCATGCGCAAAAATCCATTCTTGAAGCATAAAGCACAAGCTATACAAAGCAATCAAGGCATGTCAAATGCAAGTGAACAACAATATTTCATGGACTGAAATAGTATGTGGAATGAGGGCAAGACATGCAAACATCACATGTATGGCATGATTGAGGCTTCAAAATCCAAAACTAGCCTAAGTATTTACACTATAGCTATACAAAGCATGAGTGATATGGACATGGCAGCCCAAAATAGTCCTAGAACACTTCAAAATAAGCATAAAATCAAGTTTGAGTAAAGCCAAAATATGCTAGTATGATGAGTCAAAACATCATGCACAAAGGGATAGTAAACAAGATTTGTTCTACACCTATATGGAGCATGCAAAGGATGATCAAACCAACTATGGATAAGGTTATATCATGCCAAATGATGACCAAATACATGCTGAAATATAAACCAAACAAGCTAAAATGACATGGCAAAGCATGGAGCATATGAAGCTAGTTTAGGGGATTTACACTACAAGTGCATCATGCAAGCATGGGGTAACAAAACCAACCCAAAACAGGTTCATGGCATGGTAAAATATCACCAAAAACCCACTGAAACGGACTCAACACAAGCTAAGCACACATGCTACTTTGATGAGCTATGGATGGAGTTACACTACACATACTATATACATGCAAAATATGACCAAATCAGCCATGGACAGGGCCAAGGCAGGTCCTAAAAGTCACAAAAATATTCCTGAACCAAGCCTCAAAAATACATAAAAGGATGGTCCTTTGGAAGGCCAAAAATGCAAGCAAAGAGGAACACAAAGAGAGGGGGCAACCCCCTCTGATTAAGGACCTCAAAACCACACCTTTACCACTAAAAATCCATTGGATTTCAGTGGTAGGAAGGCCAAACCAAGGCTAGCTTGGAGGCTCCAAGATATGGCTTAAAACAAAGCCAAACAAAGCAAGGAAGGGGGGTTACACACCCCTAACAGCAAAGTGACCTTAACCAAACTTAAAAATAACTTAAAAATAAGACTTTTTCCATTTATAAGCAAAGCCTAAATCAATATGCAAAGAGGACTAAAGCAAGGTGCAAGAAAGTGCAAAAATGAGGGAAATGCTCACCCTTGAAGACCCTCTTCGAAACCAGCAATTTCATGGGGTGGAAGCTTGCTTTCAGACCTCAAGAAGACCTCCCAAGAGGCTTTTTCCAATGGTGGTGGTGTATATCTAGGTGATGTAGTGTAAAAATGCAAGGAAATCCAACTTCAAAGCATTAAACACAAACAATATAGAGAGAAAGGGAGTTTTTTGCTCTCCAAAACTCAGAACCCCTGGCAAAGAGGGAGCTCTCTTACTTATATAGAGGAATGCAAAGCCAAAGCTTCTTCAAGAAGCTTTACAAGGGCTTCATCCCTCCATACACACGTGTATGGAGGGGAGCAAACAAAAATCCAGCTGGCTCAAAAGATCTAGAGGAAAACCAGCTGAGAGAGGGGTGCTGCCGGCCATCAGCGATGGCAGGCAGTGGCTCATTGATGGCCGGCAGGGGTCACTTTTGGCCGGCATTAGCCAATCATGGCCGGCACACTCCTATAGAGGCCGGCAACAAAAATCAGTCCTAGTCCCTGTTTTGAAGAAAGCCTAAATCCTTCATCTAGATGCCTTTTCAGGTCATTCTTGAGCCTAAACTCTAGCCCCGGAAGTCTTCTTTCCAAATTTGGAAGCCTCACCTCAAAATTCCATGTGTGCTAAGAGATATCCCTCTTTTAGTGAAGACTGCTCAGTTTCGGTCCAACCGGATTGATGCCCAACTTCCAACAACCATACCTCTCCCATCTGGACTCGGGCTCGAGGAGATTCTTGAATGAAAATTGAATCCCTGGAAGTAAGCTTTCCAACGGTGGTGGCCTCATAGCTGAAATCCAAGTATTCAAAAGGATAGGCCTGATTTGGCGAGGACTTCTCGTCTCTCTTTTAAAGATTCATGCCCAACTCCTTCCCCGACTGGGTTTCCTCTCTCTTCTCATCTTTTATTCAACTCCATACCCCTAAACAAGGCATTTTTGAAAGATTTTTTAAATATTTCATCTCTCTTTCATTTATTTCCACTTTGTCCTTGCTCGGTTTGCCGAAAAATGCAACATTTAACAAAATTCAAGCGTTGGAACATCGTAGGAACTTTCTTTTCAAAAAGGTTTTGAAAGAGAGGATTTTAAGGTCTAAAAGCCATTCAAAATATCTTTGGTCCAAAATGGGGTGTGAGGTTAGGATTTGACTCTCCTCTTGTCGAAGAAATCGAACTTTTGCCCTGCACACCTTTCACCACCAAATAAACCATCAGTAGTGCCCAAGTCTTAAGGGCGGTCAAAAATGGGGTGCCTATACTCTCTTTCTCTCTTTTTCTCTCCCTCATCTGAATGTAGTGTGTGGGTGTGTATATGCGTTCAACAAATGGGGATGAGTGGTATATTTATAGAGGATTTTATGCGAAAGTCTAAAATGCCATTGATTCCAATTTAATTAAATGGTGCCTCAATTTAGTTTGAATGTAATGGAATGAGGGATGATTATGACCTTGATCATATACTTAATTAAAATCTAGTTAGGTTTAGGGCTAATTAAACACTTCTAGATACAAGTACACACACATACACACACACACACACACACCTATATATACAACAAATCTATATAGGTACCAAATTCATCATCATGGTTTCATGATTCAAGAGATTTTTTCCTAATAAATCCTAGTGTATCCTAAGGGAAAAAAGTGGCTGGCCATGTGCTCAAGATTTGAGAAATTTATATGTACAATTTGATGTAATATTTGTAAACAAAGATTGAATTAAGATACAAACATATATATATATATATATATTTAATTTGATTCTCATGATATTAGAGAATATTTGATTTGATTATCATTATAACCTGGGAGGGTGGTTGATGGTTGGCCATAATGAAGGTTTGGAGGGATTTTATTAATCATTTTGTGTACAAAAGATCTCTCATGTGCAACTTGTTTAATTTGAAAATTGGTACAAGTATGTATACATACATACATATATATATATATATATATAATGGTACTAATTTGAGGTCCATTTGTGATTCAAAAAATATGAGGGCCAAGGCCATAATTTATGAATTAAAACATGTATTAAGTGTAGTATTTAATTAAATTAGGATTTGAGAATTCAATTCGATTAAAGTTTCTTTATTTTAGATTAAACGGCGAATTGTAATGAGAACAGAAAATCTAGGGTTTTGAATAGTAGATTTATAATTAGGGGGTTATTTATTTATCATTAGAGTATTAGAAATGGTCGCTAAGTTATCGAGATTGGTCAAGGTTTGCGAGTTCTCGGTTGATGCTTGTTTTTGACTCTAGGGTTAAAATTGAAATCAAATAGAAAATCGAGAGTCTTTATTAAAAGAATTCAAAAGTGAGGTGTAACACTGCCCAGGGATACCTGCACACGTTAATAGTTCGGACCCTCAACTTTTTTGATCTAGTTTCACGAGTGCAATGTGAAACATAGATGAAAGTCCAGATTTGACAATTTTTATAGAAAATCCATTTTATTACAAATTCTTTTCCAAAAATGGAGTACATTACCAGATCTTAAAGTCCCCACCTAATATTTTGAAAAAAATAGAAAATCTGTGACTCGCACCATGGCCATTGTTCATCGTAACCAAGGATTCTTGGCTCGGAACCTTAGGTATGAAGGGGGAAGGTCATTAATTGAGCACTCCCGCTCACCTGATCAAAAGATCGGCCTCTACTAAGCCATGATATGAATTTTATTGACTTTATATGTTCATATTTCAATTATTTATTAAATCCTAAAATTTACTATGTGAAGCAAACGAATATAGACTGTGTTGTTCATTTTGGAATAATTTGATTTCATATATTTTAAAAATGTTTTGAATAGTGCAATCATGAAAATTAATTTTATTCTAACTTAAATAACACAACCTTCACCTACTGGCATACATAGAGTTATATCAAATAAGCGCATACCCGCATGGTAGAATGCTAAACATAGTAAGAAAATCACACACAGATAGGATGCTACAGCACAAAACCTTACATATTTATCAACGTCCCGCAAATAATCGCAAAACAAAGTTAGTAAAAATATGCATGATCCTATGTACAAGATCCTAATGCAATTCACTCATGAAATGCAACTACAAATCCAGCTTCTAAAATATATGACATGTGAATCATCTCAAAACATGAGGTACCGCAAAAAATCACATAATAATCGATTAAACTCACAAATACGAATTTAGCCTGATCTTAAGGCATAAAACATTGATACAAGGCATGAATATGATAACAAGCACAATATAAGATACATATTTACAGAATATGGAAAGCAAATAAAAGAACGGAATAGAAAGAAGCGAGAGTGGAGAATTATTACATTACTTTGAATATTACATATCCGAATAAGGGGGAAGAAAAAAAAATATTACAACAAAATTAAATCCTCACAAACACTCTCTAATTAAAAAGAAAACAGAAAACTTTAGGAGGTCTCGAAGATCGTCAAAGACTATTATGCTCGACATCGGGAGGCTGCTAGGTTCTGTCTAGGAGGAAATTGGCTGGCCGACTAAAAGATGAGCTGGCCGATCGGACAATCAGGCCAGGCCGAAACTCTATTTTGTTCAAACACTAGAAAAACAAATGGAAAATATACAAGTGGCTTAACTAACCACTTCCAGTTAGCTTACAACATGTTTATAACATGAAATTGAAACAAGAAAAGCAATAGAAGAAAGAAAATGCAAGAAATACTAGAAAATGAAAAGTGTGAAAAATTCACCTTCCAAAGAAGGATTTTATTTCTAAATTTCCTTTTGATCACCCTCAACCTTAGGAAGTGTGTTCTCAATTCTCAGGTTAAAAATTCAAAATTCTTGTTGGAATAGTGTTTTTGGATGGTTTAACAGTGTGTGTGGGCAGAGTTGTTCCAACTCTCTGTTTTTTTTTTTTTTTCTCTTAAGTTCAACAACACTCACTCTCTTTTGATCAAGGCTCAAGAATATAGCTATAATAGAATTTATGGGCTTGGTTTGATATATTGAAAGATGGTATATTAGTGTATTTCTAAACTTATAGCTCAATGTTTAAGACTTTTCTCTTTCTCTCTCTAACTCTCAATTCAATTCCCCTCACTTTGATCCTCTATATAAATAATGAATAGAATGCAAAGTCAATGAGGTGGGAGACAAAGATGATGGAGTGATAAGGGTGGTTGCCTTGGATACTCCTTTTGAGATAGAAGACAATCTCCCTTTTGACAATGGAGGCCAAAAGGAGGATAATGGAAGGGGCCTAGATACATCTCATGCATGAATTTATCATTAAAAGATCTGAAATGGCATGACCCACAAACTTTCATCAAGAATTCTACTGAAACTGCCTTGCTCTTAGGCAATTTAGCTAGCTGACCAATTCATTGGCTAGTCGCCCAATTACTTGGCTGGTCTACCAAAAAGTTGCTTGGCTAGCCAACTTAATTGGCCGACCGGCCAAAATATTGGTCGTTGCTGACTGTTTTGCATGAAATAAAATTTTTTGACAGGATTCTCGTCCTTGCATCTTATTTCTACACTATTCTTTACTCAATTTCCTAAGAAAATGTTTCATATTAAAGTTTAAAAGTGAGCCTCGAAACAGTACCAAAATATTCAAAACAAAGCGCAAAAAGAAAGTTTCGAAAGAGAATTTTGAGCGGGACTTGAACAATTGGCCAAAACAAGCTTAGGTTTGGAAATGAAATGCAATTTCATCTTTCTTACTGAGAATTTTGTAAGAAACATATTCTTGTTTTCATCATCAAGTAATAAAAAAAAAGTGCTCAAGTCTTAGGTGTAACGCCCTCAAAATTAACCTATTATATATCATTGACATGCATTATTTAAAGAAGACATTTTATTAATTCATTCATCAGAGTATTACTAAATAATCGAATAAAATGCCCTACAGGCTTACATCTTTCCAAGCCAACACTTGGATACAAAAATACGAGTTCTAACTCAATACAAGAAAAGCCCTAGGCTTGAGTTTTTACATGTACTAACAAATAAAAGCAAACAACAGAAAAATAGTCTTCAGAATCCAAGTCCTTCCAAGCTAAGTCCTTGGAGGTAGCTTATCCCCTGAACCTGAAAATGATGTTCCCATAAAGGGTGAGCCACAGCCCAGTAGAAATATACTAAACCACATATAAGTAACGAATAAAGCAATAGCATTCAACAGATGGTTAACTAGGATAATCAATTACTTCATTTTACAGTCTCATGACACTATTGTCTAAGATACGTTTTACTTCCCAGTTTTATCAACATGGCTCAGAACCTGGCCAAACTTACAACAGTGAATTACATATATCGTATTCACATCCTTCCAATATCAACAAACAAATGAGACTCAAGCTCAAATAAATCAAAACACTTCATACTTCCAGATTGATACACATTTTAGTGCTGTATCAATAAAACACTTCTATATAAATAAGCACACATAAAAGTGATGCTAATGGAGTCCATCCCTTATCTCCTCCCAAACAAAATCCGGTTTAGAGGTCCATCCCCTATCTTCCCCTAAACCGTGGAGTACATCCCCTATCTCCTCCCACACACAAAACAATGTATGCAAATGCAATGCTCAATCAATACACTTATTCTCTATCAATGCAATAGTCAAAATTTATGACTTAACCAATGTGATTAGTTTCAGTTAATCCTAATCCACATGCAATGTCTACAACAATCACGACTATCCTCCACCGATAGCCCAAAACAGTTATTTCTAAAATGAAAATAACTATGTCCACAATTCAATAGACAAATGATACAAATTATCCAATTATGCCATTTAATCAATGAATTCCCCAATTCCATGAATTTAATCCTCTTTTCCCAATTCCATGAATTACTTACACAAATCAATTCAATAATCCAACTAGGGTTTTTCCCAAAATTTACCAAAGTATTCCCAACATATTAAAATACCAAAACTTAGAACGTAACCTATAAATTGGAGTAGGAAATCCCTACCTCAGAGAAAACAACCCAAATGGTGAAGACAGAGATGAGTGCCCAAAGACCAAAATGCTCCAAATTGCCAAATGTTCAGATTAAATGAAAGCTCTTGACTCCCTCTATCTTTTTAATAAAGCAACTAGGGTTGAAACACTCTCTAAACAGATCAAACCTAAGAGAGAAGGTGAGTAGGGAGAGAGAGAGGTCGAACCTGGGGTTTGGAATCAAAAGAATATGAAAAAGACTGATCAAATCCCGCTGCTGTGTATTTAAACTGGACAGGCTCGCTCGAGCGAAGACTTGGTCGCTCGAGCGACCAGACACAGAGAATCTACGCTCGAGCCAAGGAAGCCTTGCTCGAGCCAACAACCCAAAAGCTCGCTCGAGCGAAAGAAAGCTTGATCGAGCGAAGAACTCAAACCCTCAGGTCTGAAACCAGACTCACGCTCGAGCGAAGGAACTATTGCTCGAGCGAAGAACAAACTAACTCGCTCGAGCGAAGAAAAGCTCGCTCGAGCCAAGAATGCAAAGCTACAGGTCCAACCCAGACACAAACTCTCGCTCGAGCTACCAAACCCCGGCTCGAGCGAAGAACCAAAACAACATCTCGCTCGAGCGACAAACTCCTCGCTCGAGCGAATAACCAAAATTCTGGACAGCAACACTTGGTTTCTAAACCCAACCAACCTGAACAAACCTGCCCAACACATCCTATAATTCCAAAAGAGAAAATAAGGAACAACAACAACAACAATTATACAATGACAGAATCTACGGAACAGTCCGGATACAATAATCAAATGGGAAAAGACCGGGGTCGCTATAACCTCCCCCCCTTCAAAGAATTTCGTCCCCGAAATTAGGCACAAATTTGAAAACAGGTTTTTCTCAATACCCAAAGATAGTATATAACAATAATAAACAACTTGACCCAATACTGGTCACTTCATCTCTTTATCAAGAGGCATCCCACAATATATATAAAACAACATATATTTCAACCTGCACCACTATTATGCATTATTCCTTTCAATGTTAACAATTTCCATATCATATTCAATTGCATGATATATATAACACATCCAACAATGTAATCAACATATACAATGTTACACTAATCTTCTATAATGAAACAAGTTTCAAGATACACCCATTTACCAAAACATACTCAATGTTTTACAACTTAAGACATATGTAAAGCTCTTAAGTTCAACAATATAACAGAATCTAATTATAAGATTATAAATCAACAAACATGTCCGGATATTTCTCGCGGACTTCCAATTCACGTTCCCAAGTGGCTTCCTCCACTCCGTGGTGTTTCCACAAAACTTTGACCAAAGGGATGGTCTTGCCACGCAAAACTTGATCCCGCTTATCCAAGACTCGAATTGGTCTCTCCTCATACGAGACATCCTCATCAACTACTAAATCGGTCCAATCCAACACATGTGATGGATCCGGCTCATACTTCCGAAGCATACTCACATGAAACACGTCATGTACTCCGAACAACTGCGGCGGCAAAGCTAAACGATAAGCAGCCTCGCCAATCCTCTCAAGGATCTCAAACGGACCAATGAACCGAGGGGACAACTTCCCACTCTTCCCAAACCTCATCAAACCCCGTCTAGGTGATATCTTCAGAAAGACATGATCACCCACCTCAAACACCAAAGGTCTCCTCCTACGGTCGGCATACGATTTCTGACGACTCTGTGCTGTAACAAGCCTCTTACGGATAAGCTCAACTTTCTCCGTCGTTTCCCTCACCAACTCTGGACCCAACAGAGGTGCATCACCCACCTCGGCCCAACACACAGGAGATCTACACGGTCGGCCATACAAGGCCTCAAATGGTGCCATACCGATACTAGACTGGAAACTGTTGTTGTAGGCAAACTCCACCAACGGCAAGTGCCTCTCCCACGACCCACTAAAGTCTAGAACACAACCCCGAAGCATATCCTCAAGTATCTGAATAGTACGCTCGGACTGTCCGTCAGTCTGAGGATGATAAGCCGTGCTAAAGGTCAACTTAGTGCCTAAGGCACTCTGCAAACTCTGCCACAACCTGGCAGTAAAACGAGGATCTCTATCTGAGACGATCGTCACTGGGACCCCGTGCAATCTCACTATGTCCCGAATATACAAGTCAGCAAGATGATCTACCGAATCTCTCACGCGCATAGAAATAAAGTGCGCCGACTTAGTCAACCGGTCTATAACCACCCAAATAGCATCACTACCCCGCTGAGTCCTCGGAAGACCTACAACGAAGTCCATAGTGACATGCTCCCACTTCCACTCGGCAATAGGCAAGGGTTGCAACAAACCCGCTGGCCTCTGATGCTCGGCCTTCACTTGCTGGCAAGTAAGGCACTTAGATACGAAAGCTGCCACATCTCTCTTCATACCCCGCCACCAAAAATGACGACCCAAATCCCGATACATCTTAGTGCCTCCCGGATGCACCGCAAGGCGTGAATGATGAAACTCTCGGAGTACCTCCTCTCGGCAAGACTCCGGCACAAACAGACGGTCTCGGTATCTCACACTCAGGTCGGAATACACCGTCAAACCCTTCTCAACCTTCCCACCGGAAATCTTCTCACGGAGAGATTCTACCTCAAAGTCACCTCTCTGAGCCTCTAACACTCGAATCACAAGTGAAGGCTGTGCAATAACAGAAAACAAGGCCGCAGCCTCAACGGATTCACCCAGAAGTAAATCAAACTCCCCAAGTGCACCCAACATCTCCCATTCTCGGATGGCAATACTAGCTATGTCACCAACAGGTTTCCTGCTAAGGGCATCGGCCACCACATTGGCCTTTCCCGGATGATAATGCAACTCAAAGTCATAATCCTCTATAAATTCCATCCACCTCCTCTGCCTCAAGTTCAAGTCTTTCTGTGTAAACAAATACTTCAGACTCTTATGATCCGAGAACACCTCGAACCTCTCACCATAAAGATAATGCCTCCAAATCTTCAAGGCAAATATCACAGCTGCTAACTCTAGATCATGCGTAGGGTAATTCTGCTCGTGAATTTTCAACTGACGTGAGCCATAGGCAACTACTTTCCCCTCTTGCATTAACACACAACCCAGACCCTCTCGTGAGGCGTCACAATAGACTGCATAACCCAACCCTCTCTCTGGAATAATCAATACTGGAGCGGTAGTCAGTCTAACTTTCAACTCCTGAAACGACTTTTCACAAGTCTCACTCCATACAAATTTGACTCCCTTCCGAGTCAGCCTAGTCAACGGTGATGCTAACCTGGAGAAATCTTTCACAAACCGACGGTAATACCCAGCTAATCCCAGAAAACTGCGGATCTCAAATACACTCTTAGGTTGTGCCCAATCCTGCACTGCCTCTACCTTGGATGTATCAACAGACACTCCTTCACCGGATACCACATGACCTAAGAATTTGACTTCTCTCAGCCAGAACTCACACTTCCCAAACTTGGCATACAGCCTATGGGCTCTAAGTAACTCAAGCACCACCCTCAAGTGTGCCTCGTGCTCCTCCTCAGAAGGCGAATAGATAAGGATGTCGTCCACAAAAACGACTACAAACCGATCCAAGAATTCCCGGAAAATCCGGTTCATCAAGTCCATAAAGACTGCCGGTGCATTGGTGAGTCCGAATGGCATCACCAGAAACTCATAATGGCCATACCGCGTACGGAATGCCGTCTTCGAAATATCCTCTTCCCTGACCCTCAACTGGTGGTAACCCGATCTCAAGTCTATCTTAGAGAAACAACGGGAACCCTTCAACTGGTCAAACAGGTCATCTATACGGGGCATAGGGTACTTATTCTTGACCGTAGCCCGATTCAACTTCCGGTAATCTATACAAAGTCTCAAAGCACCTCCTTTCTTTTTAACAAAGAGGGCCGGTGCTCCCCACGGCGAAACACTAGGACGTATAAAACCCTTGTCTAATAACTCCTGGAGCTGAATCTTCAACTCAACTAACTCGGCTGGGGCAAAACGATAAGGTGCCATAGAAATCGGTGCTGTGCCTGGCACTAGGTCAATGGAGAACTCAATCTCCCGATGCGGTGGCAAACCAACAAGATCCTCAGGAAAGATGTCCGAGTACTCACAAACCACCCTTGGCAACACAATCAGTGTCTCCTCATCCTCACTAATCGAAAGGTTAGCAAGTAAACTACTAAGCTCACTCCGTCCTCGTGGAACACACCCCGGTGGCAACACATCACCAACCCGGTCCCCCAGAAAATGAAAATACTCTCCGCTCAAGGTACAACAAGTGACCCTCTGGCGGTAGCAATCAATAACTGCCCGGTATGACGATAACCAGTCCATACCCACAATGACATCGAAACCCCTCATAGGCATAACGACAAAGGAAAATGGGATTCTATGATAATCAACCTCTATATCACAACCCCTAACACCTTGTTTCAAAATCAATTCACCCCCAAAAGGTGACACTACACATATAGGAGATGCTAACTGTGCTAACTCCAATTCCAAAACAGATGCAAATGCAGCAGACACAAAGGAATGAGATGCACCCGTATCAATCAAAACATTAGCAACCGAGTTGCAAAACAAGAAGGTACCTCTCACAACTGATGGAGTCGGTACAAGATCCTGCGCGGTAACAGCGTACACGCGCCCAGACGACCTCTGATCAACCTGCTCACCCCTAGGAGCATAAGATTGCTGCACTGTCTGGGACGATGAAGCCCCCTGATTAGCCCTCGAGGCCTGACCCGACTGAGCTGGCTGCTGACCCTGAATCGGCCTCAAACCAGATGCACCAGGTGTGCCACCCAACTGTGGGCAATACCTCTTCATGTGCCCTGGCTGACCACACTGATAACACGAGAGCGGCTGACCTCTACCCTGACTCTGGCTCTGAGATCGAGACGTTGATGATGCTGCTCTCTGCACTCCTCCCCTCTGAGGACAAACTGGAGACTTGTGGCCCAGCTGGCCACACTTGAAACAGGTAATGTCTCCCTGACTGCCTTTCCCCGAACTAGCACTCGGTACAGGAAAAGTCGATCTCGAAAAGCTACCCTGAGACTGTTGGGGATTAAAACCCTTCTGTCTCCTACCATCACTCTGACTATCCTGACTCCTCTTGGAGCCCTTCTGCCCTTCCTCCTCCTCCTGCATCATGATCTCCATATGGGCTGCAGCATCAACCATACGCCCATAATCCCGAATCATAGTTCCCCCAACTCTCAGCTTGAGGCCACGCCTCAACTTCTTCTCAAACTCAATACAACGGCGTTCCTCTGACGCCACCAACTCAGGTGCAAACCTGGACAAACTAGTAAATGCAGCCTCAAACTCGGCCACTGAAGAACTCGCCTGCTTAAGCTGACAAAACTGGTCTCGCAGCTTCTCCCTGACTGCCGGAGATAAAAACTTCTCCTGGAAAGCATTCACAAAAGCCTCCCACGTACCTCCTATACGCCCCTTAGTAAACTTCCACCACTGACCCGCATCCCCCTTCAGCTGGAAAGATGCCAAGGTCACTTTCAACCCCTCGTCTTCGATGCCAAGCATCTCAAACGTCTTCGTTGTCTGTTGTAGCCATTCATCTGCCTTAAGTGGCACTTTAGGATCACCCACAAATTCATCCGGATTAGACCGGAAGAACTCCCTCTTCAGAAAGGAAGGTCCTGCATCCGCAATAACAGCCTGAGCTTGATTCTCAGCTCTGAGAATGCCTACTGACTCCCTGAATGCCCCTGCTATCTCTCGGGCGAGAGCGCCCATAGCCTGCTGGCCTACTGGCTCGGCCACATTGGCTTGGCCAATTCCCTCTTGAACTGCCGGAATCTCTTATGGCACAGGCAACTCCTGCCTACCCGGCCTACCACGCCTACCGCGTCCTCGTCCTCGTCCTGACATCCTAATAAAGGAAACAAAGACATTAGCACATTAATAAATGTGCCGAAGCTAAACACTCGCGTCCTAATACAATGGACAACAATAATTCATTCCACGTAAGCACATAATCACATAAGCACCTACGAATTTCATTCCCGGATAATGATAGTCCCAATGCGTTACTATAGTTCCGGTTGGAAGCAGCAGTGATCAAGTGCCTTTCCAACAAGACTACTAGAAACTCAAGGGTCCAATCAACATCCTAGAAACTACATTCCATACTCACATAATCATATAAACATGTTATCACGTAAGCATATAACATTACACTAAGTCTCTATCAAACGAGACGAACCCAATGTGATACTAATCACTTCCCACGTACCCAAAGTATTCAAACCCGGTACGCTCTGATACCAAGTTGTAACGCCCTCAAAATTAACCTATTATATATCATTGACATGCATTATTTAAAGAAGACATTTTATTAATTCATTCATCAGAGTATTACTAAATAATCGAATAAAATGCCCTACAGGCTTACATCTTTCCAAGCCAACACTTGGATACAAAAATACGAGTTCTAACTCAATACAAGAAAAGCCCTAGGCTTGAGTTTTTACATGTACTAACAAATAAAAGCAAACAACAGAAAAATAGTCTTCAGAATCCAAGTCCTTCCAAGCTAAGTCCTTGGAGGTAGCTTATCCCCTGAACCTGAAAATGATGTTCCCATAAAGGGTGAGCCACAGCCCAGTAGAAATATACTAAACCACATATAAGTAACGAATAAAGCAATAGCATTCAACAGATGGTTAACTAGGATAATCAATTACTTCATTTTACAGTCTCATGACACTATTGTCTAAGATACGTTTTACTTCCCAGTTTTATCAACATGGCTCAGAACCTGGCCAAACTTACAACAGTGAATTACATATATCGTATTCACATCCTTCCAATATCAACAAACAAATGAGACTCAAGCTCAAATAAATCAAAACACTTCATACTTCCAGATTGATACACATTTTAGTGCTGTATCAATAAAACACTTCTATATAAATAAGCACACATAAAAGTGATGCTAATGGAGTCCATCCCTTATCTCCTCCCAAACAAAATCCGGTTTAGAGGTCCATCCCCTATCTTCCCCTAAACCGTGGAGTACATCCCCTATCTCCTCCCACACACAAAACAATGTATGCAAATGCAATGCTCAATCAATACACTTATTCTCTATCAATGCAATAGTCAAAATTTATGACTTAACCAATGTGATTAGTTTCAGTTAATCCTAATCCACATGCAATGTCTACAACAATCACGACTATCCTCCACCGATAGCCCAAAACAGTTATTTCTAAAATGAAAATAACTATGTCCACAATTCAATAGACAAATGATACAAATTATCCAATTATGCCATTTAATCAATGAATTCCCCAATTCCATGAATTTAATCCTCTTTTCCCAATTCCATGAATTACTTACACAAATCAATTCAATAATCCAACTAGGGTTTTTCCCAAAATTTACCAAAGTATTCCCAACATATTAAAATACCAAAACTTAGAACGTAACCTATAAATTGGAGTAGGAAATCCCTACCTCAGAGAAAACAACCCAAATGGTGAAGACAGAGATGAGTGCCCAAAGACCAAAATGCTCCAAATTGCCAAATGTTCAGATTAAATGAAAGCTCTTGACTCCCTCTATCTTTTTAATAAAGCAACTAGGGTTGAAACACTCTCTAAACAGATCAAACCTAAGAGAGAAGGTGAGTAGGGAGAGAGAGAGGTCGAACCTGGGGTTTGGAATCAAAAGAATATGAAAAAGACTGATCAAATCCCGCTGCTGTGTATTTAAACTGGACAGGCTCGCTCGAGCGAAGACTTGGTCGCTCGAGCGACCAGACACAGAGAATCTACGCTCGAGCCAAGGAAGCCTTGCTCGAGCCAACAACCCAAAAGCTCGCTCGAGCGAAAGAAAGCTTGATCGAGCGAAGAACGCAAACCCTCAGGTCTGAAACCAGACTCACGCTCGAGCGAAGGAACTATTGCTCGAGCGAAGAACAAACTAACTCGCTCGAGCGAAGAAAAGCTCGCTCGAGCCAAGAATGCAAAGCTACAGGTCCAACCCAGACACAAACTCTCGCTCGAGCTACCAAACCCCGGCTCGAGCGAAGAACCAAAACAACATCTCGCTCGAGCGACAAACTCCTCGCTCGAGCGAATAACCAAAATTCTGGACAGCAACACTTGGTTTCTAAACCCAACCAACCTGAACAAACCTGCCCAACACATCCTATAATTCCAAAAGAGAAAATAAGGAACAACAACAACAACAATTATACAATGACAGAATCTACGGAACAGTCCGGATACAATAATCAAATGGGAAAAGACCGGGGTCGCTATATTAGGGCCGATCAAAATTGGGTCTACATGAGGGTGTGACCCCCAAAATGTTTAATTAATTTTAGGGTAAATTATATTTTAACCCCCTATGGTTTGCCTAAAAAACACAGAGCCCCCTTATAGTTTCATTTGTAACACTTAAACCCCATATGCTTCATACCATAATGCAATTTTTGACAGACGTAACAGAAGTTGTAAAAGTCATAAATGCCCCTAAATATTTTACATCCCTGAGTCGTTTCCTTTCATTTGACTAATACAATATTCATGTCTCTATCTTCTCTCTCTCTCTCTCTCTCTATCTTCTCTCTCACCGTGGTTGATTGGATTGAAGTAGGGCTTCATCATCGATTAAACCATCATATTGCGAACACCATCACTAGTTTAGGTATGTGTTGTTTACCCTAATTTATTTTGATCGTTAGATGTTGATTTTCCCTAATTTTTATTCATAACTTAGTGTGTGTTGACTTCGATTTACAAAATTTGTAATGTTTTATGCATGGTATGCCGGTATTGCTTTAATTTTTGGGGATTGTGGTTAAGGTGGGGTAGGGTGGGGTATAGAGCTTCATAAATAATGGGTATTATTTTTCATGATGTTAACTTTGGGTATTTTTTATTCACATATCTGTTTTTGTATATTTTTGTTTTCTGCATTCATGCCTTTTGTTACTTTATTTTTTTGGGGATGTTGGTTAAAGTGGAGTGGGGTAGGGTGGGGTATAGAGCTTCATAAACAACAGGTATTTTTCTTATGATGCTAACTTTATGTTTTTTTAGTGTCTGCAGTCATGCATTTTCTTGCTATATTTTCTTGAGATTTTGGTTAAAATGGAGTGGGGTTTAGAATTGTATTCATATTTTTTTACGATGTAGTCTTTTTAATACAAATATTCTGTTTATAGTTGTATGCATATATTCCATTCATATATTCTGTTTGTGTTTAGAGATTTTGTAAATTTTTATGCATGTCATGCCTGTATTGGTTTAATTTTTTAGAAGTTTGGTGAAAGTGGGGTATATTTTATTGTGGCCCCAAGAGGATTTGAATTAAATATTGAGGAATTGAATTAATAATAAAATATTAATTAAATAGTGTCGTCCTAGGATTATGATTTTTGTTATGTGGTCCCAATGACTTTGAATTTTGTAATGTAATATTGTGAACTTTTGTTGTTTTGTGCAGTGAGGTAAAGAAAAATAGTTTTTGAGATCAACTATAATGGGTACTTCAGTAAGCCTCCTAATATTGATTATAAACAAGGGAAAATGGAATATATATATATATATATGATGTTGATCCTAACAGACTGTCTTTTTTTAAGATTCATACCATGTTGAAGGAAATGAAAACATATGTCTATAGTACTTCTGTATTGTGGTATAGGAAACTTGGAAAAACTTTGGATGGTGGGTTGACAATAATTGAAGAAGATGTTGATATATATACCATGATATGTGATTATGAAGGTTTAGATGTGATTCCATTATTTGTGGTGAAGGGTCAGGAACCATTACAAGTGGTAAGTCCAAAAGGGAAACATTTGGTACCCCCAAGAGTACCAATTACTGCTAACTTGGCATGAAATAGAAAATATAAGTGAAGAAGAGATAGAATGTGGAGATGAAGTGCAAGATGTAGGTAGGGAGGAAATGAATCATGGATATGAGAATGAAGAAGCAGCAGATGAATAATTGGATCATGCAGATGGGGGTGAAAATGTCAGAGATGAGGAAAGAGATAATACAGCTTGGGATGAAGAAGATAGTGATGATCTTGATTACATTGTTAATGGGAATGATGACAGTGGTTCACAAAATAAAGACTATGAAAATGATAAGCCTAGTTGGTTGAATGAGGGTTTAAAAGGGCCAAAAAATGATGATATTTTCTAACTAAGGGAGACTGTAAAGACAAGAAAGAGGCAACCTCCTTCATGTGATCAAGGGGTTGATGAATGGTGGAATTCTAATAGGGGAACAACATGGTACTGCATGTTTCAAATAGGGGAACAACATGGTGCTGCACAATTGTTTTGTGTTACCTTTGTACATGGGTGCTGCATAATGGGAACCAACATGTTTCTATTCTTTAATGTTCTTGGAAGATGTAATCAAGAACTTTATTGCATTTTTTTGGTTCATCAGATGCTTACATTTCATGACCCAAAAGATTCTTTCATTACAATTGTTTCACAGACCATTGTACACCTTCATTGGTCAATACAGGAACAATGAACACTTTCTTCATTCTTCATTTTCTACCTTCACTATATTTTTCATCTCTTAAATTCTATGGCCCAATAACAATCCATTTTTCTTGCCTCCAGGTAGCTTCACCCAAAACATTGTTATGTTAAAGGAAAAAAACCCATGTCCCAAATAGAGCTTTGCAAAACATTTTCTCCCTTCTACGACTTGTTGCTAGTTCCTTCTACAACCGGTTTATCTTTGCAACCATCCCACATTGGCACATAGGTGGATCAACCCATTTAAGCTAGCCACAAGTTGCATCAATTTACATATATATATATATATATATAAATGAATCCACAAATTCTTTTTTCAAACAAAATTCAATATTTTTTTCCAAGAAAATAAAATTTAAGTTTAGCTTATCCCATATCTTGCACAACCATAAAATCTTCTACCCATATTTCTAGATGTCATTGAAGTCTTCACATGGGATCTCTCTCCACAATAACATAGTCTTGGATCATTTGTCCTTGAGTGTCTATTTGCAAATGAAAATGAAGAAGCCATCTAACAAAAATCTTCAAAATCTTCAACTTTGGGAAAATCTGGGCAAATTTGAGTTTAGGGTTCTATGTTGTTTAGGTCTTAATCTGTATATATATATATATCATAATAAGGGTGTTTTGGTCATTTGTCATATGTTTTTGGGCAGGAAAAACTGCTCCACTCACCATTCATGGTTGTACAACACACATTTTGTTTAAACAACCAGTTCCGTCAGAAATTGCACTCTGGTATGAAGTATATGGGGTTTAAATGTTACAAATGAAACTATAAGGGGGTTTTGTGCTTTTTAGGCAAACCACAGGGGGTTAAAGTATAATTTACGCTTAGTTTTAACACCGCGTTAATATCAACAATATATATATATATATATATACAATATATTTAATTTAATAGTTATATGTGCTCAAATGTAATTTAGGGGTTGTTTGAGATAAACTAAAAAAGTGTACTTTTTGACTTTTTGGACTAAAAAGTAAAGGAAAAAATATGGTTGCTTGGGATAATTTTTTGACTTTTTACGAAAAAATATGTATTAAAATATTGTATAAAATAGCAAAATTACCACATTACCCCTAAATATATAATTGCCTACTGACAGTGATGGTACCGACATGCATTCGGTTGGCAGTAAGATGTATAGGACCAGATTGCCTACGGTGCTATTCGGACTGGACGGTGCTGTTCGGCCTATGGGGGCCTACCACGTGTCCGATTTTGATAATCGGAATCGTTCAATATGTAGAACTCATCGAGTACTATATGCTTGTAAAAAATCACATTGATCGGATATCAATAGCTATCTGATCGGATTAGTTTTTTGTCAACTGTTACTTTATGTACCGTCTATTTTTTTATACAAAACTAATTTGATCATATAATTATTGATATCCAATTAACGTGATTTTTTACAGGCATATAGTAATCAACGATTTCTACATATTGAATGGTTCAGATGATCAAAATGGGACCCGCGATGGGCCCCTACAAGCGGAACATCATTGTCTTGTGTGTCATGAGAAGTGTATACGGCTGTCTAATGTGTACTAGCAGCACTACAGATAACACATCACTTCAATACACTTTTTGACTTGTACTTTTTTTGTAAATTTATTTTTTTATATTTTTTTTGTGAATAGTGATAACTTTTTGGCTTTTTATCTTTTTTCATGGATGTCAAACCAGCTCTTAATTAGCGGGGTCATTGTGTCCTATCAAAAAGATAGTATATAGTTATTATATTAACTAGGGTCAGTATATAATTAATCAAACAATTTTGTTGTAGATAAGCTCAAAACAAAAGAAAAAAAATATAGCCATCAATCCTAATCCAATTGACTAGAGTGTGAGTCCTAAAAGGGGAACACATAGAGAAAATGAAGTAGATGATAGGGGCTTTAGAATTGAAAATTAAAGATTAAGAGTCTATATTAAGGTGAGTAATATTATACATTGAGTCACCATAAAATATTTTACGTATGTTTTGAGTTACCACAAATTCTTTTATGTAATTCATGTCTTCTAAATTATATTAATATTTCAATTACGTTAATTATTTTATGAACCCTATTTGTTTAAATTAAAACCCATGAATATGATTGTTTAAATTTTAGAAGTTATTGGACAATGAGCATATAAATACTTATTTTTGTGAGAACCACTACGGGAGTTCCATGCCTTGGGGGACTTAAATAACCATTGGCCTCTGATTAGTCACTTTGTGGCCTTCTGTTTATCATGGATCTATTGACCTATATTCTAATTTTCACTTCGGTGACCTCCGTTCTGATTGTCATTATGTACCATAGTCATGACTATTTTATTTATATTCTGAAATTCATTTATGCTATTTAAATTATTATTACCTCCAATTAAATAATGTACAATGTTTTAGCCTAAATAGTTATCCATGATGATTTTATGCTCTATACTCTTGATATAATATTTTTCACCCTGCTATGTACTTATAGTTATTATCCCCTTTTAGGTGATGAAATATAAGAAAAAGTGATAACTTCGTGTAATGGGACAAGCACAAGATTTAATGCGGACATATTTTATTTTATTTTATTTGTAATAATTGTCCAATCATCAATAAAAAAAAAGTAAAAGTCCTGAGGAATGTATTTTTTTATAAATTATTGAGTATTTTGATTATTTATTTACTTATTTAATTTCTTTACTACTTTATCTCGTCTACGCCTGCGCCACTTAATTTGATAAAATTAGAATTAATTAACTAGTTGCAAATCTAGCCCTAAGAACCCGGGGTTGGGTCGTGACAGAGGTCTATAATAAAATTACCATGGTCAGGGGCCTCACAGTTAATATTAGGGTTTCAGAATTGATTACTAAGCTATCGAGGTTGATTAGGGTTTGTATGAGTTTGTTTGCGATGCGTTTTTAGTTCTAGGGTTAATTTTGCGAATAAACGCAGAACTAAGGGTTTTATTATAAAATCGCAAAAGTCAGGAACTTAATAGGGTTTACAGAAGTTAGAGGCCTCACGACTAAGGCATGAATCAACACTTATAAAATGTGTTATTTGTATCACCGTTCAACTACGAGTTTTCAATCTCATCAAAACAATTTCCTTTTTAATACAATATGAGTTATTAATCACTAATAATACCATATCTAGTTAATGGTTACACTTTATCCAAGCAATCTATCCAACAACAAACTCATAAATAACATTCACAACCATTTCAATTCCTTTCTCTTTTACCAATTCTGTATAAGGACATAATCCTAACATATAAAGTAAATAAAAATCGCTATTCACAACCAACACAATACAATCGTAGATTTCATAATTCAGCACATAACACCTACACATGGCATCTACTAAGCACAATTAATGCCATCCTCTACCGATGGCCAAGGACAAAACTCTACAGACTCCAATTATTTAATAACAAACACAAATACGTATAAACCCAATTCCAATTCTCAATTTTGTAAAACAATTAATGAAATATTAATTTGTTTCAAAAGTTCAATTTCCATACCTCTAAATCCTTAACATACCCCATATGCATCAATACCCATTTAATAGTTAGCCAAAAACCCCCAATTCTTTTATACCAACATAACTCAACAATTATTTAACATTACCCATTTTCTCTTTCCATAAATCTTTAGTTAAAAGCCAAGGCTTCTTAACCCCACATCCCAAACATCATCACAATCTCATAATCAACCACCAACTCAACCCATAAACACATAAACTCAAACCCTAACCAACCGATATGCTTTTCATAAAATCATAAATCAAAATCATGATTTTAATGCCAGAAAAATTACCATACATCTATTTATAACAGGGTGTTGAAAAGGAGTAGAAGAATCCCTACCTCATGAAGCAAAGAGGACAAAAGTCGAAAATCCACCAGCGACGAAAACACGTCACTCAGATTAAATCGAAACCCTCACGACGCTCTACATTTTGGTATACGGAACTAGGATAAGAGATCACTCAAAATAGATGAAACCCAAGCTCGAAAGCTTAAATGAGCTTTAAAATGGCGAAAATGGAAAAAGAGAGAGAGAACCTAAGTAACTTTTCATGTGCACAAATGACTTATATAATCGACCCATTGCGGGCGCGATGGAATAGACCGCAGGTGCGATCAACCAATAAACAAGGTGGTAGGTGCGACCAATTACTCGCGGGCTTGATCAACGAATCACTGCCTACCTCGCGGCCTTTTACGGGGCCATGCAATTTCTCTCTAGCCAACAGACTTGAAGGTGCGTTTTGGTCGCAGCTCATCGCAGGCGCAACCTGTACTTCTCTACATTGCGGGTGCGACCACTATGGTCGCGGGAGCGATCCAAGTTAGAACAAAAGATTTTGGGTTGTTTCCAAAGCTAACCCAATGCGTTCCACGGTCTCAAAAGGAATGGTCTGAGTTAATTGGGACAGCCACGTATCCTTACCAAAAATAAAATGAGTCATGTTTTCTGACCAGTTATTACATTGATGGAGTAGGAGTTCAAACTCTTTGCCATTGTTTCGTGCGATAATTCTTGTGTCCTTTTTTTTCCCCATTTTGCTTTTCAGTCTTTTTTTATTTCTCTCTCATTTAGAACCCTAACCGGTCTTTCAGAGAGACGAACAGAGAAGGTGACGTGAGTTTTGGTAGAGGAGGGCGGCCGATGTGACTCTGGCAACAAGACGACAATAACGAAGTGAAAAGAGGAGGCGACGATGTCACGACCCGAACCAGCCCCTCTAGGTTAAGGCCATAACTGGCCAGTAATCACGAGATTACCAACGGTCTCAAACCAAATAAGACAAAACTCATCAGAGTAAAAGGGGCCAAACGGAAGCAATTTTAAAACTTTGTCCATAGAGCCGTGCTTATATGCACATCATAACATTCCAGACATACATATGTTAATAACTCACAACAGAAAGTATAGTAACATAAGTACTGTACAGACAGGATCATTCAAATCTAAGTCAGCCAAGCAAAACTACATACAGACGTATTCAAACTTTCGCCAACCTGACAAAATGTAAATACATGACAAAAGGGACAAAGACGGGTCTTATGCGTGAGACACAAGGGCTGACTCTCTCAAAACCTTAGTTATTCCGTACAGACTTCACTGAGGCTGGGTATGGACTTCTCTTGGCTCACCTACATACATATGAATGAGCGTGAGCGATAGCCCAGTGAATAATATCAAATCAAATACAGAAGTTACATAACAATGTAGAACAACATGTTCCAAACGGGCTTAGGCCCAATTTACATTTTAACTAGTATATACATACATAGACACATGTAAGTTAAGTAACTGAGGTTCCAAACACATCATACGGCCTCGGGCCCAATTCATTCGTTTCATTGTCAAACTATTACTCGTGTCAAACTGGCCTGCAGCCTTTTCAAACTTTCATATCAAACTGGCCCTTAGGCCTATTTACACTTTCGTGTCGAAACGGCCTCTGGCCCATTCATTCATGTCTTGTCAAAACGACCTTCGGTCCATTCATTTATGTCAAAACGACCTTCGGTCTATTCATTTGTGCCAAAATGACCTTCGGTCCATTCATTTGTGTCAAAACGGCCTTCGGTCCAATCATTCATGTCAAAACGGCCTTCGGCCCATTCATTTTTGCCCAAATGGCTTTCGGCCCAATCATTCATGTCAAAACGGCCTTCGGCCCAATCATTTCTATCGAAATGACCGTCGGTCCATTCATTTCTATCAAAATGACCTTCGGTCCATTCGCTTACGTCAAAACGGCCTTCGGCCCATACATTCGTGTCAAAACGGCCTTCGGCCCACTCATTCATTTCAAAACGACCTTAGGTCCATTTATTTCTATCAAAACGACCTTAGGTCCATTTATTTTTATCGAAACGACCTTTGATCCATTTATGTTTATCGAAACGACCTTTGGTCCACAATCCCAATTAGCAACTCATAAAGCTTATAAGGGAATAATAATTGGACATTCACAATCATTCAAATATCGATATTACTCACAGTGATCGGCTTGTGGATTTTCCCTGGAGCTTGACCTTACACATTTCATGAACACAAAAGGGTCACTAACAGTTTAATCCGTTCTTTGATTCACATATTCCTCTTTAGGCTTTATTCTTATCTCATTAACTCATTTACAATGCTTAGCATATGCCTAAGAGTTCTTACAAGAGAAAGAGAACGGAAAACGAAACACAGAACGAGCATACAAAATTTCAGAGAACAGGGTCCCCGCTCGAGCGTCAACTTACCCGCTCGAGCGGACCCTTAAGGCCTGCAAAAGTACTGGTTGCATGAAAAATACGCTCGAGCGTGGAATAAAGAGCTTGAGCGGAAGGCTTGTCTACAAAACTACCCGCTCGAGCATGAGATATCCCGCTCGAGCAGAAATCCAACTCTGCAAAAAGTGCTGGGAGCACGATTTTCCCGCTCGAGCGGCACTTAACCCGCTCGAGCGGACATAAAAAATCTGGGTTTTCCAGATTGAGTTCTTAAGCTCCCTTCAACATTCAAACCATCATTTCTTGTCTTTAATGGCTCCAATTTCACATATACTTGTACTAACATGGTATACACACCAGAACACATCTTCATGGAGCCCAATTTCATAAATCAAATACATGCATGGCTCAATTTAATTCAAGCTTAATTCTATCATGCACATTCATGCATTCAAAGCTCCTATCTTTAATTATTCAAACATGCATGCTAATCTTGACTTCATTTCCATTCCAAATAATGCAAATGGTGTTCATTCTCATGGAGCTCAACAAAAACATGCTTGCATGTAGGATTACACTACCAATCTTTCATAATTTCACAAATTACATGCTAGATTTGTGATTCCATGGGAGTTCATTACATATATGCACATATCAAGCCTCAATTTCAACAAAATGATCTCAAATCATGCTCTTGATCACAAACAACCCTTGAACACACAAGATTACACATTAAACTCATGAATTCAAGAATCAATGCTTACCTAGAGGCTCAATCTTCACAATTATGGCTAAGTCTTGCACCTAGCCTTCCCAATTCACAATTTTGAATCAAAATGCCCAAAGGTGCCTCCCCTCTCTCTCAAAGTCGACTCTCTCTTTTCTAGAGAGTTAAACTTCAGCCAAAATGATATAAGGAGAGGAATTGAATGTAATAAGGGCCCTTATATGGCCCCACTAACTCAAAATTATTAATATTAAATAATTGGGCACTAAACCAATTTAATCAATTTAATCTGACCCGAATCAATTTTTCAATTAAATTTCACCGTAGGCTCTAAAAATTATGCCAATCACAATGGCGTAATCAATTTCGAGTTCTGTGGCCGATAAGGCCTCCAATTTAACTTCCAAAGCAGATTATTCAAACAGATATTCCTATGATGAACAGATAGGAATTCAAAACCACATATTTTCACATAATGGTACACAAAATCATACCAAAACATATAATCACCTTCGTATTAGGGACCAATTAGCTTAATACAGAACAGGGGTATCACAGACGAGGTCCCTTTCGTCTTCATTCTCATTTGTTACTGATATATATATATGATTTCTTGCCACAGTTTGATTTGTTGTTAATTTGTTAACTGGGTTTGATAAGTGGTTTGATTTATTGAATTTTATGGATTTTATGATTTAGGGTTTGTTGCGGAAACATATTTATTGTGAATTTGAATTTTTTTTTTAATCTTTTTTTCATTCTCATTTGAAATTTTTTTTCCTGGTTGCTTACTTACTATGTTAATATCAGTCAATCTAAATACATTTGATATTTTTCATCCACCCATTTTGGCTAGCAAAAAAGAGTGGGTGGAAAAATTATTATTGTCTTCGAAGGGAATTATTATCATTTTATGCAGAAAATTATCCAATCTTATGGCTATGAGGTAAACTATCTTTCATAGTAAAATGTGTAATTTAATGTAGATATTTGTAATAATCCAGTCAAATGATAATTTAATAAGAATATGATTTAATTAAATTATTGCGGTTTGTTTTCCCGATTTTTTTGTTGTGGATTTTTAGGTTAGATTTGTTGTTAAAGTTGTTGATTTGAAGCAAAAAATTTGTAGCCTATTCTTGGGTTTGTTGGTGCCTGTTCTTTGTTAGTGCTTGGTTTAAGCTCTGCAAGGTACTAATGGCCTTTCTGTTCTTGTATGAATGGCCACATTAGACCCCATAAGAGAATTGCTTCAACTAGCAAAGATATGATGATTATATACGAACATATCATCCTGACATGGACATAAGTTGCTGAGAAATCAAAGTAAAACCTATATTTTGATTTTAAAAGACAAAGATCAGAAGGCATGAACTCCAAAAGTGAAATGTCAATAATAGATAAATAATGAGCTTGTAGCTTTCAATATTCAATCATTTAATTTGGTGTCATCCATTTTGTAAGAACATGAAAAGTGACTTTGTAGTAGAATAATTGACAATGAAACCATTTGTATGAAAAGTGACTTTTCTTTTAATTTGTTATATCAATATGATAGAATAAACAAAATTAGATCTCTGTTTGAATTTTGTGTTTACTTGTAATAAACTGATTGTGTCATAAAATGCTCTTATTAGGATTAACATGTTAATGGGTTCAAGCAATAATGCTTGGTTTTTTCAAAATAAAAGATGCAAATGTTAAAAAAAAGCAACAATTAAGATATTAGAATTAGAGACAAATCCAGGTAGGCTTTATTTCAAGTGTGCAGATCAGATGTTCGAGTACTTTGCATAGGGTGCGACTCCTAATGCATCAAATATCCAAAGGAGAAGTAAAGTTATTTATACAAAGAATGAAGATAAGAGAGGGTATGATTATGATTTTGAGAGAAACAATGGAATTCTGAATAGATTGGAGCGACTTGAGGCAAACTAAGGAGTTATGAAATTGATTATGGCCTCATTTGGGAAATTAGCTATTTTAGTAGGTTATTTTAGTTTTTGGCTATTTTAGTAGGCTAAAATATTTGTGTTTGGGAAGGGGGTTGGATTTTTTTCGTAATTAGATGTGATATTTGTAAGAGAAAAAATAAAATAATTATAGGTTTAATGTGACATTTTGTCTTATTAACTATTTTAGCCTATTTTGTAATTTGTGAATTTTAGCCAAAAAAAAAAAAAACCAACTTTTGGTTTCCTAAACACCGCCTATGTTTACAACCATGGTGTTGGTTGGTTTTACCATACTAATGGTGTTACTCAAGTGAATACAATCCCTGCTTGTTAGTTGTATTTGGGTTGTGAATTTAGTAAAGCTTAAACTATGGGTTTTGAAATGTACATGTAATTTCGTACTATGCTTAATTAATAAAATTACCTATGGTTTGTGTTTTAAAAAAAAAAAAAAATTGCAATGAATTCAGCTTCTTGACAAAGTCCTTTAGTTCAGATACTGTATAAGATTATACGCATTACATGACATGCCATTAGAACAAGAAAACAAGCATAGCAAATGTTCTTGCTATAAGAGAGACAAATAGACTAAAAGAGATGAACATTTATTGGACACGATTTGAAACACTAGAAATAACTCATTGCATCAGATTGTTAGGTTGTTTTTTTCCCATAAGAAATTGTTGCTGCATTCCTTGAATACCTTCTAATTTTTGTTAAGAGTGCTTGCATACATAGAGGTCAATTTCATTAACAAATCAACCTGGATATTTTTCTATGAATGATAAGTTCATAAACATTTTCTGGAAGTATATTATGGTGAAAATAGATCAACTTCGACAACAACTTCAAAGTTGACATCTCGTATCTCTTTAAATAATTTGTCACAAAGGAAAAGAAGGTGAGACATAGAAAAATGAATAATCTTAATAAACCAAGCATCCAGGATAAGACTTAGGCATCACACTCTTTCTTGGAAAAAAAGAAAAATGAAAAAACAACTGACATTCACATAAGAAAAATAATTAGATAGCATATTAATTAGAACAAATCTCTCCAAAACAAATATCAGGAGAAAGGGACTCCAACATAGATAAAATGGACTTCTTCATACACTAAAATTCTATCAAGTACAACAAGCAAATAAACATTCTTCCATAAAACATAACCGAAAAGTAACAAATATGTGAACATTCTGATCTAATTGTGCCACTATTTCGCTATCATCAACATCATCTTCCAGTATATAAAATGGAAGATATAATATGATATGAAATTTAGCCAGGATATATAATGAGGAGGATACATGTACTAGATAACATATCCCTCAATTCATGTTTGTTGACTTTATATAATCCATGTTTGTTTTACAAAATATATTGTGGGATTTAAACAAATAATTTTCAAGATTGCCCTCATAATATATTTTAATACCCATATTGCCCTTATGCCTAGGGACACTGTTTAGTTATGAAACAAATACACCACCTGTGAAACTAAAGCAAATAAACAAATTAAAAATTCATATTGTTTTTTATTTGAACAAATTAAAGATTCTTATTAAATCCAATAATTTTCCCAAACAAAAAAAAATTATACTATATTAATGTCAACCTGATAATGATAAAAAATAAATAAATACCACTAAATCATTTTAAACAAGTATTTTGATTTTAAAAATAACCATCACTCATTTATCACTCCACATCCATCATTCTTACACACACACACACACCAAAAAAAAAAAAAAAAAAAAACAACAACAACAACAACAACAAACAAACAAATAAATTATTTGAAAACAAAAAATAACCATTATTCATTCTAAAAAAATTATATTTTACAAAAATAATCATCATTGGATGTAAAAAATAACATTATTAATTGTCATATACAAACAATCAAATTTCTCATTGTTTATGATATATTTATAAATTAATAATTTTTGTTTGTATATAGATGCATAATTGTTTTTCAAATCAATAATATATAAAAACAAGAAGCATTGAAGAAGAAAGGTTATTCAGCTACAATAAAAATCAATCTTTGAATTACCTTTCCCAATATATAAAAATATGATTATGTAAAAAAATCAAACTCTTCATAGATTTTTTATTTTTTTTTTAATTTTATGTGAAGAGTTTAATTCAATCAAATCCCAAGATTTTTACATAGAAAACAAACAATTTCTATTGTCTTGTATATATGAATACTATCAAACACAGGTCATGGATGTACATGAATGGGGGAAAAAAATTAAAACAAATCAACTAATATATGCAACCTCTCTAAGTCCTCCGATTTCAAACAAAAAGCTCAAATAAAAACTTTAAAAGATATTATTATTATTATTGTTTGAATCGAAGCCCCCATTCCCCTTAAAAAAAAAAAAAAAAGAGACAAAATTAACATACCCACAAACAAAACAAGATTACAAAATAAATAAGTAAGATAAGATAAGATGATTAAAGAAGCCTTGTATATCAATAAATAAAAGAAATCAAACACTTGACAATAACAATGAAAAGGTTTCAGAAAAGCTATGAAACAGATTATTTGTAAAGATTTACATTGTTTTTCAGATCAAGAACATAAAAAATAATGAAATTTTTTACAAATATATATATGTAAACTGACTTGGAAAATAAAAAAAAAAGGGTTTAGAAAGTTCAGATTGAACAAAAATCAATGGAAGGGTCACAAATGCTTTAGATAAAAATCATACAAGGAAAACCCTATAAAACCCCCCAAAATATAGAGCAAAGTAGAGGGAAACGATGATTATCACCGGAAAGAAGCTTTGCCAATGGAAATCGACTAAAAAATCACTATTGATCTACACTTGCAAACACACAAGAGCTCCTTCTTCTCTGCCTAGATGCGTTGAGCAACAGATTTTGATTTGCTGAACCCTAATGTTGTATATATTAGATAGACTAGAAGGGTAAATTGGTCTTTTTAACTCTTATCCCATACCAAAGGATATGATATGATGGAGGGAGGGTGGTGTTGTATAGCCACCAATTTTGGGGGATATACAATCCCACAGTAGATTATATCCTCTCCGAAAAAAATTACAAACATAGGATATGTAGACCCCACAGTATATAATATCTAATCTGACCCTTTATATTCAAGAATCAAGCAGATCCCTAAAGGATGTCAATCTACATGACTGCTAGCAGGACTATGTGAGGCTTGCGAGACTTGGATTGCAAAATGTTGATCACTTGTACCTCAAAATAACTCCCAAAAGGATGTGTGAGTAGGATAGGCAAAAGGCATTGATTAAAACGTGTTAATTCCCTGCAATAGTGCTAAATTTATTAAAATGTTATTAAAATGTATAGTACTCTTTTAATGTAAAGTAAGTAATCAATTATAACTCACATCATATGTAGGTTATATAAGAGGACGAACACTTGTACCACCCAAGACAAAAGTAGGTTGAGGTTGAGAAATATAGACACCATGACCCTAAATACAACCAATATAAACAAAATAAAATATGAAATAAAAACAAAAATGATAATGCATTTTCATAAAAGGTTGCACAAAATATTAAATATTACCTGAATAAAATTACTACCCATGGAGAAATGAGGCTAAGATTGAGTTTGGGGAGTATAAACAACAGCACCCTACATGCAACCAATGCAGACAAAATAAAATATAAATTAAAAACAGAGGATGTACGGGGAGCAAATATTTCGGCAAGCCCGTATTCCTTTCTTCCGAGCTCCGTCGATGTCCGATCACCTGCGAGCAAGTAATGGTGAGCTACCCGGCAGTGTGTGGCCGGAAAAACCCTCCGACGGTCAAGTTAGCACACACCTTAGGATGGATAGAGAGAAGGGAGAGAGTGTTTGAGTGTAAGAAGTCCTTATAGAGATGTTCGTGTGTCGCGTATGGGGGGCGCAGACATGCTTATATACCTTCTGAGCCCCATATCCACTCCCAGTCATCTCCTGACACATGGCTCTGCTATCCCATCTGTCAGCATAGACCTTGCTGAACATCACCTAATCTTAACTGCCTGTCATCGCAGCTGGAGCTCGGCAGCCGAGCTGCCCTATGCGTTGCTGCGCCGTGCCGTGCTTCATACCCAAGCACTTCCCTGGCAAACTCCAAGGGGGGACCGGGCTAGGCGGCATCTCGGCAAAGCCTAGCCCGAAGCACCCCGTGGTCAGCTTTCACGTCGGTCAAACGGTAACCTCGGTCGACCGTGCCATTCCGGGCGCCGGTCACTCGGCTTGTCTGGCTTCGGCTAACCTCGGACCGAGCATCCTGGTCTGACCGAGCTCTGCCTTACCGAGCTGCTTCTTTACGGTCTGGGGCGGGACGCACTCGGCCCAAGTTTTGTTCGACCCAAGTTCTGGCAGCCCTTCTCTGGGCAAACGGTCGATCATCTCGGCCCAATGCACTGCTGGGCTCTCAACCTGCTCGGTCGATACCTCGACCCAACTCCAGATCATAAATCACCCTCTCAATTGCCCCTTAATTCCGTCCGCGAAAGCGTGACTGGGATTACTCACTTCGACCGAGATAACACTTCTCCAGTCTTTAAGACGCCGAACCTCGACCGGGCTAGTAAACATAATTGTCTGCGAACTTGCTCGGTTATATTCCTCGGCTGACATCCTCTTCGTCGAAAGTAGCTCGGTTGGCTCTTCGTATTTGCAACCCGTCGCTTCAGTCCTGTCATAGCAATAAATGGGGACACGTGGCGGGCTGCCATTGGTCATCGGGCAGCCAACCCGCCGTTTTTGCCAGAATTTGAATTTGGGCGGTCTCCTTCACCTATACATACATGCCCTTCTCAAACTCCAAATCTTCCTACTGCCACTTCGATATTCGACCTCAGAACTCTTGCATCTTCATCCAGACTTGCTGCCATTCTTCGTGCTTGAAGGATTAGGTCCTGCCCTTCACTGGTAAGTCACTTCACCCTCACTTTGTTGCTATTTTCTTTCATAATACACACATTAGGGCACAAAAACATAGCTATTAGGGCATAGGTCGTAGAATCCGCACCTAACCTTCCATTGTTCTTGGTGTTCTTCATATTCATGAAGAACACTGAAAAACTGGGGTGAACCGGGCTCCTGGTCCTCTTTTGATCCAAAAAACCAATCCAACCGAGCAAATAACAAGTTTGTCTCGACCCCAGCAAAAACCGAGATAACAAAAGGACTTGGTCGCTCAACCGGGCTAACATCTGGTCTGCTTGGGCGACCGGGCTCCTTAGATAGAATAAACAACCGAGGTGGTTTGGCAGCCTTAATGACCGAGCTAAAATTCAGCTCCTTTTGCGCGACCGCGCTAACACTTAACACTTGCCGTCCTTTTCCTGCAGAGTCCAAGGGGACCACTGTCATTCCTGAGGCTCTCAGGACCGAGCAGCATCCAATAACCAGTGCCAAACCCCTCAGCCGGGATACACTAAGCCGACCACAAATGGGGAAATTCCGCTTCCTAGTGGATACTCCGGCCGCGCTAGCTGCTTTTAGAGAGGATTACGGCATTCCGGCCGATGTTCATCTCGAACTGGCAGAAGAGGAGACCACACCCTGGGGAAGAGTTGACCAATGCCCCTTCACCGTGCTCTCAATCGTTGAAGGGGGCCTCCGTTTCCCGCTCAACCCTCTTATAACCGAGTTCCTTCGCCGCACCGGGCTGGCACCCACCCAAGTGTCCACCAATACCTATAGAATAATCAACGGCGTTCACGAGTTGAACAATCGGCTAGGCACCCACTTGGGTCTAGCCGAGATATTAAGGCAATACACAATGGGCCATACCGGGGACGGTTTGGCTTATTACTTGAAGATCAAACCGGGCAAAGAAAAAATTGTGACCGGCACCCCGGATAAAGATCTTCACGACGATGATTTTTTCTGAGCATCGGGCAATTACGAAACAGCCGAGGTGCCGGGCTGGTTCATAAACAAGGACTTCAGTTCGTCATGTAAGCCACTCAAACTTGCTCGGTTAGCTTAACTCTTTACTTTGTAACTAACCGGTTTTCCTGTTTCTGTTGCAGCAATCCAAGCCTTGCAAGCCAACTATCAATTTCCCAACGTCGAAGCAATTCGGACTGTGCTTAGGTACCGTTACCGAGATTGCAACGATTTACTTGGCTACACACCGACCTACAGGTATTCTGCTCCGCGCCGGAGTAGAGTAACCGACTTCCTCCGCGCTCCTTCGCCGCCTCCAGATCCTTCCCTTCCTGACGTGCCCCTCATTCGCTTAACCGAGGAACAAGAAATGGCCAAGCGCAGCAGAATCAAGAACCTGCTCACTGCCACATCCGCCGAGGTGCCGAGCGTAGTAACTCGGTCGCCAGCCACCGGTCAATCCAGTGGCGCCGTGGTCGCCCTTGCCACTCAATCCGCCGGGCAATCCAGCCGAGAACCTTCTGCACGACGTGCCGGTAAAAGAGCTCGGACAGACCCGTCCGCCGAGCTAGTCACCGAGCTTACCACCGAGCATCCAACAGACGCCCCCGCCCCAGTGCCGGCCTGGCGCCCACATTTGAAGCACCGGGGTCATGACATCCCGGCGACGGCTTCGATCAAGGCTGACAAAGAGCATCTGCTCGCCTTTGATCTGTCAAAAGCTCTACTACTACCGAGCGACGTGGTCGGCAGCGACCACGTCCCTGACACTCGGTTGGTCAAGTGGTCAGTGAAGTCTATGGCCAGGGTAAGTTGATGTTCCTTTTAAAAATTTCACAAGTGTTTGCTCGGTTCCCTTTCTGCTCGGTCCCCTTTCTGATCAACTTTGCTTCTTTGTACAGGCCATTCAGAAATAACACTTGGTTTTGGAGCGCATCCACCGGCTTAGGCAGAAAGCCAACGACACAGCCAGCCAGGTTGAAAGCCTTCAAGCCGAGCTCGGCCGGGCTAAGTCTTCGCTTGAAATGGCCAATTCCGACAATAACAGACTGCTCGGCCAGCTGGATGCGGCCGAGAAAAAACGAGATGAGCTCCAAGCCGAGGTGGATACTCTAAAGAAGTCGAAGAAGAAAGCTTGCCGGACTACAAACACCGCTGGCTTCAACGAGGCCGAGGAGAGCTACAAGAAGCAGGTCTTTGCAACGCAAGACATCTACTTCAAAGCAGGCTGGAAGTCTGCCTGCGAACACCTCGGCCAAGGCTCCGACACCGACGTATTTGCCAACCCTCCTCCAGCTTCGCTACCGGTCTACCTTGTGCCTTACGCGAACGACGTATTTAGCGCTCTGCAAGCGGAGGCCGAGGAAGGACTTGAAGATGGAGAGGATGACACAGATTCAGAAGCAGAGGAGGCCGAGGTGCCAGAGCAGCCCGGCAGTGCTGAGCCCGGTGCCCAAGACGTCAGTCCTACCATCAACCTTGATGCTGGCGAGGACGAGTTCACCAATCTCTCCCCCCTAGTTTAGTTTTCTTTTTCCTTGTTTTTGTATTTTTGCTTCTAACTCTTTTGATGTAACCGGGCTCTGTCCCCACCTTTTGTAATGATTTTCTTTTCAATGAGAAACTCAAATTTTTCTAAGTGTTTGCACGGTAGTAATCAATTCCATCTTCAGCAAAATATCTCGGTATAACTCATAACTTTGTCGACCGGAATCCATAACACGGTCAAAGCACTTCAGCATAACAAAACAAATTCATGAACCAAAATAACCATCTCGGTTGTAACAAAGTTGAACAAATCAACACTTCTAACTGGATTAGATCATCTCGGTTGGGAATCCAAAGTTGGTCAAAACACCAACTCTTCCGACCGGAGTACATCATCTCGGTTGGAAATCCTAAGTTGGACACAACACCAACTTTTCCAACCAGAGTACATCATCTCGGTTGGGAATGCGAAATTGGACAAGACACCAACTCTTCCAACCGGAATACATCATCTCGGTTGGGAATCCAAAGTTGGACAAGACACCAACTCTTCCAACCGGAGTACATCATCTCGGTTGGGAATCCAAAGTTGGACAAGACACCAACTCTTCCAACCAGAGTACATCATCTCGGTTGGGAATCCAAAGTTGGACAAGACACCAACTCTTCCAACCGGAGTACATCATCTCGGTTGGGAATCCAAAGTTGGACAACCGGAGTACATCATCTCGGTCTGTAACATTAAAACAACAGTCCAAGTGCTAAAGCAAAATTACTTCTATAAATTGACAAAAAGAATTACATGTTGTGGTGCAAGCCAAAAAATTTCTTTGCACAAGAAAAGAAAGCAGAAGCTTAAAAATAATACAGTTTCAAGTTGGCCGCATTCCATGGCCGGGGTATTGCTCTTCCCTCTAAATCCTCCAAGTGGTAAGCCCCCTTGCCCGCCAGACCAGTGATCTTGTAGGGTCCTTCCCAATTTGCCCCTAGTTTGCCTTCTCCTGGCACCAGGGTGTTGCCCATAATCTTCCTCAAAACCCAATCACCAACTTTGAACGGTCTGGGGTGCACCGTCTTGTTATACTTCTTTGAGAGCTCCTGTTGGTGGGAGGCCACATGGATGAGGGCCTTCTCCCGACACTCGTCCACTAGGTCCAGCTCCAAGGCAATAGCCTCGGTGTTCAGCTCGGGCTCAAAACTCTCGCTTCTGAGGGTGGGCATTTCAACTTCCAAGGGTATGACCGCCTCCATGCCATAGGCCAAAGCGAATGGAGTTTCCCCGGTAGAACGTCGCGGGGTTGTTCGGTATGCCCAAAGGACGCTAGGTAATTCCTCAGCCCATTTGCCCTTGGCCTTTTCCAGCCGTTTCTTCAACCCATCCAGTATAGTCTTGTTCGATGCTTCGGCTTGACCGTTGGACTGCGGCTAGGCCAGGGTGGAGTTGTAGAATTCTATCTTCAAATCTTCACAAAATCCTCTGAATAGGCGACCGTCAAACTGGGTGCCGTTGTCAGAGATCAAAATCTTGGGGACGCCAAACCGTGTGACCACGTTCTGCCAGACAAATCGCTTCACGTCTTTCTCTTTGATGGATGCCAAGGGCTCAGCTTCAACCCACTTTGTGAAGTAATCTGTGGCCGCGATGAAGAATTTCCGGTTGCCCGGTGCTGTTGGCAGTGGTCCCACTATATCTAGCCCCCACATGGCGAAAGGCCAAGAACTGGTGAGGGAAAGAAGTTCCCTAGTAGGTTGGTGGATCTGATGGGCGAATTTCTGGCATTTTTCGCACTTGCGGACATATTTTTGTACGTCGGCCTGCATGCACGGCCACCAGTATCCCTGCGAAATAGCACGGTAGGCCAAGGACCTGCCTCCTATGTGGCTGCCACAAATGCCTTCGTGAATTTCGTACAAGAAGGCCGCCACACTATCCGGGTGCACGCACTTTAAATAAGGACCGGTGAAGGACGTCTTATATAACGCGCCAGATGAAGAGAGCCAAACCGTTCTGACTTCATCCGGATTTTGTGTGTTTCTTTCTTGTCAGTTGGAAGAGTCCGGTCTCTGAGGAACAAAATCAAGGGGTCCATCCAAGAGGGACCGAGCGCGGCGCAGAGTACATCTGTCTGCCCGGCGAGTTCAATGCTTGGCCGAGGAAGAAAGTCAATCAAAAGAGGGTTGGGGAAAGTATTATCCACCATGGAAGCGAGACCGGCCAATTCATCAGCTCGGCTGTTGTCTTCCCGGCCAATTTGTTGGACTCTAATTGCCTCAAATTGCATGATATGCTCCCTGACCAAAGGTTGGTACTTCGCCATCCTTTTGTCTTTTGCTTCATAAATCCCAGAAACTTGGTTAACCACAAGCTGGGAATCACTGTACACCAGGAGCTCGGCAGCCTTCATTTGAATTGCGCTCTTGAGCCCGGTGAGAAGTGCCTCGTACTCAACCTCGTTGTTAGACGCCGGGAAGCCAAGCGTGATAGAATGTTCAATGGTTAGGCCATCCGGGGATATAAGAACAATACCTAGGCCGGCACCATGGCGGTTGGACGCTCCATCAACAAAAAGCTTCCACATGTCCCCCACAAAAAGCTTCCAGCAATCAGATGGGTCCTGAGAGTTGCGAAGGGCAATGGGATCACAACTGCTCGGCTGTGCGGTGTCAAGTTCGGTGTTGACCGGTTCAAATTCAGTGCCCCTCGGTGATTCGACACCGGACTCAGCAAGTTGTTCTGTAATGCTCAAGTCCGTGGGCGAATCATCAGGTTGTGGTGTGAAGCCGGCCGCAGGTTCTGAGCTGTGTGGAACCATTCCTTCCCCCCTTGATGATTCGGCACCGGACTCAGCGAGTTGGTTCGGAATGCCCAAGTCCGTAGGCAAATCATCAAGTTCTGAGCGGTGTGGTCCAATTTCTTCCCCCCGTGGTGATACGGTACCGGACAGAGTGGATGGGTTGGTGATACACAACTCCGTCATTGCATCACCGGGTGGTATGACCGTGCAAACTGAGGGAACTTCGATGGTGCGCGCTAACTCCGCGGCGCTACCTTCTTCAACTGGTTGTGCCTCGGTTGGCATTGCGTGCATCTCATCATCTGCCTCGACAATATCGACCGGGCATACCGGATGAGTACCAGGTGAGAACTCGGCGACAAAATCTGCCAAGGTTTGGGCTTTGATTGCGGTGCGCGGCTGGAACTTCACATCAAACTGTCCCAACTCGACCGCCCACTTTAGAATTCGGCCTGAAAAGTCCGCGCGTTCAAACAAAGCCTTGAGGGGAAACTCGGTCAGTACGATGATGGTATGGGCGTGGAAATAGTGCGCCAACTTCCTTGAAGCCATTATCAAGGCCAGGGCAAGCTTCTCCAACGGCAAGTATCTTGATTCTGCTGGTAACAAAGTTTTGCTGACATAAAAAATTGGGAGGTGCTTGATTCCTTCAGCCCGGACTAACACCGCACTTACTGCGTGCTGGGAGACGGCAAGGTAAAGGTAGAGTTCCTCACCCGGCTCTGGTGTAACCAACAGCAGTGGAGAAGACAAATAGTCCTTGAGCTCGGCCAAAGCTCGGTCACACTCGTCATCCCATGAAAACTTTGACTTCAATGCTTGAAAGAAAGGGCGGCAGCGATCTGATGACCGACTTATAAATCGGTTAAGCGCGGCGGCCATCCCGGCCAGATGCTGCACATCCTTAGCCGAGCTGGGCTGCTTCAACTCTTGCACGGCTCTGATCTGAGTAGGATCTGCTTCGATGCCTCGGTTTGTGACTAGGAATCCCAAAAATTTGCCGGCTCCCACGCCAAAGGCACACTTTGAGGCGTTCAAGCGCAGCTTGTGCTTCTTTAGAATGGCAAACATCTCGGCTAAGTCGGACAAATGGTTTGCCTCATGTCGGCTTTTTACCACCATATCATCGATGTAAGCCTCCATGGTCCGGCCGAGCAAAGGAGCAAACATTTTGGTCACCATCCTCTGAAAGGTTGCCCCGGCGTTTTTCAAACCAAAGGGCATAACTCGATAGCAGAAGAGTCCCCTTGGAGTCGTGAAAGAGGTGATTTCTCGGTCAAGCCCATGCATGGCGATCTGGTGATAGCCGCGGTACGCATCCAAGAAACTGAGCCTATTGTGTCCAGCCGTCAAGTCCACTAGCTGGTCAATGCGCGGCAAAGGGAAGCTGTCTTTGGGACAAGCTCGGTTGACTGTCTTGTAGTCGACTCAAACTCGCCACTTCCCATTCTTCTTAGGCACCACCACAATGTTGGAAATCCACCGAGGATAGTGCACTTCCTGGATTGCTCGTGCCTCAAGCAGGTTCTTTACCTCCTCAGCAACTACCTCGGCGTGATGCAACGCCGATCTCCTTGTTCGCTGGATGATTGGCTTTGCTCCAGGGAAGACATTGAGGTGATGGCAGATAAAACTCGGGTCGAGGCCAGGCATGTCGTAAGGCGACCATGCAAAGACTTCGATATTCGCCATCAAAAACTCAATCATCTCGGTCCTCTCTATGGCCGTGAGACTTGAACCGAGCAAGAAGAACTTGTCCGGCTGCTCGGTATCAATCCGTACCTCAACCAATTCCTCAACAGCCTTATCTTCGGCCTTGGTGCCCACATCATCCAAGACACCCTGGTCCTCCGGTCCCTCAATCATTTGAACGAATCCTTTGGCAGCCCGGCTTCCGTTGACCACCACGAAGCACTGTTTGGACATGACCTGATCGCCCCAAATCTCCTCGACTGCCCCCATAGCCGAGGGGAATCTCATTACTTGGTGAAAAGTCGATGCCACGGCTTGCATGGCGTGTAGCCATCCCCTTCCAAGGATAAGGTTGTACGTCGAAGGCACTTGCAGCACCCAAAACTCAACTTGCTTGACCACGGATCCTGCTTTGACCGGCAGGATTATCTTTCCCAAAGGCCACTCTGGTTGCGAGTTGAATCCAACCAGTGGTGAAGTAGCCGGAGCCAAGTCTGTCTCATGGAGTTTGAGCTGCTTGAACGCATCATAATACATGATCTCGACCGAACTTCCCTGATCGATCAAGATCTGTCTAACATCAAATTCTTTGACGCGTAGTGTTACTACAAGAGCATCGTTGTGCGGCGTCTGGATATGCTCTAAATCCCTTGAGGTGAAACTGATCACATCCTTTTCCTCAGTCTTCCCCCTTTTTATGGCAGGCTGTACTGACAAAACTTCCCTCATGTGTTCTGCCTTCTTGATCATGCCCCGAAGTTCGCAAACACGCTCCGGTTCGACAATGCCGTGGATGACATTAATAACTCCCTGTGGTGGAGCATCTCGGTCGACCTGTCCCTTGGGATCGACCGGAGCCTGATTCGGCTTCACGCCGCCATCAATGTAAAGGTCTAGATGCCCGGCAACAACCAGCTCTTCCAAGTGCTGGCGCAATGGATAACAATCCTCTGTCCGGTGGCCCCTCTCCCGGTGGAATGTGCAGTGATACCGCGGATTATATCCCTTCTGTCCATCGCCCAACTTAGCAGGAAACCGGACATACTCCTCGTCTCGGATTTCACTAAGAATGCGATAAATTGGAATCTTGAAGACTGTGGTGATGCCGGTCCTTGCCTTCATCCTTCTGTTTGCGTCTGCTACGTCATCTCGGGGGTAGTCATCCCGGTCATTCCGACGTCCTCTGCCCCGATTTTTTCAATTTGAACCACGGTCCGATTCCTCTGTTCGGTCACTTGAGCGGCTGGACTCTTGCCCAACTGCGTGCACTTTGCCTGCTGGCTTCTTGTCTGTTGCTGCCGGGGTGGCCTTCATGGTAGAAGCTGATGCGTCGTCCTCTACTCGGATGTGCTCGTTGATGCGCTGCATGAGCTGGCCCATGGAGGTCGGCTGGTGCATGGTAAGCGAGTCCTGCAGTCTATGTCCGACCGGGAGACCACGCTTGTATTGCGTGATTGCAAGGTTGACCGGGCAATCCAAGATCTCGTTGAAGGTTTCCCAGTACCTTGAGTTGTATACCTTCAGTGTGTCACTCGGTTCCATCTTGACACTTAGCAGATGATCAACTTCCTTTGGTGTTTTTGTGTTGGTTTTGAAGTGTGTAACAAACGCCTCGGCCAACTGATGCCACCTTTGTATGCTCCTTTCCGGCAACCGCTCGAACCACTTTAAGCCCAGCTCGCCCAAACTTGACGGGAAGATTAGGCACATAAGTCCGTCATTCCGCCTATGCCCGGCCATAACCTGTCGGAAGTGACTCACATGCATGTAAGGATCGGTCTTTCCGTCGTAAAGTGTGAACTTAGGCTGGTGAAAGCCTGCCGGAAGCGGTGTTGTTTCAATTTCCAGGGAAAAAGGAGTGGCACTCAGCCTGGCCAAGTCCATATCTTCAAGGAGTGGCGCTGCTTGGCGGGGTGGAGGCATTCCGACCTTCTCGCTGGCGTGAACCCCGTAGGATACCCGCTGGAAAGCTGGTATTCTCTGGGTTTCACGCCGGCGGGCCCGCTCCTTTAAGACCGCCCGTAAATCCTCTGACTGAGCGGAGTAAGAGTACCTCGACGTCGTTTCCGGACGTGAGGGTTTGTAGGTGCTGTCTTGCGCGCTAGACTTCCCTGCACCCACGTCGGAATCACCAACCTGGTAACTTCTGGTAATGGATATTGACTGAGTACGTCGCTGACTCTGACCGCCTGAACGGCGAGATGGGGTGTGCTCACTGTGGTCTCCCACTCCAACTACACCCTTCCCTTTGACATACCGCTTGAGATCTTCCATCTCCGCCGCCATTCGCCGGATGACAGCATCTTGATCCCTCAACTTGCTTTCCAGTCGCCTGGCGTGCGAGTCTCTCCTCCGCCGGTGACCGTCTGGACTCCGTGAATGTCCATGACTTCGTCCGCGCTTGTCCCACGCGTCTCCTGACTGTCCGCCAGTGGGCGTTCCCAAGTCAGCCATTGGGTGGACAGGAGGAGGTCCCTCTCTCCTTCGGGTATACTCCGGGGTGGCTCCGTCGATGGCGGACAACGGAAACTCGTCGTTGTTCGCCATGGACGGCGATCAGATGAACCTGGAAGACAAGGTTTTGTCTGTCAAGTTTCCCACAGACGGCGCCAATTGTACGGGGAGCAAATATTCCGGCAAGCCCGTATTCCTTTCTTCCGAGCTCCGTCGATGTCCGATCACCTGCGAGCAAGTAATGGTGAGCTACCCGGCAGTGTGTGGCCGGAAAAACCCTCCGACGATCAAGTTAGCACACACCTTAGGATGGATAGAGAGAAGGGAGAGAGTGTTTGAGTGTAAGAAGTCCTTACAGAGATGTTCGTGTGTCGCGTATGGGGCTCGCAGACATGCTTATATACCTTTTGAGCCCCATATCCACTCCCAGTCATCTCCGAACACGTGGCTCTGCTATCCCATCTGTCAGCATAGATCTTGCTAAACATCACCTAATCTCAACTGCCTGTCATCGCAGCTGGAGCTCGGCAGCCGAGCTGCCCTATACGTTGCTGCGTTGTGCCGTGCTTCATACCCGAGCACTTCCCTGGCAAACTCCAAGGGGGGACCGGGCTAGGCGGCATCTCAGCAAAGCCTAGCCCGAAGCACCCCGTGGTCAGCTTTCACGTCGGTCAAACGGTAACCTCGGCCGACCGTGCCATTCCGGGCGCCGGTCACTCGGCTTGTCTGGCTTCGGCTAACCTCAGACCGAGCATCCTGGTCCGACTGAGCTCTGCCTTACCGAGCTACTTCTTTACGGTCTGGGGCGGGATGCACTCGGCCCAAGTTCTGCCCGGCCCAAGTTCTGGCAGCCCTTCTCTGGGCAAACAGTCGATCATCTCGGCCCAATGCACTTCTGGGCTCTCAACCTGCTCGGTCGATACCTCGGCCCAACTCCAGATCATAAATCACCCTCTCAGAGGAGATAATACATTTTCCTAAAAAGTTTGACACACTATTAAGTTTTACCTTAATATAATTACTACCTACGACGAAAGGAGATTGAGATTGAGCTTGGGGAGTAAAAACAGCACCCTACATACAACCAATATAGACAACAAAATATAAAATAAAAACAAAGAAGCCATACTAGATTGCTTTAACGTAGTGCATTTTTCATATAAAAAAAATTATTTAATCATATGCAATTTTTCTTGTAGTTACCTGACTAGATTGCGCCTTTTTCTTCTTTGCAATAGATTTTTTCATCTCGCCTTTAATCCTCATTCTTCCCTTACTAGTTGATTCTCTTTTCTTGAGTCCTCTAGCTTGGATTGGATAGTCTACTTCATCACTTTGTGGGCATGTGTTAGATGAGGAATTTCTCAATTCAGTGACCTCCACTTGACTACAAATGTGCACACTTAATTTGTCTTCAACCACGACACTCAATTATTCACCTTTTGAAACTGACAAATGATAAGTTTCTTCACTTTCAGCGGCTCTACGTGCTATTGTTCTAAACATATCATTAATGACCTATATTGCTTACTTTGATGTAGTTTCACATCAGCCTTGATGTCATACCCACGTCTATCTTTCCCACTTTTAGCCTTTGCTTTTTTAGTCCATCATTTGAGTATATATTGTGCAAGAAGTTTCATTATATTAAATATATCTCTAAAACCCTTCACACAATATCGGCACAATATGTCCTTTATTTCAAACTTCCTACAACTACAAGTCAAAGAACCATTTCTATCTATTGTCACATTCTTATATTTTTTTTTCATTTACCATCGTTCTAATTGTGAATATGGTACTCTCACCATCATCAATACTACCTATGGCAGACTCTTCAATGGACTGTATGTACTCAATTTGGAATTCCTTAAAAATTGTTTTGGTGTAAATCTTTAGCACTTGCTTTAAAATCAAAGTTGGAATTGAAACCCTCAGTAATTTTTGGGACAAATTATACTTGGCTTCTAATTCCTTATACCTTTTCTCATAGAGCATCCTTTCAAAATACACGAAGAATTCCATCAAGCTATGATCAAAATTGAGATAATCCTTCAAAAATGCATTGAAGGATTCACTAAGTTAAGTAGTACTCATTCTAGACCCCCACGAATCCATATGTGGCCATCCCCATTTGTCATTCGCAAGAAAAGTCTGCTCCAACCAATGATTGTTGCGTGCATCATACTTATCAAGCATTCGGTCCCATTGTATTATGAATTCTTCTTCGTTATCAATGTTCTGCATGAATTTTGAAAACACAGCCTTGACCCCAACATCTTCGAAAATAGAACCTATATGCTTTACAACATTTTGTATCAAATGCCACGTGCAAAGTCGATGGTTTGTATCAGGCATGACAACTGGAATGGCCTTAGCCATCGCAGCTTCTTGATCCGTGAAAATAGTTTTTAGAGCTTTGTTTGATGCTATCCCTAGAAAAATCTGAAATAATTATGTAAAAGATTTGGTAGTCTCATCATACATTAACGCTGCACTGAATACAACCATTTCTCGATAATGATTAAATCCAACAAATATTTCAAAAAGGTCTATACTCATTATTTAATTTGTAAGTAGTATCAAAGGTCATTACATCATAAAATTGGCCACAATTCATGATCATTTGAGCATCCGCTCAAAATATATTACTTATCTGCTCTTTACAATCTAATTGGACTGCATAATAAAATGATGGATTTTCCATAGTTTTTCCCTCCCGAAAGTAATGCAACACACTGCCCGCTTCTCCATATTCCAAATCTTTTTGTCTCTTCAATCTCAAGTAATTTTTTGGGTCCAATTTCGTGAAGCCAAGTGATGCTCTTCCACCAAATTCCCTACCAAATAGCTCATAAGGAGACCTAAGAGGAATCCCATATTTTGAAGCTAATTCTATTTTAATTGCTTGGGTAGTAGATATTTTTCTTTGGGATGGCAACATATGAATGCACTCTGGAGGCACAAGGTCATGATTATGATATTCAACAAAATCACAAACAACATATTTTCCTAAATTCCTATCTAACTTGATACTAAATTGGGCACCACAACCACATCTTACCTCTTGTCTCAGATTCTTGACTAGTGGATCTCGCTTGTCAATACCCTGACTTTCCTCTTTGTAACACACAACAGTCCATTAAGTAATTTCCTTAGTATGTTTGTTCTTGTTTGCATAGGCCTTCCTAATAATGAAGCTCACCTTTCCTTCATATGTATTGTAAAAGTCATGCGCAGCTTGTTTAGAGTAAAATGACATTCCCAATTTCGGCTTCCAACCACCATTGGCCAACTCATTAGCAACATGATTTTGCTCCATTACCTGCAATTCAGTGGCATACAAATAATAAATAAAAAAAACATAAACAAAAATTCTAATATGTTTTTTGGATGCCAATTCTAGAATATAGCTTCAATTTCTCATGCATTTACAATCTCCATGAAGATATTCATTTTATATATATAAACAAATGCATTTACAGCTTAAAAAAAATAAAACATAATAAAAACTCAGAATATAGCTTCAATTTCTAAACAATGAGATATTCATTGTATATATGTATATATATGTGTGTGTTTAAATCTGTGTATGTAGCAACATGAAAATGAGATATTCATTTTCAATAAGCATTCAATAAGTCAAGTCTCACCAAGTTTTAACATTAAAAGCTTATTTTTTGCTTTAAGTTTCAAATTAAAACACATCAAATAAGGTTTAAATCATATTAGATTAGAACCATAGCTGAAGAAATAGTAAAACCATTTGATAGACAAGAGTGATGTCCTAAGTTTATGACCAATCATTAAAACCACACCTCCACACCTAAAGCCCCCAAAAAATCCACAACAAAAAGCCCCATGTTACATTTTCTGAGTTTTTTGCTACATTTTCTAATTAAAATGGGAAACAAAATCCTCAACAAATCCCAAATCATCAAACCCATTTATCAAACCCATTTAAGAAATCAATAACAAATCTAACCCAAGAAATCATATATATATAACAACAACAAATGAGAATGATGAAAGGGGCCTCATCATCACTGCAACCTCGCCTTGCCTCCATGGCGTCGCCACCCGACTCACCATCGCCCGCCATCCTCTACGTTTCTCCTTTGTCGTCGCATTCCTCCATCTTCTCGTTCATCTCTTAGTTCATCTCTCTCTCAATTCATCTCTCTCTGTTAAGTTAGGTGAGGCAACAATGAAATAAAACAAAACAAATGATAGAGAAGACAAAAAGAAGGGAAACGAAAAATTTGAAGGAAAAAAAAATAGTTAAACAAAACAACGTCGTTTTGGCGAGCACCACATGAACCATGGCAGAGGATCTGTACTCAATGGGGTAGCCCATAACACCCATGTTGTTTCCTCTTTACTAGGAGAAGTTATGGCAATTAGTTTAGCATGCTAATTGGCCCAATTCCACAAACTTTCGGTGATAGAAATTAAGTTTTTGTGGGGTGGATTGAAATTTTAGAGTAAAGAAGAAGATGAAGAGAAAATAACTGAAATTTGGAGAAGAAAATGAAGATAAAATAATTGAAACTTGAGAAAGAAATGAAGAGAATACCATAATCTGCTTATGATTTTGGGTTTGAAGTGATAACCTTAGATTGAGTAAAGGTGCACAAGTGACTAACAAGGAATTATCTACCATAAAGATCATTTGTGATAGATTTAGAAAAAGGAACTGAATCTTCCAAAATTCATTTCTTTTCCACATTAGACGCTTGAGAGTTGACTCTTTTTCCATAAGGGTTTTCTTGGCTTCCAAACACACACCTAAAGAAAAGAAAATAAAGTTGAATAGTAAAGAGAAAATAGCATACAAACAAAAACATCAACAAACAAAAACATCAAAAATCGTTGTATCTAGATTTGCCTTTGATCCTTCCAGTGTTGACAAAAGATTATCATTATCTCTGTTGAACTTTGGCCTATACTTTAACATGCAAGGTTATACATACATGTTTATTTATGACTTTCCTCTTCTTTCTCTGCAACCAATCAAAGAGAAAACCCAATGAAGAAAAAAAAAACAAGAAAGGAAAGAAAGTGTATAGAAAATCTTTGAAATCATCTTAATCATTGATACTTCAACCACTACTAGAGAATTTGTATATAATCTTATATATATAAATCATGCTCAAAAGAAATAAAAGATTCATGTTTATACATGAAAGATTTGTGTTTATATAGATATATGCATGTATATGTGATTTGAGTGTTATATACAATCTTCTTCAATACAGTAAGAGAGTGACTGAGAGTACCTTAATGAGAGAGAGATAGACGCAGAAGAGCAATGGAGACGATGTTAGACCTATTGACTGATAAATAATACTTTTCTTTTCTTTTCTATTTTTTTTTTCAAAATAGGCCAAATCTTTTTCAACAAATTGAGGGGTGGGTGTGGAATCAAACAAAAAGTTATTTCTCGGGATTTGTAATGCGAGAAGAGTAAAAGGACCTAGGGATTCAGCTGTAAGTAATGCCTATTTTGAAAAGTAGATTAAAAGTCAATTTTTTTAATTTATTTTTAAATAATATTTTATTTTAAGATTTAATGTGTATTGTCTTATTAGTAAATTTATATTAAAATATAATATGAACTAAAATTTCAAAATTTTAGTTGGGCACACTTAGTTATTATTTGAATGCAAATAGAATCACCCCAAAATTACCAATCCATCCTATTAGTTAAAGTTACTATATAATAGGTCTTTAATGAGATTTTTATGGCCACATTAGTCCTCGAAATTGTGTTTTTTGCTATTGAGAATTGTTGAAAAAAATATGATTTGATGTGAGAATCAGTGTTAATTAAGAATTATAGATTATAGGATTGGGTTATGAAGGTAAAACTGAAAATATGGACCTATTAATTTGAAGCATGACTTGTTGGATATTAATGGTGTAAATCATAAAGCATTATAAATTAACGCAACGGATAAAAATAATTCGGATCATACCTTAATGACACAACCTCGTGGGTAAATTACGTGCTTCCAAAATCTGATCAGTTAACGAACCCAGCAGTGGAGTGATACTACAAAATGAGTATCACCCACACAAGTCACAGTGCAAAATGGCTTGATCGTTGTTTTCTGGGAGAGAGTCAGAGAGAGAGAGTCTGGGAAAAAAAAGGTTATGGGTAAAAACCACATAACGTATATCTGAAAAAGAGAGTCTGGGAAAAAAAAGGTTATGGGTAAAAAATCACATAATGTATATCTGATATACGTATATCTTTAGATTAATCATATAATTTGATATATAACCAATATCTATCTATCCATCTATTCATATCTATTGATATGATAGATATAGATATCATAAATGGTTATCCAAATAAGTTTTGAATTCAAATTCAAACTTACTGGATAAGGTTCAAAAGGTTCAGGTTCTAAGGGTCATGCCACATGGGCGCCCAATTTCTAACATCTCCCACTCGGACATGAGTTGGCATGACACTGCCACATCTCTATCTCAATCTCTCCAAAAAATAAATAATCTCATACTAGCCACTGCACCGTGCGACTGCTGAGAACACCTGTATGTGGGAGCTCTATACTAAAAACTCAAAATGAGCTAGCATAGAGACATCAACCCAAAAAGAACAGAAATAATGTCTCATATACCCCAGACCCATCTAATTACACCGGTCCAAAAAACATCTCTAATCCCTCAAAAGAGCATGTTTGACCCTCTCAATTCTTGCAATATATTCACACTTAATCTGCTTCTCATACAGAGCGATGTGAGTTGCCGGCAGTGAATATACAACAGTGGTGTAATACTAGATGATCTTCCATTTGCCCTCATGCCATTTAGTTTAGGATTGACTGTTTTCCCAGTGGTGTCCCTTAAGGCCGAATCATACATGACCGCAGGCAACATACCAAAGTAGCAGAACATCAACCCCTTACCTTATGACATAGTCAAAAGTCACAAAAGGGTACATAAATGAAAGTCATATCAATAATGACACGTAAAACTCACACGGTGAGGAAACAGGGATCCATTCTCTCACCTCATTACTCAGTCGCCAAGTACATATAGTATGAATACATGTTACGGTGGAGTAACTCTTCCAAAAGAGTGACGTCATCCTCGATACACCGTACAGATATAAGTCTAGTCGCTTTTTAGTGCCTAACCCGAATTCTCTATTTGCTCGCCTTCTAGGCGCCAAATGAAATCTCGCATCTGGCTAATCATAACAGGCACAACATGGAAAGTGGGTACTAATATCCATGTTTGATCCTTAACACGACCTCATCTTGGTTGTAACCAAGGCAACATATATAGTGGATTATTTAAGTCTCTCGTGGCTCCAAATAAAAATAAACCACTAGTCTCATCCTTGCTCGCTCCCAAGCGCCAAGGGCGATTGCTCGTGTGAGTGAGCCAATCTTGCCTGCTGACATCATCATCTGCTAATCATTATGACACAAACCATAATAGTGTCAACATCTCATCATCTCAAAATAAGTGATCGATTAAAAAAAAATTGACTACAGCTTGCGCAATTCTAGATTCCAAACATAAGCCTTATCAGCACCTCTTGCAATAAGTATATACAACAGAATCCACTATGTGCGCCTCACATGAAGTGATTCAAGATCATAATTCTAGATTCCAAACATAGACCTTATCAGCACCTCTTGCGATAAGTATATACAACGAAATCCACCATGTGCGCCTCACATGAAGTGATTTAAGATCACTACCTCTTGCGCAATAACCTCTCTAAAGATATTTTGGTGACCAATTTGCGTTCATTCTTAATGCGCCCAACTAGCGCATATGCACCCAACTAGCTCATTGAATCTTACAATGAGCAAATTAATATACTACTAGTAAAGCATTTTATCCACAGTCTAATGAGCAAGGTCAATGTCTAAACAACTCAGTTGACCATTTACCAAAGATAACACTTATCATGCTGAATACGCCCACATAGCGTACTTTAGGCTCCCATAACAAAGAAAAGATCAAGGAATATAGGTCATCTGTTTCTCCCAAAGACAATCCGAGGATTCACTCAATAATTAAGGCTCTGGCTTTTACTGATAGGTAAGTCAATGGGTTTGTAATTTTGCATCTAGAATCGTTCTAGGATATTTCTTATGTAAGTTATCGAAGACAAAACATGAATTCTCCCAAAGCAATCCCTAAGGATCGTACATCCAAGCATATAAATTACATCACCCATGTCCATCATATCTAACATAGAGGATTTCCCACCCTAGGTGGTGACAACCTTATAAATTCCTGGCTCATAATGACTAAGTAAGGAAAAACTTCTTTTGGACCATTGATCATGCCTCAGTGGTCTTCATTGATCATCGTTGGCCAATCATGGCTTGACGAAATCTAAGAACCACTATTTGGATAACTGTTTTAGGCTGTAAAAGATTTATTGGAACTAGCAACCTTTTTGCGCTCCTAACTTTTCACCATAAAAGCAGAAGGTAAATCCCTACGGATCTACTTATCCAATTCTCTAACGAGAAAGTTGGGTCACAATGTCCACAAATCAATGTTCCGAACTTATGTCAATCATAGCCTAAGTCAAAATAACCTCACTTCCCAGGAGGAAGTCTTCTCATGGTCTACACTTTCCTCAATGGTGCGACTTTTCGATATCTAGTGAGCCTTATGCCTCAACAATGACTATCCAAATTACGCATAACTTTATAACAGTTTTGCGTCATAATGAAAAGTCAACCAAATTATAAAAATAGTTAATCCTCAAAGACTTTGTCTTAAACTACGCAACATTGATCCACTTTCTAAAAATAGAGGACTAGAGCCTTAGGCATTATCCTAGGCTCTTTATCATCTTGCGAAGCAATCATGAATGTTTCCCTCTCAATCACCCAGTGATGACATGGAAAAGTTTCACATTCGCTACCACGCAACTAAGAATGTAGAGTATTCTTCTCTAATGGAGTAATCCATTAGTAGGCACATCGCTCCCACTGTCCCTAGGATATTAGAAATTTATTTCCATTCTCAACTAGGCTACATAGAGCGCTGTGCTTAGAATTCTCTATCTTATAGAGTTCCAAAAACTCTATTCACGTCACCTTTACTAATAAAACTTTATGTGACTCAGTTACACTACCACAAAGCTGCTTACCTATATGCATATGACCCGGAGGGTTTACATGACCACATACAATAATGTGCCACACGACCCTTTGTGTTTACAAGACAACATACAATAATGCGCTATAGAACCCTAGGTCTTAACTTCCCAATCTTATGAGAAGTAAAATAAAGATAAACTGCTTAACGGTTACAGATCGCTCATAGATGGCTCTCCGCTAACCTATTACTCAAATGGAGTGTAAAATCTGATATAGAGGGCACTTAGTTAGGGATATAGGCAACAAACTAGTGCAATTCCCAATTGAAAAACATTTTGCGCCATTATCCACCTAACATTAACAATATTTAATTCCTTATCTCTACTACACCATTGTGTTGTTGAGTACTAGGAACAATCAATTTTCTAAGAATCTATCTCTCTTCACAGAGTTTTCTAAAATAACTCAAATAGATACTCGCCACCTTGGTCAAAACTAAAGGCACGGAAGCTATTATCTCAACCTCATATGTGCTATGTCAAAAATCATCTCAAAACTTTTGACTTATGGGAGATCAAATAGTCTTGACTCAGATGTGTATCGTAATCTATAAATGTGTCGAGATTGAGGCTTAGCTAACATACCCTTACACATATCTAGTCACAAATATCATAGTGGACTAAATACGCCAAAACAAATGACCTTCTACAGCTTTCCTACTTACTTGTGCGCACCCATTGCGAACAAAGTTACACATTCACATGAGAGCATAATGTCATAAGCGAGTGGGCCCGAGAAGGCCTACTCAAACCATCGTGTCATCATCTCATTAATGTGATTAAGTATAATAAGCCACTGGTTCATGACCAATGTCATAAACTAATTCCAATCATCTTAATGTGAGTTCTCAAAGACAAGTTTTAAAGGTTTAGGTCCAACTAGGTAATGACTCACGACTAATTCATATTCATTAGATCATAAAAGGATGTCATGGAGATATCAAGTGCGCCTAAGTCGCAAATTTAACTAGTAAGTGCTAATCCCCTGCACCTTCAAGTCAATTTTATTCTCCATACACTTTACTGCATCTAGTTGAAAGATGACGATACTCCTCGTGCCATATCTATTTCTCGCTTCATAGTTACTTGCAATTAATTCTACTATCCACAAGAATGAGAGAATAAGCTATCAACTATGACAGCTCCTGAAGTAACTTAAGCGCGAATTAGGCTAAAGAGTCTAATTCAACACAATACTCTCACGAGCCATGCATCAAATTCTTAGAGTCATAACAACCTTGTCAGCCTTGACCTTTTCATTATTATGCTGCAACGTTTGCACTTAGTGGTAAACGTCATTCAAAAACGTTAGCCTAGCTAAGGAATCATATAAAGAAGCCCCTGCTCATGTCTCACACTCAAGTGTGGAAACAGTAAGTGTCCAGTCTTAGACAAGTTGGCAATGCTAATAGATTTTGCAGCCACTAAGCGCTAATCTTTTCACTTAGTGTTAATAAATTTTGCAGCTTCTAAGTGCTAATCTTTTCACATAATGTTAATAGATTTTGCAGCTTCTAAGTGCTAATCTTTTCACTTAGTGTTAATTCAACGCACACTATTATAGTGCATGAAATTTTGCTCCATCCACTCCCAATAATTGGGTAGAGAGCAAAACACTGCTCATACTGACTACTCGTCTTACACTTAATGACTAATTTATTTAAACTCGCATTTCTTTGATGACGTGACTCTTGAATGTTACTTCATCCAATGATGTAACATTATTTACAAGTCAAATTACAAAGTCAATCAACGCAGCTCAATAGTCAAGATCATATACAGATCTATTGAGGGCTTACTAATTTCATAACTCCAAAACTCGCCAAACAAAACTACGTAGCGTGCCGCTAACCATAGCGCATACATTAGTTTTTATTATGCCAAACAAGGCAACAAAACCACGGTGACTTTGAGTCATGTTTCCTTACTTTGGCTCAATTAAGACTTGACCTAAAGTCTCCAAGACTTTTGCTCATCTAAAGAATGGGATTACATTGTTCACATTTGAACATCTTTACTAAGTCTAGGTCAACCAATTAACTTCCATAAGCTAAGTCAATTTAGAGAGAAATTCGCATTGGGATTAATTTGATTAGCATAATATAATTTTACCACAAAAATCTAAATTAATTAGTGACAATATTACACAAGTCGCAAGATCGAAAATCCGCTATGCTCGTAATCATCTCTTGCGCCACAAGTGACAATTATCCAAAATTTAATTTAATTTATGCGCAAAATATTGGTTTTCGGGAGTTAATCTACAAAAATTTCTCTCAACCGAATAACCTCCCACTGACTATGGCATGTCTAAAAGCATGATAAAAAAATTCTAATTCCATACAATAGCATCATAATGTAGATTCACAATCAATACATACTATGTTACATTTAATAACGGAATTAAAATAAAAAAATAATTAATCATGCTATTCTAATCACAACATATTACAAACCCTAAAAAAAAATAATATGTTGTATTTAATATTCAAATTATGTCATAGCAGAAACTGTATCACTTCTGAAATTTTCTAGAATTTTTCTGAAATTTTCTGGAATTCTAAATAACTAATAAACACACATTAAATTAGAAATAAAAAATTCCAGAATCTGATAAACTGAAAAAATTATTCCAGTAAATAGTAAAACATTTCAGAAGTCTACAATAAAAAATTCAACCCCAGAAAATAATTTATGCAATACCAGAAGCATTTTAAAGCATAAATAATGAATTATAATCACAGGAAAAATACTTTTTATTTTCATAAAATTTTTAAAATTTTACAAAAGATAGAAAATATAATTCTAAGTCTAACGGTACTAACCACGCTTAAAACATAGCTATAACGAATTAATTATGACCATTTAACGTAATTTTGAATTTAAAAAAAAAAACAAATAGACCCTTACATCAGCAGCCAAGCCGGCGGAGGAAAAACGGCGCGGCTCAGCACGCGCTCGGCTCAGCACGCGGCGCGCGTGTGTGGCGCGGAGGGCGCGCGCATGGAAAGCGCGGAACAGCGCGCGCGTGGAGGCGCGTGATAGCGCGTGAGAGCGCACGGAGGCGCGTGGATCCGCGTGGAAGCCTACCACGGCATCAGGTGGCGCGTGAGGCCGACGCTCCGCCTTCCAGGGTGTTTTCTGGTTCGATTTTTGTACTGCCGGACTCCATTTTTCACAATAAAAACATTTATGGCATTAAAAATAACATTTAATGAACATAAAAATGAAGTGTATCACATTCTCAATCAATGAGAGTTGAAGTGCAAAAAACCGTACACTTCATCTTCCTCCTCCATTAATTTTCATGCATATAATGTGTATATATTTATATAAAAAAATACACATATTTTAATGCATAAAAAATAAGCACGAAAAAACCCATATAGGCTCTGATACCAATGTAAATCATAAAGCATTATAAATTAACGCAGCAGATAAAAATAACTCGGATCATACCTTAATGACAACCTCGTGGGTAAATCACGTGCTTCCAAAATCTGATCAGTCAACGAACCCAGCAGTGGAGTGATACTACAAAATGAGTATCACCCACACAAGTCACAGTGCAAAATGGCTAGATCGTTGTTTTCTGGGAGAGAGTCAGAGAGAGAGAGTCTGGGAAAAAAATGTTATGGGTAAAAACCACATAACGTATATTTGAGAAAGAGAGTCTGGAAAAAAAAGGTTATGGGTAAAAACCACATAACGTATATCTGATATATATATATATATATATCTTTAGATTAACCATATAATCTGATATATAACCAATATCTATCTATCCATCTATCCATATCTATTGATATGATAGATATAGATATCCTGAATGGTTATCCAAATAAGTTTTGAATTCAAATTCAAACTTATATAGATAAGGTTCAAAAAGTTCAAGTTTAAAAGGTTCTAAGGGTCATACCACATGAGCATCCAATTTCTAACAAATGGTATCATAGACTGCTCATAAGTTCCTATGAACTTTACCTTGCAAGGATGAGTTTGGAATGAATATACAAAAGTTTTTTATAAAAATTCTTTTATTTTTAGTGATTTTTTTTCCAAAATTATGTCAATTTTTTTACATTTTGGTCTGTTTATTGTAAATGCTTTAAGAAGTTTTAAAAAAAAAAAAATCATAAGTGGATTTTTTTTTTCAATTTTTTTTGTAACTTCCTCGTCATCTCATCAAGTAGAATCTAAAAATGTAATTATTTTTAAATATTTCTTTTCTAAATTCGTTAAGGAAAAAAAAAATTAAAAATTACTAAAACAATCAATCACATACACACTCTAAACCCTAATTATTAGACAGTATTTCCTATATCCAAATTGTTTCATGTCTCGCTATCTCAAATTTTATCTATAGCTCTCTATATCACATGTTGAAGAGCAATACCCTTGTATTCAAAATAAAATGTTCTTCATCAATTGCATTTCTCTGCATAAGATAATTTTATGAGCATCTGATATGATTTTGGATTGATCCTCTCAACCAATCTTTGTGTGTAAGATTGGTAGTAGTCAATAGTACCCCTAAGTATTTCACCAGTAATTTGCCTTCATTAAAACCCAAAGCTTCTTTTTTTCTTTGCTCTTCATGACTATCTTTTTTCTTTTCTTTTTTTATCAATAGAAATTTTCATGAAGGTAAAGAAAGCTAAACGGCACTTATAGAGGAATCCATTCCAACAAAATACAAGTTTACACCAAACAAAGTAAAAATACATCACAACTATCTATCCCAAAGAAAAATACATCACTCTTTTCTGGGTTAGGGCTTGACCCTAATAGTGCCTGAAACTCGTCCAATCCTTGTTTAGTTAGTTACACTGAATGTAGCTCACCCTTGCAAAATGTCATCAAGTCATTAGCAAATGTCAAGTTAATTATGTTAGCGTTATCACATCTCCAATGATATTTAAAATTTGGATCTGCAATATATCATTTAATTACTGCAACTTCATGCTTCAATTCAATAAATCTAAAAACAATTGAATTCTTATTGATTGTTGAACCCTATTTAGTATTAGATTAACTTCAAAAGTGAAGCACCAAAGAAAAATTTAATTCCAATGACATGAACACTACTAGGGAAGAAAATGAGAGTTTTTGTTTATATGGAGAGAAAATTGAGAGAGATGGGAAAGATTTAGAGAACAATCTGAAAAGACAAAAAATTAGGCCCTGTTTAGGAACATGCTATTTTAGTAATTTTTTTATTTTTTACGAAACGATGTGCAAAAAAGTAGAGAGTGAAGTGATAATTTATAGTGACTTTTGGCCTTAAGCCTCATTTGGGAACAGACTTTTTTAGTAAGTTTTTGACTTTTTGACTAAAATATGATGTAAAAAAAATTAGTATGTTTGGAATGACTTTTTGATTTTTTATGAAAAAATGTGTAAAAAGTAGAGAGAAAAATGAATCTTTAACTTTTTACAATAGGTTGTTGACTTTTTAATTTTTTAAGTATTTTTAAACTTTTAGACTAAAAAAGATACTTCTCTTGAATTACAAAGACCTACGTGAATGGTTGCTCCCAACAACAAAAGCCCAACCTTGTGGAATTGTTGTTCTTGTTGCAGTTGAATGAAAATAGCATGAATTTTGTGCAATGCAAATTCGTTAAGACATCTCAATCTAACCCTTGAACTATATATCATTCTTTCTAACATCTTAATAATAACACATTGGCCCTTGTAAATAAATATTTAAATAAAATTAGCACTTTTAACCCTCATAGTTTTACTATTTAGTTTAAACCCTTCTAAATACCAGGTAAGGACATTATAGGTGTAACAACCATAGCATCATGGTGGCGGCAAGTGGAGCTATGAATTTTTTGCTACTTATCACAACTTACGGAAATTTTTCAATGTGCATGTTTTTATTTTATAATCACATTACTGGAGAATATAATTTTTTTTATTTTAAACGTGAACCATTAAGTACCAATTTGTGCACTAGCCTGAAGCTACTATGGTGAATTTTTCTTTTTTCTCGGATGTATCAAATATTCTTTGCTTTAGTGATTTTACTTATGGATAACTTTTCCCTTGTCGTATAAAAATAATATGCTCCTGAACATTATTTCATAATACAAAATTTAACTTAATAATGTAAAAGTACATACATGATATCCAAACTTTGTTCAACAAAATTGTCGTAAACCAAATAGGTACTGTAAGTTAATAATCAAGGTATCAAATGACAAAGTAAGGAAAGTTTGTTGATAATTGCCTTGGTTGGTAAGGCTTATTTCTAGTTTATTTCAGTTTTTAATTTAATTTAAACTATTTTGATGTGTTTGGTTCAGCTTAATAATATAGCTTATAACTTTTTATAAGTCAAAAATCAACTTATTCTTTGAGTGGGTGAGGAGAAGCTTAATTTATAAGTCAAAAATTAACTTATATTCACAGTTATAAGCTATAAACTGTTAGGCTATAAGTTATAATCACTTTTCCAGAGCTCTACCAAACAGGGCGGACAAATTATATTAACAGTCTCTGTAATTTGAACCTTATGTCATTTTGGTCCATGACCTTTTAATTGTGATATATTTGATTTTGAATTTTGAATCTTATTCTAAATAAAGATAATTGAAAACACCGTTGCTCCATTTCAAAGGTGAAGCCGTCAATTTGATAAAATAGAAACTAGTTTAACAAAAATAAATGTCAAAAAATTATTTTTAAATTTTTAAAAATTATTTCTACCCACCAAAAATAAAATTTTATAAAAATGATAGATTTTTATTTTTTACCAAATTAAGTTTTAGTATATGTTTGGATGATAATCATATAATGGATGATTATTTCTGTTGATATTTTTAGATGGTTATCATGTAATAGATAGTTGTATCTATTATTAACAAATATTTTTTATGGTTATCATGTGATGGACAGCTATTAGGCTTTTAACGTGTAATCGTTTAAAATATGAAATGTTTTTAGTTTTTGATTTTTTGATTTAATGGATTGGTTTAATAATGATGTTAAAATTATCGTCATATTTAACTTTTAAAAAAACTAGCATAATATCCATGCTATGCACGAAATTTTATAAAATAAAAGGCTAAAATAAAAATAAATTAGGACATAAGAGCATCTCTACTCGAACTTTCATAATTTGATATGTCAAATTTTTTTGAAAGCTTAGGTAACAAATTGGTATATGTCAATTTAACATAGAAGCTCTCCACCCGATTTGTCAAATCTATTATTTTTAAAATTTGAACTCTTTCATTTGAACCAAAAAAAAAAATAGTCATGAAGTGGTTTTCATGTCAAAATTGACATGATTGGGTGATATCAAAAGCCAAGTAAGCTTTTGGCACACCGGGTGAAGCTTGTTTGATATGTCAAAATAGAGTTGTTGGACTGCCACATTAGATTTGACATATCGAGTAGAGGTGCTCTGAGTTTTTTACTTTTATTAGTCCATTTTATCTTATTTAATCTAATTCATTTATGGCATAATAAATGACTCACAAGGATTATCATGCATGTTGATTTAAGTTATTTGGAATATAAGAAAATAAAAAAACATTTTTGATTATAAATATTAAAATTAAGAATACTTACACATGTTTTGTTTCATTGAATATAAATTAATTTTAAAAATTAAGTGGTAGGTAATTCTTCACAATTAGTTACAAAATAATTGAATATAGATATTTTCACATACTTAATTCTGTTATCAACTAGAAACTTGATATTAATCCATCTAAAAATATTTAGATTCAAGTTTTCTAATTCACATGACTAAAGGAATCATCTCCACATTACAAAAGAGGAGTTGTACGTATGAGTTAAATACTTGTAAATTTATCAATTCAGTACCTAACAAATTTGTAATAATTTTTATAAATAAAATAAATTAATTTATAATATAAGTCTCCAAACATATAAATTTATGAGAAAATTAGTATAAGGTCCCTCTCCCATTTTTAATAATGGGAGAGATTCACAATATTATTTTGTGATGTTTAAGGTCCCTCACCCACCCCTATATATCTTACCCACCCAAAATGAGTCCCACTGAACCCTAACACCTATTTTCTCATTCTCTCTCCTCTTCTCCTCTCTCTATCTTTCATCTCTACATCTCTTTCTCTCTCTAAAATGTTCTCTCTCAAAAGTAGTAATAGCATTATCATCTTAATCATCATCGTCATTGTCAAATTGATCTTCGTTGTATTGAACTTTTTTCTAATAATTCTTCAACAAATCTTTGGCTACTTCCTCGACTCAGTGATTCTTCTCCATGATGCGAAGCTTAAGTTCTTCATTAATGGAGTTTCTTTGTGTGCTGTTTGGAACATCTTTGTTCAACAATTTTTCTCCACATGGTTGACAATCTTCATCCACAATCACACTCACAAGATAGAATCTGACTGATCTTTTCACTCCATTGCTCAATTTCCCTCTTGAAGATGGAGTTTTGCTCAAACATGATTGGGAAAACGAAGAAGCCAATGAAGATGCAGATACATATGTTGATGATTTCGATTTACAATCAAAACTCTTGTCATTGTAACTTCCGGTGTTGGACGACGATGAAATCTTCACCTTTTTAGTACTTACTGTAGTGAATAGAGAGTTGAGAAAGTTTGTGAGTTTTTCTCTAGGAGAGATCGATTGCTTCACTTTCTTGAAATCGCCGTAGATCTTCATCGGCTGCTTTCACTTTCTTGAAAACACAGAAATTTGTGAAATTTCTCTATGTTTGAAATTTCTCTAGTTTGCTCAATTTCATAGATTTTCTTTATATTTTGAAATTTCTCTGGGTTAAAATTTCTCTGATTTGCTCACAAATTTCTCAAGCTTGGTTAAAATAATTTTCTCTGGTTTAAAATTGTGAACAAACACAGAGAAATTTGTGAACAAAGCCAGAGAAATTCTATGTGAACAAAGTCAGAGAAATTTCACTTCTTCGTGAACAAAGCCAGAGAAATTTGTGAACAAAACCAGAGAAATTTCAATATTCTCTGGATTTCTCTAGTTTGAACTCAGAGAAATTTCAATTTTATCTAGTTTGAATCTAGAGAAATTCTCTACACGTAATTTTTCTAGGTTAAAATTTTTCTGGAAAAATATTGAGAGACCTTAGCCATTATGACAATATTACACAAAGCATAAAGGACATGTAATATTACACAATCTCGAGCATTTTTTTGGTTCGAACCCGGAGAAATGCTTGCAAAAACCAGAGAAATTATCTGGAAATCCAGAGAAAATCTTTAGACTAGAATCTAGAGAATTTCTCTAACCTTCCTAGAATTTCTGTATCCCCCCAAATTTGTAGCCTAAATGATAATACAACAATCATGGCTCTTTCAAGGAAAACCGAATATAAATCTCCAAACTTACATTTCATGATACAATAACTCTTCATACAACAATACATTAATCCAACAACAAGTAAATAAACAAATAAATATCCTGAAGGGTTTACAAGTTTCCAAGGCTTGAGCCTGGTTACACAAAACGGTTATTCAAACCCACACACATACAGCCCTCGGCTTACATATAGAGTCACAGCAAAACGAGAGTCTCGTACTCTCAACACACATTTTATCGCCTTTAGTTAGGCGACATCACCACATCTTTTCCTGCACAAAAATCCCGTAGGGTGAGCATAAAGCCCAGTAGGAAATCCTTAACAAAGTATATACATTTTAGACAAGTCTCAAGAGATGAAATGCACATGCCATACTATGCCTTTTTTAAAGAAAATCACATTTTCATCTTTGAAAAACCATCATGCTCAATGATGTCATGCAATTTCAATTCTTCAAAACTTAACAATTCATTTCAAGAGCGGTAAATGCGACTTTAGTAATCCCTAGGTCAGTGTCTGGAAGTAGACTATACAAGTACTACCAACTTGACATTTTTACTAGTATTAACCAGAAGGCTCGACACCTATCCGCGCGAGTTTTCGGTCTTTCACCCCAGACTATCAGTGTAGCGATCCCGGTATCGATCCTTCATTCATGCTTTGCCACTTCAACTAGGCCAGTCGGGGATCGAGCTGCCCGGTCAACTTGCGGAGGTCAAGGGGGCAGCGCTCCTTGGCGGGTCCGAGGGCAGCGCCCTGGCAGGGTCGAAGGGCAACGCCTCTGAAGCAAAAATACAAAATGCATTCGAAGTTGCTTGTCCGCTTGAGCGGTCGTTTATGCGCTCGAGCGGAGAATGTTTGCTTTCAAAAGTTTGACCTGTTTACAAAAGTGTCACACCCTAAATCCAAGCATGACCGACCGTGACCTACAGGGACTCAACCCAAGGCACACGTAAGCCTAAACATGAACCCAAAATCACGAAGAATAAATGTAACGCCCATAAATAAATAAATCAAAACCCAATCCAGTGACAAGTCACAAGTATAAATGGTAAAACCAACCATAACCAACTACCAAAAATATATACTAAATGGAACACAAACCGCTCACAAAATAAAATAATTCTAAATAAAAAATCCAACCACAATGTTTGCACAAAACCCAACATAACAAGCTAAAACAAAATAAATGAATGTCCTAGAGGTCCATGCAATTGAGTCCCCGCTATGCAATAAGTCCACTCTATGTCCTTTTAACACCTAAAAGTGATAAACAACTAAGCCAGCTGATAGCTCAGTGAGTAACAACATGGATAGTAAATACAGTTTTGAAAACATGGTTCAATTCCAAAATAAGATATACATCACAGAAACTAGATTGGCATATAGTTTGATAAAGACAATCTGTTTCAAAAAGAAGGTTCCGCAGTTCAACAGTTAAAATACTCATGTCTCTCAAGAACATGATAAATGACATTTTTCACTTAACCAGATTACAACATAAACACCAATAATTTTCTGGGTAACAAGAAATAACAAGTGACATGCCACACAGTTCTCAAGGCAATAAGCCCGTTGGATCTAATATCGAACCAAGAGTCATCCTCAGTGTGGTAACCTGGGTCTTTTCTCCAAGACGATCCGATTGAAGGTCACCTAGCCTAACCTAGGTCTTTTCCTTACAATCGTTGAGCACTAGAGTTATCATGGCCCAACCCGGATCTGTTCCCTAGTGGCCAGAGTCACCACACACAGTGGAATAATTTTCCTGGACTAAAATACACAGATGGTCCCAATAATCAATACACATCAGTTTCGCAAAACATGGTAGTTCACCATTATAAACATGAGACCAAAACAAATAGTTTACAGTATGCCAAGTTCATACATGTTTCAGAAATAATTTGATTCCTTTGATAATATAATAATTTATCAAAACAGTTTAGTCATGAAATAACAATTTAATTTTCCAACAGTTCAGGGTAGGGAAAGATTTATAAAAATATGTAGCATGAAACTACTCACCTGGAAACGAAATAATGTAATCCTCGAATAGAGTATAAAAGTCCTACTAGTGCCCTGAGCCAAGTATAAAAACTACACGTTACTACTAATTTAAAAATACTAAAAAAATAGGAACTAAGTAACCTCAACTAAAGCACACTAATACGGCTCAACCCAACTCACCGTTACTCTTAAATATTACCTAAGTTCATGTTCTTCAAGGTCTAAAATCACCCAAGACATGGGTTCAAATCGAAACTTAATTAAAAGTAGCGTTAAGATAAAACAGAATTTTAAACAAGTTTTCCCAATCTATTCGTTAACTTTAAAAATTACAAAACCCACTCTACACTATTCAAAAAATTCCAAAATCCTCCAGATATCAACTAATATATCCTAAGTTTCAAACCCAATTAGTTTTACTTGATTTGCTTATCAAAATAATTATTTACAATTAATTATGCCCAAATAGGTTATTTTCTGCAGCACTTTAAAGAAATTAATGATTCTCTTAGTATACATGAGCCATCATTGCAAGGCCAAAAATATAAGAAACTAGACTCGTAACCGGTTCTAATGACGCTAATTTGATAATTCTCAGATTTATACCCAAAGAGAACAACACTTCCGAAGTTACGGTTTAAACCACTTTCTGGACAGATTTGAACGCAGCAGTTAATATATATTTTGACTCCCAAAAATTATGAGAAAATTCAGATATGCAATTCAATATATAATTAATCTACTGTAAAAATTTCAATTTAAAATTCATCCATTTGATATAGTTTATTGATTTTTAAAGTTTGTGATTCTGTGTATAATTTTTGGACTAAGAATTACACCCATTCTTTATAAATGAATTTAACTCCTCAAATTTCTTAACAGTATATATATTGTCACGACCCAAACCCGGCCCTATGGGTTTAGTATCGTAACTGGCTAGTAATCTGTGATTACCAAAGGCCTGCTTAGCAGTGATGACAGTAATACAGAGTACGGGGCTAGCGGAAGCCAAACAGTAATAAAAAGATGTCCAATGATCTGTGAATGTCTAAATGCAAAAAAGACTTTTATAAACAAGCCACATTCATAACCAAAACATATATACATACGTCATAAACACAAACATCCAGGTTAGAGACCAAATCCCTAACTATAACTGTACAGTCAAGTCTTAAACATTTATTACAGATCAGAGACAAAAGGGTGAAACTGAGACACCCCAAAAATAGCATTAGTTTGAACGGACTTGGAACCTCAAAGTGAGGCAAAAAGGTTGGCTTGACAAAACGAGAGCTTAACTTGACGCTCCTAGCTTCGATTCGGTGCCTGGACACCTACATATAAATATAAACAGTGAGTTGAAACCCAGTGAATAACAAATGCGTAAAGGGGTTAAGAATGAATGTCCTTTCAGTAATTAAAAGAGTCAATTGCATCTGTAGATTAGTTATTCAATGTGTGGCTCATATTTCATGCCATAACAGTTATTTAGAAAACATAGTAGTCATATGTGGTACATCCAATGGCAAAACAGTACAGTAAGTTTTGACAGACCGAATAGTCAGTTGATGGCCATCAAACAGTAAACAGTAGTAGTTCCAAACATTGGAATTGACAGAGATCTCTGTAACAGTAGCTGCAACAGTACAGTAACAGTAAGTTGCTATGGATGCCACGAATACAGTTTACAAATAGGACAAACATTCATTCAGTAAACGATGCCATTTCAAAAAGCAGTATAATCAATCGTTCAGAAATTGTTATAATTGAACATATCTTTACAACATTGTTACTCACAGAGTGATGGGCTATAGATAGGCTAGTCAGCGTCTTCAGGTGCCAACCCTACACAGTTGCAAAACGAACACACACTAAATTACACTATTGGGAGTAATGACGTAGCCCCTTAACTTGACTTGGTGTGGTTTTATAACATTATCCTCATTAAGATGCCTTAAACTTGGCCTAGGAATGCCTAAGATGGTATGAGGATGCAAAAATATACTTTAGAACACTTTTCAAAATTCGCTGAAAACAGGGGTCTCGCTCGAGCGTGGCTTTCTTCGCTCGAGTGAGCTTGCCAAAACAGAGGGGTCGCTCGAGCGTAAACTCCTTCGCTCGAACGGTCTGCAAAAATGCAAAAATACTGGTTGTTGAAAATCTCCGCTCGATGCTCGCTCGAGCGTGAGACACAGGCCTTCGCTCAAGGGCAGGTCTCATCACTCGAGCGTGCGTCTGCGTCCACAAAAACTTGAGAGCTTGCAATCTACGCTCGAGCCAGCATTCCGTCGCTCGAGCGGAATTCAGAAAACAAAGGTGCTCGCTCGAGCGTAGAATCCTTCGCTCGAGCGAGGAAGCCAAAATCTGGGTTTTCCAGATTTGTCTTCAAAGCTCAAACCAAGAATTAAACTTATCAAAACTCAACCTTTTGGGCCAATTTTCTGAAAAATACTTGGAAACTCATACTACAACATGTTTCAAAGATCATTTTATGAAATCAAGCCCAAAGGTAAGCCAATTGAATACCAATTTCAAAGAAACTTGAAGAACAATGCAAGAAGATAACATACATGAGTTCTTATGAATTCCAAAGCTCCAAAACATGATCAAATGCAAGATTGAACTCTAAAACATGGTGAATTCATAGTCTACAACCAAAATATGGACATGCATGTGGAAATTCTCATGTAAATGATCCCAAAACCCAATGATATGGACATGCATACACACATTGCTTCTCAAATCAACTCTTTAGGCTATAACTTGACTCTAGTCTCCAATTTACCATGAACCATGCAAGAAACAACTTAAATTTAGGTTCAAGAGGGTGAATTTTCTACCTTAGGTCTTGAATTCCAGGTATGTTGGCTCAATTTTGCAATCTTCTTCAATTCCTCTAATTTTCCAAGCCAATTCTTGATGAAGTCAAGTTTTTCTCCTACTCTACTTCTCTCTCTCGGTTTTGGTCTTGGAGGTGGATGAGATGATGTATTAAAGTGTATGAATTAAGCCTCAAAGATGCCTATGAAAGTGGCCCACTAATGGCAATTATGTAGTAAATGCAAACTAATGTAATTTAACATTATTTAATCTAATTTAATCATTCCAAATTGAATTTTAATTAAACCTACCATAAAATCACATAAATCCTAATTAGTATATAACACCAATCAATTTCTGATTCGGTCGCCGATAAGGCCTTCAATTTGCAATTTGAAGTCAAAACATGAACAGGTCATTCTGCGACAAACAGATAGAAATGCAATTAAAGCAACACACTCATACAAACAGATTAGGATTTCATTCTAATCAATTACTTATCATGCTCAATCATAGTTTAACACTAATCAGAGGTTAGGGTTGTCACAGTCTTCCCTTCTAAAAAGAGTTTAGTCCTCCAAACTCGGATTACCTTCATTTTGGAAGAATACTGGATTCAAGGGGAACAATTCAGAATATCTCTTCATCATATCGTCTTTCCTTTCCCAAGTGGCATAAATGCCACCATGGTTTTGCCAGTCCGCCTTCACTAACTGAATTTCTTTATTTCTCAATTTCTTGGTTCGTTGGTTTACAACTTGAATAGGCCGTTCTTCATAAGTGTAGTCATCACTTAGCACTACACGGGTAGGCTCACTAACATGGAAGGGATCCTGAAAATAATCCCTCAACATTGAAATATGGAAGACATTATGCATATGCTCCATTTCAGGAAGAAGCGCTACTTGGTACGCCATTGGATTAATCTTTTCAATGGTCTCATACGACCCAACATATCTCGGTGCTAACTTACCCTTAGCCCAAAAACGAGTATGTCCTTTCATTGGTGTCACTTTAACAAAAACGTGATCACCCACTTCATATTCCCTGTCTCGCCTCCGGACATCCACATAACTTTTCTGTCAGCTTTGTGCGGTTTTCAATCTTTGTTGAATTAGTTTGACCTTTTCTATGGTCTCATGTACAATCTCGGGCCCAAGCAAAGGCCTATCTCCAACTTCTGCCCAGTAAATAGGAGATCGACATTTTCTGCCATATAAAGCCTCGAAAGGCGCCATACCAATGCTCGAGTGAAAACTGTTGTTGTAGGCGAATTCAGCTAACGATAAATGACTTTCTCAATTTCCTTGGAAATCAAGAACACACATACGCAGTAAGTCATCTAGAGTCTGGATGGTTCTTTCTGATTGGCCATCTGTCTGAGGATGGTATGCACTGCTCAGTCTCAATTCAGTACCCAATGTTGTTTGTAGACTTTGCCAAAATCTCAATGTAAACTTCGAGTCCCTATCAGAAACAATAGACATAGGCACTCCATGCAATCTAACAATCTCATCAATATAAATTGTAGCCAACTTGTCCGCATTATAAATTGTTTTGACAGGTAAAAAGTGAGCAGATTTTGTCAATCGATCAACAATAACCCAAATTGAGTCCACACCTTTACTGGAGCGAGGTAAACCAACAATAAAATCCATAGTAATATGTTCCAATTTCCACTCCGATATCAGTAAGGACTGAAGTAAGCCTGCGGGTCGTTGATGTTCAGCTTTGACTTGTTGGCAATGTAGGCATTTCGACACAAACTCGGCAATTTCTTTTTTCATTCCCGGCCACCAGAAATTAAGTTTCAAGTCTTGGTACATTTTTGTATTTCTTGGCTAGATGGAAAGTTTTGAATTGTGGTCTTCTTGTAAAATTCGCCTTTTCAGTTCAAAATCATTTAGTACACACAGCCTTCCCTAGAATTTCAATACATTGTTTTCAAATTTAAAGTCCGGCCTTGGTTTGGATTCATGTTCATTAATAATCTTCTTCAAAAGGTCATCTTGGTGTTGTTTCTCTTTAATCTCCTCAATGAGTGCCGGTTGCGCAGAAATAACAGCTAATATCCCACCTTGTTCTCGTAAAACAATCTAAACTTTAAATTTCTCAAAATCACATAGTAGTTCTTTTTGTCCGGTGAGTAAATAGGCCAAATTCACAATTGATTTCCGACTCAGTGCATCGGCAACGGTGTTAGCTTTTCCTATATGGTACAAAATTTGCAAGTCATAGTCTTTTATCAGTTCTAGCTATCTCCGCTGCCTCATGTTCAACTCTTTCTGTGTAAAGAAATATTTCAGACTCTTGTGATCTGTGTACACTTCACATGTTGCCCCATATAAGTAGTGGCACCAAATTTTCAATGCAAAAACCACTGCAGCAAGTTCTAGATCATGAGTAGGGTAGTTCTTTTCATGTGGCCTCAGTTGTCAGGAAGCATACACGATCACTTTACCATTCTGCATTAACACACATCCCAAACCCTTATAAGAAGCATCACTAAAAATGGTAAATCCATCCGTACTTGAGGGTAGGGTGAGAATCGGTGCAATCACAAGTCAAGTCTTTAATTCTTGAAAAGTTGATTCTCTCTGATCGGTCCAGTCAAATGATGTCCCTTTTCGAGTCAACTGAGTCAATGGTAAAGCAATTTTGGAGAAGTCTTTCACAAACCTTCTGTAGTACCCAGCTAATCCCAAGAAACTCCGGACTTCAGTAACATTAGTCGGTCTAGGCCAATTCACCAGTGCTTTAATCTTTTGTGGGTCAACTGAGATGTCATCGTTACTAATCACATGTCCTAAAAACATAACATTATCAAGCCAAAATTCACACTTTGTCAGTTTTGCATATAGTTTCTGTTCTCTTAAGGTCTGTAAGGCAATGTTCAAATGACGTTCATGTTCTTCTTTACTCTTGGAATAAATCAAAATGTCATCTATAAATACAACCACAAATTCATCGAGGAATGATTTGAAAATTATGTTCATAAGGTCCATAAATGCAGCAGGCGCATTAGTAACTCCGAAAGGCATAACAAGAAATTCATAATGTCCGTACCTCGTTCGAAAGGCAGTCTTTTCGATGTCCCCTATCTTGACTTTCAACTGGTGATATCCGGATCTAAGGTCAATTTTGAAGAAAACCTAAGCACCTTGTAATTGGTCAAATAAATCATCAATACGAGGCAGTGGGTATTTGTTTTTCACTGTTACCTTGTTCAATTCACGGTAGTCAATGCAGAGTCTTAGTGAGCCGTCTTTCTTCTTCACAAATAGAACTGGTGCGCCCCATGGTGAAGTACTAGACTTGATGAACTTCTTATCCAACAATTTTTGCAGCTGAATTTTCAATTCTTTCAGTTCGGTAGGTGCCATTCTGTACGGAGCTTTGGAAACTGGCTGTGTACCCGGTAATACTTCAATAGTGAACTCAATCTCCCTATCAATCAAATCCCCTGGCAAATCATCTGGAAAAACATCTGGGAATTCTCTGACTATAGGAATACTGTCCACATTAGCTTTAGTATCAGTAGGTACAGTCAATATGCAACATAAATACCTTTTACACCCCTTTTTGATTAATTTGAATGCTTTCATGGACGAAATCAGATATGAAGGAGGTACTACACCAACTCTGTTAAACACAAATTCAGGCAAACCAGGTGGATGAAAAATAACTTGTTTCATTACACAGTCAATAGAAGCATGATATTTTGTTAACCAGTCCATTCCCAAAATTACATCGAAATGATCAATGTTCAAAGGCAGTAAATCAATATACAAATGTACATTCCCAACAACAATCTCACATGCAGGATACACATAAGCACAAGTCATGGATCCCCTAGCGGGTGAAGATATAGCTAACAAATAGTTCATGGGTTCCAGTGGTCTATTTAATTTTCATGAAAAAGCATGCAAGAAAAACGAATGTGTAGACCCCGAATCAATCAGAACATAAGCATTTTGAGCACAAATTGAGAGTATACCTGTCACAACTGTCTCGGTATTCTTCACATCTCCCGGCACGAGTGCAAACACCTGGCCTTACCTTAAAGGCTCATTTCCAGTAGCTTTGGGATTGGGTTTCGGTGTAACAGTTGATGCTGCGGCACTAGCCGTAGCCTTACTATTGCCTTGGGACGTGGAAGGGCAATCTTTGACAGTGTGGCCCACCTTGCCACACCTGTAACAAGCACTATAAATCTTGTAGCAAACCCCCTTATGCCTTTTTCCACATTCGGAGCAAGGTGGTATGGAACCACTTCCCTGACTAGAACTGTTTGTTGACCTTGTGTTCTGCTTCTTATTCAATGAGTTATTTCGGCCCTTTTTGAAATTGAAGCCTCGCCTCTTACCCCGCCATTCAGGTACCGGTGACTTAGTCTGTTGCAATACAGTGACATTTGCCTTAGCCACAATTACTCGGTCAAGGACATCCACATATTTAAGCAGTTTCAAGACATTGATTCGATCAAGTATTTCTACATTAAGTCCGTCTTCAAACTTCCTGGCCTTTTTATAATCAGTGTCCACCATGTGTAGTGCATATCTGGTGAATTCAGTGAATTTTGATTCATATTCAGCTACTGACATGGTGCCCTGCTTTAATTGCTCAAATTCGGTTACCTTGCGGTCTCAAACACACTGGGGAAAGTATTTTTTGAAGAAGGATTCTTTAAACTGAACCCAAGTCATAACATTGTTGGTGTCACGTAAAGTGAAGGTAGCCAGTAATACCTTGTGTGCTTCAGAACACTGAAACACTTCAAATAATTTCTCGATTTCTAAAACCCACGCTTCGGCCTTCAGTAGTTCGAGGCCTCTTTGAAAAGATGGTGGTTTCATTTTATTAAACTTCTGTGTCAAAGAAATAACATCATCATGAACATTCGGTTCTAGTTGTACTGGAGAATGTGGGGGCTGTTGGTTCTGTTGTTGCCTTAGGGCCTCAGTCAACAGTTCAACCGTTCTTTCTAACCTTGCCATTCTTGCCTCAGATGATTCAGATTCATTGGCATTTCTTGCATTCTCTATTCCACTATATGCAATACAGTAATAATAAACATAGGAAATTGCTTACTTAAGCACATTAGCACATATATTCATATCATGGCCACACACACTTTCTCATGCTCATGCAATGCCCTAATTACTTTTCTAGGACATCCTATAACTCATTTGTGTGCGGTATAACTCGTGCTTTGATATTGCTCTCATACCACTCTGTCACAACCCAAACTCGCCCCTATGGGTTTAGCATCGTAACCGGCCAGTAATTCGTGATTACCAAAGGCTTGCTTAACTGTAATGACAGTAATACAGAGTAAGGGGCTGGCGGAAGCCAAACAATAATAAAAAGATGTCCAATGAGCTGTGAATGTCTGAATGCAAAAAGACTTTTATAAACAAGCCACATTCATAATCAAAACACACATATATATATATATATACATCATAAACACAAACATCCAGGTTAGGGACCAAATCCCTAACTATAACTGTACAGTCAAGTCTTAAACATTTATTGCAGATCAGAGACAAAAGGGTGAAACTGAGACACCCCAAAAATAGCCCTAGCTTGAACGGACTTGGAACCTCAAAGTGAGGCACAAAGGTTGGCTTGACAAAACGAGAGCTTAACTTGACGCTCCTAGCTTCGGTCCGGTGCATGGACACCTACATATAAATATAAACATTGAACTGAAATCCAGTGAATAACAAATGCGTAAAGGGGTTAATAATGAATGTCTTTTCAGTAATTAAAACAGTCAATTGCATCTGTAGATCAGTTATTCAATGGGTGGCTCATATTTCATGCCATAACAGTTATTTAGAAAACATAGTAGTCATATATGGTACATCCAATGGCAAAACAATACAGTAGGTCTTGAGAGACCGAACAGTCAGTTAATGGCCATCAAACAGTAAACAATAGTAGTTCCAAACAATGGAACTGACAGAGATCTCTGTAACAGTAGCAGTAACAGTATAGTAACAGTAAGTTGCTATAGATACGACGAACACAGTTTACAAATAGGACAAACATTCATTCAGTAAACGATGCCATTTCAGAAAGCAGTATAATTAATTGTTCAGAAATAGTTATAATTGAACATATCTTTATAACATTGTTACTCATAGAGTGATGGGCTATAGACAGGCTAGTCAGTGTCATCGGGTGCCAACCCTACATAGTTGCAGAACGAACACACACTAAATTACACTCTTAGGATTAATGACTTAGCCCCTTAACTTGACTTGGTGTGGTTCTATAACATTATCCTCATTAAAATGCCTTAAACTTGGCCTAGGAATGCCTAGGATGGTATGAGGATGCAAAAATATACTTTAAAACACTTTTCAAAATTCGTTGAAAACAGGGGTCTCGCTCGAGCGTGGCTTTCTTCGCTCGAGCGAGCTTGCCAAAACAGAGGGGTCGCTCGAGTGTAAACTCCTTCGCTCGAGCGGTCTGTAAAAATGCAAAAGTACTGGTTGTTGAAAATCTCCGCTCAATGCTCGCTCAAGTGTAGGTCTCGTCGCTCGAGCGTGCGTCTGCGTCCACAAAAACTTGAGAGCTTGCAATCTACGCTCGAGCTAGCATTCCGTCGCTCGAGCAGAATTCAGAAAACAAAGGTGCTCGCTCGAGCGTAGAATCATTCGCTCGAGCGAGGAAGCCAAAATCTGGGTTTTCCAGATTTGCCTTCAAAGCTCAAACCAAGAATTAAACTTATCAAAACTCAACCTTTTGGGCCAATTTCTGGAAAACACTTGGAAACTCATACTACAACATGTTTCAAAGATCATTTTATGAAATCAAGCCCAAAGGTAAGCCAATTGAACACCAATTTCAAAGAAACTTAAAGAACAATGCAAGAACATAACATGCATGAGTTCTTATGAATTCCAAAGCTCCAAAACATGATCAAATGCAAGATTGAACTCTAAAACATGATGAATTCATGGACTACAACCAAAATATGGACATGCATGTGGAAATTCTCATGTAAATGATCCCAAAACCCAATGATATGGACATGAATGCACACATTGTTTCTCAAATCAACTCTTTAGGCTATAACTTGACTCTAGTCTCCAATTTACCACGAACCATGCAAGAAACAACTTAAATTCATGTTCAAGAGGGTGAATTTCCTACCTTAGGTCTTGAATTCCAAGTATGTTAGCTCAATTTTGCAATCTTCTTCAATTCCTCTAATTTTCCAAGCCAGTTCTTAATGAAGTCAAGTTTTTCTCTTACTCTCCTTCTCTCTCTCGGTTTTGGTCTTGGAGGTGGATGAGATGATGTATCAAAGTGTATGAATTAAGCCTCAAAGATGCCTATGAAAGTGGCCCACTAATGGCAATTATGTAGTAAATGCAAACTAATGTAATTTAACATTATTTAATCTAATTTAATCATTCCAAATTGAATTTTAATTAAACCTACCATAAAATCACATAAATCCTAATTAGCATATAACACTAATTAATTTCTGATTCGGTCGCCGATAAGGCCTTCAATTTGCAATTCGAAGTCAAAACATGAACAAGTCATTCTACGACAAACAGATAGAAATGCAATTAAAGCAACACATTCATACAAACAGATTAGGATTTCATTCTAATCAATTACTTATCATGCTCAATCACAGTTTAACACTAATCAGAGGTGGGGGTTGTCACATATATATACAAAATACATAAACCTATAATCTCTTCATCAATGAACTAAATAATAATAGAGTAAGAATAAAGAACAAAAACAAAGAGAAGAAGAAAGATAAAGACTTACGACACACCCAAAAGTTCTTCCTTGTTTGCAACCCTTTTTTTTTTCTTCTTCTTTTCTCTCAACCTCTCTCTCCCCGTGGCTGATGTTGGTGTTGTTATATATTGTATTAGGCAACCTGGGGTTACTTTATATATCTAAACAAAAGGCTCTAAATTATTATCTCTTTATATTATTTTATTTTCTAATCCATTAATTTAAATAAAATATAACTATTATTACAACAAAATATACTTACTAACTTGCCCTCTATTTTTTTTTTTAAATAATAAATCTTGCCTCTAAATTAAATACTTTCGCCATAAATTTATTTTAAGTTTAAAATTAATTAAAAGTGTCACGACCCAAACCCGCCCCTATGGGTTTAGCACCGTAACCGGCCAGTAATCCGAGATTACCGAAGGCCTGCTTAACAGTAATACAGAGTACAGGGGCTGGCAGAAGCCAAAACAGTAATTAAAAGATGTCCAATGAGCTGTGACAGCCTGTATGCAAAAAGACTTTTCATATATATATATATATATATATATACACAATCAGTACCAAAACAGTATGTACAATATATACAATCATTCAGGACAGGGACTTAATCCCTATTAGAACAGTACAGTACAACACCACTCAGTCTATACAGTAATTACAAAACAGATACAAAAAAAAGGGGGAAACTAAAACACCCCGAAAGCCCTAGCTTGAAGGACTTGGAACCTCTCAGTGAGGCACGTTGGTTGGCTTGACAAAACTGAAGTTTACCCTGACGCTTCTAGCAATGGTCCGGTGCCTGTACACCTACATATATATATGAGCAGTGAGCTAAAGCCTAGTAAATAACATATGCGTGAAGGGGTTAAGAATGAATGTCCTTTCAGTATTGAAAACAGTCATCTATCAGTAAATCAGTCATTCAGTTTGTGGCTCATAATTTATGCCATATAGAAATTCAGAAACTATAATAGTCATACGTGGTACATCCAATAGCAAAACAGTACAGTAGGTCTTATCAGACCGAACAGTCAGTTGATGGCCATCAATAATGGTTCCAAACGTGGGAACCGACAGAGATCTCTGTAACAGTAGCAGTAACAATTCAGTAACAGTAAATTGTTATGGATGCCACGAGTACAGTTCACAAATAGGACATCATTCATTCAGTAACAGTATCATTTCAAGAAACAGTACAGTTCAATTGTTCAGAAGATAATCATTATTTGAACATATCTTTACAACATTGTTACTCACAGAGTTCTGGGCTACAGATAAGCTAGTACACGTCATCGGATGCCAACCCTACACAGTTACAGAGTGAACACACACTAAGCTACTCAGTTGGGAAAATAATAACTTAATCCCTATCTTGCCTCGATGTGTTTCTACATCAATAACCTCATTAAGATGCCTTAAACTAGGCCTAAGAATGCCTAGAATGAAATGAGGATGCAAAGATGCTTTTTTAAAAACACTTAACAAATTTTCAGAGAACAGGGGTCCCACTCGAGCGTGGATTTACCCGCTCGAGCGTACAGGCAAACAAAATACTCCGCTCGAGCGCGAGTTACCAAGCTCGAGCGGACTGTAAAACATGCCAAAAGTACTGGATGTGCGAAAATCACGCTCGATTGGGCGCTCGATACCCGCTCGAACGTGTGACAAAAGTCCTCGCTCGAGCGTCCAATACCACGCTCGAGCGGACTGTAAAATAGTGCAAAGTACTGGATGCACGAATTTCATGCTCGAGCGCCAGTAACTCCGCTCGAGCGTAAGTCCAAAATCTGGAATTTCCAGATTTGAATCTCAAGCTCAAAAACAAGTTTCAATATACCAAATTCGATCCTTTTGGGCTAATTTTCTGAAAAACACTTTAAAACTCATAATATAATATGTTTTGAAGATCAATTTGAGAAATCAAAACCCAATGGTAGTTCAATTAAACACAATTTTGAACCAAATTTCAAGAACATAGCTTTAATGTGACATGCAAGTATTAAACCAAGATCAAAGCTTCAATTACATGCTCTAATGAGCCAATTTCCTCAAAAACAAGATGAATTCATGGTCCATTGCAAAAATATGAACATGTATGAGGAATTTCATAAACATTAACTTCAAAACTCAAGAATGGCAACATGCATGCATGGATTAAGCTCTTAATTCAACATATGAAGCTAATTCATGTCTTTAATCTCTAGACTTCCATGCCATGTAACAAAATGACTTGAATTCATGAACAAGAAGGTATAAACTCTACCTTAAGTCTCCAATTATAAAACTAGAAGCTCAAGTAGGCAATCTCTTCTATGATTCTTCAAATTCCAAGCTAAAACTCTCAAGAACAACTCAACTCTCTCACTCTCTCTCTCTTAGTCGATAGAGGGCTCAAGAATGTCTGAACAAATGTTTTGTTTGAATGTAATAAGGCTTCAATATGTGTTGCCTAAGTGGCCCACTAACATGGCATTATGGTAAATACTTGGACTTTTATGCTTCAATGCTATTTAATCTAATTTAATCATACCGAATCACATTTCAAGTAAATATACCATAAAATCCCATAAACTCTAATTAGCACATAACGCTAATAAATTTCTGATTCGGCTGCCGATAAGGCCTTCAATTGGCAGTTTAAAACATAAAACATGAACAGATAATATGACAGTCGAACAGATAGAAATGCACTTAAACAGATACAGACAATCAATCAGTTCAGGATTTCAGTCAATTCAGTCAATTATCATGATCAGTCTCAGTTTAGCAGTAATCAGTGGTGTTATCAGTAAACAGTGGTGAGGGTTATTACAAAAAGACTCTCCAATAATATTTAATTCGCACTTAAAGATTCACAATAAAATATTTGAGATTTGTAAAATTATTATTATCTAATTATTTATTTATTTTTGTATATTTGGGTTTTCACCATTGGGTTAGTGTATTTAATGCTCGAGCGGGGCTTTCCACGCTCTAGCGGACCATGTTATATCAGTTCGTGAATCTGAAATATGTTATATCAGTTCGTGAATCTAATATTTCATATCACTTTTTCAGTCCTCTCTCTCTCTAAAACTCTCTAGAATTCCAAATAGGGAGCTTCTCTCTCTAGAAGTCATCTTCTGTCTTTGATTTCTCCAAATTCATTGGGATTTAGACCTAAGTTCTTCACCAAAGTTGGTTATCATCTCGAGGGCTTCGTTGTATGCAGTGAAGATCGAGTTTCAACACCGTTGATTTTGGGGGTTTTATCTCATTTCTTCTTCAAAACTTGAGGTAGGGATTTTCTTAAAGTTATATATATATTTTTACAAAATCTATATGATTTTCGAAATCATCTTTCGATAGCTTTGAAAATTGATTGTTGATTTAAGAAGTTGAGCGATTTTGAAAGTGGATTTGTTTCTTGTTCTTTTAAAATGATCTTATGGGTTTTGATCTTCGTTGATTGAAGAAAAGATGATTTTGAAAAGTTTTCTTTCAAAAGATTTGAGTTGTATAGTTTTGGTGAGAAAATCTAGAATTTGGGATTTTTTTTTTAAGAGACTGAAAATCCATGAATGATATTGTTATATTTATTTTGTACTCGTACTCATACTCGTACTTAGAGTCCAGGAGGAGGACATTCAGAAGACGACCTTTCGTACTCGTTATGGCCACTATGAACTCCTTGTAATGCCTTTTGGGTTCACCAATGCACCAACTTCCTTTATGGATTTAATGAACAGAATTTTTTGAGAATACTTGGACCGTTTTGTGGTCGTCTTTGTGGACGACATCTTGATTTATTCAACCTCTGAAGAGGAACACAGGACTCACTTGCAAGTAGTGCTGGATTTACTTAGTAAGCACCAATTGTATGCAAAATTTGAAAAATGTGAGACAAAGGTGAAGTTTTTGGGGCATGTAGTATCTAGAGAAGGAGTGACTATAGACTCCTCAAAGATAGATGCCGTATAGGATTAGGAACAACCCAAAAATATTTTTGAAATCTTGAGTTTCTTGGGATTAACGGGGTATTATCAACGTTTTGTAAGGGACTTCTCTAGACTAGCTGCACCTTTGACTAGGTTGACTAGAAAGGGTATCAAATTTGTGTGGAGTGAGGCTTGTGAAAAGTCATTCCAAGAGCTTAAGACTTGATTGACTACCGCACCGATTTTGATAATTTCGGAAAGGGGTTTGAATTGCACTGTCTGTTGTGATGCGTCCGGGGATGGACTTGGTTGTGTCTTGATGCAAGAGGAAAAAGTTATGGCCTACGGATCACGGCAATTGAAAACACATGAGAAGAAATACCCCACCCATGATTTAGAATTAGCGGCGGTGATTTTTGTCTTAAAAATTTGGAGACATTACTTGTATGGTGAGAAATTTGAGATTTTCTTCGATCATAAGTCTAAAGCATTTGTTTTCTTAAAAAGACTTGAATTTACAACAACGGAGGTGGATGGAATTTATGGAGGCTTATGACTTTGAGTTACACTATCATCTAGGGAAAGCCAATATGGTGGCCGATGCTTTGAGTCGAAAATCTGTGAGTAGTTTGGCAAGTGTGGCCATTCGGGAATGGGATATGCTAGATGTTATTAGCAAGTTTGATTTGCACTTGGGTGAGTCCGGAGAGAGTGATACCTTGTTTACTTTGAATGCACAACCTACCTTAGTTAGTAAGGTCATAGAGGCACAACGAGGAGACCGTGATGTGGAATCAATCCGTGTTAAGATTTCCAATGGAAAGGAAGAGAAAGGTTTGAACGTTCACTCGAATCTAAGTGTATGTTACCTAGACCATTTGTTTGTACCAGAATCTTGTAGAGAGGAAGTACTTCAGGAGTTCCATCACTCACGCTTTGCGGTACACCCAGGAGGCACTAGAATGTATCATGATCTTAGTCGTCAGTTTTGGTGGAGGGGTATGAAACGGGATGTCGCTTTATTTGTATCAAAGTGCCTTACTTGTCAACAAGTGAAGGCCAAACACCAAAGACCAGCGAGTTTGTTACAACCCTTACCGATAGCCGAGTGGAAATGGGAGCGTATTACTATGGATTTTGTAGTTGGGTTTCCTAGAACACAACGAGGCAATGATGTCGTTTGGGTGATTTTTGATAGGTTGACTAAGTCTACACATTTCATTCCGATGTACACTAGTGACTCAGTTGAACGCTTGGCAGAGTTGTACATTATAGAGATAGTTCGACTTCATGGAGTCCTTGTGACTATTGTGTCGGATAGGGATCCTCGTTTTACTGTCCGGTTATGGCAAAGCCTTCAAGAGGCGTTGGGAACTAAGTTGACTCTTAGCACTGTTTATCACCCTCAAATTGATAGACAGTCGGAACGTACCATTCAGATTTTGGAGGGCATGCTTAGAGCTTGTGTCCTTGATTTTAAGGGGCCTTGGGAAAGACACTTACCATTGATTGAGTTTGCTTACAACAATAGTTACCAAGCTAGTATTGGGATGGCACCATTTGAGGCCTTGTATGGCCGACCTTGTAGATCACCGGTTTGTTGGGCCGAAGTGGGTGTTGCACCGTTATTGGGTCCAAAAATTGTTAAAGAGACAACTGAGAAAATTGTTCTCATTCAGAAGAGGTTAGCTACGGCCCAAAGCCGACCAAAGAGTTATGCCGATAAGAGGAGACGACCTTTATCTTTTGAAGTTGGTGACCATGTGTTTCTAAAAATCTCACCAATGCGGGGTTTGATGAGATTTGGTAAGAGTGGTAAATTATCTCCAAGGTTTATTAAGCCTTTTGAGATCTTTGAGCGAATTGGGGAAGTGGCATACCGGTTAGCTTTACCGCCACAACTTTCTGGAGTTCACAACGTATTTCATGTATCTATGCTTAGGAAGTATGAACCCGACCCATCTCATGTTCTTGATTGGGTTGACTTAGAGGTAGATGAGGATGCCTCTTATGAAGAACGACCGGTTCAAATATTAGATACCCGGGAGCAAGTGCTATAGGGCAAAACTATATTGTTGGTAAAGGTGTTGTGGAGACACCATGGGGTTAAAGAAGCGACGTGGGAACGGGAAGCGAAAATCAGCTCCAAATATCTGGATTTGTTTGAAAATGCTTAAGTTGCTTTTCTTTGTAATATTCCCTAGTGTTGAGGGAAATGTATTATAGCAATCTCGGTTTTACCCTGACCTTTATTGTGTTCCGGACTCGGGTTCCGTGATTTTATATTGTTGTCTATGTCTTGTTTTCTTCGTTTAATTCTTTGAATTTGAGTTTTGGGACTTGTTGGGCGAATTTGAAACAGGTTGGTTGTCTTTTAGTACAAATGGTTGTCGCTCAGATTTTTTCCTCTTCGCTCGAGTGAGGATTCTTACGCTCGAGCGAGCCCTATGAAAATGTTTCTTCGCTCAAGCGAGGACTCTTGCGCTCGAGCGTGCGTCTGCATTGGGTGGCAGACCTGAAGCTTCACATTTTACGCTCAAGCAAGGCGACCTTTTTGTGTCTGGTCGCTCGAGCGAGCCTGGTGTACATCAGTTCACAGCAGCGCCGTTTTTGTTTCATTTTTTATCTCCTTTTCACCCGCAAACCCTAAATCTACAGTCTCTCTCTCTAGAAGTCACCTTCTCTCTAAGGTTTCATCTACATTCATTGAGTTATTGACCCTATTGTCTTTGAGAATAAGGTAGAGGGCTTCAAGAGCTTCGTGTTGATCCAAGTAAGAGTTGATTTCGTCATCTCGGAGTTTCGACCTTGCTTGTCCATCTTCTACACTTAAGGTAGGGAATTTCTACACTTTAATATGGTTTTTAGCTTAGTTATTTGCTATTGTGTGTAGATTATGAGATTTGGTTGTGGTTTGGACAAATCTAGGAATTGGGTGTGAAATGTAAAGAGGGATTTTGATGAATATGAGGTAATGAGTATGAGGCTTGAATATATGAACATGTTGTGCCAAAATAGTTGACTTTGGTGAATTGAGTTGATATTTGGAAAGAGGGGGATTTTGTCCTAATTTTGATTAAATCATTATTTTGCATAAATAATTGGAATTAACATTGAAAATGTGAAATTAGAAGATTGTGGTTATAAATGGTGATATTGGATATGTAATATCTCACTTATATAAGTTTTGAATAAAATATTTATTTTGAGATTGAACCTCTCTTTAGAAATAATTGTATTGGGCTATCGGTGGAGGATAGCTATGATTGTTGTAGAAATTGCATGAGGATTAGGCGATTTAATGCTAATCCATTGTTGGTGTCATTGTATATGACCATGTTATAAATACATTATATATGTATGTTTATTGGGAGGAGAAAGGGGATGTACTCCATATATGACCATGTTATAAATACATTGTATATGTATGTTTATTGGGAGGAGAAAAGGGATGTACTCCATATATGATTATGTTTATAAATACATTGCAAATGTATATTTGTTTGGGAGGAGAAAGGGGATGGACTTCATTTTAAAGCAAGTTGGCCAAAGTGTCCTGGGTGAAAGACCCGAAATTATATATATAAATGGGTGCCGGTTCCTTCAGACGAAATATCCGTAAAATGGCAAGATTGAAGTGTTTATGTGTGTTTTGCATAATTGGAAAACCATTGAGTTGTAGTCTCATTTTGGTTGTTGAAAGATAAAGAATTTAACTCATGAATTGAGTAGCATATATGAACTGGAAATGAATTGAAGGAAAATGGAATAGGATTGGTCTTAGTGGCATATGATTATGCAGGCCTTGTGAATACTTCCGTATCGGTATTGTTTATGTACGTGGTATTTATACCTTTGCTAAACCTCATAAATTGTGTAAGATTATCTCTATTGGGCTGTTAGCTCACCCTGTACGGGAATATCATTTTCAGGTACAGGTGAGATGATACCTCCAAGGCAATAGTATGGATGGATTTCGGAAAGCAAGAGCTTCTTATTTATGCCTTATGTGTGTAAATTTGTTATTTGTAAAGCCGAGGGCTTAAGATGAAATGAGTGAGACTCAATTTGTGTAACCAAGCAATGGCTTGGAAAGATGTAAGCCTACATGGCATTTAACTGGTTGTTAAACAGTGAACTCTGGTATATGAAAGTATGTTGTTTCTCATATTTATTCCGCATATGAGTTATCTTTATAGTATTATTTTGGGGGCATTACACGTATTTAAAGTTGTTAACCACATATTGATATGTGCATTGTTGTTTTAAGTATAAGGTTGTTGAGAGTTGCCATTACTTTTTAGAAAATTTCATGTTTATGCACATTTGGGAGGTTGTTGTTAATGAGATAACCATGGTGGAAATGGTGGAATTTGGATGAGAGTTAATATTGTGATTTGAAAATGAAATACCGTGGCTTTGATCGCTAGAAACCCGTTTATTTGGGTAGTTCGATTTGAAATTTCGGGGACGAAATTCTTTAAAGGGGGAAGGCTGTACCGATCCCGGTTTCGATCATTCATTCATGCTTTGCTACTTTGACTGGGCCAGTCGGGGATCGAGTTGCCCGGTCAGCTCGCGGGGATCGAGGGGGCATCGCCCCTTGGCAGGTCCAAGGGCAGCGCCCTGGCAGGGTCGAGGGGCAACGCCCCCGAAGCAAAAATACAAAATGCATTCGAAGTTGCTTGTCCGCTCGAGCGACGGTTTATGCACTCGAGTGGAGAATGTTTGCTTTCAAAAGTTTGACCTGTCTGTAAAAGTACTGGGTTAGTGTATTTGACGCTCGAGCGGGGCTTTCCATACTCGAGCGGACCATGTTATATCAGTTTGTGAATCTGATATTTCAAATCACTTTTTCAGTCCTCTCTCTCTCTAAAACTCTCCAGAATTCCAGATCGGGAACTTCTCTCTCTAGAAGTCATCTTCTGTCTTTGATTTCTCCAAATCCAATGGGATTTAGACCTAAGTTCTTCACCAAAGTTGGTTATCATCTCGAGGTTTTCGTTGTGTGCGGTGAAGATCGAGTTTCGACACCGTTGATTTTGGGGGTTTCATCTCATTTCTTCTTCAAAACTTGAGGTAGGAATTTTCTTAGAGTTATATATATGTTTTTGCAAGATCTATATGATTTTTGAAATCATCTTTCAATAGCTTTGAAAATTGATTGTTGATTCAAGAAGTTGAGCGATTTGGAAAGTGGGTTTGTCTCTTGTTCTTTTAAAATGATCTTATGGGTTTTGATCTTCGTTGATTGAAGAAAATATGATTTTGGAAAGTTTTCTTTCAAAAGATTTGAGTTGTATAGCTTTGGTGAGAAAACCTAGAATTTGGGATTTTTTTTTTAAGAGACTGAAAATCTATGAATGATATTGTTATATTTATTTTATATGTCAAAATAAATGGATAAATGGATCTTTGGAAAATTTCTTATTTATATTTATATAAATGATGAATTTCAGGGAATATGAGAATTATTGTTCATTTTGGAAAATTATTGTTCAAAACATTGAAATAGTCTTGAAATGACTAATTGTTGAGGATACTTGAGAAAAGGGAATTGTGCTATTCCTTGAATGATGAATTAGAATAACAATATTTATATTCATCTTGTGTTATTGGCATATCAATTCATTTTATTACATTAAACTTTGAAAGTTGATTTGAAAACTTGCATTAAGAAAAGAATGTTGAGAAACAAGTTTTCAAGGAATGGTTTTGGGGTAAATACGTTGGTAAGTCTTGATAGGTAGTGTAGATGATATTGAATAAGTTGGTCTGAGAGTCCGGGCTGAAAGACCGAAAACCTGCGCGAATAAGTGTCGAGCCTTCCTATTAATACCGGTAAAAATGACAATTTGGTAGTACTTGTATAGTCTACTTGCAAACACCGACCTAGGGATTACCAGAGTCGTATTTACCACCTTTGAAATAAATTGTTAAGTTTTGAACAATTGAAATTGCATGACATCATTGAGTATGAGGGTTTTCAAAGATGAAGATGTGATTTTCTTTCAAAAGAGCATAGCATAGCATGGCATGTGCATTTCATCTCTTGAGACTTGTATAAAATCTATATACTTTGTTAAGGATTTCCTACTGGGTTTTATGTTCACCCTACGAAATTTTTGTGCAGGAAAAGTGTCACGACCCAAACCCGGCCCTATGGGTTTAGCACCGTAACCGGCCAGTAATCCGAGATTACCGAAGGCCTGCAGAACAGTAACACAGTAAAACAGAGTACAGGGCCTGGCGGAAGCCAATACAGTAAATAAATAATGTCCATTGAGCTGTGACAGGCTGTATGCCAAAAAGATTTTTCATGCATTCACATATACAAGCAGTACAGTCTATACAAAATTTACAGTTACACAGTGCAGGGACCTAATCCCTTGGTAACAGTACAGTTAGTAGCTAACAGTCTATACAGTAGTCCAACAGTGTGGGGACAGACGGAGGAAAAACAAAACACCCCAAAGCCATAGCATGGCAACTCGGAACCTCGCAGTGAGGCACAAAGGCTGGCTTGACAAAACTGGAGTCTAACCCGCGCTCCTAGCTCCGATCTGGTGGCTGAGCACCTACATATATATAAACAGTGAGCTAAAGCCCAGTGAATAACATAATGCGTAAAGAGGTTAAGAATGAAATGTCTTTACAGTAATGAAAACAGTTCATTAAACAATACTTCAGTCTTTCAGTCAGAACAGTTATTCAGTCACATGTGGTACATCCATTAGCATAGCAGTAAACAGTAGGTCTTAAAGACCAAACAGTAATGATGGCCATCAGTCAGTAAACAGTAGTGGTTCCGCGAGGGAACCGATAGAGATCTCTGTAACAGTAGCAGTAACAGTATACAACAGTTGCTAAGGATGCCACAATACGTTTCAGAATATAGGGCATACATTCAACAATTAACAATAAGTACTTCAGAAAGCAGTTTCGTTAAACAGTCAGAAAACATTCTCAGTTGAACATATCTTTACACAATCGTTACTCACAGTGTTCGGGCTACGGTGTGCTAGAGCGTGTCTCCCCAGTCGCCAACCCTACACAGTTCATAGGTTGAACACACACTAAGCTACACAGTTGGGAAATATCATAATTTAATCCCTAATGCCTCGGTGTGTTCTACATCTATCTCCTCAACAATATGCCTTAAACTAGGCCTAAGAATGCCTAGAATGGGATGAGGATGCAAAGATGTGATCAGAAAACAGTTTCGGAATTTTCAGAAAAACAGATTCCCGCTCGAGCTCAGGTTTACCCGCTCGAGCGGACATGCAACAAAGGTACACGCTCGAGCGTCAACTTTCCCGCTCGAGCGTACTGTAAAAGTACTGGATGGATGAAATCTCTGCTTGACGGACGCTCGACGCCCGCTCGAGCTTGAGACACATGACTCCGCTCGAGCTCCCAATCCTCCGCTCGAGCGGACTGTAAAACAGTGCAGAGATACTGGATGCTCGGATTCCACGCTCGAGCGGAACTTCCCCCGCTCGAGCGGAAGTGCAAAATCTGGGAATTCCAGATTGCACCTCCAAGCCAAAACCCATGTTCAAAAGCATCAAAACCGATCCTCTTGGGCTGAATTTCCAGAAAACACTTGTGAACATATAGAATAACACGGTTCAAAGCTCAATTTTGAGAAATCAAAGCCCAAGGGTGTTTAATTCAAACTCAATTTCAAACCAATTTCATGAACAATATGAGCATGCAAACATGCATGAATTCAAATCATTTTGAAGCTCCAATTTGATGTTCTAAGGAGCCACTTGATCCCAAAACAAGTTGAAAACATAGACCATTACAAAATTATGAACATGCATGCACCATTTTACCATGAATTCAACTCGAAAACTCATTAATTCAAACATGCATGCATGAAGTGAGCTTCAATTCACCATTAATGAACCAATTCATGACTTAGCTCTACAATTAGACATGAACCATGCAAGAACAACTCAAAGACACAATTAAGAAGATGAATGATCTACCTTAGGTGTAGAATTAGGAGTGAGGGAGCTCAAATATGCAAATACACTTCAATTTCCTTCAAGTCTCTCAAGCCAATTCATAAACACGAACTCAATTTTCTCTTAAAGCTCTCATCTCTCTCTCTACTCGGTGGAACTCAAGGAAAAGGCTGATCAAATGTGTTATGTGGTCAAGTGTAAGGCTCAAATATGTTATATTGAGTGGGCCACTAAGGGTGGCAATTGTGTAATTACGGCAACCATTGCAATTTAACTCATTTTAATCTAATTTAATCATACCTAATCAGTTTTTTTTGATAATTACACCACAAAATCACATAAATCATGATGATCATGAAACATCAATCAATTCCCGGTTCGGCCGCCGATAAGGCTTTCAATTAGCAGTTTAAACATGGAACGTGAACAGATCAAATAAACAATCAAACAGATAGAATACAGATTAACACTCATACTCGGTCAATTCAGTTCCAGTTTTCAGTCAGTCAGTTCAGTACTTTAATCAGCTCAGTTTAACGGTAATCAGTGTTTATCGGTAATCTATCAGTCATTAATCGGTAAACAGTATGAGGGTTGTTACAAAAAGATGTGGTGATGTCGCCTAACTAAAGGCGAGGAAATGTGTGTTGAGAGTACGAGACTCTCATTTTGCTGTGACTCTGTTTGTAAGCCAAGAGTTGTATGTGTGTGGGTTTGAATAACCATTTTATGTAATCAGGTTCAAGCCTTCGAAGCTTGTAAACCCTTGGGGGTATTTATTTGTTTATTTACTTGTTGTTTGATTAATGTATTGTTGCATAAAAAACTATTGTATCATGTAATGTAAGTTTTGGTGATTTATATTCGGTTTTCCTTGAAAGAGCTATGATTGCTGTATTATCATTTGGGCTAGAAATTTGGGGCATTACACTCAGGCCAACTTATTCAATATCATCTACACCACCTATCAAGACTTACCAACGTATTTACCCCAAATTCATTCTATGAAAACTTGTTTCTCAACATTTTTTTCTCAATGCAAGTTTTCAAATCAATTTTCAAAGTTTAATGTAATCAAATGAATTGATATGCCAATAACACAAGATGAATATAAATACTTTTATTCCACTTCATCATCCAATGAATAAAACAATTCTCTCTTCTCAAGTATCCTCAACAATTAGTCATTTCAAGACTATTTCAACTTTTTGAACAATAATTTCCAAAATGAACAACAATTGTCATATTCCCTGAAATTCATCATTTATATAAATATAAATAAGAAATTTTCTAAACATCCATTTATTTTGACACACAAATAAATATAACAATATCATTTATGGATTTTCAGTCTCTATTAAAAAAATCTCCAAATTCTAGGTTTTCTCACCAAAATTATACAACTCAAATCTTTTGAAAGAAAACTTTCCAAAATCATCTTTTCTTCAATCAACGAAGATCAAAACCCATAAGATCATTTTAAAAGAATAAGAGACAAACCCACTTTCAAAATCGTTCAACTTGTTAAATCAATAATCAATTTTCAAAGCTATCGAAAGATGATTTCTAAAATCATATAGATTTTGCAAAAAAATATATATATAACTCTAAGAAAATCCCTACCTCAAGTTTTGAAGAAGAAATGAGATGAAACCCCAAAAATCAACGGTGTCGAAACTCGATCTTCACCGCACACAACGAAGCCCTCGAGAAGTTAACAAACTTTGATGAAGAACCTATGGCAGAACTCTAATGGATCTTGAAAAATTAAGGTTTTGATCCAATTTGGCATAAGGAAATGTAGATAGAAAGGAAATGAAAGGTTTTTAGAGAGAGAGAGCTATACAAAAGTGATCTGAAATATCAGATTCACGAATTGATATAATACATGGTCCGCTCGAGCGTGGAAAGCCCCGTTCGAGCGTCGAATGCATCTTCCTAGTACTTTTGCAGCCATGTCAAACTTCTAGAACCAAACATTCTCCGCTCGAGTGCATAAACGGCTACTCGAGCGGACAAGCAAAACTGCCCCTCAACTCTGCCAGGACGCTGCCTTAGGACCCGCCAAGGGGCGCTGTCCCCTAGACCGCCGCGAGCTGACCGGGCAGCTCGATCCCCGACATACTCAGCGAAGTGGCAAAACTAGGATCGCTACAATTTCTCTGGAGAGAAGTTCTCTGGGAAGTTTAGAGAAATTCTCTAGATCAAATTTTCTCTATAGAGAAATTCTCTGGATCAAATTTCCTCAAGATCGATATTAAGGGACCTTAGACATTTTGAAAATATTAGATGCCCTTTATGCTATAAAATCTTAATATCAGGAACATTAAAAAAATTCCCCTAAATTTATTTTCTATGGTGTAAAAAGGTTTCATCTATAACTTTCTAAAGTGAAGATTCCTCCATCGATTTTTTTTCTTTCTTTTTTTTGAGAATTTCTTAAGAAAGTAATATTTTTTCTGGTTACCATAACCAAAAGGCTACCATGTAAATCGTTTACAAATAGTTTTCTTAAAATTTTTAATATTATTCTGCACTATATACTAAAATGCCTTGTCGATTTTTTCTTTTTATTTTTTACAAAAAATTTTAAAAATTATAGAAGTTCTAAAATTTGTCATAATGGAACTTTACAATTTTCATTGGAAGTTTGCGAAAAAATTCATTTATTGGCAAAAAAATAGGCATATAAAATACATAAGAGATAAAAGATAGTTTGTTTGATACATTTCTATTTTTTATTTTATTTTATGAATAATTATTTCATCGGGATTAAATTAGATTTTAAACCTATTTAATTTATTGACTACAAGTATACAAAATAGTTAAAATACAAAAGATAGTTTGTTTCAGTTCAAAAAAAAAAAAAAAATAGTTTGTTTGGTACAATTCTTAACTTCTGTATTATTTTAGGCGTAATTATTTTATTGGAATTAAACTTAATTTCAAATCTATTTATTTTATTGGAATGAGTTTGGGAGATGGATTTTGATATATCCTGTCTATTTATAACATGTTATTTTTAAAAAATAAAATAAAAGATAAGAAAATTATTTATATATGACCTTTTCTCGAGTTTAAATTCAGACATTCTCTTAATGAAATTTATTTCCTTACCAAAAACACGAAGAAATAAAGAAAAGAATGACATGCGTTCAATCTTTCGTCATAAACATCCATTTATCCATCATTTATAAAAATACGATCAATTTTGCTATTTCTTGCAATTGACAATAATTTAAAAAAAAAATAGTAAATAAAACTTTACCATCAGTCGATTAATATTTTTTTTGCTTAATATATATAATTACTTAAAATATATATATAGTTAACATGTTATTCCATGCTTTAACTGTGTGTTCTTTTTCATATGACGACAAAGTCTCGTAATTTATCATCACCATCACCATGATCTCCATTGTAATATAGATCTGTATTCACAAAGTATTACTATAGTCAAAATATTAAATAAAAGTTATTTTTCATTCAAAGAGAAAATGTTCTTATTTAAATTTAGAGAGCTATGGAAGAGAAATTTTTTTTTTTTTTCAAAACTTAAAAGAATGAGATAAGTTTCAAAAATTGTAGGTATATGAATCGTGGTAATCTTGTATTGAGTTAGAGGGCTTTCCTTTTTGAAATCCTTAAATCTTGGGATAAATCATGGTAATTTAAATGAAATTCTTAAATCATGAAATAATTATGGCAAATTTAAATTTGTATTGTGATAATTATGAATTTAAATTTTATACTTAAATAAGTTAGTCAATACAGGTTTTGATTTTAAAAATAATTTTGTATGAGATTTTGAAACTTTTATAATATCTCTCCTTAGAAGTATTCTTTTGTAAAATATAAAGATATATTGATAATCTCAACATCCCTCTTACTGCTCCATAATACAAAAATTATGAGATAATTATGATAATTTTAAATCTATATTTAAAACTTATAAATCATGGGATATATTATTATAATTTTGAATTTATATTGTGTCAATTTTAAATTTAAATTAATAGGTTGCATTCCATATTTAGTGACTTTCAAATTTGAATTTTGGAATAGATTACTATACTTTTCATTTTTTAGATTTGATATACTTTCCATTTGAAGGTCATAAATTAAGGGATATTAATTTTTATTTTTATTATTACTTTTTTTTGCTTGAATGAGAGCTAACCAATAGAAGCTTTTTTAAAAAAAAAAAAAATTAAAATCAAAAAATTAGAAAATTAAGGTCGGGATATTTGAGCTTTTGGAGGCATTGTGGGTTATAAACCCACTTTTGCTTATGTAATACTAGCGGTAACCCGTGCGATGCACGGAAAAATAAACTATATACATTTTGTGTGATATATAAATTATTCTAATCTTGAATTATATTTTAATAGCAGCAAGCCATGATGTTAGGCCATCTTGGTTGATGCTAACAATAATTAATCTACAAAATTTCACAATAAAAATTTGATATACATAAAAAATTGTTAATTATAAAGATTGTTAGGATAATAGTATTACAATCACTTGCTAACATAAATAATTTGTATCAGACTATAGTGTCATGCAAAAAAAAAAAACAAAACAAAACAAAACAAAACAAAAACAAAAACAAAAACAAAGCATTAAAAGAAATAAATTGTATAAGTTATCGTAAATTTACTTATTTTAAATCAATGATTTATATTATTATTGTGGGACCAAATTATGAATAAATCTCAACTTTTAATTATAATTTGTAAGTAATCATTCTCCATAACTTGAATAATACTTGCATAGTTTCTACAATATTTAAAAAAAAAAATCAAGATAAGAATTTCGTAGGATTATAAAAATTATATAAGAAAATAGTTTAATCCATTTTATTTATAAAAAAAATGATGACAAATTATTTGAATTGTATTTGAAGAAATATAACAAATGATAGCTTTAATCATTATATACCCAAAAAAAAAAAATTATATAGGTTACTTAACAACAAAATGGTCGAATATAACTAAAGTCATGGACATTGAATTAAATCATATGGGCTCTAAATTGATAATATAATTTAATAAATCAACTAATAATAAAAGAAAGATATCAACAAATATGTAGTATTTCTCTACCATCTTTGTATTATATTCATTAATTTCATATATCATATGAAAGTTTTACTTGTCTCAATCTTTCAATAAAATAAGCACCATGAAAACAAATTTGATAAGAAATTAGTTCTAAACTTTATTATTAAAAAAATAGAAATTTCAAAGAGAAAATTTAGAGATGAGATTGAAAAAATACTATAACAAATGACAATCTTATAAAAAAAATAAAAAGAAAGAAAAAGAAAAAACACATAACAATGATCTAATGTAAACTATTTTTAAAAATTAAAAGAAAGAATATCAAATTATTACCTTGGATAAATATAGTGACGGAAAATAATTTTGTGAGATTTTTGTATTGCCTTCTCCCATACAGCTTTCATTATTTAATTATTAATACTCTTCTTATTCATAGTCAACCATTCTTTTTATATATATATCTTTATCACTTGGTAGATAATAACAAATAATAAAAATTATGAGGATTAGGTTAAGAGGAGATAAGAAGTTATAGATAAGAGTATTTCACAAGATAAAAAATTCAAAATAAAAAAAAAGATAATATGTGATAAAAGGAGAAAAAAAATATAAGTAAACCAAAATAAAGATTTAGACAGATATATTTTTGATAGATATGGATTAACAAATCATATATTTATCTAAATTTTATTATTTTAATTTTTTTTTGTAAATCAATTAGTTAATCTTTATCTTTATCTGTAGACCATGGAATTAATTTTTATAAATTATTTATCAATTCTTATATGTTTATTTATCTATAAGTCATGAAATTATTATTTTTCAAATAATTTTTAAAATTTTTATCTTTATCTAAATGTCATGAAATAAATTTCCATAAATTATTTATGATTTTTTTATATATTTATTTATAATGAAATTAATTAAAGTACAAAGTGAAGGGCAAAAAATATGAGTAATTTTTTTTTTAAATCAATTTTTTAACCTTTATTTTTATCAGTAGGCCATGAAATTAATTTTTATAAATTATTTATCAATTTTTATATGCTTATTTATGGGAAGAAATTTTAAATTATCTATAAGTTATGAAATTAAGTATTTAATTTTTATCTTTATCTGTATACCATGAAATTAATTTTCATAAATTATTTATTAGTTTTTATATGTTTATCTATATGGAGGAATTTTGAAATTCAAATATTTATCCATAAGCTATGAAATTAATTTTCATTTTAATTAATCAAACAAATAGAAAATGGAGGAAAATAGAAAACACGAAAGACAATCAAAATGGGTTGCCACGTAAGAAAGAGATGATTTTAAAATTATGAGAATTTAGGAATGAATATTTACAGATTTTTGACAAAACCACTACATTTGATTATATATATAGTATAGATAGTATAGATAGATATATGTAATATATAGATAAATTGATGGAAATTAATTTAATGAAAATAAATATCGAAAAAAATTATTTTTAAAAAATATTCCTACCCTCCCAAAAAATAAAATTATATAAAAATGATATATTTTTAATTATTTTTTCACCAATTTAGTTTTTAGATTTTTAACTTTTTTTTCTAAAAATAGATTCTGAAATCCAAGCCAAACAGAACTTTATAATTAAGAAAGTTCTAACATTATTCACTTAAAAAAAGCTATTATATTTCAAATAACACACAACTTAACCAATACAAATTAAATTATAGGACCATTTTGCCAAAATGGACCATTTGTAAGGGGAAAACATCTTTGATTGTTCTTATTTAGAACAATATCTAAAATTCATAGTTAAATGTATCACAATTGAAAAGTTATGAATCAAAGTGACATAAGTTTCAAATTATAAAAACTGGTACTATATTTTGCCCTTATATATATATATATATATGTATAATGAAAGATTGATAAAAAAATATAAAATAAAAATAAAAAGCGAAGAAGAAGAATAAGAGAACTAAGCTCATTTAACCTTTTTGCTACTAGTTCTTATAGAATTTGAAGATTGCACAGTTTCATAAGATTTCCGCTTAAGTCCTACAGGCCTTCTCTATGATTTTAAATGTTTGAAAAGACAAAAGTGTGAAAAAGTTGTCTTATATACAAAATATGGTCAAAACATAATTGTAATAGTTGTAAGGAAAGCATTTTGATCAGCAATTGAACCACTACAAACATTAATACCACTTATCATCACCTGTGTGCATATATATATATTGTAATCACTTAGCAAAAAAAAAAGTTAAACACAGTAGTTGTTCATGTTTTTCATACAATTTTCAATTTTTTTTTTTTTACCCATATATTCTATGTGAGAGATCGTCAAGATCTGCTGCTGAAAGTTAGTCGTAAAAATAATCTCCCATAGCTGGTTCATTCCCCCATTGGTTATCTTGGTCATCTTCTCCCATTAGTGATGACTCATGAGAGACGCTATGCTGATAGTTGGGATATTGACTTTCATCGACGAATGTTTCTTTGCTGAAGAGATAACCTGGGATAGCTAGGTTACAGTATATCTTCTAATTTCTATCTTCGCAAATTAGATGTCCATAATTTTCATTATACGCTAATAGAGGATTATTAGTAAATTTCCTCAATTTATTGAGCTGATCTCTGAAAGAAAATTTTCTGCATGGCCAGGGTCTTCGATTGAGAAGTCCTGGGTGCCCTGGAAATGTTGAGGTTCCTCTAACGTACATTTTATTCTTGGTTGGGATGCACTTTATTCCTTTCCATTCTGGTAGCTTGCTATCAATTAACGCTTCTACATATGGATGATACTTTTCCATTACACAAAGTACTGAATGAGCAAGTTTATTTCCAAAGCTATATGTCTGATCTGGATCTGAGAAAATTATTCTAGAGACAAAGCCGTAATCTAACAATTATGAGGCCGTTAGATAACGCGATTTGCCCCTAATCTCTATCTCCAATGGCTCGAACGTTGCTAGATTTATCTAGTAAAGACAGATGCTGAAATGTAAATTATATTGACATCGACCAAAATATTCTGGCGTATCCATACATCTTTTCTCTTCTAAGCAGGGCTACTTCTTCGTAGAGATAAGTCCATTGATAAGCTATACCAAGGCATTGAACTCCTGCTATGGAAGGGTCATGAAGAAACTGTTGTATAGTGATTAACTCACTATTTCTGCTATCTTCGGCTAAGGTGTATATATAGGGTTTAAGGTCCTCTATTTCTTGGCTTTTCTCACAAAAAGATCGAATGATAGAATGCCTAAAGAAATACATTCTAGCACTTAATTATTCAAATTCCTCACTGGTGAGTTGTTTGGTTTCTAGGTCAAGAAATGGAGTGGGTGCTTTTTCTGGAGTTACTTTTTTAAGCTGGTTAGTTAGGGTTCGAATGGTAGCTCTCAATTGTTTTTCTTCGTCTCGGAACTGGTCTAACTCTTCACCGACCTTTTTGCCTTTATCCATAATTTTCTTGAAATTTCTGGTAAGGTCTTCATAATGTCTGCACATTTGGAGAGGATTTTGAGAATCTATCTGAGGGTTAGTACCACTGCTTCCAATTATCTAGCTAACTAGAACTCCACTAGTAGCAAGAATGGTTGACTGCATCTTGCCCAATGTGTCCAGATAATCTTTAGCTATTTGACTGATAAAGTAACTGGTTCCTATTTGTCTACTGGCATATGTACTGGCTGACTCGAAATCATAAAATCCCTTAAACTAAGGTATGGGAAAATTTTTAACTGAGGGTTCAACTTTTACCCAATCATGGTAAATACCAGACTTGGTTCCTTTAGCTACTACATAAAAAGAAAAGCTTTTGGACAAAGGTTTATTTTGAATTCTTGAAAAATATATACTGAGAGAGTTTAAGGCTGACAGGCGTTTAGCTGGGTGGTTATGGTTGTTCCAAAGGTTATCTAGAAGACATTGTTGAACTGGATCTAACTCGATTCCTGTTAATGGTCTGAATTTGTTTCTGCCTTCATAAATGGAAAGGGCAAATCCCCCAAAGTTCATGGTTTTGTTGTTCTTCATTATCTGCACAAAGATTAAACTGCTATTTTCTTTTTCTAAATAAATCTTCCTACTTAGCCAATCTGTTAATTTATTATCACTCCCTTAATATGTTCAAATTCTACTTTATATCCTTGTCCTACTATACAATCTAAAAATTTTGCCCATCTTCTAGTACTTAGTTTGCGCTCATTAAGTTTATTATGAAATCTAACTATAGCTTCACAATCTGTTCTGATTGTAAAGGGCCTGTGTAAGAATAATCTAAATTTGTTTATTGCATATACTATTCCTAATATCTCAAAATCTAAGCTGGTCATGGTTGTATCTTTTTCTTTAAATTTTCCAAAACTATATCTACAAATGCGCTCTTTATTTTTACTATCATACTTACTAGGTTTAGTTAATAAGACTATTACCATCCTAATTGACTTGCATCTGTCTCTACAACTATATATTCTGATTCTAAGGGAAGTTGTAGGTCGGGTAAATTTCTACAAATGTCTTTTATTTTTCTAACTAAAGCTATATCTTGTTAATTGAAATATTTTTGTCCTGTGGCTGTGGTCTTACTATATAGAGGTCCTATTATTTTACTAAGGTTAGGAATGTACATCCGTGCATAATTTAAAATTCCTAAAAATGATTGAAGTTGTTTTGTATCTTCTAATTTATCTGGATAATCTAAGATTTTCTTCACTATGTGAGGTTGTAGCCTGATTTTTCCATCTCCTAACTCCATTCCTAAAAATTCTATATGGGGTTTATTTAATACCATCTTTTTCTTACTAATTATTATTCCATTATTTATAAATTCTTTTAATACTATATATAAATGATCTATGTGACTATTTTTATCTGGGCTAAATACTAATATGTCATCTATATATACAAGTATAAAACTATATTTATTAAATATACTATTTATCTTACTCTGAAATATGGAAGGTGCATTTTTTAGTCTAAAAGGCATAACTAGCTATTCATAATGTCCTTGTGGGCAACAGAAGGCTATCCATGATATGCTTTCTTTTTCCATTTTTATCTGTCAAAATCCCGATTTGCAATCAAATTTACTAAATATTTTTGCTATATGTATTCTGTTTATGAGCTAATCTTTATCTAGTATATTATATTTATCATCTTCTGTATTGTCATTTAATCTTTTATAATTTATAACCATTCTAGTTTTTCCTCTTTTTATCTCTGCATGATTTCTAACCATAAATGCGGCACTCTTATACGGGCTATTACTAGGTCGAATTACTCCTAAATCTAATAACTCCTTAATCTGTGTTCTAAATTCCTCTATGTCTGCTAGCGTATGATCTATTTGTGCTGATGTAATCCTATAATCTTTATTTTTTATGTCCACACTGGCTAAAACTTTATTTCTTTCCCAATATTTCATGGGCTGCTCACCTAAAATTTATGTTGTTTCAGCTAATCTTATTATTTCATCTAAATCATTTTCTGTTCTTCTGTATACTGGTTTTTTCTTTAATTTTTCTATTTTTGCAAAAATTAACTCTAGATTAGCAATTTGTTGAGAATCTTCTAGGTTCCAATAGTCTCTTTTTTCTTCAAAATCAAACTCTTCTAAATCCTCTAATTCATAATTTTCTATGTCTAAATTTTCTAAAGAAGTATTTGCTACCTCATCAAGTATATACTTTTGGGCTAGTTGAGGAAAAATGTTTTTACTAGGAAATAAAAAACTAGCGGGAACAGAATCTACTCCTATGGTACCACCACGCTTCGCACGCAACTCTGATGAATGGGCAATGGTGCTAAGGGCATATGCTGTGGGTGTATATACAGTTCGTTTGAAGAAACTGATGTTGTTTTGGCTGATAAACATGCCGCCTTGTAAACTAAGTATGAAGTTAAGTCCTAAGATGAAAGGATGATTTTGTCGAGTATTCCCAATCCAAACTTGAGGTAAAGGGAACCATTTTATATGCTGAGTTCGAGATCCTATGTGATAAAACTAATTTGTGCTCCATTGATGCAATGTGTGTATGTCTGTTTAGTGCCATCGGCTATGCTGACTAAAGCTGGGGTTGTTAAAGCTGTGCTCCATCCTGGTGGAACTATGTGTTGTTCAATATATGATTTACTGGCTCCTGTATCTATCATGGCATCTATACTAAGGGTTTTTTCTGCAAATTTAATTACACAATAAATCTCAACTAAATTTGGCTTGGGTATAACAGGGTAATTAAATGGTAAATATGTATTATCTGACTGTGCCTAGGAGTACTAACTAAAGGTTGAGAATCAACTAGGTTGACTAATTCTAAAGAGTTCATATGTTCTTCAACCAATTTATCTTTTAAAGGGTATTTAGCATGAAACTGTTCTAACTGTTGTTTAAGCTGTTTATTTTCTGCTTCTAAATATTCTATGTCAAAATTAGCTTTAGTTTCTACTTCTCGTATTTGTAACTTAAGTTCCCTTACCTGTATTTCTAATTCTCTAATTGTTAGATGTAATTCTCTGCTTTCTATACTACGATCTTCTAGCATCTCGTTGTTATTTCCTAATGTTATCTTGTGTGTCATGTTTAATTTTTCTAGACAGATTACGCAATAGGTTATACTGCATAATAAACACCAAGCTCTCTTATCTTTAGCCGAAAACCAATTACAATAACTACATCTAGTGGTATCAAATCCTAGTCCTATTTGAAAATTATGCTGACATTTCGTATCTGCATTGTATTCCATCATAAAGAATGTGTCATGAGAAGGAGTCATTCCTATTTCTTGATTAAGTTGTCCTAAAAGATTATCTACATCTGTATCACTTTCTGAATCACTATCTGAACTTATGGCTTCTATTTGATATTCGTAATCACTGACTATGTTGTAGACTTCTGAATCATCACTGTTTATGCTAACTATATCTTCTTCTAAATCTTCTATAATATATAGTCTTTCTATCTGTTTATTAGTATTAGGCCTTTGTCTTTTTGGGCAGGTTTTTGCAAAATGATTGGGTTCTTCACATATAAAACAATTGCATTTTTTACTATTAGGTTTTCTGACATATCTTTGTTTTCTTTTATTTTTCTTTTCTTTAGGTAGTCGCTTATAATTTATCCTATTAAAAGTTTTACTCTTTCTAATGAATTTTTATTTTTTCCATGGTTTTCTATATTTTTTCTTCCAATATTTTTATTTTCTATATTTTTATATTTTTTCCTATTATATTTATCTTCATATTGTTGAAGAGTATATATTGCGCTGCTACAGAAACCATAGTTTTGTTTTTTCAAATTTTTTGTATTTTAACTTTTATACATTTTTCTCTAAGCTTATGAAATGTAAAACTATTCTAAGTCCTATTCCTAAAGTTCTTCTTATTTTTACTTCTCCTGAGGTTATTTTTACTGGTAAGTTTGCATAACAAATTGACTATTTATTTTCTAGTTCTCCGGGTAATTTTTTGAAATATTTATTTCCTATTTCTTCATCAAAACTTTTTCCCGTTCTAGTTGCTATGGCTGAATATGCTTTGCTAAATGGTACAACATATTTCTAACTTCCTAATGTTATCTAATCTAACTCAGTTAATGCTATGCTTTGAGTATAATCATTTCTTCTAGAAGAGTTATATCCTATAAGTATTTATTTTATAAAATTAGTAAAATTTCATGGATTATCTCCTAGTCCTTTAAGTTGTCTAATTGTCTCATCATATTTTTCTTTAAAAGTTAAATATATATTAAAAGCTGAATCTCCTAAAAATGTTTCCATATATTCCCACATATCTGTTGATTCAAAGGGATTACTCATCCATGTTTTTACTGCATCTTTTTCCCATTTTTCTATCACTTCTTGCCATATCTGAGGATCGAATCTAGCTAAATCTAAAAGGGTTCCTTGGTTATTAGCTGGTTGTAATTGTATACTCATATCTGGTTGTCTACGCTTTCCATGAAATCTATAACTTTTATTTGGGTCTGCCTTACTACGCCCTGAATTAGCTAATGGTCTTCTTCCTCTTACTGCATAATGCATTGGTTCTACGGGATCTTCTGCCGTTGGTTGTGGGTTACAAGTTCCTGTGTTTTTTGTGTTCATGTAAAAAGTATCTTCTAAGTTAGATTGTTTTGGTATTTTAAATATTCTACTATGATGTATTTTATCTTCTATGATATCGTCTACATATTCTGTACGTAATTCTTGATCTAAAAATGGCACTTCTTCATCATGGGTATCTCCTTTGGCTAAGTATTCGAAGTATCTGGTATCTAATATTTTATTCATGTCGCTTAGGGTGAAATTTTTTAAATCTATCTCATCAATATTATATATTTTATTTTGTGATATTGTTTTTTCTTCTGTTATTACATAAAGTTGATTTATGTCACTATGATTATCTTGGTTTTCTTCCCTATCTATACTGCTAAATTCATCATCTTTAGATTTTTCTGGTGCTACATACGTATATTGAGTAAACCTTACTGCATAGCTTCTATCTGCTTTTTGATATAATAAGTTATCTTGAGAGGCTAATCTCTTTTGACCTAGAAAATCTCCTAAATTCCAATCTAGTGCTGCATTATCTTCAGAATTAAATTTTTTAGCTGGTAGTGCCTTTATTCCCTTTGCGCCTAATAACTTAACTATCTGATCATTTGTAAGTGTATAATGAGTATTGCTTTCTGGGACTGCTAAGTCTAAAAATCCTGTGCAAACTAATAAATTCTTTTCTCATTTTTTCATTTTGTATCCTCTACTTTTTATTCCTATTTTTATCTTTTTATGAAAGGTTGAGGTTGGTAATAAGAAATCTGGTGTAAAATAAACTATTCCTCTTTTTGAATTCATATTTAATTCATAGCTGCCTAAAATACTTTGTCCTACATCGTTAAATCTATCATCATAAAGACATACAAAAACTTTAGTTCCTAAATTTTCTCTAGTTAAAGCCTTAACTCCTACCACAACTAATCCTAAGTGAGTCATTTTGAGGTGTTCATTTACAGCATATTTATAACTTTCTCTATTTATTAAATTTAGCTCTATTTTTTCATCTTCATTAGTTACACTAATCATTTGTTCACCATAGTGTTTAAATAGATATTGTTTTTTATGAATTTTTCCTAGCTTATATACATATTTAGCTGGAATTAATTCTAGTTTTTCTTTCTTAAAATTTTCTATTTGTTGTTCTACATCTATAAATTCTTCTATTTTAACATCTTCATCCTCATTACGCTTTTTACTACTACTTCCTTTTACTAGCTGTTTAAACATCTTTATTTTCTGTAAGTTCTACAAACAGGTTTCTTTGGTAATTTAAGCTTTTTGAAATATCTAGCGATATCTTCTTCGTTTACCTGAGAATGGGGTTTGTTTGCTTGTCCTTCTATTCCTTTTCCTTTTTGAAGAAATATTTAGTGATATCTTCTTCGTTTACCTGAGAATGGGGTTTGTTTACTTGTCCTTCTATTCCTTTTCCTTTTTGAAGTATTATTCTTTCTAGAGAAGCTAAACGATTTTCTAAACTGTGTAGTTGTTCTGATAATTCTTCAAATTTTTCACACAATCTGACTAGAAATAAAATTTTCATATTATTTTGATATTTTATCTGACTGATTTATTCCCTGATAGCTACTGATTCCTTCTGGGTTATTATGAAAGTCTTCTTCCTGTTTTAAAATGATTTGCTAGTCCCTATTAGCCTTTTTATCACTACTCATAAACTAAGATCTTATTAGTTGTTCTAAAATTTCTAATTTCTGTTTTAAATTATCTTGAATTTGGTTGATTTGTTCTATTTGTTTAGCTATTTGATTTTTTTGACTATGAATTTTTTCAATTAGTTGTTTAAATTCTAACTTTATTTGCTTTGAGCTGCTAGTATTTGTAACTGAAATTAGAGTTTCTATTTCTAGCTTAGTGGGAAATTTTTCTAAATTTAAATCGATTTGTTTTTGTAGGATAGAATTACACTGATCTTGGATATAATCTAATTTTTTTATCTTGATCTTTAATTATACTGTGAGTATTACGAAGATGGTCTATAGATGAAGTAAAAAGATTACTAATTTTATCTACGTCCTTTTTAATATTTTCTGCAAAATTAATCTGATAATCTATAGTACTATTTAACTGAGGATTATGTTCACTATGGAGCTGATGTGTAAAAGTACCTTTAAAATTACAACGAAATTTATTTTTATCTATGTTAAGATGATGGTTATAATTGCTGAGTTTTAAATCTAAATATTCTACTCTTTTCATACACAAAATTAAATCCTACTCTAAAATTATTAAAAGCTACTATAATATGAAATCTATAACTAAATGGTCTAAAAATAAAAACTACTTTATTTCCGTAAGCAAAATGCATAAACTAACTTAAACTGTCCTAAAACTAAACACTGCTCTGATACCAATTTTTGTTTGGGTTGGGGGTTGAGTTAGTGGTCTACCACTATTTTGAAATTGGGGTGAGAATTATCTAATTAATTCTACAGTTATGCTAATAAGTCTTCAAGTTGTTGTATAGCTAGCTGTAGGGCATCTTGTTTTACAGTTATCTGTCTATTTATTTGAGAAATTTTCAGATTATAATTTTCTAGAGATCTGCCAGAAGCTAATGATAATAGAAATTGATATCTTAATTTTTGATCTTCTAATTCTTGTATAAGCTCAGTAGTAGTTCTGATTTTAATCCTAAATTCTTCTTCTAAAGGCATAAATTTTGATTTTTAAAATTCTTTTATGGACAATATTTTCTTAATATTTCTACTCGGGTTGCTCTCATTGTATTCTAAAATTATTTTTCTTTGGGAAAACTATTTTTAAGCAATGTTTGTTTTCATTACATGCACTCCCACCTTGAAGCTAAGCCTCGTTCAACGTAGTATATTTTTATTTTCTATTCCTTACCTTTCCCTTTCTGCCTACAATTTGCCCTCAAATGCCTAACCACGGCTCACACGGGCTCTTCAGCTAAGGTCACCCGGTAATAAAATAGAAAACAACAGATACTACGAAGGTGCAACGCATGTAATATTAATGAGTAAACAAGCATTTTGTAAACTTAGTTTTTCCAAAAAGAAAATAAATTTTTAGAATAGAAGAGTTACGCTTTTGAAATATTTAAGGAAAAAAAGAGACTACTCACACTTCATATTAATATATAATATACTTATAAAGATTATGTTACAGACTTTGAGTTTTTGAAGGACTTGGAACACGTAGAATTTTTTAGAGGGGTTGGAATTTTTTGCAAAGTAGAGTGAAGGAAAATTTTTCATTGTCTCTTCCGTTGGCATGAATGCCAATTTATACAACAAAAGGAAGATAAAAACAAAAACCTAAAACCTAGACTTAATAGCTAACTCAAATTGACAGCCAAACTTTTCAAAAGACCTAGTCAAGCCTAGTATTAGGCTTTGCCAAAATTTCTACTTAAAGACAAAGATTATGCATACAATTATATGCATATTTTTGACAAACTTTCTACGCAGATAAAAACAAGTAAAGGGTTTGGATAATGATGCCGGGTATTGCTTTGGGCCCCATCGCACATCATTCAATTCTCCCTTTTTGATAAAATCTTGACACTATAATTTATTACAGGACACGCGTAAAGATTCTTACAGCTTTTCTTTAATAAAACAGGGTAGGGGTCATATGCTTTATTAAAGTAGTGAGTGAAAGAGAAGCCTTATTACTGACAGACACAAATAATTACAGACATAGATATTTACAATAGCTATTTGTCTTTTCTTGGCGTGCTTATCTCTGATTGTTGAAGAGAGGCTTTATCTTCTTCAAATTTTGTCTTTTTCTTCTGAGATGCTAATAATTGATGTAGACGTTTGCTGAATCTTCAAGGTGGATTCTTCGTAGAAAATTTACAAGATTTAAAAAAGTCAAAAATCAAGGAACTATAATACTTCCAAAATATTATATGAGTCTAATTATGTGAAATGCATATTTTATTTCCGTATTTTTTTTTGTTTTTACTGATTTTTTTTTTAATATTTAAGATTTTTTTTATTTTTATATACACCTAATATAAATACATTTAAAAAGTATAATATTTATGAAAAAATCTTTAAAATATTTACTAAATACCAAAAATATAAAAGAATACAAAATTTTAGTACGTTTTGGTATTCTTGTATATTTATATATTTTATTTTTTAGATACATCTAAGTAAGGTACATTTAATATTTTATTTTTTAGATACATCTAAGTAAGGTACATTTAAAAAAATAAAAAATTGTTTAAAATTTAAAAAATGTTCACTAAAAGCAAAAAAAAAAAAAAAAAAAAACTCAATTTCCAGAAAATCAAATCCAGAAAATTGAAACCAAACATGGTGATTATTTATTTATTTATTTTTCACTTTGTAAAAAAATCAAAACAAAAAAGTCACTAAAACACAAGGCCTTATTTTATTTTTTTTTTCAAAAACTCAACCTTCAAATAAAATAACACCAATCAAGATTTTAGCAAGTCAAAATAACAAAAAAATGTAAATTTATTGTTGGTCAAATCAATGTGATTTAGATTATATAATTATAATTATGTATTTAATATAATAGGGGCAAATACAATGAAAATGGAGCGGATATGGAGAAAACCATCCTCTCTCCATTTTCTCATAGAAGTGTAAAAAATTCATATAAATAGAGATAGAGAAGCGAAAATGGAATAGGGATAGAATAAATTGTCATCCCTAATAATAATGTTGGAATCGTTCTCACTGAAACTCTTTCTCTCGAACTCAATGGCTCTTCATCTATTATGTATACATGTTATATATATAATTGATAGCAAACCATTGTTAAGTATTTTAAGTTAAAATTTTCCCAAAAATGTCTTTGGCTCATCAATTAAATTATGATTTTAAAGTACACGTATAAAAAAAAAATGTAAAAATGCTAACATTGGCCTTGCTTGCAATTAGCTACACCAATCAATTTTTTTTGTCCGTTTAATAATTGATAGATTATTTAGCTGACAAAAAAGAAAAAAAAAATGACTAACAAAAACGTAACACTTGTTTTTTTTTGGTAAACAATTGGCAAACATGTAAGCCTTCTTAACAAGTACTTTTCCTGAAATAGTAATGAAAAAAGATACTAGAAAAGCATTTGATACAATCTATTTTTATTTTACTTTATAAAAGATAAGTGATTTCAAATCAAAAAAAAAAAAAGAAGATTAGTGATTCAAGTTTCAAGTTTAATTAAAACCTAAATCATATATGGAAATTATTCACCCAAGAAAAAACTCACGTAAGAAAATTTATCAATAAAATCTTATTAATTTTGACCCATCACTTTTTACATACTGTGGGGATGTATTTTCTGAATACCAACACGTGGCAAGGTAACGCCGACGTGTCAGCCGAGGTGCCACGTGTCCTGGTTGTGACGCCAAGGTTATTTCGGTGAGGCCGAGGTTATCTCCGAAGATGTCGGAATCCGAGATAAGCGGATAATGGATAAGGGGCAAGAATCCTAGAGTAAAGAGAAGACTTTGCTAAGATAAGGATAAAGCTCTTAGGGAATTTATCTTTATCTCTTGAGAAATCCAAAGTAAACACTGAATAGGAGTCCATAGAAGTCAGCCTTCTAGTGGGACTGGGATTGAATTAACTATAAAAGAGAGGCACCCCCGTGGGTCTAAGGTACGCAATTTTATGCTTTGAGTAGTGAGTTTAGCACTTGAATATCTTTGAGAGGTATACTGACTTGATCGTCGGAGTGCCCCCGGGTGGAAGAGCCACCGCCAGAGCCTTTTCTTTCTGTTACAGGTTAGTTGAAGCCATCTATTCTGCCAGTGCTCTCCAGCTGATTACTAGGCGGGCAATGTGGTCAGAAAATCACTCACACAATTTGGCGCCGTTTGTGGGAACTTAGAAGAATAGATGGCCAGTAACGGACAGAAGAAAAACATTGGGGGCGACACTCCTGCTGGGAGTGACAGACCAATTGACCTTGATGTTGAAGGAGACAACCACAATGCAGAAACTCATGACCAGGGCCATGGAGAGAAAGACGTCGGCCAGGAGGGCGACACTTCGAAGAGAACAGACCAAAGCAAGTACTTTAACGAAGATAACCTTCAGATATGGAGGGATAGGTGCCTACGGAGGGATGAGGAAGTAAAAGACTTGGCAAACAAGTTGGCAGACCTACAGTCAGTGGTCAACTTCATGATGCAAAACAATGTCATGCAGCCACCATACCCGCTGCAAGATACGCCGATGCCAGCAATTAATACCCAGAAGGGAAGAAGAAGAACAATCCCCGAAGTCCCTCAGCACACCAGGAGCGGAAGACACTCTCACCGACCTTCCAGGGAAGGCGGACGAGAAGAGCCGAGACGAGAGAAGTCCCGAAAAACGTATCACACGAAGGATCCAGAGCCCAAGGAACATCGGCATGTTCAAGGGCAGGCGCTCTGCTTTGACACAACACATGGAGAGAGATCAAAACGAGCCACCACGAGGCCGAAAGTAGTGTGCTGAAGAGATTGAAGTCCAGAGATAGTCGAGCTCCAGAGAGGAGTAAAAAAGACTTGAGAGATTACCTCAAAAGGAAGCAACAGAATGCTGAAGCCGAGGTAACTTCCCCGGTTAAGCCGAAGACACCATTCTCGGTGGGACTGGACAAATTTCAAGCACCAAAGAGATTCAGTATGCTGAGGTTCCAAATATATGATGGTAAGTCAGATCCCAACTTCCACGTCGGGCTATACCTGAATTCAATGGCATTATATAGTGGGAACGAGCCGTTGCTCTGCAAAGTATTCCCCTCGTCCTTTGGGGAAATTGCATCAGATTGGTTCCATAAACTACCGAAGGGAAGCGTAAAGACTTGGGAAGGCCTAGTCGATATGTTTGTGGCCAGGTTTGTGACAAATAAACTACAACCCTTGAGGGTCGACGCACTGATGGCTTTAAAGATCACCAAGGATGAAGGCCTTAGGGCCTACGCAAAAAGGTACTACGAGGTGTTCAATTGAATACCTGATTGCAACCAAGAGGTGGCGGTCGTGTCCTTCAAGAACGGCCTGAAAGATGACTGCCCACTACGGAAATCTTTGGCAAAGACATTGCCAAAAAGCATGGAAGAACTCATGGCGAGAATAGAGAAGTACGCCAGAGCTAAGAAGGATACGTCAAGAAATAAAGAAACAAAGCAGGAGAAAGGAAACGGCTCGCCGAAGCGAAGCCGAGGCAACAATGGACCAACCAAACAAGAAACGAAATTAAGGGCTAAACAGGCAGTAACGACTATATTCTGAGTCCCGATCCACAAAGTCTTGGATCAAATACGAAACCAACCATATTTTAGAGGACCGACAAGAACACTAGGGGAATTCATGGGAAGAAACGTCGGTAGGCGTTGTGCTTACCATAATGAAGAAGGGCATCCAACTCAGGGCTGCAGAGCCCTAAAAGCACACTTAGAAGACTTGGTAAGGCAAGGACATCTGAGGGACCTTGTTGATGAGGCCAGGACTAGAGAAGAACAGACAAGATTGCCTCAAGCACCAGCAGCTCCGCCTCCCCCAGCACAGCAACCACCCGCAGGAGGACCACGGGTAGTTAATGTAATTCACTCAAAGGTGAACGAAAACGACATACGAGGGGAGACCCAAAAGGTAAAACACCTGCAACACGTGAACCAGATTGGATATAAACGACCTCAGCCTGAAGAATGCCAGGGACCGACGATAGCATTTACTGAAGCCGACCTAGAGATGGTCCAGCATCCACATAATGATGCCTTGGTAGTATCCCTCCAGGTTGGGGAGTGCCAAGTAAAACGCATCCTGATTGATCAATGTAGCTCTTGTGACATCATGTATGTTAGATGTTACAAGGAGCTGGGCCTTCATCTTGACGACTTGGAACAATCCAATAATCCGATGGTCTGCTTCAATGGAACACCAACGTGGCCACTAAGCACAACAAACTTGGAAGTACAAGCTGGCACTAAGAAGATCAGGACAGAATTCATGGTGATTGACACACCTTCACCATATAACATCATCTTGGGAAGATCATGGTTGCATGCAATGGAGGCAGTTCCCTCAACATTGCATCAACTACTGCGGTTCCCAACAGAGCATGGGATAGAAGAAGTCAAAGGAGATCAACTACAAGCAAAAAGTTACTCCATGGCAGCAATGAAGTCTACTTGCAGCATTCGAGAGCCAAAAAAAGCAGAAATTGAAGATGGGGACGTGGAAGTCCTAGAAGACGTCGGCAAAGAACCAGCCGAGAAGAGCGAAGAGGCGCTAAAGAAAATCCTCGTCCAAGATGGAGATGAAGAACGCTTCTTTCTTCTCGGCTCGGGCTTAGCCGAAGAAGAGGAAAAAGAGTTGGAGACTTTTTTAAGAGCCAACATTAAGGTGTTCGCCTGGACACCTTACGAAATGCCTGGCATTGACCCCGAGGTCACTTGCCACAGACTGAATGTCGATAGGTCGGCAAAACCTATGATTCAACGAGCCAGAAGACCGACGTTGATGCACGTCGAAGCAGTAGAAGAAGAAGTGGACAGACTTCTGGAGGCCAGGGCCATCCGAGAAGTTCATTACCCGACATGGATATCCAACACAGTAGTGGTAAAGAAGAAGAACGGTAAATGGCGGGTCTGCGTAGATTTTACAAGCCTGAACAAAGCTTGTCCCAAAGACTGCTTTCCTCTACCCAAGATTGACCAGTTGGTAGACGCCACATCTGGACATGGAAGGATGAGTTTCCTGGATGCTTACAGAGGATACCACCAGATAGCCATGTACCCTCCAAACGAAGAAAAGACAGCGTTTATCACCCCGAAAGGACTGTATTGTTACAAGGTAATGCCTTTTGGGTTGAAAAACGTCGGAGCAACTTACCAAAGGTTGGTAACCAAGATGTTCAAAAATCTGATTGGCCAAACAGTGGAAGTCTACATTGACGACATGGTCGTGAAGACCAAGGATCCAATGGGTCATCTTGCCGACCTAAAAGAGGTCTTTGAGATACTCAAAACATACCGGCTCCGACTCAACGCATCGAAGTACGCATTTGGAGTTGGATCAGGTAAATTTTTAGGGTACCTGGTAACAAGAAAGGGCATTGAGGCCAGCCCAGATCAAATCAAGGCCATCCTAGAGCTAAAAAGCCCGACGTTAGCAAAACAAGTTCAGATGCTTACTGGAAGGGTCGCAGCCCTAAACAGGTTCATCAGCAGAAGCTCAAATAAATGTAAACCCTTCTTCAACCTGGTGAAGAAGGCCACGGACTTCCTATGGACTGAGGAATGTGAGGCCGCTCTGGCCGACCTAAAAAAGTACCTAACCACGGCTCCAGTCCTCTCAGCACCTGAACCTAGGGAATAACTGTTTTTGTATTTGGCAGTTTCAGAACACGCAGTAAGTGCAGTGCTAATCCGAGAGGAAAAGGGGGAGCAAAAGGCTGTTTACTATGTAAGCAAAACCTTGGCCGATATAGAAACAAGGTATCTACCCATGGAAAAATTGGCGCTAGCTTTAGTAATGGCTTCAAAGAAACTGAGCCATTACTTTCAAGCGCACAAGATTATAGTGCTGACAGAACACCCACTCAAGTCTTTGTTACAACAAGGAGACTTAACTGGAAGAATAGCAAGATGGGCCTGCCTTGGGCCAATACGACCTGGAGTTCAGGCCGAGAACAGCAATTAAGGGCCAAGTTTTGGCCGACTTCGTGGCCGAATTCATGCCAGAATCCATCGAACATCAGGCTCCGTCGAGCCGAGATAAATGATGTCCAGGCAAACAAGGAGAAACCCAGCCAAAGACAAAAGAACAAGGAAAAGAAAAACTAAGACCCTGCAGCATTTACATCGGCGACTCCTTTCGCCTGTTTGTCGATGGGAGTTCAAACCGGCAAGGAGCGGGGGCAGGAGTAGTGTTAATATCTCCTGATGGGAGATATTGGAACAGTCTATTAGATTGGGGTTCAAGGCCTCAAACAATGAGGCAGAATACGAAGCACTGATTGTAGGACTGAAGCTAGTAGTGGCAGCAGAAGCAGATGAGGTAATAATTTTTTGTGATTCACAACTTATAGTAAATCAAACAACAAGAGAGTTTGCAACCTGAGATGAGAGGATGTTGACATACACAAAGGAGGTCATCAGATTGGCAAGCTTGTTTCGCAATTGCCGACTTCTTCAAGTCAGCCGAGATGATAACAACCACGCCGACGCGTTGGCCAACTTGGCAAGCTCAATGCAAACTGGAAAAACAAGAACAATAATGATTGACTATCTGTCAAACCCGAGCATAGAACAGCCGATCACAGAGCAAGAAGCAATGTGTGTGGACTTAGGTCTAAGCTGGATGGATGCAATTGTTGCATTCCTGAAAGAAAGAAAACTGTCAGAAGACCACAAGGAGGCACACAAGATCAGATTGAAGTCGGCAAGATTCAGTCTGACAGCGGACGGACATCTCTACAGAAGATCCTTCACAGGACCCCTTCTAAGGTGCGTACACCCTTTACAGGTTGAAGATTTTCTATACGAAATTCACGAAGAGATTTGTGGAAGCCACACTGGGGGCAGATCACTAGCTCACAGGGCCATTACCCAGGGGTATTGGTGGCCCTACATACAAAAAGATGCCGAAGCATATGTGAAGAAGTGTAAACAATGCCAGAGGTTTGCATCTTTGATACACCAGCCAGCTGCTGACCTGAACCCTGTATCCAGTCCTTGGCTATTTGCCCAATGGGGCATGGATCTCGTTGGGCAATTGCCCCAAGCAACTGGACAAAGAAAGTACTTGGTGGTAGTAACAGACTACTTCACGAAGTGGATAGAAGCAGAACCTCTTACCAAAATCCGAGATGTGAACGTCAAGAATTTCATATGGAGAAATATCATCACCAGATTTGGCATTCCAAGAGCAATAGTTGTCGACAACGGAACGCAGTTTGACAGCAAACTCATCAAGAACTTCTGTGCAAAATTCAAGATAAAAAATTACTTTTCAATACCAAGTTTTCCCCAAAGTAATGGGTAAGCAGAAACATCCAACAAAGTAATTTTGGATGGTATAAAGAAGAGGCTACAGGCAGCAAAAGGAAAGTGGGTGGACGAGTTGCCCAATGTACTCTGGGCATATCGTACTACGCCGAGAAGATCAACAGGGGAAACCCCCTTTGCCATGGCTTACGGCACAGAAGCAGTCATCCCACTGGAGATCGGCATCCCAGGGATCAGAACTGATGGAGTAGAGAATGGCACAAATGATATATTTCGAGCCCGAGATCTGGATCTCTTATAAGAAAGAAGGGAGAAAGCTGCAATTCAGCTCGCAGCATACCAGCAGCAACTTGCTAGAGCTTACAATAAAAAGGTTAATCCAAGGGATTTTCAGGTCGGCGACCTAGTCCTGAGAAAAGTGGTTGGCAACAAGAAGGACCCCAGAGAAGGCAAGCTTGGACCAAACTGGGAAGGACCCTACAGAATCACTTCGGTATTGGGCAATGGAGCATACCGACTTGAAGACAATGAGGGCAAAGCTTTGCCAAGACCTTGGAACACTTGTAATTTAAAATTTTTCTATCATTAGATGTTCCTTGTTATTATTCATCAATAAAATTTTAGCAGAGTTCTCCAAAGACTTGTAACTTGTCAAAAGATGCATAATAATTATTTCTGAATAATGAGAACCCAAGTGGAACTCAGGTTCACATTGGGGGCAGAGAGAAGACAGCAACGCTTAACGTTTGTTGAAATTTGTAGCAATTTACAAGTTGAAGTTAAGCCGAGATAATTGTTTATCTTCACTTGTTGAAATTTATAGCAATTTACAAATTGAAGTTAAACTAAAGTAATGCTCAACGCTTGTTGAAATTTGTAGCAATTTACAAGTTGAAGTTAAGCCGAGATAATTGTTTATCTTCATTTGTTGAAATTTGTAGCAATTTACAAGTTGAAGTTAAACTAAAGTAATGCTTAACGCTTGTTGAAATTTGTAGCAATTTACAAGTTGAAGTTAAGCCGAGATAATTGTTTATCTTCACTTGTTGAAATTTGTAGCAATTTACAAGTTGAAGTTAAACTGAAGTAATGCTTAACACTTGTTGAAATTTGTAACAATTTACAAGTTGAAGTTAAGCCGAGATAATTGTTTATCTTCACTTGTTGAAATTTGTAGCAATTTACAAGTTGAAGTTAAACTAAAGTAATGCTTAACACTTGTTGAAATTTGTAACAATTTACAAATTGAAGTTAAGCCGAGATAATTATTTATCTTCACTTGTTGAAATTTGTAGCAATTTACAAGTTGAAGTTAAACTAAAGTAATGCTTAACGCTTGTTGAAATTTGTAACAATTTACAAGTTGAAGTTAAGCCAATATATTGCTTAGCACTTGTTATAACTTGAGAAAAATTAATAACCATTATATGTTTATAAGCAATTTACAGGACAAATACTTGCCGAGATATATTATCGGGTGGCATAACCGAGGTGTGTTACCCCGAGAAGATTGCACAAAGAAGAAAGAGTACATACGATATATGCAGAATATTCTAAGTATAGAATCATATGAAGACAAAGACGAAAAGACAGGAGTACAAGCATTCAATAAAAAAGAAAAGTTGTATTACCATTCAAAGTAAAAAGGGGGGCACATCGGCCATACAAAGAACATACATCTTTCCCTAAGATAAAGAAGCAAGAAGATACAAGTAAAAAGAAGACTTAGAGTTAAGGCTTTTCTCCGCCAGATTGTTGAATTTGAGGATCAGATACGACCTCGGCCTCCTTCTCTGCCGCTATTTCGGTGTCAATTTCTTGAAGAGTTTCTTCAACCGACTTGGCCTCAGAAGGGATGTCGGCTGGTGCAATCTCAGGAACAGTTTCTATGGGAACCAAATCACCTTCCTCGTCCTGAGTCAAGTCTAGGACTTGATCATTCTGAGGAGGGGACTTGGCCCCATCAGCATCTTTTGATTTTCTAATCAAAGCCTCGTCCTCTTCCTCCTCGGCCTCATCGTCAGCATCGGATTCGCCGACATCTTCACTTGGAGTTGGTACTGAAGGAAATGGCAAGGGAATGGCGTCGGCCTTTTGCAACGGAGAGTCATCAGGAACATTAAGTTTTTTCAGAAGAGACATCCAACCAAGGGTGAAACCCTTGTTGCATGCCTGTTTCACTTGAAGTTCATAGGCCTCAGTACCGTCGGCCATGCCTTGATTATACGCCTTTTCATCAGCGTCTTTGATTTCAGCTTCTTTGGTGGCCAGGGCCTCCTGAAGCTCTTTCTCAGCTTGGGCCATTTTTTCCTCGGCCTCTCTCCTTTGAGACTCAGCCACCTTTTTAATAGCCTCAGCCGCCTCAGCCTTCTCTTCGGCATTATTTTGAGCTTTAACTGCAGCTTCGGCTTGATCCTCTAACTTCTTCATTTTTGATTCAAGGCCTTTATTGATCTTTTGAATAGAAGAGAACTCCTTTTTCATGTCGGCCAGCTTTTGCCGATTCTCAAAAGACTGCATCGAGAAAGAATGGGCGTGCTGGATGGCCTGAAAGAAAACAAAGGTATCAAAAAAAATTCAAAGTATGAAAGAGGAAAATTACCAATTAGAAGACATCTACCTGAACGGAGTGCTGAAGCATTAGGGCGTAATTCTCATACTCACTAAAGCCAGCATTTCGCTCCAAGTCCCCTGGCAGAAGTAGAGCTGTACTGAGTGCTACGTCGACATTGATATCATCGGCACTGTCAGTGGACAGGACTGACTTGTCCTCCAGAGTAATTTTTAGAGTCCAAGGAGCACCACTCTGCTTAGACCCCGAAGCCGTCGCGGAAGAAGACTTCGACTTTTTGGATTTTGGGGACTCTGATGGTTGAGTATCAGAGCGCCTCTTCCCAGCAGAGGGCTGAGGTTTGTCGCTCTCCGCCAACTTTGAGATAGACTGGCTATCGTTAGACTCGACTTGAGTTACCTTAAGCTTTGGTTGAGCATTTTTTATTCTCTTTGGCTTTGACGGAGGAAGGGTTTGGGTTGGCTGTTCGTCAATAGATGATGGAATGTTGGCTAGGAGGTCTTTAGCAACTGGCTTTGCACGACCCATCTTGGATGCAAGAACAAGACGTCGGCGACGCTTTCTTTGGGATGGTGGAATAAGGTATGGAGGCGAGGTCGACGGCTGTTCTGCTGGATCAGAGGTTGATCCTTGGTCTGTTCGCGATGATGAAGCAACTGGAAGAGTTGTAGCAGAATGAGGAGATGAGCTCTTCTTTTTCTTTTTTCTAGGGACGTTGGGGAGACCTGATTTGTATGTTGGGATGAAGTTGAGAAGCAGGGGTGCCTTTTGCTTCTGAACTGGCAGGTCTAGTAAATTCTTTAAATCCTTGCTGGGAACAAAGGATTGGCGAAAGTTTTTTGGCGGTTGAGGAAGAACTGCAAAAGTGAAGACGAAGCAGACATTAGGAAGCAGATAAAGCATACAAGACTTTAAAAGTAAAAACAAGTATGAATGCAGGGCTCTTACCATTACCCTCTATAAAGACTGATCGTATGAGAGGGAAGAGATGGAGGTCTTCATCTGGGACAAACTCCCAATTCCCCGAGGTAATGAAATAATCATCTCCAGCCCCCTTGTTGGAGTTTGGGAGGTCGGCAACAATTTTGAATTCTGTGGACCTCGGCTTAAGGTAATAAATGTAGCATTTTTCTTTCAAGTTAAGGCCACACATGGTATAGCAATATTGGATGTCGGCAAGGGTGATCCTAGCGTTTTCTTGTTTAGCTAGGGCTATGATACCAAAGATCACTCGATAGGAATTGATTGCCAATTGCATATGGTTCAACTTATAATAATGGAGAACTTCACGAAACAGAATGTTTAGTGGAAGCCGAAGTCCGCACTCTATGAAGACGACTACGGGGAAAAGCATAGAGTCGGCAGTGGGCATAATGGAGTCATCATCCCCAGCCCAACCTCAAATGGACGTCGGCTGGGATCTTAGACTTCTGTCTAAAGTATTCTAGTTTGGAAGGGGTGTTTACCCTATGTTTCCACATACCCATGATATCGGCTTAATCTTAGAAGGTAGGTCTTAGAAGATATTTTTAAAAGGTTATTGGGACCTCGGCAAACAATAAGGAAAGTGCAGGTTTCAGTTTTTTCCTAAGTTATGAGTACTACATACAAATCCCAGACCTAAATCTATGGAAACACGGATTGAAAGCAAGAATCTGGAAAAGATACAAAAAACAGAAAAAACGAAGTTTCAGAAACAAGAATTGAGATGGGCTATCAAGAACATGAAGAATACAAGAGTATATGGCCAAGAACAGTGGCAAAAGTGCAAAGAAGTGGTGAAACAGTGCGTGTGTTCAAAATATAGGCAAAGGCAAAAATCAGGGATGAATGCATTCAGATGTACGATTTATGAATTAAAGAAGCTTAAAATAGTACAATAATGGCAAATAGCAAGAAAACAGAAACGTTAGAGAAATGAAAACGAAAGGAACAGTAGCTTACTAGAAAAAGGGAAGCCGGAAAGGGATTTGCCGATGTCCTACGACGATTGCAGGAGCAGAAGACCGGTGGAAATCTTGCCGGAAGGGGTGAACGGAGGAGGTTGTAGAGCTTTGGAAGCTTGAGCGATAGAGGATTTCGAAAGTTAGAGAGAGATAGCAGGAGATTCGAATGAAAAACTGAAGAGACGGAAAAAAGGAAAAAAAGTTTTTGATTAAACAGAAACGGCGGCAAAAGCAATCAATACGCCTATAAGAATGAGGGCGTCAGACGGCGCACATGAAAAAAGAGATGGCTAACAAGCGCGTCAAGTGTACAAACCAATAAAAAGGAAACGTATGTCTAAAACGGTTGAATTGAAGTGCATGCCAGCTCATGCGCGTAAGAAGTTCCTTAAAAATCTTGATTTTTTAGGGAAGGCATGTCGGCCAGAAATAAATGATGTCGGCTGACAAATCTTAAGCCGATTTACTGGAAAAAAATACAGATATAGGTTCCATCACCTTAGAATGCCGAGGTAATAGAACCTAGGGGGCAGTTGTGGGGATGTATTTTCTGAATACCAACACGTGGCAAGGTGACGCCGACGTGTCAGCCGAGGTGCCACGTGTCCTGGTTGTGACGCTGAGGTTATCTCGGCGAGGCCGAGGTTATCTCCGAAGATATCGGAATCCGAGATAAGCGAATAATGGATAAGGGGCAAGAGTCCTAGAGTAAAGAGAAGACTTTGCTAAGATAAGGATAAAACTCTCAGGGAATTTATCTTTATCTTTTGAAAAATCCAAAGTAAGCACTGAATAGGAGTCCATAGAAGTTAGGCTTCTAGTGGGACTGGGATTGAGTTAACTATAAAAGAGAGGCACCCCCGTGGGTCTAAGGTACGCAATTTTATGTTTTGAGTAGTGAGTTTAGCACTTGAATATCTTTGAGAGATATACTGACTTGATCGTCGGAGTGCCCCCGGGTGGAAGAGCCACTGTCGGAGCCTTTTCTTTCTGTTACAAGTTAGTTGAAGCCATCTATTCTGCCAGTGCTGTGAAAACCCATCTTTTAATTATTCTTTAAAGAAAATTTATTAATTAATTTTGTCTACAGTCTATCTGAATTATACATTAGTGTAAAAGTTAGTTTTAAATTGACTCAAATCAATCACTAACAAGACATTATTAAGAATAATAATTTTGTGGGTGTTCAATATTTGTTGTTTATAAATTATTTTAATTATGATTCAATATAATAACTATTCTTACTAAATACCTTAGTTAAAAATCTTAGTGCGTCAATTTTCAGAAACCCACACAAAAAAAAAAAAAAAAAAAATACAAACAAACAAACCATGGGCAAACAACCCATAGTTCCTACCAAACCCACCATCCTTTATAAAATTTAGGGAAGAACTTATAAAAATTAGAGAAAGTTTGCTCTTAGAAATTGGAGAAAGGGAATGGAATGTTTTTGAGGAAATAAAATAATGGAAAGAATGAGAGGGAGAGAGAGATGTCTTCAATATTTATATGCATGCAAGCCTTCCTTGTGCATGCAAGCATCCGGTGAGAAAGAAAAAAAAAAAAAAAAAAAAGAAGAAGAGAGAAATCCCCAAAGCCACCAAGCTTGGTGTTAGGAGAGGAAGAAGAGTAGGAGATTAAAGAAGCCAAAATTCTCAACCATTTTGTCACTCTATTACTAAGTAAGAAAACCCTCTCAACCCTCTCATTTTGTTTTTATATAATTGAAATTTTTCAGATTATGTACATTTGATACATTGTCTAAAACTGTGTTGAGAATAATCTGTCTTGAATCTGCCAGCATGTTACCCGAATTTTTAGACAATTTTATACTCAGAATTTCGAGATGATTTCTTCTACAAAATTGTTGATAATGATGTCTAGTTTATCCAGAAATTTTTGGAAACAATTTTTGAGCTTTCTACGAATTTATACAAATTTTTAACTAAATCTGAAACTGTGTTGAGAATAATCTGTCTTGAATCTGCCAGCATGTTACCCGAATTTTTAGACAATTTTATACTCAACATTTCGAGATGATTTCTTCTACAAAGCTGTTGATAATGATGTCTAGTTTATCCAGAAATTTTTGGAAACAATTTTTGAGCTTTCTACGAATTTATACAAATTTTTAACTAAATCTGAAACTGTGTTGAGAATACTCTGTCTTGAATCTGCCATCATGTTACCCGAATTTTTAGATAATTTTATACTCAGAATTTCGAGATGATTTCTTCTACAAAGTTGTTGATAATGATGTCTAGTTTATCCAGAAATTTTTGGAAACAATTTTTGAGCTTTCTACAAATTTATACAAATTTCTAACTGAATCTGAAACTGTGAGACAGATTTTACCATGTATTTGAAAATTTATTTAAAATTCTATACTAAGCCAAATCTGGTAATTTCTGACTAGAAGATGAAATTTGAGAAGTCTAGTTTCATAATAAATCCTTAGATTATGGGTTTGATCTATAAATTTAAGCATGGAATTAAAATAAGGAAATGTGACAAATTTGTGTCATAAACACCCTTGGAATTTGTTTAGAATTATTTATAAGTTATTTTTGGGAAAAGCTTTCTGAAAAATAACCATAACATGTTTATTGAGTATCCTGTAGATTGATATGAATTTTAGAGTTGTATAAGTAATGTATTTATAATTTTATTTGCAAGATATATACTCTGAAAATTTTCTGGACAGAATAAAATCACCACTTTAATATTATGCTAGTCTAATTTTGTAAATCAAAAATTTGTGCATGTGTGTGTTTAGGGTTTAATTCTTGTATCTAAGTTATTATTTCATACCATGGTTTAAATAAATTGTTTATTTAAATTCTGTACTTTTATTTAGTGTTGTGTGACACATGCAATATTTTATGATTGGGAATTTTAATGAGTTGTATAACATTACTTGTGATTAAAAATTTGGAGTTATTTGTGATTAATATCAAAATTAACTGAAATGATTAACGACATATACAAAGTTAACAATTGACGGTTAATACCAGTTGTTCGGGGTGAGTCTTGGTTTAAAGACTGTACGGAATTAAGAGTTGACGGTTAACACCGGTTGTTCAGGGTGAGCCCTGGTTTTGAGAATTCTCACGTAAATTGTGTTGCGAAACTCTAAGATGGCACGGGACTTATTTGAACCCTTTTCGGTATTCGGTTTTGGAATAAGGGTGGATGTGCAGGTGGCACACAGGGAGGTTGCTTACCCCTGGCAGACCGTTTCCTTGGGGCAGACCACGGATGCCACTACTTGGGTATATAACTCCGGACGTGGGCATCCCTGGTAGTTACGGTTGGTAACACTTAAATATTTGACCAAGGGAGGGTTTCAAATTAACCGTTGCCATGCTTAGTGGTTGGTGAGTTAAATCTCTTTGGTGAGATTTCGAGTGTCATCTAAATTATTAAAATTATTGAAACTATTCTAATGGTTGTAATTTCTGTGTATAATTATATTGTTATCTCATGTTTAGAATATTATTATTTGTCTCTTAAAAAGAATGGTAGGTTGGTTACGTTTTCTTACTGTGTTGCAAAACTCATGGCATATATTTTGTTGCCCTGGCGTTTCATGCCAGATTATGTTGAAGAAGGGACTGAGGCTGAAATTGGAGCTGCTGCCAATATCGAACCTTGGCTGACTTAGAGTCAATATTTTGACAGAATAAAATCCTGTTATTCCTTGTATTAGGATTTAACTATGTTGTGACGTTGTGTGTGAACTTGTAGTTTTATTTTGTCGTTGGACTTTGGCTTTGTAAGAACTTAAAAGTTCCTAATTAGTAGTTAAAACTTTATCTAGCAAGTTATTGTTATTTAAATCTTATGATGTAAAAAAAAAAATTTGGGGCGTCACAAGTGCTCTCCAGCTGATTACTAGGCGGGCAGTGTGGTCAGAAAATCACTCACACACATACTTAATTTATTTTAATTTAGCTTAAATAGATATTTTTAATTTACAAAAAAATATATTTAATATTGAATGTAAATTTTTGGGAAATTTGCATTATTTTTTATATTTAAAATTTTAAAAACTCATCCATGGTTTTTAATTTTCAAAAATATTGTTTTGAATTTTTAATCATTATATTTTTTAGTGAATTTTTTAAAATATTCTAGTCAATTTTCTTACATTTTAGATTTACTTAATCTAGATACACTAAAAAATTAAAATATTTACTAAGAAATCTAAAAATAAAATAAAATAAATAAATACAAAAACATACAAAATTTTTATTGAATTTTTCTTAAATATTTGTTTTACAAATTTTATAACATCTAAAAAGTAAAAAAAAAAAATGGTTAAAATATTAAAAACAAAAGAATACTTATTAAAAACGAACAGGTTTTGAAAATTCTAAATCAAACAGAGTTATTAGTTATTTATTATTATTAACTAATAAAAAGAAAAATTGGAGGGTGCTTGAAGACTTGAAGCTTGTTTGGTTTGCTTTGAGAAACAAGTTTCATATTTTGTTTTGAAAAAATAAAAATTAATTTGATAAAAATAAAAATTCAAAATTATTTATGGTATAAAAATGATAAATATTTCATAAAATTAATTTTTAAATTTAAAAAAAATTATAAAAACCAAACCATTATATTTTTCAAAATTAAAATACAACAAAATAATATCTAAAAAAGAAAAAAAGAAAAAGAAAAAATAGAAAAGGAAAGGGGCCTTCCCGGCAAATATAAGTAGGGCAACTCGGGCAGACACAGCACAACACTCTCTCTTTCAACAACAGTTCCGCACATTGGTTTGTGCCATCTGCAACTGTCAACACTCTTCTTCGGTCCTAACTTTCAAAACCCTAATTCCTCGCTCTCTCTCTCTCTCAGCCTCCACCTTCACAACACCCCCACGCACTTGTACCCAAATTCATTCAACAATGTCGTCTTCTTCACCCGAAATCACCTCTCTGCAACTCTAAGCTACTTCTCTCCTCACTTATCAAAAACAGCTCAATCGACTACTCTTTTCGAATTTCATTTCTATAAACTGAGAGATTTTATCGATTGGTGCACGAATGGTGGTCGCTGAGAATGAGGGTAGTGGGGATGAGCAGAGGGAAGTGAGTGGACGCAAATCCCCATGGAAGATACCCCTTGTGGTTCACACTAAGCCCACCCCTGATGCTCCCCTCATGGGTTCGGATTTGTGGCCAGCACTCTCCGATGCGCAGCAGCATCAGCAACAGCAGCAGCTGCAGCGCCCTAAGACTATGGATTCCGCCTCTCCCAAGCCCCAGCCGCCACCGCCGTCAGTTGCTCCTCCTTCCACTCCACCTGCTCTGGTAACTCAGATTCTGTTTATTGTGATTATGAATTTGTAGTGATTTGAAAGGTGTATGTGCTGATTTGAAGAGAATTGATGAATGCTATTGATTTGTATATGGGTTTTGATTGAAAAAAAAATGAAGAAAAAGTTTCATCTTTTGTGTGATGGAGCTTATGGAAGTTGCATTTCTGCATTGGAAACGCTTGGAATTTTTAATTATTAGCTGACACGCGTTTGCCAAGTATTGAGTATATTGTATTTGTTTCTCAAGATTTGAAGATTTGTATTTTCATAAAAACTGAAATGTTGTGAAAATGGGGAGATCTTATTATTTTTTCCTTTACATTCCTATTCTTTCGTATGCAATTTGGGTCATTTGCTTTTTTTGGTAGGTCTATAAATTAGATCATGTGTGTTTAACTGATATCTAAATGAATTTAATTGTATTTTCTTTAAAGAAAAGGTTGTTACTAGTTTACTATAGATAAATGTCTAAGTTTAATGAGTGCTGCCATATGCAGTTTTCTCATCCCAGGTAAATCTGCTAAAGAAGGAATTATTTGGAAGTGTTTCTAAACCACCCTATCTTTCATCATTTCATGGACATATATAATAAAGTGATAAGAAAAGCTCCAGTGTCAGTATTGCGTATCTCTTAACTACATTAGCATCATAGTCGCTTTCTTATAAGTAATGTGTCATCAGATTGGAAGTAAGAGATTGACAAATCATTCCTGAGTGCTAAATGATTCAGTAATTTAACCGATTTTTGTCCTCATTATCTGATGAAGTGGCGGATCAGATTGTCCAAGTGTAGGGATTTGTGTGGGGTTCCTTTTTGAGGGAAAAGTCTTTAGACACGAGTCATTGATATAATGGTGTGGACCTTATTTATTTTGTCAAAAATTTGATTACGCAACGCCTTTTTTCACTATGGGTTGATATTAACGAATTCCTCTTGTGAAGTTCGGAATTTTGCGCTTTTCCTATTATCTCACTCTTTGTAAAGTTGTCGCTTTCTTTGTTTGGTCTACAGCTTTAAAATCATGACTAGATATGATCTTCATGTTATGTTATTGAGAAAGTGGATATTCTAAGTAGCGCCTTGTTTCTTTCCTTCCATATTTTAAACTTCTTTTTCTTCAAAATTTTGGCTAAGAATATAACTTTATTAATGAGAAAATTGAGTATGGCAGGGTGGATGAGAAGCCCATCCTCATCCCCATCCCAATCCATCAAATGAAAATAATGAGAAAAGGTGAAAGAGGACCTAAAAAGAGGAGCTAACGACAAATGGAATCCTAAAAATAGTGATACACAAATATGTGTGTTTGTTATTGCTTTGGAAATTATTTTTCAATACAAAACGGGAAACTATTGTGGCAAACTTGTTTGACAAAATCTTTTTGGATAAGTTTTACGAAAATACCCCAATTTTCCAATAAACACTTTGTATTGAAAAATAATTTCTGATTTTTTGAAAAAATATTTTGCACAAAAATGAAATAGATGGGTGTTTTTCAGGCATTTCATTGTTTTTGTTTCCAAAACCACAAAAAAAAAAATAAAAAAAAAATAAAATAAAAAAAATGAAAAAATAAAAAATGAAAACAATATCAAACAAACTTCTCTCTTTTGTAAATTCCTTTGAAGAGGGGAAGCGTACCTCTGTCTTGGGGACCTCCTTCACACCAACAACTCTAGGTACTTAAAAGAAGCTTCCATGTGAAGAGTGGATGCATCCCCTCTTTTCCTCGTCACATGAACATTACACCTTATGTGTATGTTTTTTGGGACGAACAAAATTAAAATCTTGGAGGGCAGTGTTTTAAAAGCCGGGCGCATTGTAGGGCAGGCGTGCGCCTAAGCCTGAGGCGCAGCCTTGCACTTGGAATAGGTCGAAGTGAGGCGCATTACGCAAGGCGCAACTTAGGTGCTGAGGCGAGGGCCTTTTTTCAAGGTGCGAGGCGTGGGCTTCATGGGCTTTACCTATTTTTCTACTCAAATTGTTGATTAAGTGCTTTTTTTGTGGGCATACCCACAGGGATTGAAAACTCTTGAATATAAAATGACCAAACATAGTCAAAAGAGAGCAGAAAGTGATAAAATATTGAATGTTATGCTTTATATCTTTTGTTGGATATTATATTTCTAGTTTTTAGAAGATTGAATGTTATGTTTAAAGATTATCGGAAATTGTTATAATTTTTGAAATTCTATATATATTTGTTATGTTGAGAAGTTTGCCTATTTTATAATTTTGGTTTTCTTCTACTACTTGCGCTTTGCTTTGGTGAGGCGTGCGCCTCACCTTGTGCCTCACGCTTGGGCTATAGGAGATCTTATCGCCTCGGTGCACCTAGAGCCTTTTAAAACAGTGTTGTAGGGTGAGACAAGAAGACTTGAGATAATTTGACATTAAGACATAAGACCCAACATGAATGACTTCAGGTTGTACATTTACTTTCTATTACTTTTTCTTTACATGTAAATATTAATAGGTAAGTTGTTTTCCAGATTTACTGCAGTATTATTGACTCTGTTTTCTGTCATATCTGTCTATGGTCTTTCAGGGACTGGGAGAGCAGCAAAAATCGCATGGGCCTGGAAACCATAATCCTTCACATAAGCACTTGTCATTGCGTCATCAAAAGGCAGGCTCCAAGCGTAATCCAAATGGTGTACCTCCTTTTCCTGTACCCTTACCCTATCACCAACCCCCAATGCCTCCGGTTTTTCACGGTATGGTACCTGTGCCGCATGCACCAGTTTCAGGATATGTTTACCCACCATACCCTGTACCCTTTCCAGGTGTTGAAACTAACATGGTGAAGTCTGGTTCTGAGACACCTATGCACTCTTTTGTTCCGCCTGCTAATGGTATAGATGCAAATAGAACCCTCCAGCCTCCACCTCGAGGTGATCCAAATGCATATGTTGCCCAATTTTGTAATAGAAGACCTAATGTGCAAGAAACTGGTGGCCGTTTTAATCCTGCATGGCATAATCAACGAGCGTTTGGTTCTAGAGACAATTTTGTTGTGCAACAGAGTATTGGGCCACGGACTTTTGTAAGGCCTCCTTTTTTTGGTCTGGCTCCGGGCTTCGTTGCTGGACCAAGCTTTCCTGGTAATAATTTGGTATTAAGTTGCAGTAATAAATAAACTAATTTATACTATTTTGTCCTTGTTTATTGGAAATTTATTAATAAGATGATATTCATTTCCTGCCATGCATTTATGCTTCTTTGTTATGGTTATTTATTTTTGGTTTCCATTTCTCTTTTGAACTGTGAAATGGTTTGACCATATGAAACAGGTCCTCCTGGATCTATGTACTATCTTCCTGCAGCACCTCCTGGCCCTATTAGGCTACCTCAGCCTCCACGCTTTGTTCCGCATCCTTTGAATACCATGGCTTATATGGCAACCCCCGAGACATTAGGTTTGAGAGCCAACATAGTGAAGCAAATTGAGTATTATTTCAGGTGAGTCATCTTCAGAAGATCATGTTTCTGGCTGGTAGATTTTAACCCTTCCTAGGTAAAAATAGGCTATTGTCCGTACTTCTAAATGATATGTTCTGTACATCAATGCGATGCAAGTCTTTGTTCACATTTTGGTGCACAGGGATATAAATAGGTGGTCATATATGTATATGTACACATCTTGGACGTGGAATGGTTCTGGTGTCTTTTAGTGGCCTTTGAAGGCACCAACCATCCTTGGTGATTAGGGATGCGATTGACTTGAGGACTCCTTTAATAATGATGGATTTGTTTAACTGTTATGTAGAAGATGTTGGAAACATTGGAATGCCTGAACCTGCCTGTCAGACATTTTCTATTTCATAATTAGTTGATAAAAGTTTAAGTTTTGTGTTGTAGACTATGATGTATATAATTGTTGAATTGGTCAATTTTTGTTCTGGCAGTGATGGAAATCTGCAGAATGATCATTACTTAATTTCTTTAATGGATGACGAAGGTTGGGTTCCAATATCCAAAATTGCTGAATTTAAGAGGGTATGGTTTGACCAAATTTCATATGTTTATATTAGAATGCTGCAAATTATTTATGTTATGCTTTTCATATGGTGTGTAGAACTGCTTAAGATATTCTATTTTACTGCCATTATGCAGATTTGTTGCCAATTTTACCAAACACACCCTCCTTTGTTATGTAGCTTGATATCAAGTTACTTGTATATAATCTGCTTGTATATCTTGAATAAGTGCAAGTTATTAAGCTTATGATATTTTCTCATACGATGAGATGCAGGTGAAGAAAATGAGTACAGACGTATCATTTATCCTTGATGCTTTGCAGACTTCTTCTACTATTGAAGTGCAGGTTAGATATTTGTGATGAGTACAGACCCAACTCTCAGCATTTGTTTAATTTTTTGATTATTGTGGTAAAGTTGTCTATTTGTGATGCTTCTGCTTCCAGTACTCTGCTTTTTGTTTGTAAAACCCTTCTTTAACCTGGATTGGGTGTTATTATTGTAGGATGGCAAGATACGAAGACGCGACGAGTGGCCAAAGTGGATTCGAACTTCAACAGAGCAGAAATTATCCTCAACAGCTCTTAGGCCCCAGGGACAAGCTGCAGAGAAGGCTACTGTTGCTTCAAAGAATGAGTTTGATAAGAAGAGTGATGAGAAGCTATCAAATAATGAGAATATGGAGGAGAACTTATCAGCAGACAGAGAAGTTATAGAAGTATCAGCTAATAGTAATGCCGAACAGAACACTGAGAAGGCTCTGTTTGATGGTGGAACACAAGCCTTTGGTGGAGAAAATGTTGATTTAAGCAAGGGATTGAATTCTGAGTTAAATATACACTTCTCAAATCTTGACTCCATTGGAAGTGCACCCAGTCCAGATTTCTCACAAGGAATGGAGCCTGCAAAATATGTTCATCATGAAAACCATGAAATGGAAAGCATGGACGTATCATCAGATTTGGCTGTACAAAATCTGGACAACCTAGCTAATGATTTTGCAAACACATTCATGCTTGATGAAGAGCTAGAACTTGAGCGAAAAACTATTAAAAAGGATAATCTTTCTTCAGTAAGAAGGTATTACATTCTTCTGCTTGTGCTTGGCACCCCTTTTCCTGCATTTGTCGAGCATTGCTCTCTTTCTGTTATTTTGTTTTTAAATAAATTAAGATGGTGTCATGCTGCCCTATTTTGTTTCTTTAACATGTTTTTTCAGGATTATTTGTAAGTTATTTTATGGTACAGATATCAAGTTACAAATTGGTGCTGTATAAATTGCCAATGTTTCCTTTTTGTTTTTCTTCACTATTCTTTCTTTCCTTTCAATGCTGAATAAAAACAGAAGGAGAAGAGGATTCCACCAGAGGAAGGTGAATCACTGGAGGGTATAAAGGGTTGCACTCCATTCTGCTGAATAAAGCCTTTATCCTGACTTCTTGGATTTTACTTTACTATTATTGTTTCCTCTTTTCAGCTCTATGTGGGATTTCTTAGGAGAACTCTTCCATAGTAAGTTATTTACAGTAGCTTTCTGGTCTAGAACTTGTCGTAATTTTTGGTTGGCATGGGATCCAACTGATATAAGTTACCAACAAGCTTATGAGGGTATAAAGGTCAATTGTCTTTTCAAGTGAATGAGATAATTCCACAGAATCCAAGTCCTCCTATGGAGCCATCTAACTGCTTGTTGGCTTTACCTTCAACCTATAAATCTGACAACCTTCTCTTCCAGAATTTTTAAGGGATATTTAGGAGTGTGTATAATGGGGATGTCTTAATAATCTTATGGAATTTTTTAGTTATTTTACATATTAGTTCAGCTAGTTTGGTTACAGGTCTTGTTATTTCCTATTTATGGTGAGGGTTAGTTGAGTTACTCTAGGCTATAGTTGTCAAGTCAGGATAAATATGAACTATTTAGACTTAAAAATGTTGTTTTGAATGTTGATCACATGGTTTAATATCTTAACAACAATGTTTTTAACATTACAACTAAAGTGATAGAAACACTCACTTCAAAGGGGGTAAAGAAACCCAAATCTCCAAACTTAAAAAAAAAGGCCTCACTTGATGCCTTCAAAAGATTCCTTGAATAAGTGAAAACACTTGTATAAAGTTGAATATATATATGCCTCTTATATTGTAGAGAGAGAAGGTTCATTGTTTTTTAGTGTTTAAAAGGGTTGTGTGAACCATTTTTCAACAATAAAAAGTAATGAAAACCAGAAATTGATTTCAGCGAATCGAAAGTGAATCGATCGATTAACAAATTACTGATACAGTTCATTGATTCATCCTCAATTCACAGCTGTTTGGATTTCATTCAACCTTGTTCGTATCGATTACCCACTGAATCAAATCGAATTGTGCAATTTGAATCGTAAATTGTATGATCCTAATAACAAAGTGTCCAAGGTATTAAAATTTGCTTACTTGTGGGAAACTATTTGATATTCAGTAGATTTTGCTTTTTTTGTAGAGTTGCTATTTTTCTTTGAGTTTCTTATTTCGTGTTTTGCTTTGAGCTGGGTTGAAATTCCTTTCTTGGATTAGAAGCCATGTTTATGAAGCTTCTGTTCCAATTTTTTTTTTATTTTTTTATAGAGTTACTATTTTGCTCAGATTTTTCTATTTCTGGTGTTCTGCTTCAAGTTGGGTTTAAAGTCCTTTCTTGTATTAGAAGCCATGTTTACGAATTTTTTCTTCCCTTTTTTGGGTAGAGTTGCTATTTTTTCTTAGAGTTTGCTATTTCTGGCGTTCTGCTTTGAGCTGGGTTTAAAGTCCTTTCTTGGATTATTGTTTGATAAAATTTGTCCAGCAATATTTAATTCCGCTTTCTCATCTTGTATTTTGAGGTTGTTGAAATTAATTGAAGCATTTTTGGATGAAATATAATTTCTTAAGAAAGAAAAATATTATTTAAGTTCTTCACGGGCAGAAGTTTACTTAATCACATTATGATTATTTCTCAGTATTCCTTGATCTTGGATAAGTTGCTATAGGAATAAGTTATTTGTTCAGGCATAACAGTAAATAAGATTTAGTAATTTAACAATAATAGATATGTCAGTTGTAGTGTTGCAGTACACAGTATATTTACTTTTTACTGATTGTTTGTCATAACCTTGATAAATTTACTTATTTGTAATTATTGTCTTGTTCATCTGGATTGGATTATTGCCAAAAGGATTGATGATGAAGATGAAGAGATGGTTGTCAATGATCAGGCTGTTGAGAGGCTAGTAATTGTCACCCAGGTATGGCTGTTAAGATGGAGATTTATTTTGTATTATCTTAAAGTGTTCTCTCTATCATTTGTTCTTAAAATTGGTGTAACTGTTGCTATGTCACTTGAATTTTTGCTTGAAGGAAACTTTTATGATACTTCTTTTTCTCTTATTCATCAAAAGAGACGTAGCTTTTGAAGCCAAAATGGATTTTCCTTGATATCTAACTTAATGCATGAAAGGATCCATGAAAAACCACAGAATGGCCTGAAAATCCATAGTAAAGACTTTTACAAAATGTTCAATTTTTCATAGGGCAGATGAGCTTTGGAGATGGCTTACAGTTTTACTTGTATACTTCTGTCTGGAGGTTGCTCCCCTTTAGGCACTTTTTTTTATGAATATGTTTACTATTATACACACATATATATACAAATTGAGGTGGAGAAATGGGGATATTGGGAAGACAAAGGTGCTGGATACCATGGACAACTTGGGTTCCGTTCTGTATGGAAAGTTAGTGAGATTGCAGCAAATAAAAAATTTAAGCTATTTACTCGCCTGAAAGGATTAGTTGGTCCCAAAATGAGAGGATTTGAAAGGAAAAAGTACCAAGTCTATTTGTCCTTCAATTGTCAAACTCTATAAGTATGATCCACTGCATTGAAAATGTTGAAGATAGTGGGCTCCAATGGGGGAAGATAACTTATTGGCCAATACCTTTTATTCCTTTTGCCTAATTGGGTCTTCATCTTCGTTTGGGCATTCATTCCAATTGGTATTAGAATGTAGTCCTCAAGAGATGGCAAAGTACATTGGTTGTCTAGCTATTATGCAAGTTGGTTAAAGGTGTTGGTCAGCTTAGCTGGTAAAGTCCCTTGGTAGCTGTAATCCTGCCTTCATCTGGTTTGGTCATGTCATGGGTAGCCCTACCCATGTTGTGTATAACCCATCACCATTGGAACCAAAAGAAGTGTAAAATTGAGATTGTTCTATGGTTTCTATTGGTTTCCTTTCTTAATAGATTCATCTTGTTTTGGTGCCTTTTTTGGTTGCCAAGCAGTTGTAATAGATCTAGTGGCATTTTTGTGTGTGAGAGTTGAATACTGCCCACAGTAACAGGTGGACTTAGAGATTGAAGATTTGAAACATGTCATGTGTTAGGACAGGGTGTGTGTTGAAAGTAAGGAATAGCTTGGAGATTCACATCTCCTTGATGAATATTGTTCACCTTAACTCGTGGCGGTGGAGATTTTTGTAAGGGAGATATAAGCATATTTGGTCTGTGAAGGAGTATATTCCAACTGAAAGTCTTTTTCAACAGAGAAATCTGGTTTCATTTGGGAAATGTTGTAAATGATATGTAATAAATTAACATGCTTGGTGCGGAAATGCTAATTTTAGTATAATTGTTGGCCTTTGCCAATTGGGACTCGTTATTACCACATTGACATTAGGGGCAATCCTTCTTCTAAGCCTTATTTGTAGAGCTTGATGATGGAGTACGAGTGTGGTGAACACTCTCCTATTAGCAGTGAGCCCAAAATTAATGTATCGCTGATGCTGGTTTAAATTTTGTTATATGGCTGAATGCTTAGTAAAAATATAAGGTTGTAAGGTTTGGTATTTAGATGATAACAGGTCGAGGTTTGAGAGTAAAAAGAGGATTTATGGCGTTGTTTGGGGGGACTGTTTCAAGTGCTGTGAACAGTACTCATGAACAATTCCTTTGTTGGTCTTGGATTCTTTTGCAAGTAGGGTGCGAGGGTTAAATAACTGTGAAGTTTGGGGGGTTGAATAAGGTTTAATACATATTTGGTTTTCTTGTTTTAAAGGTTACAAATGCAAAAAAATTGAAAAGAAAAAAAAAAAAAAGACTTTGGAGACCTGCAAAAAGTCTTAGCATCACACAAGCTATAGAAGAGCTGCAAATGCTTTCAAAAATCTCCAAAGAATGTTCTCCCATCTATTATAGGCACTACATTGCTTTAAAAAGACTTTGGAGACCACTAGGATTAGAATTTCTAAATAGGAAACTAAACTTTTGACTTCTAAAATCTATATAAAATCAAATAAGGCCATAAATAAAAACCAACTAAATAACTTGACCCATAAGACGACTCATGGACAATCTGTAAAATCCATGTCTAGATAAGGCCAAAATTATGAAACTAACCCTAGCTCTTAAAATTTAATAAAACTTTATTGAAACTCCTCGCATTACACTAAGCCTAAAATTAGATAGAATAAGACTCATTGATACTAAAACTCAACTATGCGATCCCAAGTGGGCCTCAACTTAAAACCAATGAGCTTCCAAAATTTTCCACCTCTTTATATTTACTTTTTCTCAAGCTCTTTATGGTTTGCGTCACTTGGTTCCCCAAAGGTTGCTATTTTCTTGGTTGGAATCAACTAACAAAGTTTCTCTTGTAAGGTCACCTAATTCAGAAAAATTGGTTTTTCTCTGATCCAATTGGTCTGTGCGTAATCACTTCTGGTTCATTTGCAATTTTCATGTGCCATAAAACCCATATTATTGTGCAAATTCTTTGTGGTGGGCCTTCAAAGCTACTAAATTTTAAAAAATTTATATGAACAACTTTATAGGGCAGGAGGCTTTGGTGGGTTTACCTTTGGTCATGACCTAACGCAATGTCAAGAACTATCTGCCTCCAGCACTGTGGCTCAAGTTTTAGCCATGGGAATTAGCTTCTGCACAAATGTAGTTGGGGGATAAGGCCAAGGTTCAAAAAAGTGTTGTTACATAACGGTAGTGGCTGTTACGTAATGGTTTCGGTGGTTACCACGTCTTCTTATTGTCAAAAAATCTATGTGAATGAAAGTCCCGAGTGTAACTTCAATTGAGCTTTTTGGCACATCTGTCTATAAAAAAAAACTATTATTTTAAGCTTTTAGTCATTGAAATCTCATAAAAAACATAAACTTGGCTTGAAAATATAAGGCTCTGTTTGGTTGTGTTTTGTAATCATGATTCTACACCTTGATTCAAACATCATGTTTGGTTAGAGTTCTCAAAACACATTTCCAAAACTCAGCACAAAACACTCTGTCTGAGCCGCGGTTTTTGGATTTTTTTTTTTCAAATTTGGTCTAACCGGTCGTCCGGCTGGTTGATTGAAACGGTGATTTTTTTTTTTTTTTTGACAATTGATATGTTAATTTTTATATATTCGAAAAAAATATTTTCTGAATTTTTAAATTTTTTTTTGTACTTTAAATTAATTTTGAGTTGTATGTTTGGTTATGAGTTGTAAATTTTCGTATCAAATATCAAATGTCACATCAACAATTCCCCACTTAATTCAAAACCTTTTCCAAAACTCTTTACCAAACAATTTTCCACACTCAAATCATAATTCCAAACTTCACAAACTCAAAATACAACTCATACTTTCAAATCATAATTACAAAACTCTACCAAACGCAACCTAAGATCTACATCATTGGAGTCCCCCCAATTTTCAAGGTTCACAAGATTCAGTTGCAAACAAGGTTAGATGAAGTTAGATATGTTTTTTTCCCTAATTTGTTTCTTATATTTTGATAAATTGATTCCTTGAAGATTTGTCATTATTAAATTAAATCTACTTTGTTTTAGGTTAGATTTGTTGAAAATGTTGAAAACTTGGAGATCGAACACTTGTAACTTGCATAAAAACTCTTCATACTGATTCAAAACTAATTAAAAATTAGTACATATATTTGAATCATAGAAATTAAATAAAATCTACCAGGAATTACTTTAAACTTCAATAAATGTGATTTTGGAAGAAAGAACACGCATATTGGTATTTTTTTTGTGTATTTATCAACAAAAAAAAAAAAATTATTGGTATTTTTTGGTGAAGTTGTATTGAGGAAAAAAAAAAAAAAAATCATGGTTCTGGTTGCCTATTTGTATGCATATGGTGTGAAGACTTGAGAAACTGATGACAGATTTCTTGTAGGGAGGTTTAGGGGATGAATTTAAGTATTGGAAAGGGCGTGTTCAACTGTTAAGGAAGGAGGGTTGGGAATTAGGAAGCTACAATTATTTGACCAGGCTTTTAGGTAAGGGTTGTGGAGATTTTCCTTGAAAAGAGAGTTTGTGAAGGAGGGTGATCTTGGGGGAAATATGGCAGCTTGATGGGTGGGCGGACTGATATTATTAGAAGCCCTCATGGACCGAAATCTTTGACTGAATCTGATGTTTTGTTGAAGATTTTTTTACCATCTTTCATTTGAAAGTGGCGAATGGTTGCATAGTGCATTTCTGACAGGATATTTGGTTGGCCAACACCCATTGATGGTGGGTTTTCTTGAACTATTTCTAATTACAGTAGATAGAGAAGCAGTTGTGACAGGCTTTCTAGTTTTTCCTAGTGTTTGAGGTGTGTGGCACCTCAATTCAGGAGAACTTTCATGACTAGGAGGTGGAATCTGTTGGGGCTTGGGATGCTCCTAGATCCTTATATCCAAGGAGGATTGGAGGACATCTTGGCTTGAAGACCTATGAACGAATTGTTTTCAGTGAGATTGTTCTAGATCACGTTTTGATAGATTGGTGATTCTTCTCTACGAAGTCCCAACAAAGGTGGCTTATTTTCTTGGACTGCTACTAAGGAGTCCATTTTAACCTTGGATAATGTAAGGTTAATTCAAGATCCCAGTGAAGGTGGCAAGGTCATTAGAAAAGCTGACGAGGGATTTCCTTTGGGAAGGTAAGGATAAGGAAAAGAAGGATCACTTGGTGAATTGGGAGATAGTTTCACTCCCCAAGGAGGAAGGGGGTTTGGCAATTGGTAACATTGTGTCTAGGAACGTGGCTCTTCTTGGTAAATGGTTGTGGAGATTTCTATCTGAGAGTAATTCACTTTGGCATTCTGTAATTAGAGGCAATTATGGGGTTCAATATAATGGCAAGGATTCACAAGTGGTCTCAAGGGGCAATTATTGGGCTCCGTGGATGTCAATTTCTCAAATCTTTTCACTTTGGTCTCGTTTTCTTTCTGTGAGGGTGAGTAATGGGGAACTTGTTCGATTTTGGGAGGATGTTTGGATGGGCACCTCTTCCTTTGCTTCGGATTTTCCACATCTCTGTAGAGTGGCTTAGTGTCATAATACTTGTATTGCCTCCATGGCTTGTTCTTCTTTGGCTCTAATCTCTCGGAATTTTAATTTTTCTAGGAATCTCAATGATAGAGCGGCTGCACAGTTGACATCTTTGTTGTCAAGACTTGATCATTTTTCTTAATTGTCTCTTTTGGAAGATAAGAGGGTTTGGGCTCTTCATTGATCGGGTATCTTTTCTTGTAAATCTTTCTTCATTGAGTACCCTCAAATTCCTCATTTTCCTTTTTGTTAAAAAATTTGGAAGGCTTGTGTTCCTCTTAAGGTGAAGGTGTTCATGTGGTCATTGATTCATGGAGGCATTTAACAAATGATTCATTGTTAAAAAGGAGACCTAATCATTTTCTAACTCCTCAATGGCTCATTATGTGTTGTAAGGATGGTGAATCCTTGGGTCATTTATTTTTGCATTGTCTAGTTGCTTTGAGCTTATGGCACAGGTTTCTTTTGAAGAATGTTTTGTGGGTGGCACCAAAGGGTAGTGTGCAAATGCTACTAAGACTTTCGTGTATTGGGGGGATCGAAGAGGGCCAAAGTGTTGTGGTATTGTACCATCTTTGCAACTTTTTGGGTTATGGTTGGAAAGGAATGCGTGGGTTTTTGAAGATAAAGCTTGGGATGTGGATTTTCTGTGGGATAAAATTAGTCACTTAACTTCCTTCTGGGCTTTGGTGAACCCTCTTTTTAAAGGAATTCCACTGTTTTTGCTAGCTAGAGATTGGGTGTCGGTGTGTGGCATGTAGGAGCTTTGTTGATGTAACCTTTGCTTGGATTATGTTTTTTACTTTCCTTTGTTTTTTCTTATTTGTAGAGGATATCCTCGTCTGTTTTTTGATTTATCAATAAAATTCTTTGTTGTTGATCCAAAAAAAAGATGTCTTAGTGGAGCTGTGTTTCATGTGCAAGCAGATGGGGGACGATACCAACCACCTTTTGTTGCATTGCCCAATGGCAAGGGAGCTTTGAAATTTATTGTTTTCGCTCTTTAGTGTTGTGTGATTGATGCTTTGCACACAAAAGAGTTGTTTGCTTTTTGGACTGGCGGGTGTGCCAGAGGAAAATGCAAGAGGGTTTGGGAGTCTACCCATTTATGTGTTGTTTTTTGTGTTATCTAACCCTTTTGGTGTTTTGGTGTACATGGCTATGTCCCAGTTTTTGGGTGCCTTTTCTAATACGTTTTTACTTTAAAAAAACTAGTTTAATGGCATTGAGATGGAGATGAACACTATTGATAATTATATATACTTTCACAGTTTCAGTGGCTGCACTGTAGTGATGTAGGACATTGGGTGTGTTTCATAACTGATACTTTCAAGGATGGGCCTTTATATGTTTCTGTTTTTATTTTTCCCCCTGTATATCTAACAGTTTTTCCTTTTTCATGTTCCAAAAAAAGAAAAAAGAACCAGTTCTTACTACTGACCATTCTCTTATTGAGTAATGTATTATGTTTGATCATAAGAGGAATGTTGTAATAATTTCTTCAGTCTCAAATGCAGTACCCAAAAGTTACATCATCCATTAAGTGGGGGATCACACCATTTCTTTAGCCTTTAGGAAGATTTGAAGTTGCCAGTTCTGCCTAAGACAGCAGAATTTTGAGAGTCCAAGTCATTGGACTCTTTGTTTGCCCGACATCGTAGGTGGCTGTGTTGTTTCCACTAAACTGTTGGACTTGTTTGAATATCAGCCAACAAGTTCACAACGTTATATAAATGGCCTTGTAGTCTGTTGATAGACAAAAAATAAGATCCAAAAATTATCTTCTTCACAAGTACTGTATGCGGTCTTGTAGTGGCCTATTTCTTTTTATCAGCAATAAAGAAAATTGTATTAGAAAATGTGCTGAAGGGGCACAACCCTTGTACAACCAAATAAAAAGAAATAGAAAGAAAATAAGAGGAGGAAAAAAATACAAAAATAGATCCAATACCCCTTACAACCTATGAAACCTTCACCACTGAAATGCCTCTATAACAAACCATTTTCACAAAAAGGTGCTTTTGCGCCTTTTGACTTTGATTTCCATTTCTCTCCACCCGCCTTTTCCTATAACAACATTTCTTGGATGACTAATACTGGATTGATCACAATTTATCTTCATTTTTGTCTTATTTAAAAGGCGCTTTATATCGTTGTTGTCAAATCGCTAATTGAATTGTGAATCATAAGATTCACTTTAATTTTAATAATATATAATTTATGTATGTATATACATATAAAAATACATCCTGTTTAAAATGAAATAAATATTAATATAACTAAAATCATATATATCAATATAACTAACTGGTCTATTTTTTATTTTTTGATGTGAAAATGATGTTATTGCATGGATTGTGCAAACAAATCCATGAATAGAATTGAATTGCAAATTGAAATTCACTTAATTTAAGATTCATCAACATGATTTGGATTGTTTTGCTTGAAAGTTGTATCGAATCATGAATTGAAAGTTGTATCGAATCATGAATCGCACAATTCTAACAACCATGCTTTATATATATATGGATGCATCCCCACGAGGGTTGAACACTGCTTCATCTTATCAATCACACCTAGTAGCTTGCCATATGAAGGCATTCACTTGATTGCTCTTCTCAAATTCAAGCGTCTTTATAGAAGTCTCTCTCTCTCTCTCTCAAGTTGTGCTTTGATTAGGTGCTTTATCTTTTCTTCTTTCTCTGTGTGATTTTATTTTTTATTTTTTATTTTTTATAACTGTTCAGGCAGCTTGCAATATATAATGTCAATTTCTATCTTGATAGTTAACTTATCTTATTATGTCTTTATTCTGTTGTGATGGCTCATTGAGGCTTTCATGATCTCTTTATGTTAAAAAGAATGGAATCTATCATCTATGTTATTCTTAATCTGTTGGTATCTGATAACTAATGGTACTTTATTGGCTGTGCAGAATAGTGGAACAGGTGGAGGATCTGGAATTGGTGTAAACGAGTCAAAGTCCATATCTAATGAGCTTGCTTATGCTATAAATGACGGCCTTTACTTCTATGAGCAGGTTGATGGGCCTTTGCTCTTGTTCTTCTGCATTTATGTTATTTTGAAAATTCTTGATAAAACATTACAAAAGATGTCCTAATTTATATGCTATTGCCAGGAATTGAAAGCTAAGCGATCTAATCGTAGAAAAAATTCAAGTAGTGAGAGTAGAGATGGGAACAACAAATCCTCCAGTGTTGCTGTGGCAGCTACAAATTCAAGGGCTAGTGAACATTCAGCGGGTAGTAGTGGCTGTGAAGGGCCTGGAAATGCTAATTTCCGAAGGAAACAAAATAAAGGCTTTTCCAAGCAGCAACAACGGTTATTTCCTAGCAACTTTAAAAATCATGGAACTGGCCGTAATTCTGGTGTTATATCCGAGAGTCCACCTAGTTTTTCAGTTGGGTTTTTCTTTGGTTCTACGCCTCCTGAAAGTCATGGGTGAGTTCAAAATAACATAATTTGTGGATATGTTGGTTTAGCTAAGTTACTGTTTTGTTAGCATTTCAAAAGTACTTTGTTTTTTCATGTGAGAGTGAAAAGTTGAATTTGAGTTCAAAAGTCAAGGATGGAAAGATTAAAAATACATTTACCAAGTTGCTTGAATAATTTATTGTTCTCTTACTTTGTTAATTCATAATTGAACCACAATTTTACAGACTGAGGTCGTCAAAGTTGAGTGCTTCTCCTCATGTTAATCTTTCTGGAAACAGTCCGCCTGTTGGTTCCATGCCAAAGCCATTTCCACCATTTCAGCATCCAAGTCATCAGCTGTTGGAAGAAAATGGCTTCAAACAGCAAAAGTAAGGAGAGTTGTTTTGGGTGCATAGATATTCATGTGTGTTATCATTGTTTTAAAAATTGGCTGATTGTCATGCTACTGTATTGAAGCTCTCCATCACTATTACAGATTAATGCGTCAATCATAATAGAACTTAGAGCTGTATTGATTGTTATGGCCAGTTCTGTTCATTACAATGCTGTAATGGTCACTATAGGCCATTAAGAATTAGACAGGACAAACTTGCTACAACCTCCTTCTCCTCCTTTTAATTAATTTCAACTATTTCTTCCATTTGAATTTAGACTATTTGATTTCCACTTTCAATATAAAGTTTCGAGATTGAAAAGAAATATGTGTTCACTTCTCCAGAATGACGAAATCTAAATGCATTCATACTTTAGATATTTGGCTTGTTATCATATTTATTGGTATGGTTGACCCATCTAGTTTTTTGCTCTTCATTTGGTTAATATAGACCTGAAATTATTGAGGATGATGAAAAAAATGGTAAAGAGGTAATAGTAGAAAGTAATTTCTGATTGTTGGGTTGGAACCCATATAAATTCAATACTAATAGCAAATCATTTATGTGGGTATCATAAATGTACTAAAAATAATTAAAAATGTGAAAATCTAATGAATTGAGGTGATACATTCTATATGTATATCTGTGAAGTCCCTCATTTCTTAAGGTTTTCTCATGTGCTTGCTCTTCCCATGTAGGTACCTGAAATATCAAACGCGGTGCCTTAATGACCGAAAGAAATTGGGAATTGGTTGCAGTGAGGTTACTTCTCAAAAATTCTCTCACTGCATCTTAATTTTAATATGAAAGCTAATATGTGGGAGTTGTGTACTTCTGATTGTTTTTAGAGGAATGAGGATTCTGCTTCTTGATACAATCCTTTCCTTACTGTTTCTGTTTCGATCTCTCTCTCTCTCTTTTACTCTTACTGAGGCCAAATAAGCAATGCCATCTTCTATTTTTTTAATATATATATATATATATATTCTTTTATGTTTGTTTTTGTGACCTTGATCAAAGATTTTGGGTTGGTTTCCCTTTATGCTCATTTATTTTTTATTTTCTTTGTGCATTGTTACTTGTTTACCTTTTAAAATTGTCAAGGAACCTGCGTGGTTCCATATTTTACTAGTAATTATCGCATGCTAATGAAGTATTCATATCTTAAAGACATTTACCTTATTTGGTGCAACTTATAGGGTTACTTACAATTATTTATTTATTTTGGGAATTTGTGCTAGTGTTTGGTATAGCTTTTGTTTACGGCTCACCGCTTATATAATGCAAAAACAACTTGAATAATTTGAAGAAAGCTGATTATTGAGAGAAGCTAAGGGAGGTGCTTTTAGTATAGTTTTTGTTTTTTAATATCAGCTTTTAGCCTCCCAATAATCATATTTGTTCAGCTATTTTAAGCTATTTTTGCCTTATAGCAATAAGCAAAAGCTGCACCAAACCCTCTGGTACAAATTCCCAATATAAAAAGCCATAAGCATCCCCTTAAGCTGCACCAAACAGAGCCAATTACTTGTATAGGGATGCAAAATAACCGAGTTGCTTGCGAGCTCGGCTTGTTAAGGGCTTGGCTCGGCTTAGTTTGTTAAGTAAATGAACAAGCTCGAGCTTGATTTTGAGGCTCGTTTAATAAACGAGCCAAGCTGGAGCTCGAATAAGCTCGTCTTGTCAAGTTTGATTCATTTATCTTTATTTAAATTATAAAATAAATACATTATTTATATATTAAATAATATAAAATATTTATAAATAATAGCATAACTATATTATTTATATGTTAAAATAATATAAATAATATTTTTATTTAAGTTTTTATTAAATAATATATAAGTATATTATTTATATATTTAAATAATAATAAAAAAAATTATTCAGCTTCGAGTTGAGCTCGATTAGTTATCGAGTTGAGCTTCAGCTGGATAATTGAGCTTCATAAATAAATGAGCCAAGCTCGAGCTTAGCAAAGCTCGGCTCAGAAGGATATGGAAATGATATTTATAAAGTTCTTATTTGTATCTTTGTGTCTCTCTTTGTTGATCGATATGGGTCGCTATTTTAGTGTGAGGATGGTTTTCTGCTTCCATAGCATGCTCATCTTTGGCTCCAATTTCTTGGAATTTTAATTTTCCTAGAAATCTTAATGATAGGGCGGTTGGGGAATTGGTGGATCTTTTGTCAAGACTTGAACATGTCTCTTTGGTTTTGACTTTAGAGGACAAGTGGGTTTGGGCTGTTCATTCTTCGAACTCCTTTTCTTGTAAATCTTTTTTCGACAAACTCATTGATAAGTCTCATATACCTTTGTTCCCTTTTCACAAGAAGATATGGAGTACTTGTGTTCCTCTTAAGATAAAGATGTTCATGTGGATTTTGGTTCATAGAGGCATGTTAACAAATGATACATTGCAAAGGAGGCCTTCCCATTTGGATCATTTATTTCTGCATTGTTCGGTGGTAGCGAGCTTATGGCAAGTGTTGTTTTGTTTGGGGAATGTTATGTGGGTGGCTCCAAAAGAAAGTGCACAAATGGCTTTAATTGATTTTCAAGTATTGGGCCGGTTGAAGAGGGCCAAGGTGCTTTGGTGTTGTACTATCTTTGCAATTTTCTGGGTCATTTGGTTAGAGAGAAATGGGCCTTTTTTTTGAAGAAGAATATCGGGATGTTGATTTTTTATAGGATAAAGTTCAACATTTAGCATCGTTTTGTGTGAGGGAGTCCTTTGTTCAAAGGAATTCCTCTCTTTATGATTGCAGCAGATTGGGTGTCAGTTTGTGATATGTGGTGTTTTTTTTTTTTGTTTTTTTTATTTTTTATTTTTTATTTTTAATCATTTTGGGTTTTGCCTCTTTTTGTCGTTTTTGTTATTTTTAACTTGTACTTTTTTTAGAGGATGCCTTATCCTCCATGCTTTTGGCTTTGTGCCTTAATAAAATCTTTGTTTGTTGCTAATAAAAAAAATAAAAATAAAGGGATGGTTTTTTGCTTCAAGTTCAAATTTGTGTTTTCTTTTTTTGGGGGGGTGAATTTTGGTTTTGCTTGAAGATTGAATGGGTGTTGGAGGAGGTGGGGTAGGAGAGGGGAAGGAGGGGTTGGGAGTTCAGGATCTTGTTTTGTAGGGGATGATTTTAAAAAATGGTGACGACCTATGAAGCATGGACACGGCAGAACTAGTGTCGTAGCGGTGTTGGAAACGAAGACACGTCGGGGACATGCGGACACGCGGGGGACACATTTAATTAATTTATTTATTTGGTATGGGGCACGGTGGGACACAACAACGGGACAAAACAGAAAACTTTAATTCGAAGAAAGAGGAGAAGAAGAGAGCTAAATCCAAAATCAAAAGGAAAAGAGGGAAGGGAAATCCGAATGTGTTCATCTCCATCTCGATCTCCATTGATCTCCATCTCCAATCGAGCTCCATCACCTCTCGACCTGGTAAGTCTCTTCTCTCTCTTCTCTGGCTCGCCTCTCGTCTCGCTCTCTTCTCCCTTGTCTGGCTGACTTCGTGTTTCTCCCCTCCCCTCTCTCTCTCATCTTCTTTTATCCTTTCGTCTCTCTCTCTCTCAAACTGAAATTCTTTTGCTTATTATTACTTGACTCTTCTCTTCCTTGGCAGCTAGTGGAATCTAGCTGGGTGTTCTCTTCTTTGGTAGCTAGTGGATCCTGCTTCTTGTTGTACCTGTGCCTTGCAAAAAGTTGAATATTTTGTTGAAAATTGTATTTGACCATCCCAAAAGATAATATACTATATATATTAATAAAAAAACACATATCTATGTAAAATAAAAAAAATTAAATGGAACACATTATTTAAAAAATATAATAAATAAATAAAATAATTAACGTGTATTAAACCAAACCAAATCAAACCAAACCAAGCCTTAAGTCTCATCCGTGTCCGTGTATTTTATTAACGTGTATTAAAATAAAAATATTTATTAAAATTTTTTTTTGCCATGTCCGTGTCTGTGTCCGTGTTTGTGTTCGTATCCGTGTCTGTGTCCGTGTTTGTGTTCGTATCCGTGTCCGTGTCTGTGTTTGTGTCTATGCTTCATAATAGGTGACAACAGGTTGGGGGCAAGGACATTGTTGGGATGGGAAGGTTTTGATAGTAGTAGTAAGGGGAAATTTGGTAAAGAGGAGGCTTTATTGTAGAGATTAGGATCTAATAAGGAGATTTTGGAAGCTGGTATGGGAGTGGTATTGAGATTGGAGGGGGTGATTTATGGTTGCTTTATATTGAAAGTTGTTTTTTTGAGGTTTGTGGTTCCACGATTGTTCTTTCGTGATTTCTGTTTTTAGGGAATTAGGGTGTCCATAAGCACACACCAATATTGGCCCAAACTTACAGGGAGAAACTCTAGAGTCATAGATGTCACATCAAGGCCAACATACATTATTTGGAAGTCATATCTACTTAAAAGCTTAAGCCTATAAGTAGAGAGCCCATCTGATGTATATTAAGACACATTTCTTTTACTCTTTATCCGATGTGGAACTCTACCTTCACACATGCTCCAACAATCTTCCCTATATGTGTGAATCAAACATCTTTGCTTCCCTTTGAGAGTTTGATCTATCATCTGTAGGTTCCCTTTTAATCTTGATCTATAACTCTCCAACATTGAGTCTAGCTTGGGCCACCCACACACACTCCATTGTGAGCCACCATACTCCATTGAGAGCCATCTTGTCGCGGTCCAACCTTACTACGTGCACCGAGAATTTTCTTTGCTCCATCAAGAGTTACCATGGATTTTTCTTGCTCCATTGAGAGTCTCTGTGCAAACCCAAGGTCAACAACATCAATGCTTCAGGAGAGCCTGCCCATAGAGCGCTAGCCATTGGCATTGATGTCAGTGCTAGGAAGTGGTGGAGATAGTGGATTTGGATTGTGGTGGGGTGGTCAATGACACAGGATTTTGCTATTGTTGAAGTGTCAGAAATGGCATTTTAGCATCACTGGAGAAGTGGAAGATGGTGGCGTGTGGTAGTTGTGGTCTTAATCTATGTAGGGGTAGGTTGGGGTTTGGTGTAATTAATTGGATGGTTTGTTTGAGAGGAAGAGAATGCGGCAGGGTTGTGCCAATGTGCATGGAAGAGTTTAGAAGTTGGGTTGCTCTTTTATCGTAGTTGTTTTACAACCCACTTAGAAGTTTGGGCCTGGTTGCTTAAAGGCCTAACAGTCATACAAGTTACGTATGAGTCATAAGAAATGTTATTGGGCTGACGTTATGAAGAGAGCATTTAGGGGGATTGGAAACACCATGTCCAAGAGATAACAATCAGGAGTTTTCAAGAATTACATGCCATTATGAGAAACAGAGTTGCATCCGTAGAATTCAAGATGACACTGAGTTGAGCGCGTAAGTATATAAATTGAAGGACGTTGGTGAGAAACAAATTTTTTAGAGGGAATTTTAATGATCATGGAATCGGGCTCTTTCATGTTAATTTATCATTCGACAGTTATTCTTCTCCACTGCTCTTTTCTTCCTTTTCTTCTCTTTCAATGGAAGCGCTCCCTAGAGTAGTTTCTAATCATTGTCTTGTGGTGCTTAAAGTTCTCCTTTTAATGGGTTTCCACTGCTGTTATGTTTGAAACATGTGGTTCATGCCTCATCTTGTAAGAGTTTTTTGAGGGGGATGGAGAAGTTGTAGAATCCAAGGTTTGGAATGTTTCAAATTTATGAAAAAGCTTAAGGTGGTGAAGGATAAGCCAGGTGTGGAATAAGTAGGTGGTGTTGGGATTTGAGAGATGTGAAAAATGGGATTGTGAGAAGGATTGAAGAGCTCGATAGCAGTGAGGTATTTGATGATATATTTAGAGTAGAAGAAAGGCCTGATCTTATTCTTTATGATTAAATTTGAGGAAGTTATGTTCTGCAAATCAATTTCTTTTAGGCAAAGGGGTAAAAGAGGAAGAGGGGGACGTTAATTCAAAAAAATTTCACTTGTAATTGGGAAAAGAACAAAGTTCATTGAAATATTAGGAAATGATGCTGGTGTGTTTGCAGATAGGGAGGATCAAATTGTTCTGAATCTTTTTTCATTTTATTCAGGGTTGTTTTCTTTGGGTGGGTTTAAGGCCATGGATTGAAGGTTTTGATTTTTTCCAATTGATGATCAATAGTCTTGTTGACCGGAAATACCTTTTGATGATATGGAAATCAGGGCAGCAAATTTTGAGCGTGAGAGGGATAAATCTCTAGGTCCTAATGGGTTCTCTATGGCTGTTTTTCAAGATTGCTTGGAGGCGGTTAAAAATGATTTGGTAAAGGTATTTGTTGAATTTTTTGATAATGGGTTGTGGATACTTGTCCTAATGTCAACTTTATTTATTTGATACCTAAAAAGGAGAACTTCTTGAAGAGCATGGATTTTAGGCTGATTAGTTTAGTTACTTTAGTGTATAAAATTTTGGCAAAGGTATTGTCTAGAAGGTTGAGGGAAGTTTTGAAGGATACCATTTCCTCTTCTTAGGGCGCTGACGACAGATTTGGGATGTAGCCTTGATAGCAAAGGAGGCATTGGCAGAGTATAGGAGTACAAAAAAAAGGAGTTATGTTTAAGGTTGACTTAAAGAAAACATACGATCATGTGGACAGGGAATTATAGATTTTGTTATGCTGAAAAGGAGCAAGGAGATAGGTGGAGGAAGTGGATTTGGGGTTGTTTTTCTTCATGTAATTTCTTTGTTATTGTTAATGGTAAGCCAGGTGAGTGTTTGAAGGCTTCAAGGGCTCAAGGCATGGCAACCCATTCTCCCTTTTTTTTGTTCACTTGGTAGCTGATGTTTGGGTAAACTAGTGGATAGGGCAAGGAAATTGATATGGTTGACAATTGTGTAATTGGGAGGGGTAGTATATCTGTATCTCATTTACATTTTGCAAATGGTAGCTATCCATTCTCTTCTAGTGATGAGGAGAAAATTGTCAATTTATGTATTGTTTTTGAGAATTTTTGAAATAATTTCTGTGCAGCATTTGGGTAAGAGTGCTGTGGTGGATATCAATTTGTCACAAGAAAATTGTGTTGGTTTGTTGGGATCTTATAATGCTCTATTGAATCTTTACCACTGAATTATCTAAGTCTTGCCTTGAGGGGCAACCGAGCATTGTTAGTTTCTAGGATCCAATAGTTGAGAAGATAGGGAAAAGGTTGGAAGGGTGGAATAGGGCTTTGCTTTCTGAAGGGTAGGTATACTATGGTTCAATCCGTTTTATCCAATGTATCTATTTATTTCTTATCTTTGTTTAAAATTTTAGTGGCGGTGGCCAAAAAAATTGCGGAGATGGACTTTTTGTGGCAGAGTTTTGATGAGGGAAAGAAAGATCATTTGATAAGTTGAGGGTATGTATATTAAGTGAAGGCTATGGAAAGGTTACCTTGAAGAAAAGAAGTTGTTTTACTTGTTTTATAAAAGTTGCTAAAATGTGTTTTTATTGTAGTTATAATTATGGTGAGAGTTTGAAGTACATTGTTGGGCCCAGCCCCTTGAAAATTAAAGCTTTTGGGGCAGTAAGTGATCTAACATGGTATGAAAACTTTGGATCAACAGGTCCTAGGTTCAAGTCTTGTCACTTTATTGCTTTGTGTTCATGCACACTATTGAGTTTAGTTTGTGCATTAGCTGGTCGTCCCTCCACGCATGAGAGGGGGTTACACTCACAGTTGATGACGGATGGTGTGAGCTTGATATACATATACATTGAAGCCTTTTATTTGTGCATGCTTATATTCCCTAACAGCTTAAGCTTTAGGGGTATTTGATAGTCTGACAATAAGTGCAGCCTTATATATGTGCATGCTCTCTCTCTCTCTCTCTCTCTCTCTCTCTCTCTCATATGCACGCTTGCATGTTCACAACCTTGTTTGAACTTTATTTCACTCTAGGTTTAAAATATTATGGAGTGCGTAGTATTTTCTGAATAAGAATTTTTATCTTCTACCATGCAGGAAATGAACACATTGTACAGGTTTTGGTCATATTTCCTTAGAAACATCTTTGTCCCCTCTATGTACAATGAATTCCGGAAATTGGCAATGGAAGATGCAACTGCTAATTATAATTATGGAGTAGAATGCCTTTTCAGGTTCTATAGGTATCATTCCAATACCATTTCTTTTCAGTTGAAATTTTGTTGGTTATTCTTGAGGCTGAGTTTGAAGTTTTCATCTTTGCCTCAAACTATCACATTTTCTTTTCTTTTTTTTTTTTTTAAAATTTTATTATTCTTGTCGGTGATCTCCTAAGTAGAAGCTTATGCTTATTCAAGATGATATATTTTTTGTGCCTTTTATTTATACAAGAGTTATGATTACAGTTTTGCTTCGTTTCTTGTTTCAGTTATGGATTGGAGAAGGAATTCAGAGAGGACCTCTACCAGGACTTCGAGCAGCTGACCCTTGATTTCTACAGTGAAGGAAATCTTTATGGCCTTGAAAAATATTGGTAACTATACATGTTCATTGAATGTGCTTTTTGTTTTTGATTGCCCTTTTCTTTTCTTTCCAAATCTTTCTACTATGGACCAACCAATTCCTTAAAATGAAAGGATTTGAACAAAAAAGCCTTTTCTACAACCATGGATTCCAATTTAAGTTGGTTGCCTCCAATTATAAGCAGATGTGTGGTCATATAATGAATTATTTGACCATTTTATGGTTTGCACTGAAAGATTTACATTAACATCATACTAGATAAATTAAAAAAAAAATAGTTTGAATACGACATGAATGAACTGATTAATAATGTGTTAGGCAGACTGGAGAAAGTGAATACAATTAAACACAGAAAGTTGGAAATTATCTTTGTATGAATTAAGTGTGCCCTGACATAAAGATTTACCAGGTCATAGCCATCTAATCTGGACAACCTTAGTCCTTAGAATAATTCTAAGGGCTAAGGATCCCCTTATCCAGCTCTTATGATTCCTTGAAAGAAGTTGACCTTCACAAGGGTGCTGTAGCAAAAATCTGTTGAAGAAAAGAAGAGTTTCTTGTGTCCATTTTTGTGGCTATGATACTGTATGATGAAGATCATGAAGTCTCTGAATGCTTCAGAGATGAAGATGACCTGAATGTTTAGTCCAGCACATAATTCCTGAAAATCACACAACTACTCGCTTTGTAAATTAACCCCGAAACACACCTTATTTCTTAGAAAAACCCTAGAAGCCTTCTTTTAATAGAACTCTACCCTAGCAACTTTTCATTCCCACCACCTACCGCAAATCCACTTGAAGGTAGCGTTGTCCCAAGTTTTGTAAACGTGTCCAACATCATCTCGCACATGATTGTGAGGTGTGGCTAATGATGTGATAGTTAAATAGATATACCTTCTTTAGTCATGGATGCATATGATCATTTGGTTAAAAATGTTTACCTGGTAAATATTGAGGATGGGTTCATATTCACATGACATAGGCAGTTTGTTATTGCTGTTGATCTTCTCTTTAATTTTTTAGGGCCCACCAATTTGTTTTGTGATTTTATTCTTTGGATGTCGTGCCATAAGTCAGTATGAAAATGTTATGAGTTTTGATACTTGTGTCGTAGCAATGCTAACAAAACCATTTTTTAAATTTAAAAAAAAAAATTAGAATATGACCTTTCCTTGAAGATGGTCTTAGAAGTTTAAATCACAGAGAGGTACCATTTTTATCCAGAACCGCATTTGGTATCATTTTCATTTGTGTTTTTGAAAACTGTTTGTGAAAATTCTTTGAAAACACCCTTTTTAGGAAAGAGTTTTAAGAAGTTTTTTCTGAATTGTCGAGACTGTTAGCACAAACATGAAAGCAATGGGTGTTTTCAAACTTTTCGTTCTTTTTGTATATGAAAACACGAAAACAGAAAAAGAGAACATCCAAAATGAAAAGGATACCCAATAAGTTGATCTTTTCATCCTGATATGAACCTTGATTTTCCATTTTATTTTGATGTACTATTGTGTGATCATCCAGACTCTGGAGTACGGTTGAAATGTTGAACTTCGAAAATGAAAATGATACCTGACACGCTAATCTTTCCATTCTGATCTTAACCTTGCTTTTCCATTTTATGTTGATAAACTATTGTTTGATCATCCAGAGAGTCCGGTATAGTTGAAATTTCTTATCAGAAAAGGTAGATATGCTTGACATTTCAAGAATAATTAATTGTAAAAAATTAATCATTCTTGTGTTTGTATATAAATATACTCCCTCCGTCTCAAAATATTAGTTCCGTGTTCCATTTTTTATTGTTCCAAAATATTAGTCCCTTTTCAAAAATCAAGGAATAAAATAATATGAATTTACTTTTTTACTCCTTTTAAATTCATTAATAACATAAAAAGTACAATTATGACAATTGATATTCTCAAAAAAATGTATATATTTTAGTATAATTTTACTATAAAGCGTGTTGTGATGGTAATTACTCCTTCCATCCCATTTTATGTGTCCAACTCTTTGTTTTTGGAAGTCCCATTTCATATGTTCTAGTTTGAAAAGCTAAATGTTTTAACCATTCCTTTCCCTTATTATTTTTCTTTAATTTTATATTCAAATTCGATTCTGATTTCCAAGAACTTTATTCAAATAATACAGGAGGAAGTTTATCTTTTTTGAATTTATGTTTATCATTACTTTAAGCATATTGAACTATTTGTTACATGCGGCTTGAAATAGATACCAAAATTTGAAATTTATGTTTGTGGCAGGGCATTTCACCATTATCGAAAAGCTGGTGAACAGAAAGTACCGATAAAGAAGCATCCGGAATTGGATAGGTTGCTGAGGGAAGAATATCGGAGCTTGGATGACTTCCGTGCCAAAGGGAAGGCTAATTTGGCAAAAGAGGATATAATCAATAGCCCGCGCGGCAGTGATGCCTTGTCTTCTTCGCCGGGCACTATTATTAGGTGATGATAATGCCCCAATTTCTGAAAACTGGTCTAACAACTTATAGAGGAACGAAGCGGAAGTTAGCGGCCAAATTAAGATTAGTTTTTTTTTTTCTTTTTCCCTGGGTGTAAATATAGAGTATAGTTATGGGGTTTGTTGTGCATCTATGAGAGGGCTGCTGGCTGGTGAATTTTTATTAGGCTTTGTTTTGGGGCTCTGCCTGGCATTTCTTTTGAGGGAGTTGTCAAGCTTGGAGAGGCACATTCCTGTTCTGCTCTGGATTGTAACTTGTATATAGGAAAATTTTGAACAAGAAATTGAAAAAAAATAAAAAAATAAACACCTGATAAAAAAAAAAAAAAAAAAAAAACTGTAATTTGAAATTTGTGAAAGTTTGAACAATAAGATGTTGAAAATTTTTTATTTTTAGGCTGATGAGCTCATGTTAATTTACTTTTTCTGTGAAGGTAAATTGTAGGGTTTTTGTTTCTTTTAAATCTTGCTTTTGTGATTTACCAGGATGAGAAGTTATCGGGTGGTCCAAGATTGCTTGTGCTGCAAGAGCACATTGATTGGTGAATGGTTTGATGAATGGACAGTAATGGCTTGACATAACCTCATCAGCAGGGGGGTTAAGCAATGGGAATTGAATACCACGTGGTGTTGCTCTGAGTTCAGATTTGTTGAAGTTAGAAAATTGCAATTTTAAAAGTGAAGTTGGTGTATTATGAGACTAATCTGTCCTCGTATTAATGATTTGAACTGTTTATTTTATACGATAAGTTAAGTTGTTCAGATATAAATAATTATATAATTAAATTATATATATATATACATGTAGATATATTATAACATATGGATGGTTTACTTTTAAAAAATATGTATGCCGTATAGATTAAAATAATGTATTAGTATGACAATTAATATTAGATTTGATATTTTTGAATGTGTAATTTTATTAATTAGTTGTATAAGATGAACTGTTAGATTGTTAAATTTAGTCTAGGTCAATCCGATAATAAGTTAACTTTATGGTGAAGGTAAGATATTCAATTTTAGCACAAACTTGTGCTATTCCTGGACCAAAGTATATTTCCCCATAGTGGACAAGATGATCTAAGAGTTTTTAATCCTGTGGGCTTTTGGATGTAACATTATTAAAAAGAAAATAAATAAATTAATTAAAAGATCATTTGTGAGGAAAAAAAAAAAAAAGAATAATTGAATATATATATATATATATATATATTTGTCAAATCCCCAGCAATGTTCTTTTAGAATGATAAGAACAACGCAATTTTTTATATTAGTATAATTTTTAGGACCTCTTCCTCCCTCATTTCTTTGAACTCTCATCTATTAAAATAGTTCCTCACCTCATTTATTTTGAACCTCTACCATAATTTTCAAAACATTACTCATATTTTGTAACTCCATCCCCACTCTACCTCTCCAATCATTCCTCTACAGATTCTCCTACAGATCATCATCGACTCCCAATTTTATAGCGTAGTTCTTTACTGTCATTTCCAAATCTCTCCCTCTCTCTCTCTCTTCTCCGTCACTCATTCTTTGCCACTCTCTATTACCTTAACAGTTTTGTCACCCCTACAAGTCCTACCACACACAGATAGAAAGAGATGTAAGTTGTAACGCTTAGTTCGAAAAACCAGTGCCAAACAAACGATGTTAGTTTGGATGTACACCACCAAAGAAATTGTGGTGGTTCGATCATAGACTACAGAACAACCAAACAAATGTCAATAGTTCGAACACATATCACCGAACAAATAATGGTGGTTTGGTTATAGATTGCCTAATTAGATCTAGGTAAATTGCAAAAGAGGGCGGTGGTCACAAAGGTCGATGGAGAGGGAAATAAATTGTGATTGGTTACGTAAAGAAGAAAGAGATTGTTAGATTTTGAAGGATGTAGAAGTGGTGGCTGTGGGTGAGAGAGATGATGGCGACGGGGTTGGGTTGTAGGAGGAATGACGAGAAGAGTGCATCGGAGCTTGTTGGTTTGGAATGGTGAGGGTAGAGTTGGGTTTGGGAGGTTAGGGATGATGGGGATAAAATTGAAATTTTGTGCTATGTTAAAATTGTAATAAAAAAAAAAATTGAAAAATGTGAGGATCCAAAGTAAAAAAGTAGGGGCTATTAGCAGCACTCCAAAACGCACGATGGCAAAATATTCCCACCACTCTACTTCAGCTAACATTTATTACTTTTTTAATTTATTTGAAAATTTCAAATTTTTATAATTTTTTTATTGAGATCAAAATTTATACTTTTGGAATCATTTCATTTAGATCTGTAAAACAAGATCATTGATGAATACAAAATTCTACAAAAAAAAAAAATTGACGAAATTTTATTAACCTAAGACAGTGAAATTCATTGTGTTGAACACTATGAAATTTTCAATTAATGTCTAACAATTGTGAAATTGAAGACCAACTGCAAATATTTCAATATCTATTATGAAATCAAAGTGAAATTTTACATTAGAACTTTAATTGTCACAAGTTTTCACATAATGAAGGTTTTAATTGATGTCTAACAATTGCAAAATTGAAGGTTAATTGCAAAAATTGAGTTCTTATTTTCAAATTTAGGGTTAAAATTTTCAAATTGAGGGCTCTAAAACGAAAATTTACAGATTTTAGTGAATTTGAGAACTAAAATGTTCAAAATTAAATGACAACTATAAATTTTTTGTCATTTGTTTCTTGGGTTTTACAAAATGAATTTCACTGTGCAAATTTCACTACTTTCCACATTGCACAGTGAAATTTCCCTGTTCAAACTCTATAAAATTCCTAATCCTAACCCTAAATATATTGATAGCATATAACTAAACCGATAATAACAATACTGCCTCCGTCCCTAAATATTAGTCCCTTATTCTATTTTTCATTATCTCAAAATATTGATCCCTTTTCAAAAATCAAGGATTAAAATAATATGAATTTCGTATTTTGTCATTCCTTTAAATTCATTAACAACACAAAAAGTACAATTAACACAATTGATATTCTCAAAAAAAATGTACTATCAAAGGATAATTTTGAAAAATTAATATTTTTAAAATGCAATAATTATACTATTAAAAAAAATTAAATTCTTTAAAAAAAACTATTATTTTAGAACGGAAGTAGTAGTAGTTATTGTTAATATCTTTAAAGGCATGACACACAAGGGCAAAGCCAGGACCGCACTATTGGGGGCCAAAATCAAGGCATTGGACAAGTGCTCGACACAAGTCAAGTTTAAATAAATTAAATATTTATTTAAACCAACCAATCACCATTAAAAATAATCAAATAAATAATGGGAACACTCTAAATTTGTCCCAAGAATTTCAAATTCAATAATTCATCACTAGAAAATTACAAATTAAAAATAATAACACATAATTCATCTAGTATATGAATGATAAGATTTTGAAGTTATCTCATATTTGTGAATGAAAGAAAAAAATAGTTACGTGAAGAGAAAAACTATGGTACACTCCTAAAAGTTGGTTACATATATCTTTTAAAATTACATCACAATGATTTTGTTACAAAATCCCAGCAGGTAATAATTTTTTCTCACTATAATAATTTGTAATATTTTTTTTTATTAACAAAAGAAGTGAAATTTTATTGACGTAAATCAATAAACAAATGAAAGAAATACATTAAAAAAGGAAAGACAAGTGTAAAGAGCATTATAGCAAAAAGATCACAACAGTTACAAACTGACAAAGTAGGGCAGCTAGTCTTGGAACACAGGAGCTTCAAAATAATTTGTGATATTTTTATGTTTCAAAATATAATGGTGCACCCCATTTGTAATATAATTACAATAATTTGTACCTAACACCATAAAAACTCATAAGATTTTGCAGAACATATTGTATAAATTTGAAAAACTTGGGGAGTCTAATACAATTAGCTTACATGACGTGATACATGTCAATTTTTGATTTGTTATATACTCAATTGTTTAGGACATACATCTCTTTATCACATCATTGTCGATAATTTTAAGGATCTCAATTATGAATATATAGTATTACTCATCCTCCATACCTGCCTAACTTAGCAGAGCCTACCTCGACTCTCTTCCTTTGGCCACACATATTGTTTATATGCGTATTTTTATAAAAAAAATGTTAACAATTGTAATTAATTGAATTAAATTGAACAAAATAAAATTTATAGTCAAATCAAGTCAATTAAAATATAAAAAACCAAAATAAAAAGGATCAAAATATGAGAAGGTAATTTACCCAATAGTGAATGTTCACAAAATATATATATATATATATATATATAAAATTGACCTCAAAATACTCTCTTTCTAATGAACCAAACAAGATATCATAACTCTTTACTTACTCTGCAAAACATTCCCTATTTTTTTCTAGTTGTAACATATAATTTCTCACTTCCTCTTTCACTTTCTCTCTCACCATCTCTTTCAACAACAATTGGAACGAGTCAAACTCGGTTATTTCATGATAACTCGTCCGATTCTGGTGGGTACTTGTCCGATTCTGGTGAGTAATCCTTAACTCGTTCGAACAAATCCCAGGTTGAGAAAGACTGAGTTCTGTACTCGGTACATCTTTCGGATCTACATCCGATCTCAATCTACTTTCATCGCTAAATCGAATATTCATCGTCGCATTAACTCGTTTTCGCCTTTCAACCATCGATTCTTCACTGCTTCGTCCTCGATAATCATAACACTTTCTCTTGAGAGTCGAATTCCAATGATTCTTGATAGCATTATCAGTACGGCTGTTAAGTAGTCTGGCAATCGTAGCCCACTTGTTTCCGTACTTTTGGTGCGATCGTACGATGATTTTGTCTTCCTCATCCGTGAATGGTCGGTGTTCCACCTCCGGTGACAGCTGATTGCACCACCGGAGGCGACACGACTTGGCCGATCTTCCCGGGACTGATCTACTTATTATAGACCAGTTCCGGGCTCCATGACGATGCACGAGCTTCTGTAACAACTCATCTTCTTCCGGACTCCACGAAACCCTAATCGACGATTCCGTTGTTGTCGACAGGTTATCCATCTCAATAAAACCCTAACTTTTAACCCTAAAACTTATAGGTAAGTATTGTTAGCGGTTTTCACACACTACGTCTTTTAAGATTTAAGAATAATAGAAGATATGTAACTAAAAAATTGTTTCCTTTCCTTTATATAGGAGTAATAATGGAATTTGATAAAAAAAAATCTTTTGTGGAAGACTAACTGCATGTTACTTGTAAGGCAAGGAAAGTTACCAAAGTATAAAAAAGAGGATCTTTGTTAGCTGTCATATTGAAAGTAGACTTCCTCTTTTTATTCAATTCAAATCAAAGATTGCTATAATTTTGAGCTGTAAAATAGTAGGAAAAAGCAATTTAAAAATTCAATTTTATCATTGAAAGAGTTATAAATAACGGTCATGTTTGATTCACAATACTAATAGTGAGGTATTAATAATCCTATTAAATTAGTGTGGTATTAACTATCCCACCCCTACCCCATTACTAATAATCCTACAAATTTGTTGGATTAATTATCCATTGGATTAATAGTCCTAAATCAAAATGTCAAAACAAACATAGGATGATTGGCCCCACGGACTAATAATCCTAATCCCATACTTTAATCCTTCCAATCAAACATGATGAACGGGTATTGGGAGATGGATTCGGTCATGGTGTGGAACAATATATATGTACTAGGTGCACCTGCTGTATACAATTTAAATATATAAAAATAAAATAAAATATTTATTATATATATTGTGTCATTTAAGTGATATATATATATATTTAATAAACAAAAGATTTGATGTTCGAGTCTTATGCTCCTCTTTCTTCTAATTTTTTTTTTTTAAAAAAAAAAAATGAAGAATGGGCACTTCACAAAAGGAGAGAAGGAGTTTCAGGACATCACCAAGTGGGTTGTTCATTTTATATATAGTATATATATTTTTTATTTAGTGATGCAAATTATATTAGTAGTCCATATATATATATATATATATATTTTGTATCATTTTGGACTTTGTGGTTTAATTGGTTCAATTTTGATTATGAATTTATAATTTTGTCCCAATTTGACCAAATTAATTACAGTTGTTATAAAAAAAATTCTTATAAAAAATGGTGCCCTCATGAGTGGTATGCTTTTACGAGTAAAATTTTAAATTTACTCAATTTACTAAGTTAACATCAACTAATTCGGTGATTGTTTTCTATCAAAAACTCTAACGGCATTTGAATTGAATTAAGGGACAAAATTGAATAAATTAAAATTATAAGAATCAAAATGATACAAGAGATAAAATATAGAAACTATCAATATAACTTGCCATTTTTGAAAATTAACCACAAAAATAGCTGTGTACAACAGTTTATTTGTTATGAAATGTATTATGTATCATATCGTGCGTATGTAAATTTTATTCCTACCAATAGAATATCAAGGTTTAATAATTCCATGAAGCCAAAAATGAATTGAATTAATCCATTTTTAAAATTATATTGGTTGTTCATTAGTTCAAAGGCATAAATGATAAAATTATAAATTATTATAATTATTAGATTAATTTAATTTTTTTATACAATTAATCTATATATATATATATATATATTTTTTAACAGAAAAAAAATGATACTCTAAGGTGTCATCATGGCATCTGTTGTATCAGGCCCTGAGAATAACTGGTTGCCGGCCTGATTTGACTAAATCTGTAGGAAGTGACCTACTACTGAGACACTAATGGAACTCAATCACATGCCACAAATGAGTTTAGGTTTCGATCAAAATATACGGCAAAATCTTCGTAGGGAGCCAATTATGAAGAAATGAATTTACCCCTTAAAATTCAACCCTGAGTTGCACCTATAAAAAGAGAAGCCTTTTCCCCTTAGACAACCACCCCGGTGGTTAATCTAGATATAAGGACGTAAAAAATTGAATTTATTAATAGATCATCAAAGACCAGTGCCAGGCCCAATGAGCCGCGTCTGGATCCTCTAGAGTTATTCTCTAGAGTGATCTCCTGAAGTGGATGATCGGACGGCTGTGCTTAAGCCTCACCAAAACGACGTCGTTTTGGTGAGGATTTTCCAAAAAAAAAAAATCAGCATTTTCGATTTCAAAATTCTCCCCAGGCTGAAGAACGCGAATACAGATGGCGGAAAGAAGCAAAACGACGAAAGAACGAGAGATCGAAGAAGAGTAGAGAGGCTGCTACTTCGTGCATCCCGTCGCCCCATCGTGGCAGTCGCCCCGCTGTCGCCGCCGTCGTGCCGTTGCCACTATCCTGCCGCCGCCGTGGCCGTCGCCCCTGTTCCAACCGATTGAAGAAAATATAGGTATTTAGAATGTTTAAATATATGTTTTAAGTTCGATTTTGTTTTTTTTGGTCTCCTCGAAATCAATCCCAGATGATAGCCCTATGGTTGAGAACATAATTTTTTTTTGCAATATCTATGTTGTGCTGAATATTGTTCAATCCCTGTATTAAATCCATTAAATCCATTCATTTCAAATACATGTATCGAAATGGAGCCTCAAGTGGTAGGGGGTTTGAACTATCAAGATATATGCCAATGTTGAGTTCTGGGTTAGGTGGACCAAAACAGGACCTGATCCTATACTTGAATCTGGATTCTTACTTGTTGACAGACGAAGCAATTGTTCATAGATTTCTTGTTGAGCACATAAGCAGAATTAGTGTTTCAGTATAATTGCTTCTTTAGCTGAAAAATAGTTTAGTTTGATTGTTTTCTCAAAACGATAACCATCAATACCATGAAAACTTGCAATATCTGTGTTGATTATTTAGAACAATAGTTTAGATATATATATATATATATATATAGATTTAGAACAGTCGAGATTAAAAACTTCCAAATCCAGCTTCTTATAGTATTCTCATGCAACTAATTAAATTTCCACAATCCAATCAAAGCCCCCTTGTTGCTTGATATCCTTTAAAACTTGGCTTACTAAAACGGCATTCATGAATTAAATTTTAGCAATCCTTAGGGATTTGATATTAATTCCTCAATCATGCAAAACACAAAATTAGATTGATCAATGCTGCAAAGCAAGTAACCCAGGGCTTTGTATTATTGTACAGTCATAAGAACACAAGGTCACAAATTAAAATTGACAACATATTACCTAAGAATGCAAATGCTGGATGGTCATGTATATTAAGCAACATATAGTGCATGAATGCTTCAAAGGACTCATTTATATTTTTTTCTTTTGAATACCTGCTGTAGTGAACATCTTAAAACCACACTGTGGTACATAACAAAGACCATAATTTAGTTTGTTATTCGTTGATTATCTTATTCAGTTTGTATTATTTTGCAAACATAATGTACAATTTTTATGCTAATATTGAGCACTTCTTTATTTTTTAAGTGACTTGGCACATTGATATGAAACCTAACAATCATGACAATGATGGGGGTGAGTGTGATTGGAAGCCTAGAGTTCGCATGACATTTGATACAGAACAAGAAGTATATGATTTCTATAATAGTTATGGAGGAAGGTTGGGCTTCAGTATTAGAAGGGGTTATGTAAACAAGAGCAAAGAGGGGCAAATCACTTCAAGGCAATTTGTTTGTAATAAGGAGGGATTTCGGGTTGTCGACAAGCGAGATCCATTAACAAAAAATCCTAGGCAGGAAGTGAGGACTGGTTGTCAAGCCCGACTTGTTATTAAGTGGGATAGGAATATGCAGAAATTTTTTGTTAGTGATTTTGTTGAACAACATAATCATATCTTTGTACCAACAGAATGTACGCATATGTTACCATCCCAAAGGAAGATATCTGCATCACAGGCAACCGAAATAGATTTAGCTGAAAAATCTAGAATCCATCTTAATGCTGCATTTGAGCTCATGGGTAATGAAGTTGGTGGAAGGGAGTCACTTGGGTTCACAAAACTGGACCAAAAAAATTATTTGAGAACGAAGAGGCAAAACAGTTTAGCATATGGGGAGGCAAGTAGCATTTTGCAATATTTTCGTGACAAATCATTGGAGAATCCATCTTTTTTTTACTCGGTCCAATTAGATAACGAGGAGCAGATTACAAACATATTTTGGGCCGATGCTCAGATGATCATGGATTATGGGCAATTTGGTGATGTTGTGACTTTCGACACTACTTACAAGTTAAATAGTGCACATAGACCATTTGCGTCTTTTGTTGGATTTAACCATCATAGGGAAACTGTGATATTTGGTGCAGCTTTGATGTATATTCTGAAGAGATGGACTAAAAAAGCAAGATCTGAAAATGTGAAAGATAGGTGTAGACATGATATTCAAGTTGATGTAAGATTGCATCAAACTTCACATTATAGGTCATTGATGGCAATATTCAGATCAGTAGCGTGTAGAGCTTCTGAAAGTGAGGAAACATATAATTTGACGGTCGAGAAAGCGGATGAATTAATTGCAGACATTGAAACCATGTTAAGCGCAAAATTCAATATGCCTTGTTCAGATACTATTCAAGAAGAAAGCCCCCCCGAAAGCTTTGAAGTGGATGGTGTAGCGGATAAAAATGTAGTTCAAGCAAAAGGACTCAAGAGAAGAGAGCGCACTAGCAAGGGATGAAGGCGGATAAAAGGTGGTTTGGAGCTTGCGTTGGCAAAGAAAAATAAAACAAGTTCATATAATGCTTCTCAAACTTCCATGTCTGTTACTCCTCAAACTCCTCCCTTATTTTCGGCAAGTGCTCCTGAAGCCCCTCCCTTATTTCATCAGTCGGCTCCTTTATTTTCAAGTGCTCCTCAACTTCCTCCATTCTCGCAGAGTGTTCCTGAAGTTAGAGCTTCTTTGTCTCAATTTATGTATCCCGCCTATGATGTAAGTTAGTTTAATAAGAAGTTTTAGTAGAGATTTGTAGGTGACTATTATCATTTGAAATTAATATGTGTTTGTTATTGTTGCAGCCAAGTTTTCCTCATCACAATATGCATTTTTCCATGCCATCGATGTATTCCGTCCATGGAACCTATCAAGCATTGCTTAACAATGCAAGTAGTTATCACTCGCAAGCCTCAAATAGTCCCGCATGTAGTGAAGTAATTTATTTTTCACCTTTCCTCTTTTATTTTGTCATTCATTCATTTAAAGTTACAATTTATTTTATGGTTCCTTTGATGTAATATTATTTTATTTTTTTTGTAGGTACTATATGCTCGTGGTCGTGGGCGTGGGCGTGGGCATGGGCATATGGATCACACGTCAACATCTTAGCGTTATTTTGTTTTGGGAATTTTTGTGAATTTTTTGTTGGATATGTAATATTGAAAACCTTTCATGAAACTGTTGCTGAAATGTTGCTATAATGGAGTTAAAATGTTCCTGAATTTGTTGCTGAAAAATTGCTGAAATAGAGTTGAAATATTGCTGAAATAGAGTTAAACTGTTGCAGATTTTTTGCTTGAATAATGCTCAAATGTTGGTGAAATAGAGTTGATGAAATGTTGCTGAAATGTTGCTGTAATGGAGTTAAAATGTTGCTGAATTTGTTGTTGAAAAATTGTTGAAATAGAGTTGAAATGTTGCTGAAATAGAGTTAAACTGTTGCAGATTTTTTGCTTGAATAATGCTCAAATGTTGCTGAAATAGAGTTGATGAAATGTTGCTGAAATTTAGTTAAACTGTTGCAGATTTTTTTGCTGAAATAGAGTTAGAGTTGCAGTATCTCTGTTTGCAGCTTTGATGGATTAAAATTCTGTTTTTATAATGCTTAAATTCTTGCTTAAATTCTGTTTGGATGATACAAGGCAATACAAATTTTTGCTTAAATACTTGACAGAATTTTTGCTTCAATTCTGTTTGTAGATTTAAATTCTGTGTGGATGATGCTAGGCAAGACTTAGAATAAGCTTTTATAATGCTGTAGATTTTTAAACTGTTGCAGATTTTAAAATTCTGCTTTGGGAAACCTGTTATATAACATTGAACATTTCATATAACATTGAACATTTCATTGTTGCAGATTTTTAAACTGTTGCAGATTTTAGAAACATGTTATACAACATTGAACATTTCATATAATACAGCAACCTGTTATACAACATTCAACATTTCAACATTTCAACATTTTCAATAGATTTCAAAAACCTGTTATACAACATTCAACATTTTCAACAGTTCAACATTCAACATTATTCAACATTTCAGAAACCTGTTATATAACATTCAACATTTCCAAACCATCACATATAATACACATTGTTAAGCAACCAACATAATTCAATAGATTTGACAAACTGTTCATTCAACATTTCATCTCAAATAAACCTGTTACACCCTTGTTTTTGCAAACCTTCAGAATTTGAAGCACCAAAAAAAAATTACAAAACAAGTAGAAAAGTAGATTACATTCATAGGATGTTCGAAAACCTAAGAACTAAGTCATTTACATGAAAAAGTACAAAAATACACAAAATACAATGACATAAGTCACTGCCTTCAAGATGTTCTCAATCCTTTGAAGCCTTCTATCATGCTCACCAAGCCTTCAAGTAATGTCGTCGTCGTCAGCATTGGCACGGATTGATGAGGTAATGTCGTCGTCGTCATCATCTGCGAACCACCTGAAGTAATTGCAGTGGTCGTTCGAATCCTACAATGGACAAGAATCAATTAATCAATAAAGGACAAATGAAATTTGTAAAAAGTAACAGATTCATTTATATAACAGGTACTTACATATTTTCTTGGGCAAACAAAATAGACACGTCCTTTATTTCCATTCGCATTGGTTCGTACAATACGCACGGAAGCTATTCTTCCACAATTACAAAACCTTGGCTTTAATCTTAAGTTCGTATTATCAATAGAAGATGAAGCCATTTTTTTTTTCTGCATAAAAAACAAGTTATTAACAAGTGTGTTAGGAAAGTCAAGTTATCACAGTATAACAGCTCAATCCTAGTGAAGTTTATATTTTTAGATAGGGTCAATATATATTTTTTGAATATATGGCCCACTGTATTGTATCAATCAAAAGTTGTATATTTTTATTCAACAAAATTATCAAAAATTATATATTGTTCGCACACTCCAAAAGTGTGTGAGCAAATTCATTTTCTCATGTGACGGATTAATAATTGGCCCAATTGTAAATTAGGTTGGTTTGATTAGAATTTGTATACTTGTTTAGAAAACTGGTAGCAGTCTAGCAGATACTGGTTCCAGGGTAGTCAAAGTTGAGGATCATATAGTTGTCTGTATATGCACATTACAGACTGCTAGAATTTAACAAGTTTGGAGGTATGTCTTTGATAGTGGCTGTAATAGAACCTTGTCATTCCTGATTCTTTCTAATTGAAACTCTTTTTTATTTCTTTATGATCTGTTACTGGATGGATATGTTAGTATCTTCAGCTTCTGGATGTCTAGAACCAGTATTTCTTACATGCGGTCTGTATAATCATAATGTTTATTTCCAGTATTGCATAAACATGTCATTAACATAAAAGCAAATCACATTTGTTACACTTATTTGCTTATTCTTCAAACAAATTATGCATGAAAGTTGAATACTTTTTTAGCTTGCAGATTGCTTAATCAACTTCATATTAGGTTATTCTTCAAAATATTGGTGGCAGGAGTATATTGTTCTCCTTTCTCTGAACATGAGAAGCTGAAATGTGGAAGACTGGATGTGGTTCAGTTGGCTTGACTACTTACTTTTGTTGGGAAGCGGTGGCTCAGTTGTTTGACTAGTTTGATAATTTTGGGAGCGGGTGAGTGGTGACTTAATTTTTGGTTTCCTCCTTTCTGGTGTTTTTTTTTTCTTTGAAAAACCATTTATTGGATTCATTTAAACCATTTTATTCATTTTTAATATTTTTCTATTTGAGCAACTTAGAATAGAATTTTGAATGGTGTGAGGACTTTCAGTTTAAATTTACATTGGTTTGTTTAAGTCAAAACTTATAGTTTTACAAACCATTATGATTCCTGTATGTTCTGCCCATGAAATCTGGTTGCAATAATACAAAAGAAAGAGCATTGAGGAATTTTCTTGCTCATCCTTGAGCAATAGATGGCTTAAAGGATTAATGTGTTTTTAATAAGTAGTGTATTATAAACAGAACACCAAAAATGGGGCGAAACATGTGCACACCCAAAATCCTGAATCCTATAAGCTATACAACCACTGGCATATACATATCTCTAATAAACAGAATTGAACTCAACCAGCGTTTGTCTCATTCAATTACGTAGGGTTGGGTACATAGATCTATTTCCTCCAGTTGGTTGTTTCACAATCATATCCTCAGTTTACTTCAAGATAGTAATGTTTGTTCTTATCACCTTAATCAAAGTTCTCCTAGGCTTTCCTCTATTTTGTTTGCAACCGCCTTGTGTATTAAACACTCCTTTTGGGTGCAGTCATTAGTGTACCTGAAGGGGCAATCAATATCAAAGCTAGAAACCATATCTCTGAGCAAATAGAGTTTTTGCTTGCATCACTCCAAATAATTCTTGTACTAGTTCTTTCACTCCAAAGACTTATTAATTCTTGTTTCACTTTGCAATAGAAGTGGCACAGAAAATAATGAGAAATAAGAAGTGAAGATCTAAAGAAGGGATTCTGCTGTGTTGCTTTCCTCCATTGGGAATAGAAATGAGATGGGAAAAGTGTATGAAGTAGTAGTTAAATTTAATTCACTTTTTACTTCTCATTTCTTTTCTCTTCATACACCTCTACCCAAGTCTATGATCCAAATATAGTGTTACAGTCGTGAAGTTGTGAACAATGCAGATCATGAATGACTGCAATGCAGTATCCTGCTCGGATTTCTAGTATGAACTTGTATCAATTGGCCGTACTAATTGTAATTTTATCTTCGAGTTTGAATTTAAGTCGCTGTGTGTGTGTAATGTATGTTGTGTAATCTAAATCTTCGCCCTGTGGCAGTGTTATGGACTTACAGTTTGCTGTAATCCAGAGGCCAAGAAGGAATAGTGTCATTTGCGTCAGGTACGAAAGTTGAGCAGAGCTATGAAGAGTTCATTTAACAGCTAATGGACTAGAACAAATAGTGAAACTAAGGTAGGATTGGGCGTGATGTGTGCACAGTTCGAAGGAGCAAATTATCAAATAGTTGGTGTGTGAACATTCCAACGGAGTGAGTAAGACAACAATGTTGACTTACCCAAAAAAAAAGACAACAATGTTGGTGTTTCCCTTCTTTTTCTTCGTTTTCCAGGTAACCAAACAGAGGGTAACGAAACAAAGAACAAACTCATATACCAATTTTCGAGATATTATTGAGTGTAAAATCTACAAGCAAAACTGAAATAAGATTGAAATACATATATATCTACACACATATATGTGTATAAAGGGTGCAAATCAATGATTTAAGCAATACATGAAATAGAAAACCCTAACTTGTTGATAGACAAGAATAGAACAGACAGAGAGAGAGAGGAATAGGGAATGAGATGAGAGACCAAAGCTTACGGCAGGACAGTGGCGACTGCGACGGTGGGGCGACGGGACGACTGCGGGACGGCGGCGACAGCGGGGCGACTGCGACGGTGGGGTGACGGGATGCACAACGGAGCAGCCTCTCTAACTCTTCTTCCCTTTCTCCTTCTTTCACGGCTCTGCTTCTTCCCGCTCGTCTGATATACCTCTTCAGCCTGGGGGGAATTTTGAAATCGAAAATGCTGAATTTTTTTTTTTTTTTTTGGAAAATCCTCACCAAAACGACGTCGTTTTAGTGAGGCTTAAACACAGCCGTCCGATCATCCACTTCAGGAGATCACTCTAGAGAATAACTCTAGAGGATCCGGACGCCAATGAGCCAAGCTGTAGCATCCAATTCACTAGTGTGGACGAAAGAGAAGTCCACGTCTTATTAGTATTAATATTGGGCACTGACTTCCTTTCAAGTCTCAGATCGAATTGGAGAGTATTATTAGGTCTATGAGGGCTCATCACGAGTCCTGTTTCGATAATTTGAACTGTTCAATGTGTAGAACTTGTTGAGTATTATACATCTGTAAAAAATCACGTTGCTCGAATATTGATAGCTATCTCATTGGATTAATTTTCTGTCAACTGTTTATTTTTTTGTTGTTTATTTTTTTTTATACAAAACTGATTTGATCATGTAACTATCAATATCCAATCCACGTGATTTTTTACAAGCATATAGTACTCGATGAATTCTATACATTGAACGGTTCAAATTATCGAAACGGGTCCTGTGATGGGCCCCTATAGGCCCAGCAGTACTCTCCAATCCGTTTTGGAACTGGAGGGAAGTCGGTGATTCTCTCTGTAAGCCCCTCTCTCTCTCTCTCTTTCTCTTTCTCTCTCTCACTAATCCTGTGTTCATATTTTTTATAAGGGTAAATTACACAGTTAATTTTCATAATTTAAGTGAAATGTCACTTTAACTATTATAAATTTAATTTAAATAATTTAAAATTTTAATTTTGTTACATTGTTGTTCTTCAAAATGCGTGGTTGACATTTTGAACAGAAAAAAAATCACGTGTAAAACAAGAGAGCCAAAATAAAAGTAAAAAAAAAAAAAAAGATTATAGAGACAACAAGAGGTTTCTATAAATTTTATTTTAGTCTCTAATGTCGCATGTGAAGTTTTTCTGTTTAAAATTTTAATGATAAATGACGAAAATATATAATTTTATTATGATTTTATGATTTCCTGGTTTATTATGATTTTATTATGATTGCTTGATTTATTATGATTTTATGATTTTCCAAGTAAAAATACTTCAGTTAGGGTTTTATAAATGCAAAAGAATCATTGATTTTTTTTATCAATTAATATCACCTTATGTGTGTAAGCCCTGTTTAACATTAATCTTTAAAAAATTAACAAGACAATCCCAACACAATATTAAAAAATGCCAAAAATAAGACACTCGGATTAACAGTCCAAATTTTAAATTTTTGGACAATTGTTCCAACCTCTATTCCATTTTTGTCCATAAGAAAGGACAACAATAATTTGAAAGACAATATTACTCCCATCTATCTATCTATCTATTTATTTATATGTCCACTTATTTGCCCACCGTTACTGCCTATCGCTGTCGCTCGCCAACAACTTTTAGTCACTGGTGGTAATAGGTGGTGCTAGTGCATGACAATTGACAATAGTATATGAGAATAGAGAGAGAGATATATATAAAAACTACGAAGGTAAAAAAATAAAAAATAAATTTCTTTTAAAATAATGATTTGTACTTCTCACCAATAAATTTCATTAACCATGTTCTTAAAATTAAAACAAATCAATCACTAAACTAAATGCCATACATATCGTGGAGATATATTTTCTAAGTACCAACACGTGGCTAAGGTGACGCCGACGTGTCAGCCAAGGTGCCACATGTCCTGGTCATAACGCCGAGGTTATCTCGGCGAGGCCGAGATTACCTCCGAAGATATCGAAATCCGAGATAAGCGGATAAGGCACAAGAGTCCTAGAAAAGGGGAAGACTACAGTTGGGAAAGGATAAGACTCTTAGGGAGTTTATCCCAATCCTACTAGGAGTCCAAGATTGATAGTAATCCTAAGTCCATTAGAGCTAGGCTCCTGTTAGGATAAGGATTGAGTTACCTATAAAAGAGAGGCACCCCCGTGAATCTAAGGTACACAATTTATATTCTAAATAGTGAGTTTGCACTATTGATTATCTTTGAGAGATATACTGACTTGATCGTCGGAGTACCCCCGGGTAGACGAACCACTGCCGGAATCTTCTTTTTCTGTTACAGGTCAGCCAGGTGTCATCTATTCTGCCAGTGTTCTCCAGCTGAGTACTAAATTGGGCAGTGTGATCGGAAAATCACTCATACAATTTGGCGCCGTCTGTGGGAACGAAAGAAGAATAGATGGCCAGTAACAGACAGAAGGAAAAGATTGGGGACGACACTCCTGCGGAGAGTGGGAGACCTATTGACCTTGATGTCGAAGGAGACGAATGCAACACAGAAACTCGTGACCAGAATCACGGAGTGAAAGACGTCGGCCAGATTGGTGACGGACCAAAGAAACCAGATCGAAGTGGTTACTACAACGAGGACGACCTCCAGGTTTGGAAGGATAGATGCCTGCGGAGGGACGAAGAGGTAAAACAGATGGAAAACAAACTGGCAGACCTGTAGTCGGTCGTCAATTTCATGATGTAAAATAACGTCATGCAGCCACCATTCCCGCTGCACGATACGCCGATTCTAGCGGCTAATACCCAGAAGGGTGGGCAGAAAACAATCCCCGTAGCCCCGTAGTACAACGGGAGCGAAAGACACTCTCACCGACCCTCCAAGGAAATCGGACGAGGAGAGTCGAGAAGAGAAGAATCACGGAGGACGCATCGCACAAAGGAGGCAGACCCCAAAGGACATCGGCATGTTCAGGGGCAGGCGCTGTGCTTGGACATAACTTATGGAGAAGGATCGAAAAGGGCTCACCACGAGGCCGAGAGTAGTGTACCGAAAAGACTGAAGTCGAAAGATAGTCGTGCTCCTGGGCGGAGCAAAAAAGACTTGAGAGATTACCTCAAGAGGAAGCAACAGAATGCTGATGCCGAGGTAACTTCACCTGTTAAGCCGAGAACACCATTCTCGGTGGAATTAGACAAATTCGAAGCACCAAAGAGATTCAGTATGCCGAGGTTTCAAATATACGATGGTAAGTTAGACCCCAACTTCCACGTTGGATTATACTTGAACTCAATGGCATTATATAGTGGGAACGAGCCGTTGCTCTGCAAAGTGTTCCCCTCGTCCTTCGGGGAGATTGCATCAGATTGGTTTCACAAACTACCAAAGGGAAGTGTGAAGACCTGGGAAGGCCTGGCCGAGATGTTTCTAGTCAGGTTCGTGACAAACAAACTTCAGCCATTAAGAGTGGACGTATTGATGGCTCTGAAGATCAGCAAAGATAAAGGCCTTAGGGCCTACGCCAAAACATACTATGAGGTGTTCAACCGAATACCTGAATGTAATCAAGAGGTGGTGGTCGTATCTTTCAAGAACGGCCTAAAAGACAACTGTCTACTACGAAAGTCTTTGGCAAAGACATTACCAAAAAGTATGGAAGAGCTCATGGCGAGAATCGAGAAGTATGCCAGAGCCGAAGAAGTTACGTCAAGGACTAAGGAGATAAATCAAGAGAAAGGAAATGGCTCGCCGAAGCGAGGCCGAGGTAACAATGGATCGAGCAAACAAGAGGCAGAACTGAGGGCCACACAAGCAGTAACAACTGTGTTCCGAATCCCATTCCACAAAGTCCTGGATTAAATTCGAAACCAGCCCTATTTCAGAATGCCGGAGAGGACTCCAGGGGAGTTCATGGGAAGAAACTTTGGTAGGCATTGTGCCTACCACAATGAAGATGGGCATACAACTTAGGGTTGTAGAGCCCTGAAAACACACTTGGAAGACCTGGTGAGACAAGGACATCTGAAAGACCTTGTCGATGCGACCAGGACAAGGGAAGAACGGGCAAGATTGCCTCAGGCACCAGCAGCCCCACCTCTCCCAGCACAACAACCGCAGGCAGAAGGACCTCGGGTAATCAACGTAATCCACTCGAAGATCAACGAAAGCGAAATCTGAGGAGAGACCCAAAAGGTAAAACACCTACAACATGTCTACCAAGTCGGGGAGAAAAGACATCGGGCAGAAGAGTGCCAGGGACTAATGATAACCTTTACTAAAGCCGACCTAGAGATGGTCCAACATCCGCATAATGATGCCTTGGTAGTATCCCTCCAGGTTGGGGAGTGCCAAGTGAAACGCATCCTGATTGACCAAGGCAGCTCTTGTGACATCATGTACGTCCGATGTTACAAGGAGCTCGGCCTTTACCCAGATGATATGGAACAACCCAATGGCCCAATGGTTGGATTCAATGGAACGCCCACATGGCCACTGAGAGCAGTAAGCTTGGAGGTGCAGGCTGGTACCAGAAAGATTAAGACAGAATTCACCATCATCGACACATCCTCCCCTTACAACATTATCTTGGGAAGGCCATGGTTGCATGCAATGGGGGCTGTTCCCTCAACACTGCATCAACTATTGCGGTTCCCAACAGAGCATGGGATTGAGGAAGTTAGAGGCGATCAGCTGCAGGCGAAGAATTGCTCCATGGCAGCAATGAAATCTACCTGCAGCATACGAGAGCCAGAAAAGACAGAAATTGAAGTTGAGGACGTGAAAGTCCTAGAAGACATCAGCAAGGAACCAGCCGAGAAGAGCGAAGAGGCACTGAAAAAAATCCACGTCCAGGATGGGGATGAAGAACGTTTCTTTCTTCTCGGCTCGGGTTTAGCCGAAGAAGAGGAAAAAGAATTAGAAGCTTTTTTTAGAGCAAATATTGAGGTGTTCGCGTTGACGCCTTACGAAATGCCAGGCATTGACCCCGAGGTCACTTGCCATAAGCTGAACATTGATAGGTCAGCCAAACCTGTAATTCAACGAACGAGAAGACCGATGTTGGCACACGTCGAAGTAGTAGAGGAAGAAGTAGACAGACTTCTAGAGGCCAAGGCCATTAGAGAAGTTCACTACCCGACATGGCTATCCAATACAGTGGTGGTAAAGAAGAAGAACGGTAAATGGAAGGTCTGCGTAGACTTTACCAGCCTCAACAAAGCCTGTCCCAAAGACAGCTTTCCTCTACCCAAGATTGACCAGCTAGTAGATGCCACTTCAGGGCATGGAAGAATGAGCTTTCTAGACGCCTACATGGGGTACCACCAAATAGCCATGTACCCCCCCGACGAAGAGAAGACCGCGTTCATCACCCCAAAAGGCCTGTACTGTTACAGAGTAATGCCTTTCAGGTTGAAAAACGCAGGAGCAACTTACCAAAGGTTGGTAACCAAAATGTTCAAACACCTGATTGGCCGAACAGTAGAAGTCTACATCGATGACATGGTCGTTAAGACCAAGGAGCCTGAGGGTCATCTCGCCGATCTAAAAGCAGTCTTTGAAATCCTTAAAACATATCGGCTCCGACTCAATGCATCGAAATGTGCATTTGGAGTTGGATCTGGTAAGTTTTAAGGATACCTGGTGACTAGAAGGGGCATTGAGGCCAGCCCAGATCAGATCAAAGCCATCCTAGAGTTGAAGAGCCCGACATCGGCAAAACAGGTACAGGTGCTAACTGGAAGGGCTGCAGCCCTGAACAGGTTCATAAGTAGAAGCTCAGACAAGTGCAAACCTTTCTTCAACTTAGTGAACAAAGCCACGGACTTTCTTTGGACAGAGGAGTGCGAATAAGCATTAGCCGATCTGAAGAATTACCTGACCACAGCTCCAGTTCTTTCGAATCCAGAACCTGGGGAGGAACTGTTCTTGTACTTGGCAGTTTCAGAACATGCGATAAGTGTAGTACTAATCCGAGAAGAAAAACGGGAGCAAAGGGCTGTTTACTATGTAAGCAAAACCCTAGCCGACGCAGAAACGAGGTATCTACCCTTAGAGAAATTGGCACTGGCTTTAGTAATGGCTTTAAAGAAGTTGAACCATTGTTTCCAGGCCCATAAAATTGTGGTACTGACAGAACATCCATTGAAGTCCGTATTGTAGCAGGGAGACTTAACATGAAGAATAGCCAGATGGGCAGTCGGCCTAGGCCAGTATGATCTGGAGTACAGGCCCAGAACAGCAATCAAAGGCCAAGTTCTGGCTGACTTCATGGCCGAGTTCACGCCAGATTCCATCGTACATCGGGCTCCGTTGAGCCAAGATGAACGATGTCTAGACAAGCAAGGAGAAGCCTAGGCAAAGGCGAAAGAATAAAAGAAAGAAGAAAAACTCAGACCCTGTAGCATTTACATTGATGACTCCTTTCGACTGTTCGTTGATGGGAGTTCAAACCGACAGGGAGCAGGGGTAGGAGTAGTATTGATATCCCCAGATGGGCAGGTACTAGAACAATCAATTCACTTGGGGTTCAAGGCCTTAAACAATGAAGCAAAATACGAAGCACTCATTGCAGGGCTGAAGCTGGCAGCAACAGTGCAAGCAGATGAGGTAATAGTTTTTTGTGATTCACAACTGATAGTTAATCAGACAACAGGCGAGTTTGCAGCCTGAGATGAACGAATGTCGGCTTATGCAAAGGAGGTCATCAGGTTGTCAGCCTTGTTTCAGAACTGCCGACTACTCCAGGTAAGCCGAGATGATAACAGCCACGCCGATGCGTTGGCCAACCTAGCTAGTGCGGTATAACCTGGAAAAGCAAGGACCATAATGGTTGATTACCTGTCAGGCCTGAATATCGAACCACTGACCACAGAGCACGAAGCGATGTGTGTGGACATGGGACCAAGCTGGATGGATGCAATTGTTGCATTCCTGAAAGAAGGAAAGCTGCTAGACGACCACAAGGAGACACACAAGATCAGATTGAAGTCGGCAAGATTCAGTCTGACAGCAGAGGGACATCTCTACAGAAGATCCTTCACTAGACCCCTGTTAAGGTGAGTGCACCCTTTACAAGTCGAAGATTTTTTATATGAAATACATGAAGGAATTTGTGGGAGCCACGCCGGGCGCAGATCACTCGCTCATAGGGCCATCACCCAGGGGTATTGGTGGCCTTACATGCAGAAAGATGTAGAAGCCTATGTAAAGAAGTGTGAACAATGCCAAAGCTTTGCACCTCTGATACACCAGCCAGCAGCAGACTTGAACCCTGTATCCAATCCTTGGCTATTTGCCCAATGGGGCATGGATCTCGTCAGGCAACTGCCCCAAGCAACTGGATAAAGGAAGTACTTGCTGGTAGCAACAGATTACTTCACTAAATGGATAGAAGCTGAACCTCTTGCCAAGATCCGAGATGTGGACGTAAAAAACTTCATTTGGAAGAACATTATCACCAGGTTTGGGATTCCAAGAACAATTGTTGCAGGCAATGGAACTCAATTTGACAATAAGCTAATCAAGAACTTTTGTGCAAAATTCAAGATCAATAACAACTTTTCAACCCCAAGCTTTCCACAAAGCAATCGACAAGCTGATGCATCCAACAAAGTAATTCTGGATGGGATAAACAAGAGCGAAAGGAAAGTGGATAGACGAATTGCCCAATGTACTCTGGGCATATCGGACTACGCTGAGAAGATCAACAGGGGAATCCCCCTTTCCCATGGCTTATGGCACAGAAGCAGTCATTCCGCTAGAGGTCGGCATCCCTGGGATCAGAACCCAGGGGGTAGAGAACGAGACTAATGATGTACTCCTAGCCCGAGATCTAGATCTTCTAGAAGAACGAAGGGAGAAAGCTGCAATTCAGCTCACAACATACCAGCAACAGCTTGCCAGAGCTTATAACAAGAAGGTTAACCTAAAGAAATTTCAGATTGGTGACATCGTCTTAAGAAAAGTCATCGGCAACAAGAAGGATCCCAGAGAGGGCAAGCTTGGCCCAAATTGGGAAGGACCCTACAGAATCATCTCGGTGCTGGGCAATGGGGCATATCGGCTTGAAGATAATGAGGGCAAAGAGTTGCCAAGGCCTTGGAACACTTGTAATTTGAAATTTTTCTATCATATGAATTCCTTTGTTCTTTTGCCATTTGCCGAAGTAAATAAATAAAGATTCATCTTGGTTTTCTTTTCAAGATACTTGACATTGTCTCTAGAATACATGTATAATGAGAATCCAAGTAGAACTTAGGTTCACATAAGGAGGCAGAGAGAGGCGAAATCATTGTTTAACACTTGTTGAAATTTGTGGACAATTTACAAGTTGAAGTTAAACCGAAATCATTGTTTAACACTTGTTAAATTTGTGGACAATTTACAAGTTGAAGTTAAACCGAGATCATTGTTTAACACTTGTTGAAATTTGTGGACAATTTATAAGTTGAAGTTAAACCGAGATCATTGTTTAACACTTGTTGAAATTTGTGAACAATTTATAAGTTGAAGTTAAATCGAGATCATTGTTTTAACACTTGTTGAAATTTGTGGACAATTTAGAAGATTGAAGACTAAGGTTAAACACTTGTTGAAATTTTATATTTATAAGGTGAAACCAAGATTACGCCGAGAAAGGTAGTTAGGTACTTGCCGAGATAAATCATCAGTTTGTACAACCGAGGTGTGTCACCCCGAGAAGGTTGCACAAGGATTGAAGTGTATATTGAAGACATGCCAAAACTTCTAAGTATAGAATCATGCAAGAGCAGTAAAAAGAAGACAAAGATACAAGCACTCAGAAAAGGAAAGTTGTATTAATATTCAGAAAAGGCACGTCGGCCAAAAGCTTACAATCGTTCCCAAAAAAAAGAAAAGCAAAAGTACAAAAGATGGAAGAAAATAAACATCAAAATTAAGAGTCTTCAGCAAGCTGGGTTTGGACCTCGGAGGATTGCTGAGAAGACATCTCGGCAACCTTCTCGGCCGTAAGTTCAGCGTTGATTTCTTGTAGGGTTTCATCTAGGCTCTTATCGGCAAGAGGAACATCGGATAAAGCTTTCTCAGAAGCAGCATCTTTGCGAACCTCCTCAACTTGAGTCAAGTACAGGACTTGCTCATTTTGAGGAAGAGACTTGGCCCCGGCAGCATCTTTGGACTTCCTTACCAAAACCTCCTCCTTCTCGGATTTAAAGTCGTCGTCACCAGATTGAGCTGGAGTTGGTGTTGGAGGCAATGAAAGAGGAATGGCGTCGGCGTTTCTCAAAGGCGAGTCCTCAGGGACATTAAGTTTTTTTTCGAAAGGACATCCAACCAAGAGTGAAACCCTTGTTGCATGCCTCCTTCACTTGCTTTTCGTAGGCCTCCGTGACATCGGCCATGCCCTGGGCATATGCCTTCTCGTCGGCATCCTTGATTTTAGCCTCTTTGGTAGTTAAGGCCTTCTGCAGCTCTTTTTGGGCCTGGGCCATCTTCTTCTTGGCCTCTCTTTTTTGGGACTCAACAACCTTTCTAATGGCCTCAACAGACTCAAATTCCTCTTCGGCATCGGTCTGAGCCTTGATGGCAGCTTCGGTCTGGTCCTCTAACTTCTTCATTTTCGATTGAAGGCTTTTGTTGGCTTTTTGAAGAGTAGAGAACTCCCTCTTCATCTCGGCCAACTTCTCCCGATAAAGATTGAATAGAGAAAGAATGGGCATGCTGGATAGCTTGAAAAAATACAAGACAAAAGTTATTACAAAATCTTCTAAAATACATGAGAGGAAAAATTACCAAGTAAAGATACTTACCTGAACAGATCGCTGGAGCATCAAAGCATAATTTTCGTACTTACTCAACTCGGCATTTCGGTTGAAATCGCCGGGAAGAAGTAGAGCAGTACTGAGGGCGACACCAACGTTGATATCATCGGCGCTATCACTAGCCATAACAGGCTTATCTTCCAGAGTAATCTCGGGGGTCCAGGGGGCATCAGGCTTCTTAGACCCCGAGGTCGTTGCAGAAGATGACCTTGGCCTTTTGGATTTGGTGGATTCGGATGGAAGTGTTTCAGCGGACCTCTTCGCAGGGACAGAGGTAGTTTTTTCACTTGGAGCCAGTTTGGAAATTGGCAAGGTATCCTCAGAGCCAGTTTCGATCTGAGGCACCTTTGCCTTTGGCTTTGCCTTTTTGATTCGTTTTGGCTTTGAAGGAGGCTGGGTTTGTGTCGGCTGGGCGTCAACATCAGTTGGAATGTTAGCTAGGAGATCTTTGGCAACTGGTTTTGGGCGACCCATCTCAGCAGTAGAAACTGTTCGGCGTCGACGGCGGCGTTGGGATATTGGAATCAAGTATGGAGCCGAGGTTGACGGTTGCTCAACTAGATCAGAGGTTGACCCTTGGTCTGTTCGAGATGTGGATGCGGTTTGTGGAGTTGTGGCTGATGGTGGAGAAAGGCTTTTCTTCTTCTTTCTAGGGACGTCGAGCAGAGCTGACTTGTATGTTGGAATAAAATTGAGAAGCAGAGGCGCCTTCCGTTTATGGACTGGCAAGTCCAAAAGTCTCTTCAAATCCTTGCTGGGAATGAAGGATTGGCGAAAGTTTTTTGGTGGCTTAGGAACAGCTGCAAGAAAAACAAACATTAAGAAATAGATAAAGTATGAAAGACTTTAAAAAACAAGTAGGTATGAATGCAGGGCTCTTACCATTGCCCTTTACAAAAACTGATCGAAGGAGAGGGAAGAGATGAAGGTCTGCATCTGGGGCAAACTCCCAGTTCCCCGAAGTAATGAAATAATCGTCCCCAGCTCCCTTGTTGGAGTCAGGGAGGTCGGCAACGATTTTGTATTCAGTGGACCTCGGCTTGAGGTAGTAAACGTAGCCGGTGTCTTTTTTGAGGCCACACATAGTGCAGCAATATTGGATATCGGCTAATGTGATCCTAGCGTTTTCTTGTTTGGCTAAGGCTATGATACCATTGATGGTTCGATAGGAATTGATGGAAAGTTACATTGGGTTCAACTTGTAATAATGAAGTATTTCACGGAAAAGGGTGTTGAGTGGGAGTCAAAGTCCACACTCAATGAAGGCTACCACAGGGAAAGACATAGAGTCATTAGTAGGCATGATGGAGTCATCATCCCCAGCCAACCTCAGATGGACGTCGGCTGGGATTTCAAACTCTTGTCTAAAGAATTCTAGTTTGGATGGGGTGTTTACCCTATGTTTCCACATACCCATGATGTCGGCTTAAATGGAGATATCAAATTTCAGGAAAAAGTATTTTTGGAAGGTTTAAAGGACCTCGCCCAAAAGCCTGAAAGTACACTTTGGTAAGGGTTTGTATGGATCTAGAAGGAGTTCGTTTCAGTTTTTCCTAAATTGTAGGTTTTACAGACAAATCCCAAACCTAAGTCTATGGAAACGAAGATTGAAGGCACAAATCTGGAAAAGACACAAAAAAATAGAAAACAAGAACAAGTTTCAGAATCAAGAACAAAGATGGACTATCAAGAACATAGTGAGTACAAGGGGTACAAGGTCAAGAACAGTGGCAAAAGTGCAAGAAAGTAGTGAACAATGCGTGTGTTCAAGACATGGACAAAGAGCAAAATTATGAAATAAACATGTTCAGATACATGATTCGCAAATCAAATATTCGAGTAAAACAGCAACGGCGACTAAATGATAAAATAGAATTTCATGAAACACAACAAAAACTGAAAAACCAGGAGGAATGGTGACTTACCAGAGCAAGGAAGCCGGTGTAAGGATTGCCGAGATCAAGTGACGGTTGTGAAGGCAACGGAACAATGGAAAATCCGCCGGAATGGATGAATGGAACGAGTTACAGAGTAAGGAGAGCTTGAATAATGGAGGATTTGGAGAGAAAAGCTAAAGAGAGAGAGAGCAACAAAGACAATGAAAAGTGAAAGGGCAAAAAATGGAAGCAAATTTTGTTAAAAATTGGAAACGGCGACAAAAAGTCCATCAATGCGCCTAGGAAGATGGCTTTGTCAGACGGCTCATGCAGTCGTAAACGGTTGAATTATTGTATGACAGCTCATACGCGTGAAAGGGTTCTTGAAATTCTTGTTCTTTAGCGAAGACATGTCAGCCAACATAATGATCTCGGCTGAGATACTGTAAACCGACGTACTGGAAGAAAGGAATGATATAGGCTCCATCACCTCAAAATGCCGAGGTAATAGAACCTAGGAGGCAGTTGTGGGGATATATTTTCTGAGTACCAACACGTGGCTAAGGTGACACCGACGTGTCAGTCGAGGTGCCACGTGTCCTGGTCATGTCGCCGAGGTTATCTCGGTGAGGCCGAGGTTACCTCCGAAGATATTAAAATCCGAGATAAGCGGATAAGGCACAAGAGTCCTAGAAAAGGGGAAGACTACAGTTGGGAAATGATAAGACTCTTAGAGAGTTTATCCCAATCCTACTAGGAGTCCAAGATTGATAGTAATCCTAAGTCCATTAGAGTTAGGCTCCTGTTGGGACAAGAATTGAGTTAGTTATAAAAGAGAGGCACCCCCGTGGATCTAAGATACGCAATTTATATTCTGAATAGTGAGTTTGCACTATTGATTATCTTTGAGAGATATACTGACTTGATTGTCGGAGTATCCCCGGGTGGACGAACCACCGCCGGAATCTTCTCTTTCTGTTACAGGTCAATCAGGTGTCATCTATTCTGCCAGTGTTCTCCAGCTGAGTACTAAATTGGGCAGTGTGATCGGAAAATCACTTACACACATACCTATAAAAATAAATTTATCACTAATTTAAAAAAGAAGAAGTAATATGTAGCAATTCTCGAATGCAAAAATACCAATGAAAGATAATAATGAATGTAGTGGCTTGCGTACAAGAAATTATGTTGGCAAAGTGTTATCATTAGAGAGTATTGTGTAAAACATAATAGAAGTGCTTGGAAAGTTGGCGTCTTCACACACACCTACAATCTACATCATCATTAATTTAACTCGGCCCTTTCTAGTTTGTACTAAATTCTAGGAGTTCATACCCTACTTTATTATTGGGGTGACAATTGAGTTTTTCAGTTCAATATATATATATTTTTTTTGGATTGGCAAAAGATTTTTTTTAATTAAAATAAAATAAAATATTACAACAATGTAATAATGATTAGGATTATTTTTTGACCTTTTTTTCAATTACTTTCTGGATCTTCTATAGTGAATTGTTTGTACTGTTTCAAAATGACACCGTTCTATGGCGAGAGAAAGGAAAGCAAAAAGGAGAGTTTTTATTTTTTAATGTAAATTTTGCCCCAAAACGACGTTGTGCGACACTACTAAAATCACTATAGACAATACATTATAGAAAATCTGGATTCTTTTCTTAGTACTCTTTTGATGCCAATGAAGATCCCCAAATACACTTTGGACTCTAAAAATAGTACTAGCATAAATAAAAAAAAATTGAAAAAAAAAGAAGAGAAGAAAATATTTTTAAATATATATTTTTTATAATTATTAATGTGTTTATCCGTTAATGGTAGAATAGTATGCCCCATGAACGCATTTTTTTTTGTTTTATGCCCACATAACTCTTCCTCATCCAAGTTTCGACAAATAGCAAAGCAAGTACAAGTATTAACAATAATGAATCTTTGTAAATGATGGTGTTCTTAGTTACTTATCAGAAAATACTCATATATCTAAATTTTCCTTTCTCGTGTTTCTAAGATGAAAATTTTTACTCTATTTAAGTTTATCTGTGACCTTAAAATTATAGAAAAAATTGCACTTCAGTGCATGTTTTTTATTTTATTTTTTAAATATACAAATTAGTAGTATACTTTATCAATTTTAATAATTAAAATTATAAATCTTTTCATGAATCTGTAAATATTTTGTGAAGAGACTATTGATTTGTAATTTTTTCAAAATTATATATATTTAAAAAAAAAAAGCAATTACAAATGAAGTCATCAATTTCCTTTTTTTTTTTTGCCAATTATCTCATCCTCAAAAACAGAAAAAGAAAAAAGAAAAAAGAAAAACTATTGTGTTGTGTTTGTCAACAGATTGATTTCATTATCTTTAGGTTTTATATTTGGAGGTCTCATATTGCATGTATTAACCTTCTTCATTGCTGTCTCTCTCTCTCTCTCTCTCTCCCCCCCCCCCCCCCCCCCCCATAGATTTTGTATCCAACAACAGCAGCTACAAAGTATTGGAGGTGAGTAAGACTAATTACAAAAATTGCATAACTGATGAGAAGAAGATGAAAAAAAGTAATGAATTGGAGATAGTCAAGCTTATGGAGGCAAGACCTTACTACTTCATCACAGCCAAAGATTATTGCATTCATGGAATGAAGCTTTCTCTCTCTGTCCAAATCCAAAACATCCCACCATATCCACAACCTTCTTCTGATCCCCAAACCGATGATTCTCCGCCTGGTTTGACTCGTTGGATTGCTTTTTTAATTGTTGTTTCCATGGCTGCAACATACATTTGTATCCACAATTTAAGAAGAAGGAGATGGTAGTATTTTAGGTAATTTCTACTGATATAGAGATATTATATCGTAACTCTAATGCTGTGTTTAATTGAGAAATTTAGAAAGAGAAAAAAAAAATGTGTGAAATTATATGAAATGTAAGTATATTTTATTCACATTTTTATTCACATTTCACATATCTTTTCTTTTTCTTTTCTAAATCTCTTCATAAAGCTCCTAACCAAACACAGCGCGTTTGCAATTGAAATGGATGCTACCTTTTAGGGGTGTGTATTATAGACGGATCTATATTGTTAAATAAAAGAATGCCTTTTTTCATATTGTATTATGTAAATGTGAGCTTTAAATAAAATTTACTACTTTTCATATATAGTAACAAGATTGTCTATTTTTTTTTTAATTTTGTTGAAAATTTTCCAAATTTATCCATATGTTTAAACAAAAACTAGGAATAATTTTTGTTTTTATTTATTTATTTTGAATTTGCCAAAAGCCCGTAGCTTGGCTCGTGAGGCTTTTACTTGGCCCAAGCCCCTACCTAATCAGGCCAACTGACCTAAATTTGAACTCAAAAATTGTCTCAGTATGTCGAATTCAGATTTTTAATTTTTAATTTTTATTATATTTTAATGTGAATTTATTAATAAAAATAACACATTAAATCTTAAAATAAAAATATTTTTTTTTTCCGGTACACCCTAATCAATTATACGTGTTCCTCTTATTTAAGTCTCTTCATTTTTTTTTCCTAAGTTACAAATATTTTTTCATCTTCTTCTTCTTCCTTACTCTAAAACTCCAATCCACCCCCCAAAACTCACCATTATTGTAATGCCCCAAAATAAAAGACATGATAATAATCTTGGACATTCCGTTCAATCAAAAAAAATTCAATTCAATAAAAGACATGATGATAAGGATTATGACGTACCAATTTAAGAGACATGCATAATTGCAGTATTACAGTTGATGAAAAATTATGTGTCATGTGCAACGCACGTGTCCGACCACTAATATGAATAAAATCATACGAATATCACTTTTCCACATTTTCAAAACCCATCACTTCAAATCTCAAACTCTCTACTTAATAACCATATGTAAAGACATGCTAACACCATATATATAACTCAAAACAATTCTTTACCTCAAGTTTTGGAGAGAGAAGATGAGAAAAGCCTCAAAATCAACTGTGTTAAAATCCGATCTTCACCACACACAAAGTAACCCTTGATGAGCTCTCCAACTTTAATGAAAACACTAAGGTCAAAGTCCCAATGGATTTGGAAAGATCAAGAAATTAATGAGGTGGGTGGATGGTTTTGTAGAGAGAGACAAGAGCAAAGAAAGGAAAATAAAATGTAGAGAGAGAGAGAGAGAGTGAAGTGAAAAGTGAGGGAAATAGGGTATAAGGCTCAATCTTTAAGTAATTGGATACATTTTTCAGAGCTGATTGCGGATACATCGCCGAGCGATGAATCTTGCGCTCGAGTAGTGAATTCAAACTCCCAAAATCTCTCCCTTCTGCGAACAAACCACTTGAGTGGTGAAACATTCGCTCAAATGGTGAAAACACACTCCCAGTATAACAGACTTCAGAACAAAGAACTGGAAGGACGACTTTACCGCTCGAGCGACAAAAGTATCACTCGAGCGGTCTCAACTTTGAAGTGAGACAAAAGCAACCTTAGAGCACTCTCACCATTCTCGGATTCACTCCAATGCTCGAAATACAAGTTGACACCTCGGAACCTATTATGACATACATGAACAACCACAAGGAAAAGAATAGGTGGCAACACGAGACTCTTAGAGCTCAATAGCAACAAGGACCTTGATAAAAAGGATTTTCGAATTAATATACTCAAATTTCTTAAAAAGCAATTCAAGACATCACAATTATTATCAATAGCATTATTTTTTTATTATATTGTCACTTATAAATAGAAGAAAAATTGAACAAAATCAGACACTGAATGAGAGTAATGATCAAAACAGTTTTTTGAAGCAACCCATCAAAAGAAAAGGTAAGTATTCACATAAATATCAAAGTACAACTATTGATTTATGTGTTGTTTTTTTACATAAAAACAAATATTCAACGTGTTTTTCGTTATTATTACTCAGGCTTTCAGAATCGAGCAAATTTACTTTGTTCAGCAATATACAGCAGAACAAAGTGAATTTGTTCAGTTCTAGAAGTCCAAACAAATTCACTTTGTTCGGTTATGGAAGTCTGAACACGAAATTCACTCTCTCTTTCTCCTTCGCGGTTTTCTTTCACTATGGCTGCCTTTGTTGGTGTTGCCTTCGTTGGTGCCGCCTTCATCGGTCGTGTTCCCTGTATGTATATGAACAAAAGAAAGATTTTTCAAAAGTAATTTGAAATTTTCAATTTATTTTATTTGGGTGTGCCTCAAAAAGGTAATTTGAGAAGAAAAAAAGAAAAAAAAAAAGGTGTACTAACAATAAATTATAACCAAAAATAATTTAATAGGGTATTATGAAAAATTAGGCTCACTTAAATATTTTTTTGAGTGTAAATAGAATTCGCCAAATGAGGCTTGAGCTGAGCCTGTGCATAGTGTTTGAAATCTGGCTGTGGCTTGTGAGAGGAAGACTAAGCCCGTTAGCCCACTTGAGCCAAGCTTGTTATGTTGGTCTTGGGGATTCTATTTACACTTAAAAAAAAATCATCAAGTATGTCAAACTAAAATTTTGTAATTTTAATTTCTACTATACCTTAATATAAATTTATTAAAAAAGATAATATATATTAAATTCTAAAATAAAAAATATATTTTTTTATGGTACATTCTGATCACATATACATATTCTTTATCTTTTTTCTTAAGTTTCAATACTTTTCACTTCTTCTTTTTCGCATCAAAACTCCAAACCACCCTATCAAAACTCACCATTATCATCAATATCATTGTTTTTTTTTTTTTTATCATTGAGAATAGAAGCAAATTTGAACAAAATCAAAAAATGGATGAGAATAATAATGAAAACTGTTTTTTGAAACAACGCATCAAAAATGAGGTAAATATTCATATAAATATCAAAATATAATTCTTGATTTTTGTTTTTTACATTTTATTTTTTGTTTTTAATGTAAAAACGAATATTTAGCCTATTTAATGTCATTGATGTTCGGTTTTTCAGATCTGAATAAATTCACTTTGTTCGACAGTACATTGCCGAACAAAGTTAACATGTTCAGATCTAAAAGTCCGAACCAAATAATATTGTTCAACACTGTAAGTTTGAACATGGTGACTTTGTTCATTACTTATTATTTGGGTGTACCTTGATGAGTAATTTGGAAAAAATTATAGTGGGTGTTTGGGAAGTGGGTTTTTTTGAGGTTTTTATGTGGTTTGAGTATTTTAGTAAGGTAGTTTAGTTTTGGAAAAAATTGGCCTAAGGTCCCTCCTCTACTTTTGATAGAAGGAGAGGTCCAAAATAATATGTTTTGATGGCTAAGGTCCCTCAAATTTATTTTAGGTTGTAAAGTACCTAAATTACCCTTCCTTTATAACATAAATTTGTTTGAATATTATATTGTTGACTTAACTGATAGATTTTGGAAACCGAATTTGCAGTGGAGATTTCGTCGGAGTTTTCGTCGGAGATTTCAGTGGAGATTTCATGGTGGAGATTTCGTCGGAGATTTCAGTGGAGTTGACGAGAAAGATTGCTACGATCGTGTAGATTTCGTTGGAGATTTCGTCGGAGATTTCAGTGGTGTTACAGTGTGTTGATCGCGTAGATTTTCAGTAGAGTTGAATCAGGTTTGTTTTCGATGGAGATACCACATGCATTTTGATTTTTGTTTTGAATTTTTGTTTAGAGAGAGGCCAGCTTGATAGAGTTGATTTTTATTTTTGGAATTAATTTATTATTATTTGTTTTTTAATCAATTTCAAAGAGTGTTGACAGTGTGTTGATCGCGTAAGTTTTCGAGTGGAGTTGAATCAGGTTTGTTTTCGATTTAGATTCCACATGGATTTTGATTTTTGTTTTGAATTTTTGTTTAGAGAGAGGCCAGCTTGATAGAGTTGATTTTTATTTTTGGAATTAATTTTTCATTCTTTGTTTTTTGATCAATTTCAAATAGTGTTGACAGTGTAAGTGATTTTGATATTTAGAGTTCATTTTTCGTGCTCTATTTTTTATCAACATGCTAATCAATGATAAGTTTTGTTCTATGTTTTGTCAAACCAGAGAAATTTTATTTTCTGCACTTTTGTTTGTGTAGTCCAGAGGAAATTATAAGTGCATATAGACATATTATTAGAAGTTTCTAATGCAGATAGAATATGAGAAAGTGAATGTAAGTTTATAAATTTCTCTGGACTTGTATTTGTAGTTCAGAGAAAATTGTAAGTTTGTTACTCACTTTCAGTTTGTAGTTCAGAGAAAATTATATATTTGTAGAAGATGAATAGAAGTTTTTGTTTCTCTAAGCAAAAGTTATTTTTTGTGTTCTTTTTTTCAGTTTAGATGGACAATGCAGTTTTTTTTGTTATCTTGAAGGTGTATATAAGTTTGTATATTTCTCTGGATTTTTCTATGAGTGCAATATTACAGAATGACGCATAGAAAATTGTTAGCTTGTACTGAGGTGAAAATTATGGAGAAGCCTATAATTTCATAACAGATATTCTGTGTGATTTTTTTTCCATGATTGTGTTTAATAGTTAGCAGTAAATTTCTCTGTGATTCATTAAGTTTCTGTGATTTTGTTTTTTATCATCTTGAAGGTGAATATCAATTTGTAGATGTCTTTGGACTTTTATTTTAAGTTCAGAGAAAATTATAATTTTTAGAAATTTCTCTGGACTTTTATGTTGTTCTTGTGAAGTGTTTCTATGTTAAACAAATTATTTTTGTTGTTTTTTTGTTTCAGTTTCAATGGACAGTGCAATGTTGTTGCTGTGCAAATATGGGAATGATACTATTGTCATTAATGTTTCATGCGAATTGAATTTTGAGGAATTGGTTGGCATTTTGTGTAAAACATGGGAGAATTTGAAACCTGAGACTATATGTATTTCATATTCTATTTTGGGCCATCCGAATTGTATGGTTCGAAATAATATTGATTTTCTGAATATGTTGAGGGTTGTTTGTGCACGCGGTGTTGATATAGTTGATGTTTCAGTTACTAGATGTAGTACTTCTGATGAAGATGATGAAGTGGGGTCTAATTGGGTAGATGTTGTGGATGGTGAGTGTGATAGGCTGGTGGATATTGAAAGGAATTCATTCTCTAAGTTTTGTTCTCACCAAGAAAAGGTGTTATTGTCGACTAGTTAGCGGAATAATATTACGAGTGTTGGACAAAAGTTTGAGGGTGGTGTGGTTGAGTTCCGTACTTTTTTATGCAAGTATGCTATTGAGGTTGGTTTTCAGTTTACGTATGTTAAAAATGACAAGCTGAGGGTTACGGCAGAATGTGCATATAAGGAATCAAGGGGATGTATGTGGCGTGTACATGCTTCTGTTGAAAAAACAAATGGGTTCTTCTACATAAGGACTTTGAACAATGAACATACGTGTGGTGTGACGGTTCGTACGAGTAAACATTCGAGGATGACTTCCAGCTTAGTTTCTGGGCTGATACTTGAAGAGGTAAGTGCAAAACCTTTAACTCGTCCAGTGGATGTTGTGAAAGAAATGAAAGACAAGTATGGGGTCTCAATCAGTTATAACTGTGGTTGGTTGGGTGTTGAAAAAGCAAAATGTAATACATATGGGGATTTTTGTTTGTCATTTGATCAATTACGGTGGTATTTTGATGAGGCATTGAAGAACAATCTAGGTAGTCGTTTTGAGTTAGATTTTGAAGATAACAAGCGTTTCAAAAGAGTGTTTGTGGCTTTTCATGCATGCATTGCTGGTTTCAAATATTGTCGGTCATTGCTTTTTCTTGATGGAACATTTTTGAAAGGACGATACAAAGGAGTTATGCTTGCTGTAACGGGGAAATATGGGAATGAAGGTAATTGTAAATATATCTAATTTTATCAAAGTATGTGAATTTTCTATACATGTAGGAATTGAGTGAATGTGAATTTTCTCTGGTTTTGGCCACTGTGAGAATTTTCACTGGATTTTGGTCAGTGTATGAATTTTCTCTGGATGTTGTCATTGTGTGAATTGTATCTGTAGGTGGTCACTAAGTGAATTTTCTCTGGATATTATGATTGTGTGAATTTTCTCTATAGTTGGTCACTAAGTTAATTTTCTCTGGATGTTGCCAATGTGTGAATTTTCTCTGGAGTTGGGCACTAAGTGAATTTTCTCTAGATGTTGACAGTGTCAAACTTCTCTGGTTGCTTATTGTTCTATTTTTCTCTGCATGTGTATGTCTAATATGCTTGTTCCTATTTGTTTTGTAAGTTTTTTTCCTGTAGCTTTTGCTGTTGTTGATGCTGAGAATAAAGACAATTGGTGTTGGTTTCTTGAACATTTATGTGGAGTATTGGGATCAAAAAGGGTGATAAGTTTCATATCAGATCGACATTGTGGTATTGTGGAGGGAATTGCTAGGTTTTTCCCTAACTGCTTTCATGGATTTTGTCTGGAACATCTGAAGAGAAATTTGAGGGACAAGTTGTCATATGGAAACACAAATTTGGTTAGGGAGACGATTGTGTCCAAGTTTTCAGAATATGCATATGCTCCAACAAAGGCATCATTTCATTTCAAGTTAAATGAATTAAAAAATGAGGGAGGAGACATTGTGAGTGTTTTCTTGAGAAGTTTACCATATGAAAATTGGAGTGATGCATATTTTTCGGGGAAACGTTATGGTGAGATGTATTCAAATGTTGCTGAGTCATTCAATTCATAGATACGAGAAGCTCGGCACTTGCCAATAACAAATTTGGTGGACATGATACGGTTGCAAATCATGAATATGAGGTCTGATAGGAGGGTGCTCTCTAGTAAATGGAATAAAATTCTGTGTCCTCGTATGGATAGTGTGTTGGAGAAGTCTTTTTTGGATGGGAGGACATGGAATGTGAGTTTATCATCTGATAATGTCTTTGAAGTGCATTGTTTTCCTTCGGTTATGGTTGATCTTGGGTTGAGAACTTGTACATGTCGAAAATGGGAAATAAATGGGTATCCATGTCAACATGATGTTGTTGCAATTTTTAGGAGTGGAAAGAATTTGAATTCATTTGTTGAACCATTTTTTCATGCTGATATGTATCGTCAAGCATACTCGTTTTCAATTGGCCCAGTTCCAACTGTTGAAAAACCTGTGTGTAGCATTGAAGATGCTATGATTTTACCTCCATTGAGCAAGAGACCTGCTGGGAGGCCGAAGAAAAACAAAATTGCTTCTACTGGAGAGTTTAAAAGGGTGATTAAGTGTAGTCGTTGTGAGAATATTGGTCACCATAATAAGAGGACATGCAAGGAACCTTTGTTAAATAGTTGAGGATTATACATTTTATTGATTGAATAATATATTTGATGATTACTTTATGTATTTTGTTTTGTGAAATGTATTTTTTAGACAGTGTATATAATAATATCAATCAAATTCATCCAGAAAAATTTTTCAATATCAGTTAAAGTGTGCATTGTGTTTGTTGGTATATACTATAGGCAATGGGTTTGTAATACCTGTCAAATTCATCTAGAGAAATTTTCCTATGGTAGGGAAAATTCTGTGTATTGTGTTTTGAAGTTTCATATTCATCCATATAAATTTGACAATGGCAGACTAAAGTAATGTGTGGATTGTGTTTTTCGAATTTGATAATTGTTTTGTACTAACACAGTGCATTAGAGATTGAATGATCATATAGGCACTTTCTTTGGCGAGAGAAATTTGAATCCGTCAATTTCATCCAGAGAAATTTTCCACCATCAGAAAAAACTATCTGGGCATTGTGTTTTGAAATTTGAAATTCATGCAGTGAAATTTTCCAGTGGCAGATAAAATTACTGTGCGCTTTGTGTTTTGTTGAGTTTGATGATTGTTTTGTACCAACACAAAGTATTACAGATTACATGATCATATAGGCATCCCCTTCAGACGATACAAGTTAAATTTCTCTGTGAATTTCTGGTAGTTCATACCAGAGAAATTTCTGTAGACAATTTTCTCTGGCAGACAATTTTCTCTGTGAATGACAATAAAATATATATATACATTTAACCATCGATAGGTATGAAATTCACATTAGTTGAAATAAAAAAAAAATGAAATTTAGATTAGTCAAGATAGGATATATACATATATATCAAGGATCATCATTCCTTCAATGTATCAACAAAAAACTGAATGGTTAACGCTGTATGGATATATACATATATGTGAGACAATTTTCTCTGTGTGGATATGTACATTGTCTTCCTTTCACTAGTTTCACTATTACATTTGTGGTTCTTCTGGAGGTATTTCAATTGGTTCAGTCCATGACCAGCCAACTTCGGTCACAAATCTCTCTATGAGTTCTGCCCTCATCAACCTTATCTCTTGTGTGGACAATTTGGAGCTGATAGGTTCATGCTTGCTATATTGTTTCATTATATAGCAGACAAAGAGGCCACAATCCAGGCTGCATACAAATTATAGGTATGGTTAGTTTTAAGAAACATGCAAATCAGATTATCTTATTTATAGATGTATGAAACTTATGAATCACTTTCTTGTTGTGGAGCATTGTTGACATACTCAAAGTCGTAACTTGTGTTTTGTGAGTTTATTAATTTGAAAGAGGGTTGTGATTGAGCGTCTCTTTCAAGGCAAGCTTTCAAAAAATTCTCCACGTAATCTTGCTGTAAAAAAATAATTTTTAAATAACAGAGAAATTTACGGACAAATCAATGGGATTCTATGAAAATTATCATCACAGAAAGCTGATGATGGATCAGAGAAATTTGCACTCGTTACCAATTGTTTTGCATCTTTGACATATTTGTCTTCTGCATCATCCCTCCTTGGCCTCAGTGAGTTGTAGAACCTCCATAAATTGTCTTGTTTGTCCAGGACAAGCAAGGTCTAATGATTTCCATGTGTGGACTTCTCATTACCTCCAGTATTTATTGGGAAATGGAGGAACCTATAGTTCCTCCATGCTGTTTCAATATGCTTGTCAAATAAGGACACTCGAAAAGTTTGATTTTCTGTCATCTTGATGAAATTCTGTGTTCAAAGAAAATCAAAAAATGGTTTTGTTATGACTAGTGACACAACTGGCTTCAAAAAGTATATTAAGAAGAGAAAGTAGTTAGTAAATTCCAGAGAAAATCAAATAAAATAGTAGTAACATACTAAGCTCATGGATGTGAAAAAAAATGAGGTTAGTTATTGTTTTTCTCTCATTTGGTCAGTCAAAAGGATCTCTCCATAGCCATTAATGACCTGAAAAATATGATTTATAATTGTAATATTGGTTTATAAAGGCTGATGGAACATTGCAGAGAAATTTTGATGAAAGGGAAAGACTTACATTGTTGGCAATTTTTTTTTGCTTTATTAGGTTTCCAATGTCTTCAAAGGTAATGAGATTCAACTCACTTGTCCAAATTAAAGCTCTACAAGATGACAAAGAAGGGATTGAATTGTTGTTAATGCAATATAAGTGTGTAATTTGTTGTTTGTTATGTTCTATTTTGTTTGTTGTACTTACTCAAGCCCAGACACATTTGATATGTGCTGCAAGATGTCTTTTACATGATCTTTTATTAATCTTGAAATCGGTAGAGTTTGTGGAAAGACCCAAGATTTTCTGATGTTTACAGGTTGAAGCAAGATGTACGCATCAGCATCAAGCACTTCTTTGTCCTTCGTGCTTTGCTCAACTTGCTTTGCAGCTTGTTTTGAAGCTCTAGTCACTCTCGCAACTTTGGGATATTGGAATTCTGGATCATGCTGCTTTTCCTTCCTTTCTTTTGCCTTTAAATTTTTTATCATTGACGTCGGATCTTTTTTGACTGTAGACAGTGAAAATATTAGGAAAAGTGAAATTTCTCTGAAGTAACAGATGATAGTTCAATATGTAAATTTATTTGATTCAATATTTTGCAGTTACCATAGACTTTTGTCTTTTGTTTCGGTTGTTCTTTGTGTGCCATTTGTTCTTGTTGGGTTGTTGGTTGTTGTTCCACTTGCATTCCAACTATACACAGTGAAAATCAAACAAGCCCCAAAAATGGAATAAGAAAATATACAGAGAAAATTAAATGAGCAGTAGAAATATAACTAATGTGTTCAGAGAAATATAACTTCCAGAGAAAATTACCAATGACAGAGAAAATTATAATAAATAGAAATTTCTCTGAGTTATGTTGACACAAGGACATAACTTTTTGTGGCTCAAAATTTTCACTGACCTTGTGGTTGAAGTTGTGTTGGTGTTCGGTATGGTTGTGTTGCTAGTTGGACGGATAGTTCTTGAACTTGTTCATGCAATTTAACATTTTCAGTTTCAAGCTCTGAATTTGAACACCTCAACTGTTGAATTGTTTTTGTATCGTCTGTTTTTTCAACCTCCAAGATCCTTAGTTTCATTTGGATTGTGTTTTCTTTTTCTTGAAGTTCTGAGTTAAGTGATGTCAGGATTCTTATTGAAATATCCTTTTCAGCAAGTAATTCAATTCAATTTCTGTCTTCTTCTTTTTTAGATTGAGAAAGTGCCTTCAGTCTTTGACGTAGATCAGCAATTTGGGCATCCTTTGATTCCTCAAATTCTTCAGGCTGATGCATTGTTGATCTACAAATGCTATCATGTTGTTAGTCCATCGGCTCATTATTTTCTTCTTCATCACTTTCATCCTTGTTTTCTTCTTGCTGTTCATCTTCTTCTTCATCTTCTTGTTCACTGTCTTCTTCTTTCTGTTCATTTTGTTCTTTGTCTTCTGCTTCTATTTCTTCACTTTCTTCTCTGGTTTCTTCTTCTCCGCTGCTTGCTTGATGTTCTTGTTCATTGCTGGCTTCGTATTCTTCTATGTTGCCTTCTGCTTGTTCATTCCCTCCATCTTCAGATGGATCTTGTAATGTCTCCTTGAATTTGACAATTGCCTTTTTTGATTCTTTCTTCGTCTTTTTGCCAAGACAGAACTCCTCTGATGGGTTTTTGACTAGCTGCTTGTTATCGATCTGTAACAGCAGACTCTTTTATTAGAGAAATGTTACAAAATTCACTGAGAGAAAAAATTCAAATAAGGAAAATAAAATTCATCTAAATGATACTAATGGGAAACAAACTTCAGAGAAAATTGTATGGGCCAGAGAAAATTGGAGACATGGAGTTGATTTTATGAGGCAGAGAAAATTATGAAACAAGCAACATAATTTAGATATCAGAGAAAATCAATCAAGGCATATAAATTAATGTTTTACTACAATTGTGTCAGAGAAATTTGGATTCTAGAGAAAATTCATTAGAAGGGTAGAAATAAACAGTGTTTATCAAAGATGTAAGGCACATAAGTTATGGGCAGAGAAAATTACACACAAGGAGATAAAATTTGATGGGCCAGAGAAAATTATGAAACAACCAACATAATTTAGATATCAGAGAAAATCAATCAGGGCATATAAGTTAATGTGTTACAATTATGGTCAGAGAAATTTGGATGACAGAGAAAATTGATTACAATGGCAGAAATAGACCAGTAGTAACTAAATAAGAAAACATAAATTGATAGTTCAGAGAAAATTGATCTTAATCAATCAATGCACAAGGAGGGAAACAAAGCAATGGTCAGAAAAATTTTGAAATTTCACTGAGATTTCAGTAGCAATAGGAATCTAACCTGCCGAGGTGCAAGAGAGTGGACTGGTGTCTTCTGCAGCTGTTTCGTCAAGGTTTGCAGGTTCCACTTGGCACATCTTGGGAAGTCAGTTGTGTTACTGTCTTCCGAGTCAATGATAGTTGCATGTTCACATAGCCAATACTGTGATGAAAATGAAAGTAAATAAAATTTTCTAAACGCACAAATTTGTAAGTATGATAACTGCAAATTTGAATGGATATTATACTTACCAGCAATGCAATGACACACCCCGTAACTTTTTCTGGAGTTTTGTGCAATGCCATAATAGAATCAATCAATGTTGATGTGATTGCTTCCGGCCAATCATACTGTTTCATTGATTCAAGAGGTTCCACATGCTTTATAAAAATCCAACCTATTGAATTCCCACTTGTTGCAAAAAATAGGGTGAGACACAAGTACAATGTAACAATGATTGCTACATCTTTGAAGTCAGTTGGTTGCTTGCCTTTCATTGCTTTGACCAAGGCATTTTTAAGAACGGGACCAGTGAGCCTTGTGTCCTTTTGGAATCTTCTCCTGAGGAATGCAGATTTTGGCTTTTTAGAGTATCTTAATGACATGGCTCCTTTACCTCCTTCCAAACCAAAAATCAAGGTCATGTCATTTGCTGTAAAGGTCAAGTTCTTCTTACCAACTGTGAATGTTTTTGTTTTTTCATTGTAACATTAGATTATGGCAACTATATCATCATCGGATTTCCTAGATTTCTTTGGATCGATCCTTCCAGTGGTTAGAGCTTGGATCAAATACCAGAATGGGGTCTTTTGAAGCTCTAGAAGTTGTTTTGAATTGAATTTAAGTGTTTGAAAAAAGGAGACGACAGATGAGAAGTTGGATCGGAATTGAATGCTGTAGTGAGCTCTCTTTCTGTAGAGTTTAATAGGTTTTTTCCCCCTTGAGCTTGAGTCTTTTGAAGTTGGGGTACTCATCTGGATGCTAGTTGCTTCATCAGCTTGGACTTGTGTGTTTTGGTAAGGAGTTTGTGGTGTTTTGCTGCTGGTTTTTGATCTTAGATGATAAGAAGACTGAGAGAGTTGTTCTTTCTTGCTTGGTGTTTCTAGTGTTTTGCTACTGATTTTTGATCTTAGTCCATAAGAAGACTGAGAGAGTTTCTATTTTTTGTTTGGTGTTTTCGGTATTTCGCTGCTTTTACGTTTTGCCATTTCTAGACAATGATTAAAACATAAAGATGTCAACATTAAATCCCAGAGAAAATTGGACATGTTAAAGAAAATTACAGATAAGGGAGAAAATTACAGAAAAGAGAAAATTGGAGATGTCAGAGAAAATTACAGATAAGGAAAAATTACAGAAAATTTGACATGCCAGAGAAAATTGGACATTAAAAATTAAATGTCAGAGAAAATCAACACAGCATCATAAAGATGGGAGAGAAATTTTCAATAATTGTTAAAATTACATATAGAAGTAAACATACCAGAGAAAATGAATGATAGAAAAAAGTAAACATGGCAAGCGAAAGAAAATTTCCATTCCACAATTAGCAAGATAAAATAAACAAAGTAATGTAAACATGCCACTGAGAATTACACCATATTGAAACCAAGGATTAAACAAAATAAACATACCAGAGAAAAATACACATTCCGGAGAAAATTACACATTATTGAGGAAATTTCCATTCCAGAGAAAATTTCAATTCATAATATTAAAATGCAAGAGAAATTTACATACACAACCAGAGAAAATTAACCATGATAGAGACACTCAAGGGAGGAAAGTTGTGTGATGTGGTCAGAGAAAATTATAAATACCAGAGAAACTTAGATAGTGGCAAGAGAGTAATAGACATTGAAGAGAAAAATATATATTCTAAAGAAATTTACAAAGCAGAGAAATTCATAGACAAAATCACAGAAACATGTTCAAGAATAAGATCAAAATTCAGAGAAATAACTTTTTTCTCAAAATACACATGGCAGAGAAAATTCAAAGAAAAAACATTCATTCCAGTCCATAATATTAAAATTCCAGAGAAAATTAACCATGATAGAGACACTCAAGGAAGGAAAGTGGTGTGATGTGGTCAGAGAAAATTATAAATACCAGAGAAACTTAAACAGGGGCAAGAGAGTAATAGACATTGCAGAGAAAAATACATATTCCAGAGAAATTTACGAAGCAAAGAAATTCATAGACAAAATCACAGAAACATGTTCAAGAATAAGATCAAAATTCAGAGAAATAACTTTTTCTCAAAATACACATGGCAGAGAAAATTCAAAGAAAAAACATTCATTCCAGTTCATAATATTAAAATTCTAGAGAAAATTAACCATGATAGAGACACTCAAGGGAGGAAAGTGATGTGATGTGGTCAGAGAAAATTATAAATACCAAAGAAACTTAGACAGAGGCAAGAGAGTAATAGACATTCCAATTAAAAATACATATTACAGAGAAATTTACAGAGCAGGAAAATTTATAGACAAAATTACAGAAACATATTCAAGAATAAGATAAAAACACAGAAAATTATTTTTATGAAAATAAACATGCCAGAGAAAATTGAAAGAAGAAACATACATCAAGCAAAAATCAGAGAAATTCAAATGCCAGAGAAATTTACAGATAAAATCACACAAACATGTTCAAGAATAAGTTCAAAACACACAGAAATAGCTTTTTCCAAATTCATGTAGCTTTTTATTACGAAATTGAAATCCTAATTTATGGAAGGTTATTATAAAATGCTATTAACTGTGTTTCTAGAGAAAATCTAGTTGTATTGTAGAAAAACTGACCAGAGTTAGGATGAAACTTGAATGACGAGCTGATATGGCCCGAGATGAAGATGCGACGTGACGAAGATAGATTGAGATGATGATGAGCAGTGAAAACGAAGCTTTAACCTAGGTCAAAGAAATTTGTGAGGAAAGAATGAGAATGATTTTTGGAGAAGATAACGAAGCTCTAATGTCGATAGTGCAGATGATGTTGAAACCCTAATTCTGCTGTTCTCTTGTTCGTGAAGATGCTGGATGTTTGGAATAGAACTCAGACGTCGGAATGAGTTTCGTTTCTGTGTTGATTTTGGCAAGGGTATTTTGGTCCACAAAATAATTAAAAACGCGCGCCAAGTTGTTCAGGGACCTGATGCATCACTATTTTTTTGGGTGTCCTTTATGCTCTAAATTGTTATTATTGGGGACCTTAAAAAAAATTTCCTTTAGTTTTGTGTTTGAGAAGATAAGATAGATTTTTTTGGGTTTATTGTATTGAAAAATATGTTTGAAATGATAGTGGAATGTAAATTGACCAAATTACCCCTATTGCTATTTAATTGCACATATTTGTTAATGGCCACGTGGCCACCATTCCTCCCACATTAGAAACTGAAATCTGCTTTGACACGTGGCCACATTTACCAATCAATTATCACATGGTGCAAACAAGAATAATGCTTGGGACCCCTTTTTGGGGGTCACCCCTCACCCCCCTTTGCCACGTGACAGGGGGTGATTAGAGGAGTAGGAAAAAAAAGAAAAAGAAAAAGAAAAGGTAACCAATGAGAGAGAGAGGGAGTCAAAGGGGGTGGGGGGAAAAGGAGGGATGAATCATTACTCGTGCAAACAATTGTTACCAAAATAAATTCAAATGAATTAATTAATCAAGTTCCTGTTACGTTGCCATATTAAAATTAATTAAAATTTTCATTTAATTGAAAATTGCATCTATTTCTTCATAAAATAAAAACAATTTGTTTGTCAACATTCGTTTTAATTTTCACATATAAAATTTATTTTAATTTTTCATATAAAATTTAATTTTCATTTATTTCAATTTTCACATATAAAATTTTATTTTATTTTAATTTTTCATTTATTTTAATTTTCACATATAAAATTTAATTTTCACAATTTATTTTAATTTTTCATTTTATTCGAATAAGATTTAGTACTTCAAAAAATCATTCTCCGTACACGAATTACTAATTTAAATAATTTGTTACAATTCCATTGCAATGCGGAAATACAAATTACAAATTACACAAACACATAAACTAGATAACAAGCATTTCACAATAGTCCTTGACTCCGTATGTGAAACAAATAGTCATGGATGCGCACGCGAACTCTTGCCATATCTACATCCGTATCTCCAACCATGAGGCCATCATCCATATTTTGTCCGCCTTCCGCGGCGGGCATGTCATCTGGAACAGAGGAACAGCTGACATGTTCGTTGTGTGCATTAGCAGCTATCTCGTGCCTACGGATGAAATTGTATAAGGCCATTGACGCACCAACCAATGACACCTGCACCGTCGCAAAATCATAGTCTAGCATGTTGTTTAGGAACTTCCACTGCAATTTCCACGCTTCAAATGTTCTTTCCACCACGCTCCTCAATGACGCGTGTGCCTCGTTAAACAATTCTCTTGGGTTATCGGGTTGTCCACGATCCCGGAACTCTGCTTGGTGATACCGGGATTTTTTGTATGGTGCCAAATACCCCTTCTTGTTTGCATATCCCGCATCCACAAGGTAATATTTACCTACATTTGGTCAATCAATTAAAGATTTTCAACAAAATTAATAATTGAGTACTTAATTTCAAATGTGTTACCTTCTTGGGGGTGCGGGAACGGTATATGTTCGTTCCCAATTATTTCGTTAAAGATGCGACTGTCATGCATGCTTCCTTCCTAACCACAAGATATGAAAATGAAGCACATGTCGAAGTCGCATACTGCTAGTATGTTTTGGGTTGGATATCCTTTGCGACCGTAATATGTGCCAGCATCACGGGCAGGCAACATGGCTTCTACATGAGTACCGTCCAACGCTCCTATACAATGCTGCACCAATAACGTACATGACATGAGATTTACGTACATTACATAAAATCAAAATTAACCGATAACGGCAACCAATATGTCAACCTTGAAAGGCACGTATTTCTCTCTAGATCGCAAATATGAATGCCTATTATTTTGATCTCTGGTGGGCTTACAATGCACTTGGTGAACAACTTCATCGCTTCCAACACTGCATGGAAATGTCACGACACAGTTTCTCCCAAGTGTTGGAAGCGTTCCTGAAGTTTTCAGTTTTTGCATCCGTCTAACGTATGGATGAAAATCGCAACACTTTCTTCAATGTATAATTCATGGGGTCTTGTAGGTACCCGTAAACGTCGCTTCGCAATGTGTCACACAACGCTTAAAACACAAACAGCGGCATATGCAAATTTTGTTCACGTCTACCTATGTGCCCATCAAACAATTCTTGAATCCATGCACGATCGGCCAAAATAGAAGTTCGGCATGGGATCTTCTCCATGTACTTCAGGTAATATTCCATTGCATGCTGCGCAGCATCACCGATTACGCTTTTTTGTAGGTCTTCTTCTTCCTCTGCGAGTTCGATGATTACATGATCGTAATTTCTATAGTTGCTGCTTTGACCTTTCCACATTATTCGTTGATGACTCCTACAATGCACACAACACATAAATCAATTATCTAGTTGCAAACTAAGCACATTTGGACCAGTAATGTTCAACCATAAATTGCGACACATTAACTATCCATTACGTTACATGCAACCATTAAAGTGAACTATGCCCAAAAGTAAAGGTTACAACATGATCCTATATTGCGCAAGACAAAAGTATGTACCGTCCACAAAAGTATAGTAACAATAACTACATCACTGTGAAACCATAGAAAAAAACAAAACAACTTAAAAAAAAGACCCACAGAACTAGGCCACAAAAAACACAAAAGGACATGAAAACCAAAGACGTCCCATTTTTGCGTGAAAGACCAAACCGAAGTACTCACAGGCCTTTTGAAACTTGCAATGCCTGAAGCCAACCAACTACATTCTCATCATCTGGCATGCGCATCAATATTTTCCGGTAATCCGCGTTCTCTAACGCAATGCAGGCGAAATGGAACAGTGGGGTGCTGATGAAGTTCGGAATAGCCATAAGCCACTGCATACATGGTTCAAGGCCATACTTCTGTGATGCACCAGTTCCGTGCCTGACCGTCAAGTGCTTCTGTGTTTCAATCGCCTTAGACAGATGGTTAAAACTATCCGCAAGAACCGATGCTCCAATAGAAACCTTTTTCGACTTTCTACTAGTGCTACCTCCTTTTTTCCGCTTTGTCCCGAGGTCTGCTTCGTCAAGGTGGACGGTGGGGGAGTTTGGAGGTGAGTTAACGACCGGTCTGTACGGCTCGGTAAATGGTGCCAACCTAGGAGAGTCCACTGAGTCAGATTCACCTTCGCCAACATCCACAGCCTTCTCCCCCCCAGCGTCTAATGGTGTTTTCCAGTCGCAGTTGCAACGGTGAATACTTTGCGCATCAAATCTTCATGCTCCAATGGTTTTGTCTTGAACTTGTAAGTGATCTTGTTTGTCTGCAAATGGGAAATGAAAGTACAATTTAATTTTTCCGTCAGTGACATGGGACATTCAACGAACAAGTGACTTTCAGTTACATGTGTGTACAAAATTACACGGGCTACTTATTACGTACAATAAAATATATGTTCGTGCATACCGATTTGAGATTGTCCCACCATCCTCCGACGTTGTGAACAACCCAGTTTCCCTATCAAACCCAATGCCAGTCACACCCTTACTGGTATCCATCAACTTGATCCAGGCCTACCATTCCTTTTTCAAACTGCTGTACTTGTTCTTAAGTGGTGTAATGTCATGACGTCTACCCGTGCGCTTAGCGAATTTCAGTGCGATTTCATTATACCCTGTTCTGGTTATGATTGTACCTACTCGACGACCCGCTAATATTGCGTCCCTAACACACTGTAAGAAGATTTATGTCACTACATTGTCCCAGTTCGCCTTATGTGCATTATCTAAGCCATCAACAATGCCTTCAGTACCTGATGGGCCAACCCTTTTATTCTTAGACGGGGTGCAAAGGGACGACCGTGTTGCAGCCATTACACTAATGTGAGAGGACATATTGTATACATTAGAACGCAGTTGATTAATACATTTCAAACATAAATTATGAACAATACGTACAACACAACTTCCACAGTTTGATAAAAAGTAGTACGATAATTACTAACAACATGTAGCGTTTACATAACAACGATGACAATGCATTTACTTGTTCAACATAGTACTTCTTCAAGACACTAACAAATGTATACATATTGACGAAGGGGTTTTTACGGGGTTTACATTCGCAATAATAAGATGATGACCATGATGCACAACACACAAATCACCGTTTTCATTAAACGCAAAGTATTGAAAATGTTCACGACATCAGCTCGTAACTGCATGACATCGGTTGACCCAGAGTCATGGTCGGGGATCCTTGTCCCTGATTCGTCACACCAACCAATCCAATTACCACATTACTGATGAGTGAGAAACGTAAAACAGTTATTAGTTATGGGAATTACAGTGTGCATATAACTGGAGTGACAAATAATCATTTGGTACAACTCACCACGGGCCGGGTGCAAACATAATATGCACGCCCAGGATTTTTGTGAGATCTGGATACCTTCACAAGACAATGGCCATAGCCACAAGCACACATGCGTTGTAGCCATGTCGACGTGGCAGTGGAAAAAGAGGAAGCCACATGACTACACAGAGAGCAAGCACATGACTACAACAGCACCACCGATTGGGGTTATAATTGCAATACAAGTATTCCAAAGCTAATGTAACAGATAATATATTACAGAAAAAGAATGAAGGAATAACAATCTATTTTTTTTACATCCCATTTTTGTGAACAGCATAACAGATTGACTAAATTGTTATTTAAGCAAACTGGAACAGCTGTGGGCACTTCAAATGCAATGCACAGTTAACACTTGTCCATTAGTAGACATAAAGATTTTTGTGTCCATGTGTTAACCACATTTGTGTGCCTTTGGGAAAAACCTAAACGAACGCTGTTTTTTTTTTTTGTTATAATCAATTAATTACTAATTCATGAAATCTATACCTGGTGAAGGATACCAAAAAGGCAACAACATTCCAATACAAATTTCAATACCTCATAGAATTGCAAAACAAATTCATAACGTACCATAACTCATAAATTCCAATACACCAATTGTTACGACGCAATTATAAAATCAACCCATAAATTGGAAAACATTCCGGAGGAAAAGAAAAAAAAAAGAAAAAGAATTACAAAATGAATATGGAGGTCCAAAACAGTATGGCACATTTAGCATATACCAAGACTCATCTTTAGCATATACCAAGTCATATTAGAAAATGAAAAAATAAATGAAGAGTATAATAATAGACGAAACGGCCCAATTCAATAATCTCCAAACATGAACTCCAAAAAAAAAAATAAAAAGAGAAAAAAAGAAAAAAAAGCCATTAAAGTATTTGCCCAATCTTATGGACGACACTTCCAACATTTATTTGCTGAATCTGCTATTCCATAACAAAAATCCCAACACTCTGAACCACGAAATTATTTATTCAATAAATTAGGGCCTACAAAGAACAGGTTCAATGAAATTAGAAAAGATGTATTTTTTCCCAAACTAAAAATTCATCAAATGTAAATTAGAAATTTTATTAATTTTTTGATGAAACCAAAATTTCATATATGGGAATAATTTTGGAAAAGAAAAAAAAAATTAAGTTTGAGAAATTTTGTCCATGTTTTGTACTCTACACAGGAAATGAAATTCATTGGAAAAAAAAAAAAAAAAAAAAAAAAAAAACGATGCAGACAACTTCTAGATGGTCTGTGCCAAATTCATTTTTTAACATTGTAGTTGTTATGTAGATGGCAAAAAGGGTCAAAAAAAATTTTGGTGAAGAAAATCTGAACAAAACCCAAAATGAAGGAAGACGGTAAAAAGGAAAAATGGGTTGCATTGCAATGTAATTTCTGTTGCACACGAGCAGATGAAGATAAGTAGGAAGATCGGTTACTGAACGACGAACGGAGAAAAAAAAATTGCAGAGGAGAACTATTGTAAATTACGTTGCAGATCGGTGAAGATAAATTTCAGATAATGGCGTTTGCCAACCGTACCTTAGTAGGTCCTCAACGATCGGCCACTTTGTCTTCCGTAACAGTGCCGCCGGAGTGAGCCGCCGGAGAGGTAGTCGACTCGGTCAAAGCGTCCAGGTAGAGAGCTTCTGTGAGAGTTTTTTGAGATATGAGAGATGAATGTCATAGTGCCAAATAGGTAGAGCAATGGAGGGTAAAAACGTCATTTTACGCACGAAGTGCCATACAGCTGGACTTAGCTTATTGACTCGGCTACAGTGCGCCTTTTTTGAATTTTTTTCCGTTGTGAATAAAATCTGCACCAACCTGGGTTCCCAAACACCGTCACAAGGTGTATCGAGAGTAACATAAAATTCTAAATAATTAAACAGAGCGTACTGAGAGATTTAGAGTACTTAATATTTTTTTTAGTGTAAATAATATCTCTTGTAAGGCTTGGACTTAATGTTTTGATCCACGAATGACCCAACCCAACGAGTCAGGAAACAATACATTAAGTGAAACATAATTATATAAGAAAACAGTCATGAAAACACATTAGGCTATGCTCGGTTAATGAATTTGGGAAGAAATTTAAAAAGGTATACGAAATGTAAGTTAAATATATTTATATTTCATTCACATTCACATTTATCTACTTTTTTCGTTTCCCTTTTGAATTTCTATCTGAACCAAATATAGTTAGGAAAACCATTTTGCGGCCTAAGGATAGCCCCATGCCAACCCTCAACTACAGGTGAAAGGATATTGGTTTAGATTTGTTGAACTGTTTAGGAATGGCTACGGGGCAGGGGTGGGGGCATGGTCAGGAATCACACTCTCCATCCCTGATCCCTGATGGTAAAAATTTCCACGTCTCCAACCCCGATCCTCGACAGGAACCTATCACCGTCCCCGTCCCTACCCTCTAACGGGGATCAGGTTTTACCGACCCTGAAAATTCCCCAGACCAAAAAAAAAAAAAAAAACCAAACAGCAACAGCAACAACAATTCAACATCCTCAACATCATCAAACAACATCATCAACATCATAGAGAGGGAGAGAGATCTGAGTAGAGAGCGAGAGAGAGAGAAAACTGCTCAGATCTGTCGTAGCAGAGAGAACCGATGCCCGAGTATGGAGGTTCCACAACTCTGGCATCGTGGCAAAGAGAGAGATCAAATTCGGTGCTCTGACATCGCGGCAGAGAGAGAGAGATCAGATTCGGTGCTCTGGCATCGCGACGACTCTGATTCGTTGTTCTCTCTCTTTGAGTGAGTGAGAGGGAGAGAGAGATGAGAGACGATGAGGAAGAGAGAGAGAGAGAGAGAGAGAGAAATAGTCAATCAAAAAGTGCATATATATATATATATATATACCACTTTGGGAACAAACGAGACCGGGGGCCTGGACACTTATTACCATCTCTGGCCTGAAATTGATCGATGATTGATTTTTAAATACCATCCCTATCCCATCAGGAGTATTTTTCGAGAAAAAACTGTTCAAATCGGAGTCGGGGGATTGGGTCCCCGTTAGGTCAGTTTCAAATTGTCATCCCTAGAACCGTTACTCTAGAAGGATCGCTCACTTGCCTGTGTATCCATGCAATGAGGCCCATTTCGAAACTCATATTAATTATTCTAATTGTTCTATTTTTAGGATATATATGTCTATAAAAAATGAAATTAATCAGATATCGATAATTCTTTCATCAAAACACATTTGTATAAAAAAAAATGATAACTGTTGTTTTACATAATAAAATTAAATATGAATATAATTTGATGAAAAAGCTAATAATGTCCAATTAACAAAAAAATTTATAAGTTTATTCCACACGACATATTCTAAAAACTCAACCATTCAGATCATTAAATTGAAACACCTACACCAGTCACGTAACAGTGACTTCTATGCTTCACGCATTGCAAGTCACTACAATAGCTTTGATTTTTTGACAAGAGAACATGAAACTAGAAAAGTAACCCACAGAAGAATGTTGAACTCTGTTTTGGCAGCTAAAATGTATTTATGACCCAAATGATTTATGCTTTATTTGTTTAAAGCACAATATTTTTTGGCCAAGAACGATTTTTTATAGATTGGTTGGGATCTTAAAACTAATGTATTAATGATTATATTACTAGTAATGGTGGGAGTGGTGGAGGTGCAGTGGCCTTGATAAGACTAGTCCCAAAAAACTACAAGATGTGTCCCACCAAAAAATAAGCTTGTTTTTTTTTTTATTTTTTGATACGCAAAAGTTAATTATTAATTGTTAGATTAAATAAGTTGATCTTTCCACCATTTGCAAAACAACGAGGGCTTTCCCGCTTAATTCAACTCTCCGTAGAGTTGAACCCTAAACCCTTAGGATAGTCGGCCAACTAAGCTAGGCTTAGTTGGCTCCAAAAACAAGCTTGTCATCTGCTTTTGTCAAACCAAAAGCCAGAAAATGTGAAAAAAAATTCAAAAAATATTTTTTTGCTGAATCAAACAGAACAATAAACCATCATAACAATTCTCCAGCCACTCATAAATTTGCAACCAAGCAACAAAGGAGCAAAGCAGGCATAGCCAGAACATAAACAAACCATGGTGTCAAAACAGAAACGGAGTACTGATACACCATGGAAACAAACAGGATCCAAGTGCTGTTTTGAGTCAAGAGGACAGTCACACCAAATAAACTAAAAGGATCCAAGTTACTGCTTGGGTCAAAAGTCACACAACAAGCCAGATACTTACTATATACAACCATACATCTAACCTACCGTTTTTACACAAGGAGAGAAAAGCTTATGGGGCTTTCAAGCCTTAACAGAAGAACATGGAATTGCACACATTCTCTTGCAATCGGGGCAACTGAGGGACAGGAACAGCTCCAGCAGATGTCACTCCACCGTGGCTTGAGGAAGTTTCTGACATGTCCTCAAATTTCATAAACTGCCCCATCTGAGTGGCAGCCAAGTGGGCATAACATATTGGAGCGACTGCAAACACACACACGCAAGAGAGTGAGAGAGAGAGAGAAGGCGAACCATTACTCTTCTATGGGAATCATATAGAATGTCATGCATTTGAGTAACTCAACAACTATCTTGATTGAATCATCACATGTGATAACTAAACTACCATTAGCATTTGACCAAAAAAGTATCTATAGTCACCAATCCCGTGTTTGACACACACAGGTGCGATATTGTTTTGTGCTTGAAATTGAGAAGGCTAATTACAAAACACCAACACAGCCTGTTGATGTTTCTGCCTGATAAGAGGCTGCATTTTTATATTAAGAAACAAGAATTACCTACAGAAATTGCAGTAGTGCTTCTCTGGTACCTAAAACAAATCAAAAAACCAACAATTTAGAAGGATATATATTGTTTACAGCTCTAGACATATGCTTAAAGTGAAATTGGCTCCAAAGAATGCTTCGTTCAGAATCTACTTACACGTATGACAGGGAATGCACAAGTTCCTGGAGGTCATCAGCTGAAAAGCCAACCTCATCTAACAGGACGTGGTAATGTGTTGGCCTTGTAGTCCCCTATTAAGAAAAACAAGGGTTAAAACAAATAGCCAAAGTTCAATATATTCTCATTGTCTAAGAGTGAAAAGAACAGCCACACTACGACTAAACACTCGTAACTTGCTGCTGCATTATCCTTCATAAATTGCTAAACACTTGTAATTTAATAGAAATTGTAAATCAACTAATGATTCTAGGGATAAAATTCTCTAGCAAATTTTAGAGGAAGCTTACAAGAAAGAGATAAGTGTATTCTAAAGGTGGCAATCTCCCGCCAGAATTTAAGCATTCAATCAGAAGATGAGAATTCTATCGTTTTATAGCGAGACAACTAGCAGGAGAGAGAGAGAGAGAGATTCAAATTTCCACTGACATTAATCATCTATATGATTTAATAATGGCTAAGGTAGTAGCTGCTTCGGCTAAAACAGCCAGTGGCAGTGGAGAGAAGAGAAGGGTAGCGGTCATGGATGAGTTCAGAACATTAACACTATGTTTGGGAGCCAGGACATAAAAGAAAAGAAATGATTAATTAGGTTATAAGAGGAAAAAAAATAAAAAAAAAAATAACTCTGATTTCTCTCCTTGTCTGGTTAGATTTCATACCAGAAAAGAAAAGAAATTATTTTATATTATATTACCAAAATAACCTTTTTATATTTTGTCAATCATTTTATTTCTTTTATTTTTAAAGGGACAAAATTGGTATTATGAAATATAAGAATCCGTTGGTTTCTTCTCTCCCAATCTCTCCACTTTTGGGAAGATTGAAAAAGAGGGTTATAAGAGAAATGGATTTCTCTCTGTTTCTATCCATTTCTTCCCATTTCTCTCCACTTAAATTATCCAAACAAAAAAGAAAAATACATCTCTCTCTCCCTTTCTTCTCTCTCCAAATCACTCAATCCAAACATAGTGTAAATTACCAAGAGAAGATAAGGACAGAATGAGCCCAAAGGGCTTATGGGGGCTCATGGATGTATCGTGTTCTACAGTTGAATTTCACAAGACTAAAATAGGTATTTGACAAAACAAAATGATGTGAGATCAGTAAAGAGTTAATTCCAGAAGTATATGGTAATACTCACAATCATTCCAGCATGTGCACACATGTAAAAATCATTGTTCCGTGGATGACAAACTTTGTTGTCTATCACTGTCCCTGCATAATATAATATAAAATTATTATGGGTTTTATATTCAATGCAAAATTAGATTTTTTACATGATTTTTAAGAGTGCTAACCTGGGGGAACATTGTCAGGAGATCCTGGCTGGAAAAATTTTGTATGGTGATTTTTCTGCGCAACAATCACGACAAACTTGGGCGACCACTTCTCATCAAGGAACTTGCAGGACTGCACAAATACAATAAATTTTCAACTCTTTCTTTTTACCAAGCAGGAGAAGGAGACACAGCATCTAAGCATATTATCAAAGGGCATTAGTTAGCTAGAAAACCTCGATAATTTGATCGAGTTCGATGTTTAGAACTTGATTGAACTGTGATTCACTCACTCCATCCCTAGAAAAATTCACCAACATTATTGATTAAGAATTAAGGTAAAAAACAGAAATGCACGTGGATCTGAGAACCATGAGATGAGCATATATTAGATAGTACAAAGGAAAGTAGAACAATTAAAAAGAAATGAGGAAATACACATGCATGTCCAAAATTTTTATGATGCAGAGACTTATCAAATCTAACAGGGTATGGAGCAATATAGCGTACAAAATTTAAGTAGTGAATGATACATGTGGTCTACGTTACATAGATTTGCATACAGGTGTTGAATGGAAGCATGTGTTTAGGTGTCAAATTCATTTAATTTCATGCCCAATGACACTCAGAAACTGCTAGATTTCATTTTTTAAAATACATCTTTCATCTCTTAAAAATGAAATGTTTACAAACTAACATCAGCATTTTATGCATGATAAACTCCAACACAAACATCCCCGTTTGGCACATGTCCAACTAGACATGCCACACATATTTCACACCCATACCCACAAGTCCAACACAGGTACTTCACAAATTTATGAGAGTTCATGTAAGATGCATGTGATACTCTGATGTACAAAATTCGTTCCATTATCCCAATAAAACTATTACACATAACAAACAGTGTCCGGATCCATGGTTACCATTTATCCCATCATTCAACATATACAATATGAATGCCATAGCGTTAGCCCCACGCATTGTTTATAATTGATTTTGATGATAACAATATAGATTTAAGAAGATAATAAGTTAATTTTATTCCAATCTCAAATATCCCTCAATAGAAAGGTAGTTCTCTGCTAATATCATCTCACATTTTCTCCATCAGTTGCTTCTCAACTATTTTTGTATCTTTATTGTGCTCTATGATTTTATTTTCATGCCATTATTGCTTAAAGAAAAATTAGAGAGCAGAGAAGATAATAATCCAGGTATGATGCAGTAAACATACTTACAATTGGCCAAATGGAGAAGAAATAATTACCTGAATAAGATAATTTGATCAGGCTTCCTTTTCCCCGAACTAACATAGAAATCCAGTAAAAGCTCCCTGAAATTGAAAGAGAGAGTCTTGCTTTGCCTCAATGAAGTCGTAATCATAATCACAGGAATACAACTAGAACTAAATTACATGAATAATTTGAATGGCATTTAATCAGCAGCATTACTAAATCAAGCAATCAACAAAATTTGGAAACAAGGAACAGAGAATGCATGGATGGAAGCAGGTACAATGGCTACAAATTCATATTAAAAACAAATTCCCACCTAAATATGCCTTCATCTTCGGTGTCAGAAACACGCTTATACAAGGAATCTATCATCTCAACCTTGGGGGACTGTGTGCGGACTGATGCCCTATATCGTGAAATCAGAGGCCAGTGCCTCGAGCTCACTACCTATGAATTTGAATAAGATAAAACAAATCAATTTAAATGATAGTTAATCAGAGTCAAGCTGATATATATATTTATTTATTTATCTTTCCTTTTTTCTTCTTGTTTTTCATTTGGGGAGAGTCATTATCATTAGAACTAAGAAGCATGGGATTTGTGTATGCATTTGGAAGTGCTTCTTAGGTACTAAGAAACATGAAAGGATTTATTTTTTATTTTTTGCAGGAGTATATGGGCATATAGAAACCCACAGATGAGTAAAAGGTAGCTTGTTACCGCAGCAATTGATGGTATATCAGACTGGCCAGGAGAGCCATGTGAGACATCCATACCAAGAATTAGGGTGGGAACCTTGGATACCAAGGGAATAGAAGGAGCATGTTCAACAGCTAACATTGAGTTCAACCCACCCAGCTGCAAGAAATAAGAAGATGATGAAAGTGCTGTATTTGAATATCAGAACTTCAGACACTATTGAAGAACATTTGAGGAATTACAAATTTACATAGTATCTCACCTTTGCATTGATCTTGAGGAGAACGTTTGTCAAATATTGGTCATTGACTCTTGTTGGTGCAATGCATTGAGTTACAATTCCAAAATCAGCAAGATTCTTTTTCTTCCATGGACCTTAAGAGGTTAAATGATTTTCTTCATTAAACACTATCAAAGAAAACGACGTGGACAAAACATTAAATAAATCATATCAAACAAACCATAAAGATCAGAGTTCTTCCGCTCCGGAAGAAGACAAAGAAGAAATTGAGGAGCCCCTGGAAGTTTGGATTGTATCTGTTCAAACATCTTTTCCACCCTAACCAGAGGTGGGGCCCGTCGATTTTGAGCATTCTCTTCAAATACATCAAATGGAGGTTCGACATGCTACAAGAACAAAAGGGACTTATTTGTTGTATTTTGAATAAAATAGCAGTGAACCTACATTAAACATAAATGACAGAACGTACAATTCCTTTCATGTCTCCACATTTGATCATATCTCTAACAAGGCCACGTACGTCGCACCGAGCCGAAAAGTTTACAACAGCCCAGCGCTCTATCTTTGTTGGGTCCACTAGTTTCTATACAGCAGCAAATAAAATATTTTAAGAATCACAGAATCAGTCTAAGCAAGAGAAGGATTAGAAAATTAAAAAAGGAAATAAAGGTGAAAAGAAAAATATGATGAGCACCTTATTATTAAAATTCCACCGGCCATTTCGAGGAAAGAAGTCTTCTCCATTTCCCACTTTCAACTATTGTAGAATAAACTATAGTTAGTCTAAAATCCAGTATAGTGGTGTATGGAAATAAAACAGATAACAAAAAGAAAACAGAATTAGATAAATACCCTTGGAGCTGGGAGCACTCGGCCTTCAACTTGGGTGAAGTTACTACTGATTGAAATTCCACAAGACCGCAGCATAGGCTCAGCATCATAATTGTTGATTTTAAGAGCCTGTCAAAACCAAAAAAAGACTTGAGACATTGCAAGGCACAATAGGAACCAAGCTTTCAGGGAAGACACCTACATCAGTCAATACTTTCATCCTTTCTTGTGGCTTTTGTCTTGATTTCTCCACTAGTGAAGCTCTTTGAAAAGTTGACAGTGCTTTTGTATAGCGTTGTAATGACACCAAGGAACAAAGCTGAAAAGCAATGCCACCATTGAATTTCATATACAAAAATTGGATGTATACGGCTTTTTAACTGAACAGAACACTACAATAATTCATCATTGCACCTCAAGAGGGAAGTAAGTAGGGCGCTTTGGCTTCCCAACATTAATGCATGGCAGATCAGCAGAATAACGCAACTCTATGTTGCGGTAATTCACAAAATAATCATAGACAGTCACTTCAAGTGTTTGAACTTCGCCATCATCATCCTTTCCCTTTTGCTTTAAAGAAAACCTATAACATGCATAGAAAGAAGTCAGCCATTAAATTAAAACTCAATTATCTGACAATTCATATACTTGAGAGAGAAGAAATAATAATGATTCTTGGTAAGAACAGTATAATCATAAACTCTATAAGAACTCTATGGCCCACTCAGGGTGAGCTAAGGAAAAGAGAACTATAGGGAAGCATACATTTGCTCTTTGCAGGGCTTCTCACTCAATCCAGTTATTTTGCACTCAGAATTTGAGGGACTTGTCTTTATCCTCAAATTCTTTAGCGTACGTTTGGCCTAATCAAAACAAGAAAGATTCAACATCATGAGGGGAGGGTGGGGGGAGGAGGAGGAGGAGGAGGAGGAGGAGAATGAATGAATGAATGAATATTAACATGTTATCAAATTAACAATGTTAAGGCGGAAAATTTGCTACCTTCGCCCAGTCAATTGAAAAGGGATCTTTTACATTTTGGTTTGCAATCAGAAAATCCACAACTGGCCCGGGCTGGATAATCATGGTGGTAGATACATCTAAAAATGAAAGTAACAGAAATATTATGAACAGCATAACACAACTGCATATAGCGTGCCTGCCTGTGTGTATGTCTATTACCTATGTTCAGAGACAAGCCACCCTGGGTAGTTCGGAAACTAGAATGGAATCCCCTGCAGCCAAGTACACCACCCCCCACATCTGCAAAGTTCCTCGGGTCGTTATGAAAGAAAGATTGACGAACAAGGAGGCAACCCCTGAAATGCACCTCATTAAGTTAGAAAGCACATAAATCAGGCGTTGTAACTTCTAAGTATGTAAGTATGATACATACTGTTTTGCAGCATGCTGTCTCAGAATAATATCCAGAACTCTTAGGGCTTCCTGAGAGTTCTCCGACTCATGACCACGCAATGCATTTGCAATGGCCTGCATAGGAATTTTAGCTGCAAAGCTAATTTCCACCTTAAAAGTTTTAGATTGGTATGGCCTTCGTTGTCTCTTTCGATCATTTCCATTTGGACTTCCGGGGCTGCGATTTCCATTATTTCTGAGAACAAAACAAAAAAAGGAAAAAAAGGTTGAGATATACAGGCAAAACATCAATAACAGCTTACACAAATCAAAGCAATTGAAGACTTGTTATACCTATTTGATGAAACATCCTCAAGCACAACAGTGAATTCAAGTTTGTTCCGAGGAAGAGGACCGATGGTGAACAAGCTCTTCTCACCATCATAAGCGAAGTCCTTTCCTGCCAGCTCCGTGTCATAAGTCTCATGAACTCTTTCAATCACTCTTCTTCCAGCACCTTTTCCATCAACTGGACGGCCATCTTCATAAGAAACTGAAACCTGTTTAGAGTTTACAAAAAAACCAAAGATGAGTATGAATGAATTATACAACTTTTTAAGTTCCATCAAATTCTACAAAAAGGGGTGAATTAGTATTAACAAGGCATAGGTATAAGATATACACTATAGTGGAAGAAGTGCCCATCAACATTGGTTACATTCACTTTGAAGTGATTAGTTAGGATCGGAACTTTTTGTCCCTTGGATCCCACACCACGCCTAGCCATTGGGACACGCACAGCCTTATTCTTAACTGGTTCAGGAGCATTATCTGCTTCTGCTCGCATCGGAACAACGTCTGCGGGAACAGGTGGAGGAGGTGGCAAAGATTCTGTTGTACCATTTCCATCTTTTTCAAATGTATCCATTACCAGATCCTAACCTGAAAATAACCAAAATACATCTAAAGTTGTAAAAAATATCTGACAGAAATCATAGAAATGAAACCATATCTAGTAAATGCTTCCAAACTAGATGAAAAGAATACAAAGTTGAAACCTATTGAACCAATCAGAAAACTTTAACACCCTGAAGCAATAACGGAACAGCAACTGAAAAGCTATGACAACAAATGGAAGCTGTGAATATCATGAAATCAAGATTGCTGATTCCAGGCAGCAAAGGAAGAAAGTAAAAAAGAAAAAAGAGAGGCATTAAACAGTGAATGCGTCTCAAAACTCCAAAGACAGGCACAGCCTTTAAGTGGTCTACAACATCATAACAGGTTCCAACAACTCTTAAGAATATGTTACCATAAACTATTAACTCTTAAAAAAAACACATTGGAACCTCACTCTGACTCTATAACCGAGAATTAGAAACATTACTAGGTAACAATTACTTAATATTGCTCTTGCAACCATAAAAACATCATGTATAAAGACCGGCTTGAGTATGAGCATAAGAAAAACAAATTTGATAACTTGATAAGCCATAACATGCCACCAGCAGTAGCATGGAGAAACAAGCACAAAAACAAAAACACAAAAAAAAAAAAAAAGAAAAAGGAAAAATGCAGAACATATGTTCAAACTCAAATCACACTATAGACAATTAAAATCATAGGAACAGATGACACTGGAACGGTAAATCATTAGGCTACTGAAGGCGCTCCAATAAGGAAGAGCTGCGAAGAGCACTATATATACATATCAAACAAACTCCACAAAGCAAAAAGATAGTATTGGTTGTTAAAATGTAAAAAAAGTTGCAGATTTAGCATATGAAACTCTCAATACATTTACAACTCCTGATGAGGCTTTCAGACATGAAACTCTAGCACAAAAAATGAGCACTCTTAACAGACAACAGAGCATATACAGTCATGAACCCTTAAAGCCCCCAAAAATAAAGCTTAGATCATTAATCTTGTAGTGCATGCAAATAAAGTTGAAGGACCATAACCTCACCATAGATTAGGAAAAGAAACCAAGAAAATAGATTCCAAGAAAGCTAATTTTTTTTTTTTTGAAAAAATTAAAAAATCAAAAAACAAAACAGAAGTTAAGGGAAAAAAGGAATTCCAGAAGCAATGTTTCAGAGGCTAAAATAGAAAAAGGTTACACAAAAAATACTTCAGGAGTCTACAACATTAGATGTCACAGACCCAAAACAAAGCTAGCTGGGCATTAAGAGAGCCAAAACACAACCAAAATGACCAAGATATGTTGACAGAGACCACAGTGCAGACATGCAGAGCACAAAATGCTAGAAAAGGCAGAGCAAAACTCTCTCTCTCTCTCTCTCTCTCTCTCTCTCTCACACACACACACAATAGAGAGTAAAAAAAAAAAAAAAGGACCCAAAAAGAAAAACAAATAAATAAAGAATGCAGCAAGACGACTACTTTCAAACAGAAATGGCAGAAGAATTTCCAGAAACAAACCCAAGTGAACACATCAGATCAGAAAAGGGTCATACAAGTCAACAAAACCCCATATTATAAGAAATAGAAAATTGCCTAAATGTCAGAGAAGCCACAGCTACAACACAGAGCGGAAACTTTCCCAAAACACTGAAAAGCCAAAAAAAAAAATTAAATAAAGCAAATAAACAGAGATCAAACTCAAACCCAACAGATCAACAAGAAAACATCACTACAAAGCAAGAGCACAACAACATTTTAGAGATTTCAAGCAAAAAACACAAAAAACAACTCTATAAATCACCCAAAAAAAACCCTTTCAAACCCATAACAGAGCTTGAAAGTAGGATCTAAACTCTGAAAATCAAAACATGATATGAAAGAACACATATGAGTACCTGTGAAGAGCAAGAACCCTAAGTGTGTGCTTCTGTGTCAACGCTAAGAAGAAGAAGACGAAGAGAGTGAGGTTGAGCTATAGTGGTAGACAGGCTACTATCTAATAGTTTATGATCCAATTATGTAATTATTTTTTGTTTTATCTCTCTCTGTTTTTCGGATAATCATTTAATAATTTCAAAATATAAATAAATGTTATTTTATAATATTATAATTAATAAAAATAATAAATAAATAAAATATTATATTAAATAATTAAAAAATATAAAAAATATATTAAATAATAATTAATTAAAGAATACAAACATGTGTAAATTATTAAATAATTTTCCGGTTCTTCTATGAGACGTGTGTAATGTAATGTAATGTAAATGTAAAGCCCACTCGCAACCGTTGCAAAACTTTCAAGAGGTTGAGAGAGTAAAGTTTAGGGTTGTTTTGCTCGCACTTCGAAGCGCACGTGTGATGTGGGCATAAAGGCTCTGATCAAATCGGAATCTTCAATTCCTAAGATGCTCAATTTGTAAATTAAAAATGGATTTGCTTGAGATATTTAAGAAATAATTTGAAAATGAAAAGAAAAAAATATGTAAAATTAAATAAAATATAAATATTTTTTTTATATTTTATTTATTTTTTAAAAAAAATAATTGAAAGTATTAAAAATAATGTTTTAATAGAGCCACTAATAATATGACAATAAGTAATAATCTTTTATTTTAGTGGTATGAATGATTTTTGATTTTTTTTTCCCTTTTCTAGATCTTTTTCTAAATCCCAAACCAAACATATTTGCTTTGGGGTTTTAAAAATAATTTTTAAAATTTTTAATTCGCATTTTTATGTTTTTAGTAATTTTTTAAAATATTTTAATTATTTTTTTTATATTTTTTAGATTTACCTAATATTGATATATTTAAAAGGTATAAAATTTGTACAAAATTTTTTTTAAAAAAATTATTGATTACAACAAAATACGAAATTATATTGAATTTTTATTTTTATTTTTTTGTATTTTTTATATTTAGCGAATTTTTTAAAAATTTTGTCACAAATATTATATTTTTTAAGTGTATTTAAAAAATAAAAAATTTGTGTAAAATATTAAAAAAACTAAAAAAAATAAGAAAAATATAAATAAATAAATAAAAAATCAATCTTCCATCCCCCAATTTCTCTCCCAACCTCCCCCAATGATGTGTCAAACAATTTTGAAAAGAGAGAAAAGAGTTTAAAAAGAGTTGATTAGTTAGTATTATTTGCTACATCATTAAGGGAGTAAAAATTGGGGGATGGAGCATTTTTCTTTTAAAAAAACAGAGATAACCAAACAAGTTTATAATATAATTTTGTTAATTTCATTCCGAATTTACAATAATCATTTGAATCGTTTATTTTGTAAATCTAAGAATAAATATGAGTTAATTTCAAGAATAATACTAAGCATGTGACCAAATTTTATATATATGTATATATATATTTAAAATAAACGGCAATATGATGAGTTTAAACTCAAATGATCAATTTTATAAAACAAAATGTGAATTAATTATTTATTTATCGATCGAAATCTGATGAAATTATTTTTTTGCACGGATGGTCTTTATTGTAAGATTTATAAAATAAACGATTCCACTTATTATTATGGGGTCTAGAAAATTAAGTATGAAAAAGTGTAGAAAATAGTGATATGAAAATGAGTCATGCTTTAAATCAACAAATCGTAAGATAAATAAATAAGTGTAAATTACATTGATTTCTCTAGAATTTGTGACAATTACAAATATTTTTTCTAAGTTTTTGAAATGGCACTGTCATTATCTTTTATTTGTAGCAGTATTTCAGATTCCTTCATATTCCTTTAACGTTGGTAGTGATGTGGCAACCAAAATTCTTTTAGAAAATTCTCACCTTACCCTTTATCTATTTTCGATAGAGACCAACATTAAAATGTCCTCTAATAAGACTACAAAATTAACACTACAAAATTTAGTATTTCTTAAAGAAAGCCAAATATTTTTTTAAAAAAAATTATAAACAAAATAAAAATAGATTTTATTTTTTTAACACATAAAACTTTTTTTTCTTCAAAAAAATAAAATAGTAACATTTTTTTTCTTCAAGAATATATTTTCTGAATTTATTATTTTTTAACTAAGGGTGGTCTTTGCCATATTTGATACAATTCTTTTAAATTGTGTTAGAATCATAAATTTAGATAGAGATTTAAAAATAAACAAAAAAAAAAGAAATAGAAAAAAAATTAATTTATATTTCATTCATATTTTTATTTTTAAACTCATGATCTAAATATATGTCTTGTCATTTCATAAGTCAACTAACGGTGAAATGGTAAAATCAACTACAAAACTAACACCAACTTTAGGGAGTTTTTTTAAAAAATTTCTAATAAAATAATAATTTAGAGAATTAACCCACTTTTTAAATTATTTGAAAAACTAACTTATTTTTTGAAATCGCATTTTGAAAATGTAATTTTAAATTGAAATTTGCACGTAAAATTACATTTTTAACATGTAATTTCACTTGAAATCACATGTTAGGGAAATCCATGTCATCATAAAATTATATTTTTAATATGCGATTTTAAGTGAAATTGCATGTTGAAATGCCAACGAAGCCTCTCTCTCTCTCCCAGAATCTTTTTCACTCTTTCTCTCTATCTTACACACATTATTAATCTAAAGAATCCTAATTTTATAGATATATTTTGTCCTAATTTTTCCCTAATAGATATAGTTCACTTTGGTGATATGTATGGCTCCAAAAATTGGAAAAATAAGATTGATGAGGATGGAGTAACTAAGGAATTTTGCTCTAATTTTGCCCTGTTGATGAGTGTCGAGATTGATTGTATAAATGTGTTTATTACCATGCTTGCTTAAAAAATTTGGAAAAAATTAGATTGATTGGGAAGTTTTGGAACTTAGACAAATAAGTTTTGGAACTTAGATAAAAGCAGTTCCCTGTTCATGAGGCTTGACAACCAAATCTATCATAGAAGTAGGGGCATATTATTTACAAAAGATATTTATTGCAATGCAAAAATGAAATAAGATTCTCTTGTCCTTTTTTAGCATGAATTCAAGCAACATATACTAGTCTGCATTTAAACAATTCAAATTAGGAACATGAGATTGCAACCTATAAAAAAAGTTATCATAGAAAAATTTTGAAGGAGAAGAGAGTGAGGATAATGTGTTGAGGAAGTGGGAGGAGAGAGAGAGAGAGAGAAGGATTTCAGGCCACTTAGCGAGAGTGGATTTGGAGAGGGAGGTCACTGTCGATGTTCACCGAAGAGCTTCGCCGTCAATATTCGTGGACGGAGAGTGGTCGCTAGTCAAGAACTCAAGGGTGGCAACGGAATGTTTTGGGAAAAATTTTGGAATTTATTTTTTGTATTGTTTTGTAATGGGCTAGATTTGAGCCACCCATCATTAAGTGGGGGACGTGGCCTAATCTGGACCATTTCCGTAAAAAGCACTGGAAAGGATCTAAATTCAAAATAGGGATACCAAATTTTCTACTAAATAAATCACTAAATATCTCACACGGTGTGAGAAGTTTGTAGACCCCATACCCGTGTGAGACATTTGATCGTTTATTTAATAGAAAATTTGAGACCTATAATATTTTCTCTCAAAATATACATAGGTATAATTTTCCCTAATAAATACATGTAAAATCCTTTGTTTTTTTATCACTAGTGATAAATCGTGTAAAAAATCTATTTATATATAGAATTTTCCAATAAACTCCATAACTGCTAAAGACAAACCTTTGTTTTATGGAAATAATTGAAGAAGAAGAAATAACCATGGTGAGCAACAACGTTTCTCTCTCTTCATCTATCAATATATATACTATATATATATCACTCTTGCTCTCATCACCAAAACTCCAAGCACTTAAAACCCTAGATTTTTTTTTTTTTTTTTTCTTTCTATATACTTAGAAACCAATTGAGAGAAGCCATGGCAGCACCAAAATGGTTTTGGAGCGTCTTTGCAGCCCTAACCTTCTTTTTAACAATAGTTTTGAATGAAAACTCAATAATGGTTTGTGGGAACAATGAAGGAGATGCTCTTGTTGTCTTCAAGCTTAGCTTGTTAGATCCAAACAACGTCTTACATAGTTGGGACTCAACTATTATCAACCCTTGTACTTGGTTTCACATCATTTGCAATCAGAATCAACAAGTTATTCTATTGTATTGCCCCTTTCTCTCTTTCTCTCTTTTTTAATATAGAGAAAGTCTAGGGACTAGATAAATATCTGGAAAAATATATTTAGATTTGTTGATCAATGGTTTAGGTTTACCCTTCTTGATGAGGTGAGGGGCTACACACAGCTTGAATAAATTTTGCCTATTGATTACAAATTTTGGACAAAATTTTGAATTTTTTTTGAAATGATAGAATTGCTGTTTAAAGTATCGATAATTTTTTTGGCCCATCACTCCCCCTGTAGGGTGAAAGTAAAAGTCACATGTATATCAACTAATGCATAATATATATTAATTTATAATCGATTCACAACTCATAATTGTTATAAAAAATTTTATTTTTGTTTCTTGTTTTAGGTGTCGTTTGGTTATGGCTTTTTTAGTTGACTTTTTGGCTTTTTTGACTTTTTTAGTCTGAGACTTTTTTAGTCGTTTGGTATTCTTGTTTGATTTTTTTGACTTTTTGGCTTTAGAATGACAAAATTGCCCTCAGTATAGAATGATGCTTTTTTGACTTTTTGTTTGTATATGGGGTAGTTTGGTACTTTTATAGCTTTTTTGTCTTTTTGTGATTTTGTAATTTTTTTTTTGTCTTTTGTGATTATATAGCCCACAATGAAAACTAAACGAAGGCTTTTTATTATTATTATTATTTTATTTTTAATTTTTATGATCAATGCTTTTAATCCGATTTTTTTATATGCATCACTTGTTACTCCCAATATCACTGCAATTGATACCAAATGGGCTTTTCAAAGTCTTTTCCCTCATATATTTTTACTATGTATTACACGCATCAAGTAATATATCAAATAGTATATAAATATATGTTATGACATTATCACTTTAAAAGTATAAATCCTATCTATTATATAAATTATAGAGACTCAAAGTCTCTAAAATTATATTATATCATCCTTTGATACACTAATTAATATACCAATTGATGCGTATAACTTTATTCAAATTCTTATTTTCTTTGTAAAGTATTTCTTTTCCCCTTTATTCTTTTCCTTTTGCCTTTTGTGGGATGTTCCACTTTAAAGTAATTGAATTGTGCTTAAAGATTAGTAGAACTTTATAAATATTAATAATAAATATTTTAATTTCTTTTATAAATAAATATATAATTATTTTCTGTGTAATTTTTCTAAAAAATTGTATGTTTTGCTATGATGTATACATGTGTCAATGTTTCGTCACTTCATATGTGCACTCTTTTGATTCTTCTAAGCTTTCTCATACATTTGGACCTTATTTGAAAATATGCTATTTTAATAATTTTTTAACTTTTTAAGAAAAATGTATAAAAAAATAAGGAGAATAATGTGACAACTTATAATAATTTTTTTACTTTTTGATTAAGACTGAAAGTTGTTAAACGAGGCCTTAAGCTTTTCTTTCCATTTCATTTCTGATTTTCCGGGAAAAAGAAAGGAAAATAATTAATTATAGTTTTCTTGTCACTTACGAGCAGGGACTTGGGTTCTAAAAACCTAACTGGTAACTTGGTTCCTGAACTTGGAAACCTTCAACAACTTCAATATCTGTAAGCTCTTCCCCTCCCTAATTTCCTCAAAAAAGTTCAGTAACACAAAAATAAAAATACGAAAAGTTTTACAGATAAGGTTCCACCTTTTATCTCTGTTATGTGGAACTTTTTATGTTCTATTTCTTTAAAATACAAAACAACAATTTGTTGTTATGTGTTGATGGTGTAGGGTACTTCACCAAAACAACATTCAAGGAAGTATCCCGGCTGAGTTGGGTAATTTGAAGAATCTCATTGAGTTGGACTTGTATCAGAACAATCTCTCAGGAAAAATTCCACCTTCATTGGGAAACTTGAAGTCCCTTGAGTTCTTGTGAGTTTGCTCAAACCTAGATGTGAATTTCTTTTGTATGAGTAGAAGGTATTTTGGCTTGGAATTTTGTTTATTTATTTATTTTCTAATTCATATATATATATATATATATGCAATCTAACAAAAAATATACTTGGTTTCTATCATATAATTGAATTAATTGAACGGGAGTTTAAGATTAAAGAGTTGGCTCAATAAATGAGGTATTTTCTTATCAGGTATGATGTTTGAGCTCTTGTTTTATTGCTGGAGTATGCAACTTCCCGTTCCCTATTTCCTCGCTAACTATTGTAAAAAAATAAAATTAAATAAATAAATAAATAAAATTTTGAATTTTTGATGATTGAACACATCACTTTTCAATGTTTAACAATAAATTTAGAAACACATAAACTAGGGAGAAGTTATTTGATGCCCCATAGGCATGGCATGGTGGTGCCCAAAAACTTTGATAATTGGTAGAGAATGTGGAGCTTGTTAGTGCATGGGGAAACAATAGGTAGCTATGTTTTTGGTGATTGATTGGTGGCATAAGCCATGTGGTGTGCCCTTAGGGCTTGGAATAATTTTCCTAAATTAAAACAAAAAAATATAATGCTAGACAATATTTTTAAAAAGTGGGTTGGACCAACAAATTGTAAAATTCTATTTGATGATGCTGAAATTCACTTGATTCCATGATTTTTCACCATTAATGAGGAGAGACAGAGTGAGTTTGGGTGAGTATCGGTGTGGTATCTGCAAAGGCTATTTCGTTGCTTAAGTTAGTACAATTGAAGTGTAAAGAGAGTAGATTTATGGTTCAGAGTATTGTCTACTTTGTGCTTGGCTTTTTATAGAAGGTTTCTCATGTGACCATTTAACTATAGCGGACCCCACATGGTGGGTTGTATATATATAATTAGCTTGGGTTTGAAGGTATTTCTAACCAAGTTAATTATATATCCATCACTATCTGTCTTGTGTTTTTTGTGTCGGATACTTTGTTTTGCTTTTGTGTTTCACGACTTAAAACTGTGTTTTGAATTAATAAGGATTTAAAAGGGGATTTGTGAAAGAAAAAAAAGAAAAAAAAAATTGACAATAAATTCGTGATTCTATCTCACACTTGTTTGTTTTGTTTTTCGCCTTGTAGACGCCTCAACGATAACCATTTATCTGGAAAAATTCCACAGGAAGTTTTAAACCTTTCCCATCTCAAAATCTTGTAAGTTTGTAACTTTTTTTTTTTTTTAATCTTGTGCCTCTATTTACTTATTTATTTAATTAAGCTTGTAAATAAATTGATCTTGGTATTGTATATATTAATGCATTATTATATCATTATACACTTACCCAAAATTTTCAAAATGGGGTTTGATTGCAGGAATGTCACAAACACCAATTTGGAAGGAAAAATCCCAAGCACTAGACCATTAGAGGATTTCCCTTTGAAGAACATGGCAACATCTAGTTTAGGAATCTTCAAATTTGTTTTTCCATTTCTAAATGTGTTTCTAATTTTCTTCTTCATTTAAATCGTATTGCCCAAAATTGATTGAACTTATTACAGTGAGTTTGCTTGGCATGACCTACCGTAATACATTTTTTAATTTTTTTAAATTTTTTCAAGGTCAAATTATCTCTTTATTTTTGTCTTTTATTTACAGCTTCTTTTCAGCTTTATTCATTGTTCTCCTCATCCATGTTCCCTCAACTGAAGTATCTCCCCTTATGTTTTGAATCTCTCTCTCTCTCTTAGCTGACTTATAAGTCACTCATTTTATTTTATTATTTATGTATTTTAAATCTATTTAAGGGTTATTTGGAGAAACAAGTAAAAAGTTATTTTTTGGCTTAAAAATGTTAAAAAATCAAAAAATCATCATATTGTTCATCATCTTTTAAAAAAGTAACTCAAAGAGCTGTGGCATTTTGATAAGGCTTTGGGGCAAAAATCCCGAGATCCCAGGTTCTACACTTTTCATGACCAACTCCCTGAGATTTGGTGCAGTGGTTCTAGGATGGCTGTCTAAGTGTTGGATATATAAACCTTATTCAAAGCTTGGATGTAAGGTCAAATCTTGACAGTTGTACTCTCTGACTTAAATGGTGTCTTTGTTATAGAATCAATGTACACACTCGAGATTTTATTTGTTAACCAAAAAATCTTTTAAAAAAGTTAAAATGTCACATGAACTTTTTCACTCATAAAAAGAAATTCTTTTCAGAAACATTTTTTTTTATTATAAATATTTTTACTTTTCAAATCAGTCTAAAAAACATATATATATATATATTGAAAATTTTCCACTACAAACAAAAAAAAGTTGTTTTTTAATAGTTTTTTGTTTTTGACTTTTAGTAAATATTATTTTTAATTTTTTTTTTCTTACTTTTTAAATTATTCTAAACTAAACAGACTTGAAATGTAAAAAAAAAAATTAAAATAAATAAAATAAAAAATAAAAAATCTAACACAAATTTTACTAAAAATAAAAAACTAAATGAAAAATGTGACTTTTTTTGGAAAAATTGCAAATCAATAGTGTCTTCTCAAAATATTTGTAAATTCATGAATTTTTTTTTTCAAATTGCACTGAATTGCAATTTCTACGACTTTTTTTCAGGCTCTCGGCCAGTCTGAACTAGTAAGAAGCCCAAACAGCCGTATACGAATAGGGCTATTCATTCCAGTTCACAAATTTCGGATCTAATCCAAACTTGAATGTAAAGGGTCTGTTTGATAACGTTTACATTTTCAGTTTATATTTATAAAAATTTTATAAATTGATTTTTGTTTATTTTTTATTTATTTTTAGAAAAACATAAATTACAAACGCGTTTGGTAATTGACAAAATGTATAAAAAAATTTAAAAATATAAAAAAGAATGAGAAATGGCAAGTGGCGGCAGAAGATGGTGGTGGAAAGTGGTGACGGTGGGTGGTGGGTAGCGGGTGGTGGTGGGTGGGTGACGGAGGCGGGTAGTGGGTGGTAGAGAGTGGGTGGTGGTGGCGGGTGGTGGATGGTGGTGGCGGGTGGGTGGCGGATGGTGGTGGGTGACGGTGGCGGGTGGTGGTGGGTGGTGGCAGCAGGTGGTGATGGTGGGTGGGTGACGGTGGCGGATGGTGGTGGGTGGTGGGTGGTGGTGGTATTGGTGGCGGGTGGCAGGTGGGTGGCGAGTGGTGGGTGACGGTACGGGTGGTGGGTGGTAACGAGTGGGTGGTGGTGGTGAGTGGTGGTGGCAGTTAGTGGATGGTGGTGGTAGGTGGGTGGTGAGTAATGGTGGCGGGCGGTGGATGGTGGTGGTGGGTGGATGACAAATGGGTGGTGGGTGGTGGTGGCGGGTGGTGGGTGGTGGTGGCAAGTGGGTGGTGAATGGTGGTAGCAGGTGGTGGTGGGTGGTGGTGGCAGAAGACGGTTGTGGAAAATGGTGACGGGTGGTAGCTAGTGTTAGGTGATAAAAAAAAAACTAAAAACTCAAAAAGGAAACACCTTTTTTGAGTTTACATTTTTTGGCCAAATTTATAAACTGAGACCACTGATTTATAAATAAAAAATTTACCAAACAAATTTTTATTTGAATTTTTAAAATTTTTATAAATATAAATAGAAAACTGAAAACGTAAGTGTTACCAATTAAGAAAGCCCATGCTTATGTTGGGCCTATTAGCTAAAATTCTTGGGCCACTTTAGGCCCATTTGATAAAGTTTGGTTTGTTTTAAATCATGGGGCAGTTACGGGCAGGTCTTATGACCGGTCAATGATATTTAAATCTAGTAGTTTTTTGGTGGAAAAAATCGCTACCCTACTCAAAATTTAATTATCAATTTTAGGGTGAACATGATCTGAATTGATTTAGTATGGGATAAAATTAAACTCAATCCATTAATTACAAACCAAACATTTAAATATAGTTGGGCATGGTTTGAAACTACGGATTTACATAATCTATTAATAAAAAAAATCACATAATATTTTCATTTCTACATTAATTTGCCCAAAATTTTTCAAAATATAAACGTGCATATTGTCCTACCTTTCATTTAAAGAAATGTAATAGCTAGTTTCACTGCAACAATAGCAGCAACCATCAACAAATTCCAAAAAAAAAAAATACTATAATTGGTCCCATCATTATACCATTCCAAAACTAAAATTAAAAAATAACACAACAATAGCAACAAAAAACAACACTACTTCACAGAAATAGCTTCATAGTAGCAGCTAGGGCTGCAAATGAACCGAGCTACTATTTATGAACAAACTTGACTCGGCTTGGTTCATTTAACATTTAAATGAGTCAAACTCAAGCTCGAATAAACTCGACTCGTTAAGTTCGGTTCATTTATTTTTATTTAAATTTTATAATAAACATATTATTTATATATTAAATAATATTTTTATTTAAATAATATAAATAATATTTTAAAAAATCTTATCGAGTCAAGCCAAGCCGAACTTGATCCCAAATACTTATCAAGCTAAGCTCGAGCTTAATAAGTGAACGAGCCAAGGTCAAACTTAATAAAAGTTCGGCTCCGTTTGACTCGTTTGCAGCTCTAGTAGCAGCCCATCATTCCACAACAACAGCAGCTTTGAGTAGAAAGGTAAACAAACTTTGAGTGGAAAAAATACAACAGTAGCTTTGGTTTTATATACAAGAGGTAGGATACTATGTATCAGAACTGTATTGCATATGATTCAGATGGATTTTAATCCGAAACTGTGAAGTGAAATTCGGAAGCGATCCATGTAGAATGACTCTTCAATTTTTCAATTTAGAATTAGACCACAAATTCAAAAATCCAATTCAAATCTACCAGATTAAACTAGACTAATTTAATTTATGGATTTTATAAATACTTAGCCATACTCAATTTCATTAGTGATGCCAAACAATGTCAATGAATTTTTATGCTTGAAAACAGCACTGGCATTTTTTTTTTTAATCCACACGCAACAAAAAAAAAAAAAAAAAAAAAAACTAGTAATAGTATATGAGGTTCCCCCAAGGGAGATTTGGTGAGAACTCCTCAATTATAAAAGTTCATTACCAAAAGGACAAATATGTTTGACCACAATATCATTTGTTTATTTTAAAATTTTACTGTCAATTTTAATATTTAAAAAGTAGAAGGAAAAATTACAAAAAATATAACAAAATAAATTATGAATTTTTAATTTTATCAATTATTTTTAATCTAAATCATTTTTTTTTTATTAAGTAAAACTGGTGAAAAAAAGATATGTTGTTAAACTCAATTGAGATATATATAAGATGTCTAAAATATCTTTATTTCATTGTGTTTACTTATTAGAATATTTTTTTTGGTTAATTTTACTTAACAAAAATAGATAGATGGTTTAAATTGAAATTAAATAAAAAAATTATGATTTAAATTGATAAAATTAAAAACTTAAAATTTATTTTGTTACAAAGGTCAAATTTATTTTTATTTTTATTTTAATTTCCCAAACTAAGTTTGTAATTTTCCAAACTAAATTGTACAATCAATGGGCATACCCATTACAGTCAGGGAAATTTTTTTAAGGTTCCTAATATTAAAATTTTATAAAATAAAGAATATATAATATTTTCATAGTAATTAGGGTCTCTTAACATTTTTACAGAGAAAATTTGATTTAGAAAAATTTATGCCTGACTTAGAGAAATTTTGACTTAATTCAGAGAAATTTCAACTCTAACACAGAGAAATTTTATCAAGGGATCTTAACTAATTAAAAAAAAAATTTAGACTACTTCTATTACACAAAGTTAAAGAGAGATGTTTCACTAATTTTTCTTTACAGTTAACATAATTGATAGAAATATTCAAAAGAAAAAAATGTTAACACATTAAAAATTCACTATGTTAACATTGGCTTTGACAATAAAATTTTACCGTTTAAATTTAACAAGTAAGGCCTAGTTTGGCATCTCTAAAAAAATTTAAAAAGTCAAAAAATTACTAAAAAAGTTAAAAAGTTATCACTATTCACAAATTAAAAATATAAAAAAATTAATTTATTACATATTTTAATACAAAGACGTGACTGGTACTGAGAATTGATGGAAAGGCTGTCAAAGCGGGGAAAAAAAATTAGGTATATATATTTATTAAATTAGAGGGTAATTTGGGCCAGTGGAGGCCCACCACCGGTCACATTTTGATAATCCGAACTGTCAATGTGTAGAACTCGTCAAGTACTATATGTTTATAAAAAATCACGTTAATCGGATATAGATAGCTACATGATTAAATCAATTTTGTATAAAAAATAGATGATGTTATAGTTAACGGTTGACAAAAACCTAACACGATCAGATAGCTATCAATATCCGATCAAAGTGATTTTTTTACAAATATATAGCACTCGACGAGTTCTACATATTAAACGGTTCCAATTAGCAAAACAGGACCCGTGGTGGGCCTACACGGCCGAACAACACCGTCCAATTCAAGTCTGAAAAGGAGGCAATCATTTTCCATCTAATAACCAGCCGACTACACTGCCTACTACTCAATAACTTCTCCTATACACTTATTTATATAATTTTTTAGTACACATTTTTTCGAAAAAAGTCAAAAAGTTGACCTAAATATCCTTTTTTTTTCCCCTCAAGTTTTTAGTCTAAAAAGATAAAAAGTGCACTTATTTAGGCCACCCCAAACAACCCCTAAGGCCCCGTTTGTTTTCAGAGGTAGAATGGAAATGATTGATAGTGAGGGGGTTAAGTAAAATTGTATTTGTTTTGATGATAGTTGTTAGTGTATGAATTGTTAAATTATTTTTATATAAAATAATAAAACAAATAAAAAAATATAAAAAATTAAACATTAATATTTTAAAAAAATTTCCAATATATAAAAATAAAAAAAATTCTAATCCCCTCACTATTTTTCTAATACCATCTCCACCTCTTCCATCTCAATCTCCCTTCAACCTCCATCTATATCACCTCTCCTATCCTAATCCCCTCCCCAACTCTACAAACAAACAGGCCCTAAAACAAACAGGCCCTAAGATTCAACTATCACCACTATCCACCACAACACTCATTATCATTATCACCATCACCGTTGAAATAAAATAAAATAATAGCATTAATATTAAATAACCTCAGCTCCATCCTAATCCTCTTATCTATTTAACCCCAAAACAAACAGGCCCTAAGACTCAACTATCACCACTATCCACCACAACACTCATTATCATTGTCACTATCACTGTTGAAATAAAATAAAATAATAGCATTAACACCAAAATTTTTGTTTGTTAATGTTAATTTGAAAAAAAAAAACTTAATTATCTAGGTTTAATATTTAAAAAATAAAGTTCCAACACCACCACTGTGTTGACGTGTGCATTTTTTTAGACATTAGCATCCGTTCACATGTTTTTGCATTCCAAACCGGATGGTAGTAATAATCTAATAAATAAATAGCAATCCTATAAACTCAAAAAATATATTTAAAAAAAAGAAGAAAGAAATCAATGGTCTACATTATTATGGGTGTGACCCACATCCCTCTAACTTTAAGTTTACACCATACATTTATTTTTAAAATAATTTTTTTTTGATAAATTTACATTATCCACAGTATTTTTGATAAAGAAGTCCATTACAAATCACGGAGTTATATTATTGAATCAATTACTAATCTCCAAGATACAACATTAAACACATTACCCAACACCTTCTCTGTTTTGAGATCCAGAGCATGAAAAATATCAAAAAGCACAATGGTTTCAACCCGTGAAGAAAATGAAATTGAATATATATAACAGGGTAAAATTGTCTATAATTATGACACAAGCAAGAAATGTGTCACCTACCCAAAAAAAAAAAAAAAGCAAGAAATGTGTCCTTAAGAAAAAAAAAAATTTTAAGGACTTTTGTCCAAATGTTTTTTTATAAAGGGTATGGCTTCTGTCCAGTCTGGGATCGGACTGGACCGTACTGTTGGGCTCGTGGGGGCTCACCACGGGTCCCGTTTTGATAATCTGAACCGTTCAATATGTAAAACTCGTTGAGTACTATATGCCTGTAAAAAATCACGTTGATCGGATATCGATAGCTATATGATCAAATCAGTTTCATATTAAAAAAATTGGACGGTGAACAAATTATTGGTTGACAAAAAACTGTTTTGATCACTTAACTGTCGATATCCAATCAACGTGATTTTTTACAGGCATATATTGCTCGACGATTTCTATATATTGAACGGTTCAGATTATCAAAACGGGATTTGTGGTGAGCCCCCACGGGCCCAACAATACGATCTAGTTCGATCCCGGACTGGACAGAAACCATACCTTTTTATAAAATAAAAAATTCATAACATGATATTCATGATGAGTTTTATAAACTCAAAAAATTCGCTTAAATTTAAAAAAAAAAATCCGACGCATGTATGAGCCTCCGTTTGGAAAGTGGGTTGGCTTTTTAACATTTTTGGCTATTTGAGCCTAGGCTCAAAAGTTTGGTTTGGGAAGACCTTTTTGGCTTTTTTAATTTTTTTTGTGAGAGAATAGTGTAATAATTATGGGTTGGATGTGATATTTTGTCTGTTGTGGCTCAAATAACCTATTCTGTCTTTTGTGGCTCAAAGAGCCAAAAGAGTCCAAATGAGCTCTTCCCAAACGACACCTGAATGTGACTTGTTTGCAAATGACAAACTAGTTTGGATAGAAAATCTAAGAAAAGATATTTTACAATACGACACAAAGATACCAAGCTATAAAAAGTTCCCATGTTGGTGGTAGTCCAATAAGTTTATTGCAAGTGTAAATTATTTGCCAAATTGGTGTCGACAACTTGACACACCATCTCAGACACATACCACACGTGTCTTTCTCTTTAATTTTGCCCCTAACTAGGAATGGCAATGGGGCGGGGTGGGGCGGGGCAGTGCGGGGCCGGGGATCACCCTCCCCATCCCCCATCCCCGATGGTGGAAACTCCTCCGATCCCCAGTCTCGACCCCGACGGGGAGCTCATCACTTCTCCCGCCCCAGCCCCTTAACGGGGATCGGGTTTTCCTGACCCCGAAAAGTCCCCGACCAAAAGAAAAAAAAAAAAATCAAATTCAACAACAACATCAGATTCAAAGTTTGAGCTCAAATCAGTTCCAAAATCAGATTCAACAACAACATCAGATTCAACATCAGATTCAAAGTTTGAACTCAAATCAGTTCCAAAAATCAAATTCAACAACATAATATATATATATATATATATAACAAATCGAAAGAGAGAGAGAGAATATTCCAGATCTGTGAAGCTTGGTTAGTGATGCGGCGGATCGGCAAAGCTTGGTCGGTGATGGTGGCGGTGGGGGAGACGGTGGAGTTGTGGGAGGATGGAGATAGGCGATGGAAGATTGAGAGAGGGAGACCGAGAGACATGAGAGGCGGTGAGGATGAGTGAGTGTGTGAGGTTCAGCTTGTGTGTGTGAGTGGAAGGTTTGATTTATATATATATATGGGCAAAATGATAATTTTGCTTCGGGGAAAATTCAGGGCCGGGGACGGGGACGGGGACGGGCCGGGGCTTGTACACTGATCACCGTCCCCGGCCCGAAACTGATCGGGGTTTTAATTTTGAATACCATCCCCGTCCCCACAGGGGTATTTTTCAGGGAAAAACCATTCTCATCGGGGTCGGGGGATCGGATCCCCGTCGGGCCGGGTTCAAATTGCCATCCCTACCCCTAACTAGTGCCATAATTATAAATAAATAGATAAGGATCATAAAAAAATATTATGACATGTTTCATGAATTTTTTTTATCTTTTAATTAGTACATGGTGTTTTATCGTATTTGTAATTCTAGAGTGGAAAATCTTTTATTATATATTTTTTTCATGATTTCTAACATTACTCTTTTCAATAAGGTTTAATTTGTATCATCTTCTATTTTTAATTGTTTAAACCAGATACTTGAATAGATTTTTCTTTAAGAAGAAATTAAAAGCAACAATGACATATCCCTCTAACTCTAGTGAGGTGGAAAGTCAAAAATAATAAAAAAAAAAGGTCAAAACATCATATCAGATGAATCCCACATATACATTAGAGCTATTAGAGGTTACAAATTAGAATTCCAAAACATTTTTGAATTAAAAGATATAACTCTTAAATTATCAGGATTTTTTGGATGGAATTATCTTGGGTATTAGAATATTACGGGTTGTTTGGGATATCCTAAATAAGTGCGTTTTTTGTCTTTTTAGACTAAAAAGTTGAAGAAAAAAATATGGATGTTTGGGTTAATTATTTGACTTTTTATGAAAAAATGTGTATTAAAAAATTGTATAAATAAATGTATAGGGGAATAAAGTGATGGAATAGGCCGTACGGTTAGAAGCCTAAAGAGGAGCGTGACAGAGGGCAGTGTAGGAGATTGATTCTCTACTTTTCGGGCATAAATTGGTCGGTTCTGTTCGGCCCATGGGGCTCCACCACGGGTTCCGTTTTACTAATCGGAATCGTTCAATATATAGAACTCGTCGAGCACTACATAACCAAACCAAACCAAACCAAGCCTTAAGTCCCATCAAATGGGGTCGGCTACATGAATCCTTATTCTCCACGCGGCCCTATCAAAGGCCATTTCATTAGTCAAATTAAGTAGATTCATATCTCTATTTATAATGCTAGTCAACGTTAGTCTAGGCCTACCCCGTCCCCTAACACTTCCATCTATCGTTACAGCATCGCATCTCTTCACTACTGCCTCTGTTGGTCTCCGTTGAATATGACCAAACCATCTCAAACGATTCTCTCTCAACTTATCTTCTATCGGTGCTACTCCTACCCATTCCCGAATACACTCATTCCTAATCCTGTCCTGTCTAGTCTTACCACACATCCACCTTAGCATTCTCATCTCAGCCACACTCATCTTATCTACATGTTGTTTCTTGGTTGCCCAACACTCCGTCCCATACAACATAGCTGGTCTAATAGCCGTTCTATAGAACTTACCTTTTAGTCTAGTGGGTATTCGTTTATCGCACAATACCCCAGACGCACTTCTCCACTTACACCATCCTGCCTTAATCCTATGGGCCACATCTGCATCAATCTCTCCCGCTGTTGTGATAATCGACCCTAAATAACGAAAATGTTCACTCTTAGGCAGTTCTTGGTTCTCAATCTTCACTTCTTCTCTGCTTCCATTGTTACTGTTACTAAATTTACACTCCATGTACTCTCTCTTAGTTCGTCGAGCACTACATGCTTACAAAAAATCACGTTGATTGTATATTGATAGCTATCTGATCGTGTTAGTTTTGTTTGTTATCTGTTAACTATAACACCATCAATTTTTATACAAAACTGATTTGATCATGTATTTAGCGATATCCGATAGATGTGATTTTGTACAGAAATATAGTACTAGACGAGTTATACTTTTTGACGGTTCAGATTATCAAAACGGGATCTATGATGGACCCCTACGAGCCCAGCTCTACCATCCAATTTAGTGAATATTTTACTATAATTTCCCCCCCCCCGCGGTCACTGACTTCACCATATCGTCAGTATCAATCCATGAGTTTATTTTTTGATTTGTATTAATATGTGTATATTATTTTTTTAATATTTTTTTTGATAAATAGTGTTAAATTTTTAACTTTTTGTCTTTTTGAATTTTTCAATCGTCGCCAAACTTGGCCTAGGTATTAAATTCTTAGAATGAGATTCTCATCCCCTTTTAGAATCTGTTAATCAAGACATAGTTTTACAAGATTTGGAGATGAAATTAATAACATTTAAAATTTAAGAGTCAAAATGATAAAAAAAATTATAAAAAAATGTCACTTTTATATAACATGCCAAATATGTAAATGTCGTAGTTGAATATGAAATGGTGACGGGATTCATATGTTTAAAAAATTAATTTGATTTAATAATCTCATCAAATTTTTTTTAAAGAAAATAAATGATTTATTTTTAAAATCAAATTTATTGCTCATTTAAAAAAAATATAAAATTATTTGGTTATGATTGAATTAATTATTTTTTTTGATGATTAATACATGAAACTTTTAAAATGAACTACTTAGATTACTAAAAATGAAGCTAGGGTTGTAAGTAGGAGTCATCACCGCCCATATTGGGGGGGGGGCGGTATTTGAAAATTTGAAAAATATTATATATTATATTAAAAATTTTAATATAATTTAAAGTTATAAAAGTTCGCATTTCCATTTTTTTTTTAATTTCAAAATTATATAGAGTAGCCCTCCAATTTTTTAAACTATAAAATAACCCCCCAAAATTGTAATCCTAGATCCGTCCCTGCCCATATGTATAGGCTGACCTCTAAACTTTTTCAGTACATAATCAAATGTGTTTTTAAATATTCATCATCTTATTTTAATATTTCTAGTTCAATATGTAGTTCTTACAAGGCAACAATTACTTAAATTTTACTTTTAAATGATGTTCATAGAGTAAGAAAATAATAATTTGTCACTACATATAGTTGCCTTAATATATGAAAAATCATATTATTTTTAACTTAACATTTTTTTTTTGAACAACAAAAAAGAAGTTCTGTAATGTCATCACAGCTTCCGCAGGCCTTGGCCCTGAGGTAGCCGATTACCAGCCAGATTTAACCCAATTCATAGGAAGGGACCCACCATCAAGGCATCAATGGAACTCAACTACATGCCACAGCTTAAGGATAGGTGTCGAACAGAATACAAGATAAGCTCTCAGCAGAAATCATGTTCCCCCCCCCCCCAGGAATCAACCCTGGCTTAGTACTGAGGAATGCGTTGCATTTTCGACCAGGCCACCAACGCTGGTGGTTTTAACATAACATTGATACCCAAAAAAAAAAAAAAAATTGTTTATTTACATATATTTTGATATTATTATTTTTTATTAAAATAGAAATTGGTGTTGACAACTGGACACACCATTTCAGACACATACCACAGGTGTCTTTCTCTTTAATTTTTGTCCCTAGCTAGTTCCATAATTATAAATAAATAGATAGTGATCATGAAAAAAATATTATAAAATGTTTCATAAATTTTTTTAATCTTTTGATTAGTGTATGATATTTTATTGTATTTATAATCTAAGAGTAGAGAATCTTTCATGACAAATTTTTTTATAATCCTTAACATTACTCTTTTCAATAAGTTTTAATTTGTACCATCTTCTACTTTTAATTGTTTTGTAAATCAAAGTATAAAACATGTAGCGGAATAAAATGTTTAGATCATACCTTTTTTTTTTTATCTAAAACCTCGTGGATAAATCACGTGCTTCCTGAATCTAGTCAATCAACCCAACAGTGAAGTGATATTACAATATTGAATATCACCCACACAAACCACAGTGCAAATGGCTTTTATCGTTATTTTGGGAGAGAGTCAGTATCTTGAAAAAAAACAAACATACGTTGTTTTTCCACTTAATCACCTATATCCCATATATCAGATATATAATCTATTTATCTCATTTATCCATTTGTTAAATGAGATAATATCTGATATCTATATCATCTATCCATATCATGATATGATAGATATATATCCTGAGTGGCTATCCAAATAGGTTTGAATTCAAATTCAAAAACCATTTGGATGAGGTTCAAAAGGTTCTAAGGGTCATGCCACATGGGCGCCCAATTTCTAACATCTCCCACTCGGACATGAGTTGGCATGACACTGTCACGTCTCAATCTCAATCTCCCCAAAAAATAAACAATCTCATACTAGCCACTGCACCGTGCGACTACTGAGAACACTTGCATGTGGGAGCTCTATACTAGAAACTCAAAATGAGCCAGCATAGAGACATCAACCCAAAAAGAAAAGAAATAGTGTCTCATATACCCCAGACCCATCTAATTACACCGGTCCAAAAAACATCTCTAATCCCTAAAAAAAAAAGCATGTTTGACCCTCTCAATTCTTGCAATATATTCACACTCAATTCGCCTCTCATACAGAGCGATGTGAGTTGCCGGCAGTGAATATACAACAGTGGTGTAATACTAGATGATCTTCCCTTTGCACTCATGCCATTTAGTTTAGGATTGACCGCTTTCCCAGTGATGTCCCTTAAGGCCGAATCATGCATGACCGCAGGCAACATACCAAAGTAGCAGAACATCTACCCCTTACCTTATGACATAGTCAAAAGTCACAAAAGGGTACATAAATGAAAGTCATATCAATAATGACACGTAAGACTCACACGGTGAGGAAGCAGGGATCCATTCTCTCACCTCATTACTCGGTCGCCAAGCACATATAGTATGAATACATGCTACGGTGGAGTAACTCTTCCATAAAGAGTGACGTTATACTCGATACACCGTACAGATATTAGTCTAGTCGCTTTCTAGTGCCTAACCCGAATTCTCTATTTGCTCGCCTTCTAGGCGCCAAATGAGATCTCGAATCTGGCTAATCATAACAGGCACAACATGAAAAGTGGGTACTAACATCCATGTTTGGTCCTTAACACGACCTCATCTTGGTTATAACCAAGGCGACATACATAGTGGATGATTTAAGCCTCTCTTGGCTCCGAATAAAAATAAACCACCAGTCTCATCCTTGCTCACTCCCAAGCGCCAAGGGCGATTGCTCGTGTGAGTGAGCCAATCTTGCCTGCTGACATCATCATTTGCTAATCATTATCACACAAACCATAATAGTGTCAACATCCCATCATCTCAAAATAAGTGATCGATTTAAAAAAAAATAACCACAGCTTGCGCAATTATAGATTCCAAACATAAGCCTTATCAGCACCTCTTGCGATAAGTATATACAACGGAATCCACCATGTGCACCTCACATGAAATGATTTAAGATCACTACCTCTTGCACAATAACCTCTTTAAAGATATTTTTGGTGACTAATTTGCGTTCATTCTTAATGCGCCCAACTAGCGCATTGAATTTTACAAGGAGCAAATTAATATGCTTCTAATAAAGCATTTTATCAACAGTCTAATGAGTAAGGTCAATGTCTAAACAACTCAGTTGACCATTTACCAAAGATAACACTTATCATGCCGAATACGCCCACATAGCGTACTTTAGGCTCCCACAACAAAGAAAATCAAGGAATATAGGTCCTCCAAAGACAATCCGAGGATTCACTCAATAGCTAAGGCTCTGGCTTTTACCGATAGGTAAGTCAATGGATTTGTAATTTTGCATCTAGAATCATTCTAGGATATTCTCTATGTAAGTCATCGAAGACAAACCGAGAATTTTCCTAAAACAATCCCTAAGGATCGTACATCCGAGCATATAAATTACATCACCCATGTCCATCATATCTAAAATAGAGGACTGCCCACCCTAGGTGGCGACAACCTTATAAATTCCTGGCTCATAATGACTAAGTAAGGAAAAACTTCTTTTGGACCATTGATCATGCCTCAGTGGTCTTCATCGATCATCGTTGCCCTATCATGGCTTGATGAAATCTAAGAACCACTGTTTGGATAACTGCTTTAGGCTGTAAAAGATTTATTGGAACTAGCAACCATTTTGTGCTCCTAACTTTTCACCATAAAAGCAGAAGGTAAATCCCTATGGATCTACTTATCCAATTCTCTAATGAGAAATTGGGTCACAATGTCCACAAATCAATGTTCCGAACTTATGTCAATTATAGCCTAAGTCAAAATAACCTCACTCTCCAGGAGGAAGTCTTCTCATGGTCTACACTTTCCTCAATGGTGCGACTTTTCGGTATCTAGCGAGCCTTATGCCTCAACAATGACTATCCAAATTACGCATAACTTTATAACAGTTTTGCGTCATAATGAAAAGTCAACCAAATTATAAAAAATGGTTAATCCTCAAAGACTTTGTCTTAAACTGCGCAACATTGATCCACTTTTTTAAAAAATAGGGGACTAGAGCCTTAGGCATTATCCTACGCTCTTTATCATCTTGCGGAGCAATCATGAATGTTTCCCTCTCAATCACCCAGTGATGACGTGGAAAATTTTCACATTTGCTACCACGCAACTAAGAATGTAGAGTATTCTTCTCTAATGGAGTAATCCATTAGTAGGCACATCGCTCCCACTGTCCCTAGGATATTGGAAATTTCTTTCCATTCTCAACTAGGCTACATAGAGCGCTATGCTTGGAATTCTCCATCTTATAGAGTTCCGAAAACTCTATTCACGTCACCTTTACTAATAAAACTTTATGTGACTTAGTTACACTACCACAAAGCTGCTTACCTATATGCACATGACCCGGAGGATTTGCATGACCGCATACAATAATGCGCCATACGACCCTTTGTGTTTACAAGACAACATACAATAATGCGCTATAGAACCCTAGGTCTTAACTTCACAATCTTATGAGAAGTAACATAAAGATAAGCTGCTTAACGGTTACAGATCGCCCATAGATGGCTCTCCACTAACCTATTACTCAAAATTGGAGTGTAAAATCTGATATGGAGGGCTCTTAGTTAGGGATATAGGCAACAAACTAGTGCAAGTTCTAATTGGAAAACATTTTGCGCCATTATCCACCTAACATTAACAATATTTAATTCCTTATTCTCTACTACACCATCGTGTTGTTGAGTACTAGGAATAATCAATTTTCTAAGCATCTATCTCTCTTCACAGAGTTTTCTAAAAATAACTCAAATAGATACTCGCCACCTTGGTCAAAACTAAAAGCACAAAAGCTCTTATCTAATTGATCTCAACCTCATATGTGCAATGTCAAAAATCATCTCAAAACCTTTGACTTATGGGAGATCAAATAGTCTTGACTCAGATGCGTATCATGATCTATAAATATGTCGAGATTGAGACTTAGCTATCATACCCTTACACATATCTAGTCACAAATATCATAGTGGACTAAATGCGCCAAAACAAATGACCTTCTACGGCTTTCCTACTCACTTGTGCGCACCCATTGCGAACAAAGTTACACATTCACATGAGAGCAGGATGTCATAAGCGAGTGGGCCCGAGAAGGCCTACTCAAACCATCGTGTCATCATCTCATTAATGTGATTAACTATAATAAGCCACTGGTTCATGACCAATGTCATAAACTAATTCCAATCATCTTAATGTGTGAGTTCTCAAAGATAAGTTTAAAAGGTTTAGGCCCAACTAGGTAATGACTCAGGACTAATTCATTTTCATTAGATCATAAAAAGATGTCATGGAGATATCAACTGCGCCTAAGTCGCAAATTTAACTAGTAAGTGCTAATCCCCTGCACCTTCAAGTCAATTTTATTCTCCATACACTTTAATACATCTAGTTGAAAGATGACGATACTCCTCTTGCCATATCTATTTCTCGCTTCATAGTTACTTGCAATTAATTCTACTATCCACAAGAAGGAGAGAATAAGCTATCAACTATGACAGCTCCTGAAGAAACTTAAGCGCGAATTAGGCTAAATAGTCTAATTCAACACAATGTTCTTGCTCTCACGAGCCATGCGTCAAATTCTTAGAGTCATAACAACCTTGTCAGCCTTGACCTTTTCATTACTATGCTGCAACGTTTGCGCTTAGTGGTAAATGTTATTCAAAACGTTAGCCTAGTAAAGGAATCACACAAAGAAGCACCTCATCCATGTCTCACACTTAAGTGTGGAAACAAAGTGTCCAGACTTAGACAAGTTAGCAATGCTAATAGATTTTGCAGCTACTTGGCGCTAATCTTTTCACTTAGTGTTAATAGATTTTGCTGCTACTAAGCGCTAATCTTTTAATCTACAAGTGATACTTCAACGCACACTATTATAGTGCATAAATTTTTTTTTTATTCACTCCCAATAATTGGGTAGAGAGCAAAACACTGCTTAAACTGGCTACTCGTCTTACACTTAATGACTAATTTATTTAAGCTCGCATTTCTTGGATGACGTGACTCTTGAATGTTACTTCATCCAATGATGTAACATTATTTACAAGTCAAATTACAAAGTCAATCCGCGCAGCTCATTAGTCAAGATCATATACAGATCTATTGAGGGCTTACTAATTTCATAACTCCAAAACTCGCCAACCAAAACTATGTAGCGTGCCGCTAACTATAGCGCACACATTAGTTTTTATTGTGCCGAACAAGACAACAAAACCACGGCGACTTTGAGTCATGTTTCCTTACTTTGGCTCAATTAAGGTTTGACCTAAAGTCTCCAAGACTTTTGCTCATCTAAAGAATGGGATTAGTTTGTTCACTTTTGAACATCTCTACTAAGTCTAGGTCAACCAAATTAACTTCCATAAGTTAAATCAATTTAGAGAGAAATTCACATTGGGATTAATTTGATTAGCATAATATAATTTTGCCGCAAAAATCTAAATTAAATAGTGACAATATTACACAAGTCGCAAGATCGAAACTCCGCTATGCTCGTAATCATCTCTTGCGCCACAAGTAACAATTATCCAAAATTTAGTTTAATTTATGCGCAAAATATTGGTTTTCAGGAGTTAATCTACAAAGATTTCTCTCAACCGAATAACCTCCCACTGACTATGGCATATACAAAGCATGATAAATTCCATACAATAGTATTTTAATGTAAATCTACAAATAACTCATGCTATATTTATTTAATAATGGAATTCTAATAAATAAATAAATAATCATGCTCTTCTAATTACAACATATTACAAACCCAAAAAAAATATGCTGTATTCAATATTCAGATTATGCCATAATTAAAGTGTACATCATTTTGGAATTTTCTGGAATTTTTCTGAAATATTCTGGAATTTTAAATAACTAATAAACACACATAAAATTAGAAATAAAAAATCCAGAAACTGATAAATTGAGACAATATTACCAGTAGATAGTAAAACATTTCAGAAGTCCACCATAAAAATTTCAACCCCAGAAAATTATTTATGCAATACCAGAATCATTTTAAAGCATAAAAAATGAATTATTAACACAGAAAAAATATTTTTTATTTTCGTAAAATTTTCAAAATTTTACAGAAGATATAAAATTTAATTCTGAGTATAACGGTACCAACTATGCTTAAAACAAAGCTATAACGAATAAATTATGGTCAATTAACGCAATTTAGAATTAAAAACAAACAAACAGAGCCTTATAGCATAGCCAAGCCAGGCGTGAAAAACGGCTCGGCTTGGCTCGCCGCCGCTCAGCGCAACTCGGCGCGAGTCGGCTCAAGGAGCGGCTCGGCGCGGCTCAGCCCGCGGCTCGGTGTTCGGCTCCAGCACGCGGCGCGCGTGCGAGGCGCGGACGGCGTGTGCGTGGACAGCGCCGCTGACGCGCGCGTGATGGCGCGTGCAGGCGCGTCAGCAGGGCATCCGGCGCGTGGGGGCGCGTGGCTGCGCATGGTGGGGCGTGGCGCTGCTGGGAGGCGTCATACAGCGCGTGAATCACACGCGCCGCCTTCCCGGGTGTTTTCTGGTCCGATTTTTGTACTGCCGGACTCCTTTTTTCAAAATAAAATCGTTTATGGTATGAAAAAAAGACATTAATGAACATAAAAAATATTTATGCTCTTAATCTAATCAAAGTAGATTTTTTCCTCCTTTACAAACATTCATGTATATAATGTAAACATACACATGTAAAAATATACACATGATTAAAGGAAACACGAAAATATCCATCAATGGCTCTGATACCAATGTAAATCAAAGTATAAAACATGCAGCGGAATAAAATGTTTAGATCATACCTTTTTTTTTTGATCTAAAACTTCGTGGATAAATCACGTGCTTCCTGAATCTAGTCAATCAACCCAGCAGTGAAGTGATATTACAATATTGAATATCACCCACACAAACTACAGTGCAAATGGCTTTTATCGTTATTTTGGGAGAGAGTCAGTATCTTGAAAAAAAACAAACATACGTTGTTTTTCCACTTAATCACCTATATCCCATATATCAGATATATAATCTATTTATCTCATTTATCCATTTGTTAAATGAGATAATATCTGATATCTATATCATCTATCCATATCATGATATGATAGATATATATCCTGAGTGGCTATCCAAATAGGTTTGAATTCAAATTCAAAACCCATTTGGATGAGGTTCAAAAGGTTCTAAGGGTCATGTCACATGGGCGCCCAATTTCTAACATGTTTAAACCAAATACCTGAATAGATTTTTCTTTTAGAAGAAATTAAAAGATATGACTCTTAAATTATGAGGAATTTTTGGATGGAATTATCTTGGGTATTAGAATATTACTAGGTATTAAATTCCTAGAATGAGATTCTCATTCCCTTCTGATAATCAAAACATAGTTTTACATGATTTTTGGAGATGAAATTAATAAAATTTAAAATTTAAGAGTCAAAATGATAAAAAAGTTATAAAAAAAAATGTCACTTTTGTTGTCTCCAAATACCCACTAGTATCAAATTACAAGAATAAAGAACATGACTATGCAACATGCCAAATATGTAAATGCCATAGTTGAATATGAAATGCTTGACGGGATTCACATGTTTAAAACATTGGTTTGATTTAATAATTTTAGTTACATAATTTCATCAATTTTTTTTAAAGAAAATAAATGATTTATTTTTAAAATCATATTTGTTGTTCATTTAAAAAAATGATAAAATTATTTGGTTGTGATTGAATTAATTATTTTTTTGACTTAAATTACTAAAAATGAAACTAGGGTGATAAGTAGGAGTGATCACCGCCCATATGTATGGGCTGACCTCTAAACTTTTTCAGTATATAATCAAATATGTTTTTAACTATTCATCCACTTTTTAAAAAAAATTCTAGTTCAATATGTTGTTCTTACAAGGCAACAATTACTTAAATTTTACACTTAAATGATGCTCATAGAGTAAGAAAATAATAATTTGCCACTACATAGTTGCCTTAATAACAAGAGAAAAGTTTAAGGAGAAGGATGAGGGATAGGGATGAGGAGCATTTACCAGAAAATAATTCTTCTCAATCTTTATTGCCACAGATTAACATAAAATTAATACAAGAATCAAAAGAATTGGAAAATTTAAGTATGAGCATAATGTTTTAGATTTCAAACCTTACCAAGCAACACTTAGTGGTAGATAGACTCACAAAAGATGGAAAAAAACAAAAAAAACAAAAGAGCACCATCAATTTAATTATGAGAATGGGTCACAATTCTTTTGTCAAAACACTTCCTTTTATTTATGAGAGATGGTCCGCAGAGGAAGAGGTCCCTATGTTCATAACATGACAGATGGTCAGATTGGAATCGTAGACTTTTCTCACAAGCTCTCTCTTCCTTCAAAATGAAGAAAAAAAAGAAAAGAAAGAAAGAAAAAAAAAAAAGGCCAAGTTACCCTTAGAAATATAGAAAATTTTAATATATACCTTTTTAAACAAGGTATATCATATACACTCTTAATTATATTATTTTTTTATTAGTTATAATTAATTTTCTTTTTTAATTGTAACATTATTTTAATTATGACTCATGAATTTTTAAGTTATGTCTCATGTTGTGTTTAGTTATGATATATATATATATATATATTTAGTTATAACTTAGAAAATTAAAATTCTATCATTTTTATTTTTAATTATAAAGTATATATGGTACACACTACTTAAAGTGAATGCACCATAATATTTTTCTAGAGATATGCAATAATTACTATTAAAGATGCTATTAGTTTTGATAGACGTATAAAAATATTTAAAAATTTATGAAAATATTTAAAAGTATATATAAAATATTTTCATTTTTTTATTCATATTTTTTACTTTTTATTGATAGTCGAACTCTCATTACCATGATCACTATCTATGTAAATAGAGCAAATATTACTATCTAAGTAAATAGAGCAAATAATTACTATTAAAACAATGATAATATATGTATATATATTTTTTCTTTTTAGTTTATGGTCCACAATGAAATATTGGCCCTGTTTGGTACAGCTTAATTTCAGCTTATTTCAGCTTTCAGCTTAATTTAAGCTATTTTGATGTGTTTGGTTTAGCTTATAGCTTATAGCTTTGTGGAAGTCAGAAAACAGCCTATTCTTTGAGTGGGGCAGGAGATGCTTTAAGAATAAGCTGGAAATCAGCTTAAGCTGAAAGTTATAAGCTATAAGCTGTTTAGGCATAAGCTATAAGCACTTTCCCATAGCTCTACCAAACGGGGCCATTATAATTATTATAAATGATTATATCTACTGAGTGGGATGACGCTCAAAGGAAACATGGCATGTTAACCTGATGGTTTTGAAAATCGAAACGGACCGATCAGTTAAATTATCAATCGGTCAGAATTTTAAATTAGATATATTTTTTAAATCGTTCGAAATTAAAATCAACTTATTTAGAGAGAATTAGAAAAATTGACGACTGAACCGACAAACCGGTCGGGCCGTAGTTGGTTTGCTGGGTCATTGAAATTGGAAATTTTGATTTTTCTTTTTGATTTCTTTTTTTTTAATTCTTTATTTCTTTCATTTCTTCTTTTCTTATTATATATATATATATATATATATAAGTATTAGAAATTCTCTTTCAAGGGTCTCCTTTCACGAGGAATTTCATTAAGAACTTGAAATTATTGTGAAAGTCTCTACTTATTTATAAGAAATTTTTTTTAAAAAAAAAAACTCAAACAATCTATATGGGATTCAATCAAATGTATTGGAGGGAGATTTGAAATTTTGATATTCCTCCAAAATTTTTGTTCTTCTTTCAATCAAATTATTTGAATTAAAATCATATGGAGGGGATATTGAATATTTGATTTCCTCTTCCAAAATTAAAATTAATAATATTTTAAAATATATTATTATATTTTTCAGTAAAAAAATATTAGGAGAAATATTTAAGATAATTTAATATTTTTAATTTATAATTTTATTACTTATATTTTTATTTAAATATAATTTTAATATATTTGTTACGTCACGGTTCGATTCCGATTTAACTTAACGGTTGAATCGGTGGCCCGTTCACTCAATTCCTTTTCCGATTCACTCACCAGTCTGATTTTTAAAATATTAGTTCACCCTACACTAATAGTGGAATGGATTATGTACCATTCTCCCACTTATTTCTTCGAAGGCCCTATGTTTTTTTTTTCAGTAGTTTGTCTTAAAAATTTAAATTATTTATCTTTTCAATTATAATATATAAATTTTTCATAAAAAATTTTAGTTCAATTCGGTAACTGTGACTATAATATTTTATGGCATTTGTATAAAAAAAGGAAAAGTAAATATTTTTTAGAAATTTGATCATTTATTTTTTAGAGATAAATATAAAATATTACGCAGCCATGAGCATTGGATTGACATGATTCTTTTTAAGAATGTTACAGGTTGAGACCTAAAAATTGAATAACTCAAATTATTAAAGTATAACTCATAATGGACCTATGGATCTGAGCAACACAGTCCAATCCATACACAGGACGGGAGAGAAGTTGGTCCTTCCCTCAAATAATTGGTATCATTTGTACACCTTTTCTTTTCTTTTCTTTCCTTTTTTGATTGAATTGTTTGTGCAACCTATGAGGCTAGTTAAAAAAAAAAAAAAAAAAAAAACTGGGACAATATTTAATTATATCTTATACTTATAATTTATAAGATAACAATAATTTAAATAATTTAAGAAAAATCTATAATTTACAATTAAGGGTGATTATAAATATTATTAACAAGTTCTACTAAAAATCTTCACTTTTTATGTAACTTTCTATATGGTATTGTAGGTTTCATTATTTTTTTAAATGTGACAAGTGCTAAAAATAAAAATGAAATTTATTGCATTAATACATGCAAGAAGTAAAATGAAAGAGTAAAATAACTATTGTGACATATCATTTTCCACTACAATTAGGTTATAAGTTTTTCACTAACGAAAAAATTATTCTAATGAGTAATCATTCAGTAGTCTTGAAATACCACCTAACCATTGTCCATGTCATGCGCTCAACCGATGACATAGCAGAAACTTGTGTTTGTGAGACAATGCTAATTCATCTTTATTAAATACATAATTAATAGATAAATAATAAAAACCAAAGGGGTTGGCTTTAGGCCTCATTTGCAAAATGGCCCAAAATTTTCCAAATATAACCATAAGTTATAATACAGTTTAATTTTTTTTTTTAAAAAAAAATTTGTTATTTTGTTGGATGTGTACTTTATTTTTTTAAAAGGTCCACATTAAAAAGGGTTCCACAAATTTTAAAAAACATATGATACGTAATTGTTGGCTACATATTTTGTATAAGCCAATTACAGTCTGACACGTGGCAAGATGAGGGCAACACAAGAAGGCAATTCAAGTCTTCAATCATGATCACACACGTGGCAGTTATTATTGGTTTTTGTAAATCTGCGTAGTACTGGATCAGCAAAGAGATGCAAAGTGATGTGGCTTCAACGGTTACTCACATTTAAATTCAAAATTAGGAGGGAAGCCTAACTGCAGGTATTGACATAGCGGAGCTAACTATAAGGCAACATGATCAACGACCATGGAGGAGCGGTTCGACGGTTAGAAGTGCAGTTCGATGGTTATCCTTGAAAAGTATAAATAGCAGAGAAGGCCCCAGAAAAGCTCCCGTCTCAGATCCATAAAACCAGTTTTGCATTTCTTGTTCTTTACATTTTTGTACTTCAAATTCCTACACTGCACTTCGTTCATAGGAGTAGTTTCAAGTAGATTATTTCTGTAAACCTCTATGAGACTGAATTGGATCATTGTAAGTCTTTTATTTTTACTTAATAAAATACTGCAATTGTTCTTTATTTGATCATTGTCAGTTAATTCTCCTAAACAAAGCCACCAGTAGAAGTCATCTTCATTGAGGCTGAAAGAACTAAAACACAATCGTCTGATAATTGGTTGGCAATTAATATTCTATAAGGACTGATTGATCCTTACTGGCACGCTCACAATTACAAAAATAACTTTCGAAAGCCAAAAAAGTCAACATATATTTTTGGCATGCCCGGTGCAACTAATTCAAATGGCTAGACGTAGGAGACAAGGAGAAAATGAACGCTTGGAAGAAGGCGTGGAAGGAGAGGTAGAAATACCTAATCCAAAGGATAATGTGATAACACATCCTGTGGAAACACCCATTTTATCAAAACCTATGGTCGAACAGACCAGCACTTTGGAACAAGTACCACATGTTCATAATATTGGACGAGGCCAAGGAATTGGACCATCCACCATTCCATCTACTCAGCCAATGAATCCATGGGGTGACCTAGTAGATGCCATGGGACAACAGTTAATAAACACAATGGAAATGTGGGCAACATCCTTTTTGGATCAAATGAATACCCACCAACCAACAAACACGAGACACATGGAGGAAATCCCAAATGTCCCTCAGCAAAGATCGGCTAGAGATAAACAGCCTATGCAAATTAATGGACATTCTAATGGTCAAACTAGTAATCAAAACTATGAAAGACCATCACCTCAGTCTTGGTATGAACCTATTTCGAGGCCTATAGCAAGTCAAAATGCCTCATTACTTAACAGTGAAGCCATGTAAATTGGTGGATTTGGCCTAGTACAAGAAAATGACATAAGGATGGTTCCAAATCCCATGTTCGAAGCCATACCTGGCATGAGGGGGTTCACCAACCCTTTATTCGAATTTATACCCGGGGGGTTAGAAGGTTTTCCTACAATTGGAAGAGACACAACACCTATTCCAGCACCTTTCGCAGGACAGGCTCAAAGGGGTCACCCATACCCCCAACAGCAGCTAGTACCACAAGGACAACTAGTCCCAAATATACCACCCTATGGGTCAAGAGGATCCCAGGTACAAGGTTGTCCACCAAATCCTGTGTTTGTTCCTCTAGTAGTGGTTCAACAAGCACAAAATATGGTCCCTAGGGACCAAATTACTGACATTGTTAGAGAGATGTGTGGACCAATGGCTCGGGGGGTTCAGACTCTTGTGTATAGGAAATCGTACCCAGGATGGGTAGATAGGGTACATGAATACCCAAGAGGTTTCAGATACCAGATTTTGCCTTTTTTATGGGAATGGAAACTAGTCAACGGTTGAGCATATTACTAGGTTTGTGGCTCAGTGCGGTGAATTTACCAATAATGACTATATAAAGTTAAGATTATTCCTAAATTCTCTAACTAGGGGAGCATTTGTATGGTATATTAACCTTACACCTGACTCTATCCAAACTTGGCAACAAATGGAAGAGGCATTTCATGCCTAATTCTTCTAAACAGAGCCAGAAGTTTCCATGGTAGACTTGGCAAGATTGAGTCAAAGGCCCGATGAGAAGGCTACTTAGTTTATTGCCAAATTTAAAAGAGCACGAAATAAATGTAGGATCCTCTTACCAGAGCCTGAATTTGTGAGATTGGCTCAAAATGGTCTAGAGTTTAGGCTTCGAAATAAGTTTAACTCAACTGAGTTTAAAGACTTAGTGGAATTAACCTATAAGATGCCTAAGTATGAAGCATTACTAGAAGAAGAACAAGATCGAAATAATGCATCATACAAGACGTATTATAGAGATCCTAATTATGAATTGATGCAGTAGAGATTGTAGGGAAAGAACCTGTGATCTGTGAAGCATTAATTCATAAAGACACAACAATTGACCAGCAGTTTAAAAAGAAAGATCTTCATAGGAAATACTTTTTCGATTTAACAAAGGCAGATGACATTTTTGATCGTTTGCTAGCTGCAAATTTGTTGAAGTTACCAAAATGAGTTAAAATTCCGTCTCCAGAGGAACTTAAAGGAAAAGTGTATTGTAAATGACATAATTCTTGGTCTAACCCAACTAAAAACTGCATTATTTTTCGAGACAGGATCCAAGAGCAGATTCGAAAGGGGAGTTTAAAATTTCCAGCTAAAGTAGAAAAGGCCATAGGGATTGATACTAATCCATTCCCAGAAATTAGAGAGGTGGCAGCCAATGTTATCACGCCAGACTTCCAGAACTTGTCCTTGAAAGAATTGGAAGAAGTCAGGGTGCAGATGCATGTTGCCAGCCAGACAACTATCAAGAAAGATACTGAAAATCTACTAGCTATTCGACAAGGTTTCTCAGACCAGAGAGAAGACTCTGATGAAGAAGCACTGGATGACGATTCTTTAGAAGCAACTGTCACGCAAAGAATGTGTCCCAGATGCAGGCTGAGCTACAAGTGGTTGAAAGGGCTTCCAATTGATGGGAAGCAATATTACAAGGATGTACAGAGGCCTCCTAAACCAACCAGTGCTTATAACAAAAGCCCATATCCAACTAGTATTAGACAGCAGCCATTAATGGCTGAGCCAACAGCTGCTAGAATGCATTCTAAAGGCAAGAGGCCTTTATATGAGTCTAGACCACCTAATTATTACAGAATGAAGAGTAGTCATCCTAAAAGGAGGTCGTTGAAGGGTTCAGTTTATGAGATCAAAGCTAGAGATTGGCCTCCTAGACCAGCCTCATGCAGGACGGAAAGTGGCCACTTTCATCAAAGGCCTGAGTTAGGCCCAAAACAGGGAGTCAGGGCCAAGTAGTGGCCTTCATAGCCAGCTTTGAAGATGGCTTCGAAAGAAGAAAGAAACAGTTCAACAGCTGGGTCAGTAGGTTCGTGGGTACTTGGAGTTCCAGATTGGTTTGTTATGCAGAACAAACCTAGGGAGATGTCTACCCAAAGAAATGTTGTTGGGAACTAAGGTAGGAGGGTCAAACCTCCTTTGGTGGCTCCAAACAATTGGGTATTGCTTAAGCACCCGAAAACAAAAGAACCAAATATGGTCCTAGTGATTTCTAGGTCTCAAAAAAGGAAGATCCAACGAAGGTACACTCAGTACCAGAAGGATTTGAAAGAAGATAGAGAAAGTTCTTTATTGGTTCAGCTAAAGAGCTAAGCAGAAAGAGAAAAAGATTCAAAGTTAGATCATAATCTAAAATCGACTCTTTCAGACAAAAAGAGTTGTAGCAGGGAGCAGTTGGCCAAAGTTCATTCCGAACTAAAGGCCAAGGAAAGATCCAGCTTGGTAGGATTGGAAAAAGCTTTGATGAAAAGCGATAGTGAGATAGAAGATGAAGTCGTCCCAGGCCAAAGGAAGGGGATGATTGAGGAAGAAATATTTGAAGCCTTCATGGCTGAGCAGACATTTTTGGTCGGAAAACCAACAGAAACAGACCATTCGAAGGAAGTTACTAATATAGAAGTGCCAGAATGCAGCATGGAGGACGCTTCTGAAGTAATTGAACAAATTGGCCAAGAAGGAAAGCAGGTACAACCAGTCGTCCAATTTGGCTCGTTTCCTCCGGTGTCAGTAAATATGGTGCTTATATTACCACAGTAGTTTCAAGCTAAAGATGAAAACCAAGGTCAGGAGATTGACCCAATTCCAGTCTCCAGTGAAAGCTCACAAGTAAGTATAATACAAGACGAATCCGAAGTAGCCACACCAATGGAAACTGAAGACGAGAGTGAGGAAAAGGTAAGTATTAACCTCTCATACCCTTTTGAGTATTCCATGACATCCATGACACAACATGTCAAACCCTTGTATATCAAGGCCTTCTTCGGTGGAATGCAGATGGATCGGGTGCTGGTAGATAACGGGGCAGCAGTAAACCTGCTTCTAAAATCTTCGTTGAAGAAACTAAGAAAGAAGAACCCCAGACTAATCCCAACCAGTACAGCCATTGCTGGTTTTGCTGGAGACAAACAGATAGCCCAAGGTATTTTGCCCATCAACTTGAGTGTGGGAACCAAAGACTGCATGACAGCATTCTTCGTTATCGACAGCAATGCTAAGTATAATGCTTTACTTGGAAGAGATTGGATTCACACCAACAAATGTGTGCCTTTCTCTTTACATCAGAAAATCATGATGACCTTGTGCAATGGAGAGACGGAGGAGATCAATGCAGATCCTCAACCCTTCATAGCTTGTGCAGATTTTGCAGAGGCCAAATTATATACTAAAGGAGTGGCACCACTCAGTATACTAAGAAAACCTGATAGATCAGCCGAAGTGACGGCTGATGAGGAATTTTGTCACGACCCAAACCCACCCCTATGGGTTTAGCACCGTAACCGGCCAGTAATCCAAGATTACTGAAGGCCTGCTTAACAGTAATACAGTAATACAGAGTACAGGGGCTGGCGGAAGCCAAAACAGTAAATAAACAATGTCCAATGAGCTGTGACAGTCTGTATGCCAAAAAGACTTTTTATTCAAATATATACAATTAGACAAAACAGTATGTACAAATATACAATCGTTCAGTTCAGGGACCTAATCCCTATTAAACAATACCGTACAGTAAACAAAACAGTTACAGAGACAGAAGGGGGAACTAAAACACCCCTAAGCCATAACTTGACAGGCTCAGAACGTCGCAGTGAGGCACAGTGGTTGGCTCGACAAAACTTGAGCTTACCCCAACGCTTCTAACCACGGTCTGGTGCCTGTACACTTACATATATATATGAGCAGTGAGCTAAAGCCCAGTGAATAACGTAATGCGTAAAGGGGTTAAGAATGAATGTCCTTTCAGTATTGAAAACAGTTCATTAAATCAGTATTTCAGTCGTTCAGTCAGTACAGTCATATGTGGTACACCCATTAGCATAACAGTACAGTAAACAGGAGGTCTTAAAAGACCGAACAGTAAATGATGGCCATCAATCAGTAAACAGTAGTGATTCCAACAAGGGAACCGACAGAGATCTCTGTAACAGTAACAGTAAACAGTAGTTGCTAAGGATGCCACAATACAGTTCAGAATATAGGACATACATTCATTCAATTAAGAGTATCAGTTCAGAAAGTAATACAGTTCAATTGTTCAGAAGATAATCATTTTGAACATATCTTTACATAGTTGTTACTCACAGAGTTCTGGGCTACAGTAAAGCTAGAGCGCGTCCCCAGTCGCCAACCCTACACTGTTACAGATCGAACACACACTAAGCTACACAGTTGGGAAAGATAACAACTTAATCCCTAATTTGCCTCGGTGTGGTTCTACATCTATATCCTTATTGAGATGCCTTAAACTAGGACTAATAATGCCTAGGATGAGATGAGGATGCAAAGATGCACTTTAAAAGCATTTTCAGAATTTTCAAAAAACAGAGGTCACACTCGAGCGTAGGTTACTCCGCTCGAGGGGACATGCAGACAAAGGTTTCCGCTCGAGCGTAGAATTACCCGCTCGAGCGTTCTGCAAAACAGTCAAAAGTGCTGGATAGGTGAAAATCACACTTGATTGGGCGCTCGACACCCGCTTGAGCATAAGACACAACATTACGCTCGAGCGTCAATTATTTCGCTCGAGCGTCAATTATTTCGCTCGAGCGGACTTCAAAACAGAACAAAATGCTGGGAGCACGATTTCCATGCTCCAGCGCCAGTCACCCTGCTCGAGCGTGAGTCCAAATTCTGGAAATTCCAGATTTGAACCTCAAGCTCAAAACCAAGTTTTAAACCGTCAATTTCGATCCTTTTAGACCAATTTTCCAGAAAATATCCCAAAACTTATACTTTAATATGACTCAAAGCTCAATTTGTAAAATCAAAGCCCAAGGATGTTTCAAATAAATCCAATTCAAACCAATTTTCCTGAACATGCTAGAAACATGACATGCATGGATTTAAACCATTTCAAAGCTCAAATTTCTTGCTCTAATGAGCCAACTCTTCCAAGAACAAGATGAAAACATGAACTATAACAATATCATGGATATGCATACGATGAATTATGAACTTACAAGTTCAAACTTATCAATATGCACATGCATGCAACAATTGAGCTTCATGGCAACAATTTAACTCCAATTTATGGCCTTAGGCACTCATCTACCATGAACGATGCACAAACTAACTTGAAAACAACAATAAGAAGATGAAGTTCTACCTCAAGTCTAGTAGTTCAAGTGCAGAAACTTAGATATGGAGATCAACCTCCAATTCCTTCAATTTCCAAGCAATTCACAAGCAAAAGTTGAGATGAAATCAACTTCTCTAGTTTCTCTCTCTCTATGGTCGGCAATCACAAGGAGAAAGGCTGATGAATTGTGCGCCTAAGTATATAATAAGGCTCAAATATGTGTAAGAAAGTGGCCATTAAGGGGGTAGGTTTGGTAAATAAGCTTAACTCTCTTAATTACTCAATTTAATCTAATTAAATCATTCCAAATCACATTTTAACTAAATATGCCATAAATTCACATTAATTCTAAGGATCACAAATCATCAATCAATTTCAGAAATCATCAATCAATTTCAGATTCAGCCGCAGATAAGGCCTTCAATTCGCAATTAAACACAAAGGCATGAACAGATAATCAAACAGTCAACAGATAGACATACAATTGAACAGATATACTTAATCAATTCAGTTCCAAATTTCAGTCAATCAGTTCAGTACTTCAATCAATTCAGTTACCAATCATAATCAGTCTCAATTTAGCAGTAATCGGTAGTTAATTAGTAATTTATCGGTAATCAGTGGTGAGGGTTGTTACAGTCTCCCCTCCTTAAAAGGAGTTTAGTCCTCTAAACTCGAGTTACCTTCGTTCTGGAAGAAAATAGGATTCAGTGGAAACAGTTCAGGATATCTTTTAGCCATGTCATCTTCCCTTTCCCAAGTGGCATACACGCCACCATGGTTTTGCCAGTCAACTCTCACTAACGGGATCTCTTTGTTTCTCAACTTTTTGATCCGTCTGTTTACAATCTGAATAGGCTGTTCCTCGTAAGTGTAGTTATCACTCAGCACTGCACGAGTAGGCTCTATTACATGAAAAGGATCCCAGAGGTAGTCCCTCAACATAGAAATGTGGAAGACATTGTGCATATGCTCCATTTCAGGAGGAAGTGCAACTTGATACGCCACCGGATTGATTTTCTCAATAATCTCATATGGTCCGACGTATCTCGGCGCTAACTTGCCTTTGACTCCAAAATGAGTATGGCCTTTCATCGGTGTCACTTTCACAAACACGTGATCACCCACTTCATATTCTTTATCCCGTCTTCTGACATCAGCATAACTTTTTTGCCTGCTCTGTGTGGTTTTCAGTCTCTGTTGTATCAGTTTCATTTTCTCAGTCGTTTCGTATACAATCTCGGGTCCAAGCAAAGGCCCATCTCCAACTTCTGCCCAGCAAATCGGAGATCTACATTTTCTGCCATACAATGCCTCGAAGGGTGCCATACCAATACTTGAATGATAGCTGTTGTTGTAGGCGAATTCAGCTAATGGCAAATGGCTTTCCCAGTTTTCCTGAAAATCAAGGACATACATTCTCAGTAAATCCTCCAGAGTCTGGATGGTCCTTTCTGACTGGCCATCGGTCTGAGGATGATAAGCACTACTCAGTCTCAATTCGGTACCCAATGCAGTCTGTAAGCTTTGCCAAAATCTCGATGTAAACTTCGAATCCCTGTCAGAAACAATGGACACAGGCACTCCATGCAGTCTAACAATTTCATCAATATAGAGTATAGCCAATTTGTCTACATTATAAATTGTCTTAACAGGTAAGAAGTGAGCAGATTTAGTCAGTCTATCAACAATAATCCAAATTGAGTCCATACGTTTACTGGAGCGAGGCAATCCCACAATAAAATCCATGGTGATATGCTCCAATTTCCACTCCGGTATCGGTAAGAGCAGCAATAAGCCTGCGGGTCGTTGATGTTCGGCTTTGACTTGTTGGCAATGAAGACATTTCGATACAAAATCAGAAATTTCTTTTTTCATTCCCGGCTACCAGAAATTCAGTTTCAAGTCTTGGCACATTTTCGTATTCCCGGGATGGATAGAAAATTTTGAATTGTGGCCCTCTTGCAGAACTCTTCTTTTCAATTCAGAATCATTTGGTACACACAGTCTTTCTTGAAATTTCAGTACATTACTTTTAAATTTGAAACTCGGTCTGGGTTTAGTTTCCCTTTCTTCGATGATCTTATTCAAGAAGTCATCCGATTGTTGTTTCTCTTTATTCTCTTCAATCAGTGCTGGTTGAGCAGAAATAACAGCTAAGGTTCCACCTTGTTCTCGCAAAACGATTTCAATTTCAAATTTTTCAGGGTTATAAAGTAATTCCTTCTGCCCGGTAAGCAAACAGGCTAAATTTCCAATCGATTTCCAACTCAGTGCATCGGCAACGATGTTGGCTTTTCCCGGATGGTACAAAATCTGTAGGTCATAGTCTTTAATCAGTTCTAGCCATCTTCGCTGTCTCATGTTCAGTTCTTTCTGTGTGGAGAAATATTTCAGACTCTTGTGGTCGGTATATACTTCATATGTCGCCCCATACAGATAGTGACGCCAGATTTTCAGTGCAAATACTACTGCAGCAAGTTCCAGATCATGGGTCGGGTAGTTCTTTTCATGTGGTCTCAGTTGTCGAGAAGCATAGGCAATAACTTTCCCATTCTGTATTAAGACACATCCCAAACCCTTATGAGAAGCATCACTAAATACAGTAAAACCATCCGTACCTGAAGGTAAGGTAAGAATCGGTGCAGTTACAAGTCGAGTTTTCAACTCTTGGAAAGCAGATTCCCTTTGGTCAGTCCAGTCAAACGATATCCCCTTCTGAGTTAACTGAGTCAACGGTAAGGCAATTTTGGAGAAATCTTTGACAAATCTTCTGTAATATCCGGCTAGTCCCAAAAAGCTTCGGACTTCTGTCACATTTGTTGGTCTAGGCCAGTTTACTACAGTTTCAATTTTCTGCAGATCAACAGAAATTCCATCTTTGCTAACAACATGCCTCAAAAACATAACATGGTCAAGCCAAAATTCGCATTTAGACAGTTTAGCATAAAGTTTCTGTTCTCTTAAGGTCTGTAGGGCAAGTCTCAGATGATGTTCATGTTCTTCTATACTTTTGGAGTAAATCAGTATGTCATCAATGAATACTACAATAAAGTCATCAAGGTACGGTTTAAAGATTCTGTTCATGAGGTCCATAAATGCAACAGGTGCATTGGTAACTCCGAAAGGCATAACTAAAAATTCGTAATGTCCATACCTCGTTCGAAAAGCAGTTTTGTTAATGTCCTCTGGTTTAACTTTCAACTGATGGTATCCTGACCTGAGGTCGATCTTAGAGAACACTTGAGCACCCTGTCGCTGATCAAATAAGTCATCAATACGTGGCAATGGGTATTTATTTTTCATAGTTATCTTGTTCAGTTCACGGTAGTTAATACACAGTCTCAATGAGCCGTCTTTCTTCTTCACAAATAAAACAGGAGCGCCCCATGGCGAAGTGCTAGGCCTGATGAACTTCTTATCCAACAGTTCTTGCAGTTGCACTTTCAATTCTTTCAGTTCAGTTGGAGCCATTTGGTAAGGAGCTTTAGATACTGGCTGCGTTCCCGGAATCACATCAACAGTAAATTCAATCTCCCTGTCAATCAAATCCCCTGGCAGATTATCTGCAAAAATATCTGGGAATTCTCTGACTATAGGAATACTGTTCACGTTAGCATTATCATCAGTAGATACAGTCAATACAGAACACAAATATCCCTTACACCCCTTTCTAATCAATTTAACAGCTTTCACAGATGAAATCAAATATGGAGGAGGTACTACTCTAACCCCATTAAACACAAATTCGAGTAAACCTGGTGGACGGAAAACTACTTGTTTCGTTACACAGTCTATGGTAGCATGGTATTTCGTTAACCAGTCCATTCCCAATATTACATCAAAATGATCAATGTTCAGAGGCAGTAAGTCAATAAACAAATGTGCATCTCCAACAATAATTTCACAAGCAGGGTACATATATGCACAGGTCATAGATTCCCCAATGGGTGATGATACAACTAACAGATAATTCATGGGTTCTAATGGTCTATTCAGTTTTCGCGAAAAAGCATGCGACACATATGAATGCGTAGACCCCGAATCAATCAGTACATAAGAATTTTGAGTACAAATAGAGAGAATACCTGACACAACGGTCTCAGTATTCTGCACGTCTCCCGGTACTAGGGCGAACACTCGGCCCTGCCTCATGGGCTCTTTCCCGGTAGCTTTGGGATTCGATTTTGGTGCAACAGTTGATGCTGCTACGCTTGGTGTAGCTTTACTACTGGCTTGTGGAACAGAGGGGCAGTCTTTAACCATGTGGCCCACTTTGCCACACCTGTAACAGGCTCTAGATATTTTGTAACAGACCCCTTTGTGCTTCTTGCCACACTCAGAACAGGGTGGTATGAAACCACTCCCTTGGCTGGGGCTAGTTGTTGACCCCGTATTCTGTTTCTTGTTCAATGGGTTATGCTTGCCTTTCTTGAATTTAAAACCCTGTTTTTTACCACGCCATTTAGACGCTGGTGTTTCAGTTTTCAGTGCTTCAATGTTCGATTCAGCCATCAAGGCTCGGTCAAGAACATTTACATAGTTCGGTAATTTCAGAACATTTATTCTGTCAAGTATTGCAACATTAAGGCCGCCTTCAAACTTTCTGGCCTTCTTGTAGTCAATGTCAACTATATGTGGTACATAACGGGCAAGTTTAGTAAATTTTGTTTCATATTCAGCAACGGACATCGTGCCCTGTCTTAGCTGTTCGAATTCAGTTACTTTTCTGTCCCTAACACACTGAGGGAAGTACTTTTCAAAGAAGGCTCCTTTGAATTGAGCCCAAGTCATCACAGTATTGTTATCACGGATAAGCATCCACCACTTTCTAGCTTCTTCTTGCAGAGTAAAGGTGGCCAATAGCACTTTATGTGCTTCGGAGCACGGAAAAACCTCAAACAATTTTTCTGTCTCGAGAACCCATGCTTCAGCTTTTAACGATTCAAGGCCTCCCTGGAAGGATGGCGGTTTCATTTTGTTGAACTTATGGGTGAGAGCAATTATGTCCCCATCATTAACATTCACATTCTGCTCCGGCTGTACTGAAGGAGGAGGTGGGGGCTGTTGATTATGCTGTTGATCCAGTCTTTCAGTTATTAGTTCCATCATTCTTTCCAGTCTTGCCATTCTTGCCTCAGAGGATGAGGATTCAGATTCATTTGCAGTTCTTGTATTATCCATTTCACTATATGCAGTTATAACAGTTATCAATATAGGCAGTCATTTGTTTAAACAGATTAACACATTAGCATACATTCAGTTACATTCAGTCATGTCATAGCCACACACTTATCATGCTCATGTAATGCCCTAATCGCTTTTCTAAGACATCCTATAGCTCATTTGGACACGTGTGTGCGGTATACCTCGTGGTAAGTATCGCTCTGATACCACTTTGTCACGACCCAAACCCGCTCCTATGGGTTTAGCACCGTAACCGGCCAGTAATCCAAGATTACCGAAGGCCTGCTTAACAGTAATACAGTAATACAGAGTACAGGGGCTGGCGGAAGCCAAAACAGTAAATATCAATGTCCAATGAGCTGTGACAGTCTGTATGCCAAAAAGACTTTTCATTCAAATATATACAGTCGGACAAAATAGTATGTACAAATATACAATCGTTCAGTTCAGGGACCTAATCCCTATTAAACAGTATCGTACAGTAAACAAAACAGTTACAGAGACAGAAGGGGGAACTAAAACACCCCTAAGCCATAACTTGACAGGCTCGGAACCTCGCAGTGAGGCACAGTGGTTGGCTCGACAAAATCAGAGCTTACCTCGACGCTTCTAACCACGGTCTGGTGCCTGTACACCTATATATATATATATATGAGCAGTGAGCTAAAGCCCAGTGAATAACACAATGCGTAAAGGGGTTAAAAATGAATGTCCTTTCAGTATTGAAAACAGTTCATTAAATCAGTATTTCAGTCGTTCAGTCAGTACAGTCATATGTGGTACACCCATTAGCAAAACAGTATAGTAAACAGGAGGTCTTAAAAGACCGAACAGTAAATGATGGCCATCAATCAGTAAACAATAGTGATTCCAACAAGGGAACCGACAGAGATCTCTGTAACAGTAACAGTAAACAGTAGTTGCTAAGGATGCCACAATACAGTTCAGAATATAGGACATACATTCATTCAATTAAGAGTATCAGTTCAGAAAGCAGTACAGTTCAATTGTTCAGAAGATAATCATTTTGAACATATCTTTACATAGTTGTTACTCACAAAGTTCTGGGCTACAGTAAAGCTAGAGCGCGTCCCCAGTCGCCAACCCTACACAGTTACAGATCGAACACACACTAAGCTACACAGTTGGGAAAGATAACAACTTAATCCCTAATTTGCCTCGGTGTGGTTCTACATCTATATCCTCATTAAGATGCCTTAAACTAGGCCTAATAATGCCTAGGATGAGATGGGGATGCAAAGATGCACTTTAAAAGCATTTTCAGAATTTTCAAAAAACAGGGGTCACACTCGAGCGTAGGTTACTCCGCTCGAGCAGACATGCAGACAAAGGTTTCCGCTCGAACGTAGAATTACCCGCTCGAGAGTTCTGCAAAATAGTCAAAAGTGCTGGATAGGTGAAAATCACACTCGATTGGGTACTCGACACCTGCTCGGCCATAAGACATAACATCACGCTCGAGCGTCAATTATTCCGCTCGAGCGGACTTCAAAACAGAACAAAATGCTGGGAGCACGATTTCCACGCTCGAGCGCCAATCACACCGCTCGAGCGTGAGTCCAAATTCTGGAAATTCCAGTTTTGAAACTCAAGCTCAAAACCAAGTTTTAAACCATAAATTTCGATCCTCTTGGGCCAATTTTCCAGAAAATATCCCAAAACTCGTATTTTAATATGATTCAAAGCTCAATTTGTAAAATCAAAGCCCAATTTGTAAAATCAAAGCCCAAGGGTGTTTCAAATAAATCCAATTCAAACCAATTTTCATGAACATGCTAGAAACATGACATGCATGGATTTAAACCATTTCAAAGCTCAAATTTCATGCTCTAATGAGCCAACTCTTCCAAGGAAAAGATGAAAACATGAACTATAACAATATCATGGACATGCATGCGAGGAATTATGAACTTACAAGTTCAAACTTATCAATATGCACATGCATGCAACAATTGAGTTTCATGGCAACAATTTAACTCCAATTCATGGCCTTAGGCTCTCATCTACCATGAACCATGCACAAACTAACTTGAAAACAACAATAAGAAGATGAAGTTCTACCTTAAGTCTAGTAGTTCAAGTGCAGAAACTTAGATATGGAGATCAACCTCCAATTCCTTCAATTTCCAAGCAATTCACAAGCAAAAGTTGAGATGAAATCAACTTCTCTAGTTTCTCTCTCTCTATAGTCGGCAATCACAAGGAGAAAGGCTGATGAATTGTGCGCCTAAGTATATAATAAGGCTCAAATATGTGTAAGAAAGTGGCCACTAAGGGGGTAGTTTGGTAAATAAGCTTAACTCTCTTGATTACTCAATTTAATTTAATTAAATCATACCAAATCACATTTTAACTAAATATGCCATAAAATCACATTAATTCTAAGGATTACAAATCATCAATCAATTTTAGATTCGGCCGCCGATAAGGCCTTCAATTCGTAATTAAACACAAAGGCATGAACAGATAATCAAACAGTCAATAGATAGACATACAATTGAACAGATATACTTAATCAATTCAGTTCCAGATTTCAGTTAATCAGTTCAGTACTTCAATCAATTCAGTTACCAATCATAATCAGTCTCAGTTTAGCAGTAATCGGTAGTTAATTAGTAATTTATCGGTAATCAGTGGTGAGGGTTGTTACAAATTTGCACATCTAAAGCACTTGGTCCAGGGGAGTGTTGATGAAGAGTTTGTCATTAAGGATGACAATGATGCCTGGTTATAAGCAAAGAGATGAAACCCAAGAAGCCAGGTCTTTGGCTCTAATTAAGTTATCAGTATTAGATGTAAAATCAATAGTCCATAAAGTGTAAGAACAAGAGAAAGAAGCCATGATGATTGGTTGTAAGAAGGAACAGCAATAGGTCAGATTTTTTGCCTTAGATAAATATTGTGCTTTGGACATTGAAACAAAAGTCTAGGAGATACAGGAGGAAGAAGCCTTGTGGACAGACTTTATCTATGAGGAGGAGGGTAAAGATGTTGAATTAAAGAAATTGGGAGCAAAACAAAGCAAGGAGATTGCTTCGAAGTCAGAAGGAATCAAAGAAGGAACATCAGTAAGTTCTCAGATATAAGACCCCTTGGAAGAAGTAAATTTAGGGGAAGGTTCTATACAACATCCCACCTATATAAGTGCTTGGTTGAATGGTCTTGACAGGGACGAGTTGTTGGTTGTTTTGAAGAAATATAAAGATTGTTTTGCATGGTCTTATAATGAACTACCAGGATTAGCTAGGTCATTAGTAGAACATAGGCTCCCTATGAGGCCTAATTTCAAGCCATACAAGCAAAAACCAAGAAGAATGAGTCCAGAGGTGATTCAGAAAGTTAAGGAGGAAATTCTTAGACTCCTCAAGATAGGCTTTATTAGGAGAGCCAGGTACGTTGAATGGCTATCCAATATTGTGCTTGTAGTTAAGAAGAATGGTAAAATGAGGGTATGCATCGATTTCAAAAACTTAAATCTAGCAACTCCAAAAGATGAGTATCCTATGCCTATAATAGATTTGTTGGTAGACAGTTCAGCAGGGCATCAAATTTTATCAATGATGGATGGGCACTCTAGTTATAACCAAATCTGCATTGTAGAGGAGGATGTCCACAAGACAGCATTTAGATGCCCTGGGAATATTGACACCTTCGAATGGGTTAAAATGCCATTCGGCCTGAAGAATGCTAGGACTACATATCAGAGGGCTATGAACACTATCTTTCATGACCTCATTGGAGGGTATTTAGAGTGTTATATTGATGACATTGTAGTGAAATCCCAATCATTTTAAGCAGCTTTCGAAAGGAATACAGAATAAGAAAGTGACATTTAGGGTATTTAGAGTGTTATATCAGAAGCAGCTTTCGAAAGAATGAGAAAGTTTAAGTTGAAACTCAATCCTCTTAAATGTGCTTTTGGCGTATCATCTGAAAACTTTTTGGGCTATGTAGTACACAAGAAAGGAATACAGATTGACCAGAATAAAGCCAAAGCCATCATTGGAGCCAGACCTCCATAAAGTAAGAAAGAATTATAAAAGTTCCTTGGACAGGTTAATTTTCTTCGAAGATTCATTTCTAATACTGCAGGGAAAACTAAAGTATTTTCTTTCTTGTTAAGGCTAAAAGATGAAGAAGAGTTTGTGTGGACAACAGAGCATCAAACTACTTTCGAAGGAATCAAAGCCTACTTGGCCAACCCTCCAGTGCTGAAGCCACCAAAGAGTGATAAGCCCTTGAAATTGTACATAGCTGCAGTAGAGGATTCATTGGGAGCTTTCTTAGCCCAAGACAATGAAGAAGGAAAGGAGTAAGCGGTTTATTACTGTAGACACCCCATTTTTGACCGTCCTCAAGACTTGGACGTCACCGTTTGGACACTCGGTGATTATCCATGTTTGTGTTCGTTTGGAGTTCCCAGAGGTCTCGGCTGCGCGCCTTGCCTCAGGATCTCCGAACTTGACTGTTTAGTGTCTGGTTTCGCACCAAACACTTGTGTTTTGCCTTGGAAGGGGAGAGAATGCCTTGTGAGACATCCTCACACACCACCGGCAGTGGCTAGATGCCACCGGCTGGTTTTTGCTTCCATCGGCAATCTTTTATGCCGGTCGGCACATTTTGTTGCCGGTCGGCACTAAATTTTGTCAAAATGACATTTTTGGGCAGCCGACCACTGTTCATCTACTTTATGTAGATATTTTGTGCCAGCTATGATAGCTGGCACCAACTCTGCCTCCCTCCATACACGTGTATGGAGGGATTTCCCTCTAAGCAAGCTTGTTGTATAAGCTTTGCAAGAGGGAGTTCTATAAGAGGAAGGCTCTCCTCTTGGCTCTAGGTTAGAGACTTGGAAGCAAAAACCAGAGGTTCTACATATAGATACATCCTATCTCTATATCTCCCTCTCTCTCCTCCTTTGTGTGTGTTACTCGGCCCAAAAGTGTGATTTTACCTTACTTTTGCACCATTACACACACTATTACACCTTGCTCCGAGTTTGAGGGACTTGGGGGGTTGATTCTTGTGTTTTGGGACTGATTTTGATCAAAAGAAGAGGGCTGGACCATTTGTTCTTCAAAGGATCTTCAAGGGTGAGCACTTTACTTTAGATTCTCCAAACTTGCAATAGTTTTTTACCTATTTTTCTTGCTGATTTAGCTTTTGTGTATAACATAAAAAAGGCTTACATTTTCATGCTTTAGAACTTTCATTAAGGTTGTTTTGTGGTTTGAGTGCAAACTCACCTTATTAAGCCTTGTTTGGCCCCTTTTTGTACCATCTTTGTTAAGCTTTGGTCACTCTTGTGTCTTTGCCTTCTCACCACTGAAATCCAGTGGATTTTCAGTGGTGAAAAAGGAACTTTGAAGTCTTGCATAGGGGAGGGACACCCCTCTCCCTCGGTCCCTCTTTTGTCCTCATTTTTGGCTTAATATGGTAGCATGTATGCTCAGTTGTTTATGACTGCTTTTCAGAGGTTTTTTGGATGTTTTGGATCATGTTATACCTCTGTCCTATGTTGGGTTTATTGGCCTTTTGCATGAATAACATACTTGCTTTGAAACCCCATCATTTGGCTTAAAGAGTGCCATGTTGTAACACATCATTTGAGCATGATTTTGGTTCGGCACTAAGAAGTTTTTAGCATTGTTTTTCCATGCTTAAAGTCTGTTGGTTATCAATTTGGTCATGTTTGACATATTCGTTATGGTTGCTATGCATTTTGGCTTGTAAGTTTTGAGTATGTTGACCTCTAGCATGCATAGTTTTGACCATCCTCATGATTTGGCATCATTTAGGACCACATTTCAGTCCAAGAATCATGTTTGTATGTGTGCATACATGACCTCTTTCATGCCTTAAAGGTGCGCCTTTTTATGCCTACACATGAGCCTTGGTGCATACACCCCTTTGGAGCCACCTTAGCTGCCATATTAGGAGGATTTGGAGTCCTATTTTGCCTGTAAAAATTCTGTTTCTTACTTGTCTAAATCATGCTATGATTGGTCTTGTTGTTGGAAGTGAAGTGGCCCATTTTGTGCCTTAGCCTTAGGGCCTTTGGTTTGCTTGTTGGCATGAGCATTGGTCCACCTTTTGGACACTTTTTGGCCACTGTTTTGGGGTGGATCAAGGTCTGCCCCTTTAAGGTTCAAAGCCTTCTTGCATGCTTGTCTCATGTCCATTGCTTGATTGCTTCATTAAGCCTTGTAATGTGTTGATCCCACTGCTCGAACGGTCCATGGTTGCATTATGTTTATGTCTTGCATACCTAGCATTGCATACTTGCCATACGAGTTGCATAACATTCGGCATGCCTTGCATTTCCATGTCATTGTTGCATTTTGAACCATGTTTGCATAACATGCATTGCATTACTTGGTTTGGGGTGTCAAACCAAGTGTGAGGGTCAAGGAACATTCATACTTCAAGTGATGTAATGTCCCTTGATTCTCGGTCACCGGGGCTTTTGATTTCGACATGATAAGGCTTTGGTCTTCATTTGTGTGATTGCATGCATCTTTACATCAAGTGGCAAACTTGATCCTTTGGGCTATCATGCACCATTGATGGCTCGGGGATCGAGGGCCATGCTTCCCTGAGTTCAAAGCATGAGGGGAAGCATGATCATGCTCACATGTGCCTGAAAATCCCATACCGTATACTGTCTGTTCTCTGTTGCTGTCAAAACTGTCTTCTGCAGGAAGCTTCTGCCGACCGGCAGAATTAAGTGCCGACCGGCAATCTTTGAACAACCGATAAATCCAAAGACAGCCGATGGAAATCCTAGACTGCCTGTGGGGATTTCCCCCAGCCGGTGGTACTCTGTGGCATGCAAGGAACCTGTCCTAGGGTTTGGCAATTTTCAGAGAGACAGGGCAGTATAAACAGAGGCAGCAATGGTAGGGTACGGGTTTTTCAGGCGAGCCGGGTTTCGAGCACGCATCATTCGCGCATCCCGAGGCAGAGGCCGCGGCCATCCCCTTCTTTCTTTTGCATTCTTTCTATTAATTAATTAGAAATTCTGTAATAATTTATTTGCTTATCATTTGGACTGTAATATTTATTTGGCCCCTCCGAGTGAGGGTAATGATGTAATAAGTGTGCGTGAGTGTGTGTATGTCTTCCAACCTCACGTCTTTCTTCCCTTTTATTTACCTGCTTATGATGGTAGACTAGGGCATTTTTTTAAATTAGCATACTTTATGCTATGCATGCGTGCATTCATGCATTTGTATTGCATGCATCAGGCTCGGTACATCACGCTAACTGCATTTGTACTTTAATTCACAAATTGAATATGTGGTAGTTGATCGCATTTCACATGCCATGTTTAGGTTAGCCGAGCCTGCCTAGATTGCATTTTTACATGCGATGCATTATCCATTCTTAACATGAACTAGGACATGCATATTTGCTAACTAGTTTACTGTTTTGGCACGGAGTACGATGTAAGTAGTTATGCTTTAGCATCCCGCATGCGTGTGAGTGTTGCCATGACAGTATGCTTGCCATGCGAATAAGTGTTTACGTGATAAATTGTTTGAATGCCTGTGGGTGAAGGGTAGATTGTTTGAATTGGAAAAACTCATTAAAATCCGTGTTTTAGCCTACTTGCGAGTAGCAAATTCCAAAACGCTTTTCAAAACAAACGGATATGCAATGCTTATTTCCAAATTAGGCGATCTAGTCTATACTTGTTTGCTGTGCGCATAACATAGTAATTCTAGGCTAATAACCGGAATAAGAACACATAAAGTTTTCAAAAACGGATATCATGATTAGTAGAGGCCGGTCTTCGAACCGGGCGAGAGGGGGTGCTCATAGCTGACCTTCCCCAATCGTACCCTAGCTCCCGAGCTGAGACAACTCCGGTGATGATGGACATGTGGCCTTCGGCACCGAGTCAGGGTTTCCTAATTTCCCCATTTTAAAATATTTAGGTGGCGACTCTGTATCTGGCAAAGTAGTCCATGTTTGGCACTTCTTTTCAAAAAATCTGTTTCTCAAAACGATTTTCCAGATTTGGACTCTTTGGTTCAGACTCAGAACCGTGACACAAATCGAGTCCGAACTGTAGTAGCGAAGGCCCCCACGCGGGCGCGTCTACAGTTTCTGGCGACTCTGCTGGGGACAATTAGAGAGCTTGACTCGAACTCGTGATATCCCATTTTGACTTCATCTATGTGTCTCTTTGTATTGCATTTGCATTGGTGCGCCTAGGAACACAGTGTTTGCCATCTGCCATTCCTGAACGGTTTGCCGGAGGCTTGTCTTGTGAAGGCATGACCAAAAGGCTGACCGGTTATGGGCTCTGACAGCATGGGAACACAAACCCCGGTTTACCGGGGTACCCTTTTCGACCATTCGACCTAGTGCATATTCGGATCCATAGTGGCCATTCTAAGTTAGGACAGGCTGCTTACCCGATGTTAGGTTGTTTGAGAACTGCTGCGTGCATAGTGAAACCCTAGCTCCTGACAAAATAGGACAGGGAAACCCTACCCCAACATAGGGGTGTTTTGGCTCTCTTTACTTGCTATGTGCTTTTAGAGTGTTGCTCTACAGGAACGTGCATATCGGTTTGCAGAATTGAGGCATCAGTATCAGTTTATGAGAATCAGTTATCTGCGGGTATCAGGTTCAGTTTTGGGAACAGAGATTTTGGAGAACAGTGATCAGTATTGAGGAACAGTGTGTTCGGCTTACTGACTATGTATTATGGATACCCAACTGTGTATTATATGTTTATTTTATGCCGTTGTGCTGTCCGGTTGTTGGTTTATTTACTGCTTTATTTATCTTTTTGCTAGGTAGTTTAGCATCATTGCTTCCAACCCGGTAGACATTCCCCAAGCACTCTGGATCAGAGGTCGTCGGCTCCATCGATCTGAGGATCTGATAGCAGGACAACCGGTGTACCACTCTCTACCCCCGGTTACTAAACGAAAGGCAACTAGGCAGAGGGCATCGGTTCAACAGTCAGTATAGAGGGCCTTATCTACCCCACCTGAGTTCAGTAGGGATCAGGATCCTGTTTCACCCACAGAGAGGGAACGCATACCAGTAATTCAACCAGCGCAGAATAGTATGGCTAGCTTAGAGGAGATGGTGCGCCAACTTCAGGAAAGCATGAAAATGATGCAACAGGATGCTGTCCGACAGGCAGAATTTGCCAAACAACAAGCCACAGTTATGAATGAACAAGCGGAGTTAATCGGGAGATTGCAGCAGCAAACTGGGGCATCAGCTTCACAGCAAGTCCCTCCTCCACTAAGGGTTCCGATACCCGAAGAGACGCTAAATGCTCGGAATGTCCAGGAAGATACGGACATCCCAACGGGGCCGGCGCCACCCCCGATTCTGCATCAACAATCCAAGACACCCACTCCTATCAATCAATCGGATTCTCTCTTCGAGTCTGAGGTAGATCCCGTGACATTAAAAATGCGTAATCTTGAAAAGCTGTTCAAGAAATCTCAAGGTGTGAAGTCCATTCCGGACATTAGAGACGGATACACTGACGCAGCCGTGACGCTGCCAGATCGGTTTAAGATGCCACAAATCGATCGTTTTGACGGATCTGAGATCCCATGGTACACTTGCGACTATTTTCAGACGTCCTAAGGCCAATGGGCCTCACTAGATTGCAGAAGCTGTCTTTATTTGGCCGGACCCTGTCGAGTGTAGCGGCCGCATGGTATGCAAAATTGGAAGATGACGTCGAGAGAAGTTGGGACGAGATGGCTGAGGCCTTCATCCTGCAGTACTCGTATAACACACAATTCGAGATCACGACCCGGGATCTCGAGACAACGAGACAAGAAACTAAGGAGAGTTTCTCAGAATTTGTAACCAGATGGCGGGCTAAGGCTTCGATGATGACCTTAAGACCCACGGACAAAGACCAGATTCGGATGATTGTGCGCAATCTTCAGCCGAAGCTAATGCAGAAGATGATTGTAATCCCCTTCCCTACCTTTGCTGATCTACATGAAATGGGGGTGCAGATCGAGGATGCCTTAAAACAAGGCCTGATTGATAACGACCGGGAGCAACCCCTCAGAACTTTCAATCGAAATACTACTACAGGCCCTAGTGGCGCTACAACTACCAGGACCTCTGAAGTGAGTATGGTCACCACCAACCCTTCCCCAAGAACTACAGCAGCCACACCATTCTCCGGTGCGTCCGGAAGCAACCTACAAACAGCCAAATACCCTCCCAGAAATACTAGAACCTTCGCTCCGCTTTATATGCCCCTGTCCAAAGCTTTGGGGGTTTTGATTAGAAAAGGGCATCTGAAGCCCCTAGAGCCGCGACCCTTACCGGAAAGACTTCCCGCTGCCCACAATCCAGCCAAGTATTGTGCGTTCCACCAGCAGCACGGTCACGACACCGACCTGTGCTTTCGATTGCGTCATGAGATCCAAGATCTCATTGATAATGGGGTGATTTTACTTCCTGAGAAACCCAATGTTACTACAAATCCTCTCCCTACACATAACCAAGCTCCACCACCCAAAAGAATCAATTTCATCCACATTGGGGTCGCATCCTACGATCCTAGTATCTACATCACGCCCTCCTACCTGCCTAAGCCGGAGGTTTTCCTTCCTGATTGCACCAATTTGGGCATGATGGACGTCTCCATAACCCAACCCAAGCCTGTGGTGGTGACCATCGAGAGCAGCAGAGAGAAGACTTCAAAGGAAAAGGGGGTTGTCAAACCAGAGTCTGCGGAATTTGGGAGTGATGTTGGGAACTCTTACAGTCCGAGTGACTACATTTCACCAATGGGCCAGAATAGACCGAATGTGGAATTTCCAGCAGAAGGAGAGCTGTGTGCAATCCAAGGGGACAGTCCAGGATGAGGAACAGATGATTTGACAGCTGTGGAAGAGGATCTTGCTGAGTTCCAGTTTTACGATAACCAAGATCTAGAAAACTTAGCCGTCAACTGGTTCGATTATGAGGAATCGGCAAAGGCCACGGGATGGTTGGACGATCAGCCAGATGTGGTAGGAGGGTTTCAGTCAGAACAAGGCCCGGCAGGGGCAGAAGCGTCAATAACAGCTGGGAAGGTCGAAGAACAGAATACATCGCCGGAGAGCGCCGGTGTCGAGAGTTTCGCTCGGGAATGGAGCATTTTGAGTACAGGGATCATTGAACAATCTACTGCATTGACACAGTCAGAACAGGAAAGATTCGAAGATTCTGAGAGGATCAGAAAGGCAAAAACCCACGTGGGGGTTGAGACTGCCACAAGCACGGAAATGGAGAATGCTGCGAGCATAGGAATAAAAGGTACTGCAAGTATCGGGACAGTTATGCCAGAACTAGACAGATGCCTGTCGGCTGCAGATGGTATGTGGTGGGAAGACGACGATCTATGTCTTGCCCACACGGACGAGGATTGGGAAGGTAACCAACCAGATGATACCTGGTATATCGGCGAAGTCGATCACATGACTAGGAGTGGACGGTACTTCAAGCCTCTACACCTAGATCAACCGGAAGCGTCTGGAAAAGATAAGGAAGCAGAGAAGCAAAAGGAAAAGCAACTCGAAGATGAGGCCGTATTGAGACAATTAAAGAAGATACAAGCAGACATCTCCATCTGGGGACTGCTTATGGCTTCTCGAGTACATAGACAGGCTGTCCTCTCAGCCATGGACAAAGCCAAGCTTTCCATAGACACCACGCCCGAACAGCTGGTGGGCTTAGTCTTTTCGGGAGGAAGTTCCCTGGCATTGAGTTTTTCTGACAAAGAACTGCCACCCGAGGGTGCGAACCATAACAAGCCACTCTATATCTCTGTGGAGTGCAGAGATAAATGGATACCCGTGGTGCTTGTTGACACGGGGTCCGCCATCAACGTCTGCCCGGCAAGGACAGCTTATGCGATTGGTTTGAAAGTCGCGGATTTTGTGCCAACGGCCCAAGTGATTCGGGCGTATGACAACACAAGCCGGGAAGTAATGGGAACGGTTAAGATTCAAACAAAGGTTGGGCCGGGACAGCATGGGATAGATTTCCATCTCTTGGAGGCTCCTGCAACTTTCAACCTGCTTCTAGGGCGGCCGTGGCTGCATCAGGCAAAGGCAGTCTCCTCCACCCTACATCAAGTGGTGAAATACCCCTATGGGAAGGGAGTAGCCATTGTCTTTGGAAATTTATCGATTCATCCGCCGCCAGAAGTATCCACGCCTGTTCTAGAAATTGAACACGGTATGGAAGATGTGTTCATATCGGGTTTTACCTTGGCTGAGGCTCGGGTTGTTCAGGACATTATGGCTGCTAGTGAAGGGGTATATGTCAGTGCTCAGGCAGTCTATCTCATGAACAAGCTCCAACATATCCCCGGGGTGGGATTGGGCAAGAGCGGCCGGAAAGGCGTCGCAGCATTGGCCGAAGTGTCGCACAACCCTCATACCTTTGGATTGGGTTATCTACCCACCAAAGAGGACTGGATAAGGAAAGGAAAAGAGATGGCCGGAAGGGCCAGAGCGAAACAGATGGGGAAGCCCTTTGACTTAATGCACCGGCCCATTCAGGGTACCCTAAACGGACGCTTCGTCCGGGAGGGAGAGGACTTTCCGTTCTGTGGCTTCCCAGAGCCGTGGCTGAACGCGGAACGGAAGCGCGTACCGGGGTTCAAGATTTTCTTTGACCTGCAATTACCTGAGAATGACATCGCCGAAGGGCAGACATACTCATTGGCTGAGGCTGAGCAAAGTGAGGAAGTGCAGTCTGAGGACGCTGAAAATGAAATGGGGGCAGCGCTGGCATGTCTGCTTTCAGATCCTCCAATCGAACAGAAGTGCTTGGGGGATAGCTCCTCGGTATGTGTGATCGGGAACGAAACGGCTGCGAGCCTACCAACAACTATTTTGGATGCATCCATCGCACCCTCTCTCGTCTGGCAATATGAAGAAGGATTCTTGTCTAGCAGCACCGGGTCAGGTAGTGAGCCGGAATCTGATTCCACCGAATCTTGTGAGTCGGAATCAGGTTCCAGCTCAACTGAGTCTGAGTCCGGTATTCCTGGGGGTGATAACCCAGATGCCACAGTCCTGTCTAGGTCGTCATTTTCTTTCTCTTTTGAGTCTGTTGTAACAGAAGAATCAGATGGCTTGGAAGTGTCTAATGAGAACGACGTGGATGTGGTTTCTGAGTATTTTTCTGTGCCTTTGATTTATTGCTTAAATCAGGATTTTCAAAATTTTGATGAAAACGACGAGGAAGAAATTCCTCCGGTTTTGCAACGGTTAATTGATCAAGAGCAGGAAAGATTTGTTAAACCCTTAATGGATGAAATCACTACTGTGAATGTTGGTACTGAGAAGGACCCGCGGCTGGTCCAGATCGAGTCCACGTTGTCTTCTGAGGAACGCGAGCGCTTAGTTGCTTTATTAAAAAATTTCGAAGATGTTTTCGCGTGGTCCTACGAAGACATGCCTGGAATCGATCCTGAGATTGTACAGCACCGGATCCCTCTTGATCCCGAGGTCCGACCTGTCAAGCAGAAACTCAGAAGGATCCGCCCGGATTGGGCCATTAAGATCAAGGAAGAGGTCACCAAGCAAATCGATGCAGGCTTCCTACTGGTATCCGAATACCCGACTTGGTTGGCCAACATTGTTCCGGTGCCGAAGAAGGATGGCAGAATTCGGGTCTGTGTAGACTTCAGAGATTTGAACAGGGTCAGTCCGAAGGACGACTTTCTCTTGCCGCACATTGATGAATTGGTAGATTTCACGGCAGGACACGCCTTGCTTTCGTTTATGGATGGCTTTTCAGGCTATAATCAGATAGTAATGGCACACGAAGACCGGGAGAAGACTGCATTCACTACCCCGTGGGGTACATATTGTTATAGAGTGATGCCATTTGGGTTGAAAAACGCTGGAGCTACTTATCAACGGGCAGCAACTACAATATTGCATGATATGATCCATAAAGAGGTCGAGGTGTATGTGGACGACATGATTCTCAAGTCCAAAGAAAGAGAAGGCCACTACACCGCTTTACAAAAATTCTTTCAAAGGATCAAAGAATTTCGGCTGCGGTTGAATCCCCAGAAGTGTACTTTTGGTGTTACAGCGGGGAAGATGCTAGGGTTTCTGATTACACAAAGGGGCATCGAGGTCGACCCTTCCAAAATCAAGGCCATCTTAGAAATGCCACCACCAATGACTGAAAAGGAGGTGCGAGGCTTTCTGGGTAAAGTGCAATTCATAAGACGGTTTATCTCTAAATTAACCTTGACTTGTGAACCACTTTTTGGTCTCCTGAAGAAAGGAAAGAAGTTCCAATGGGATGGCCGATGTCAAGCAGCTTTTGAACAGATCAAAGAGTATCTACAGAACCCGCCCGTGTTGTCACTGCCAGAGCCGGGGAGACCGTTGATATTGTATCTTTCAGGAACTGAGACTACCATGGGCTGCATGCTCGCACAAGAGTCAGAAGACAAAGTGGAAAGGGCCATCTACTATCTGAGCAAGAAGATGCTGGATTACGAGACCCGCTACACCCCACTGGAAAAGGCTTGTTTGGCCTTGGTATGGGCTACCAGGAAGCTGCGGCACTACCTGTTAGCTCACTCTGTAATGTTGGTTTCACGCTTGGATCCCATCAAATATCTTTTCGAAAAACCAGCACTTACGGGTAGGCTAGCTCGTTGGCTGCTGTTGCTCTCTGAATTTGATTTGAAGTATGTAACACGCAAGTCAGTAAAAAGAAGAGCGGTAGCGGAGTTCCTTGCCGACCACCCGGTTGAGGGGGATGAAGCGGTTGAGTACCTATTCCCAGATGAAGCCATTCTGCACATCGAAGATGAAACTTGGACGATGTACTTTGACGGAGCGTCAAACCAGTATGGGTATGGGATAGGGGTGTTGCTGATAGCGCCTGACGATTCCCATATCCCTTTAGCATTCAAGCTCCGGTTCAAAGTCTCGAACAATGAAGCAGAGTATGAGGCATGTATTGCTGGCCTAGAAGCAGCCCTAGAACTAGGGGCAAGACGGTTGGACGTCATTGGGGACTCGAACCTTGGTGTATCTCAAGCAAAAGGAGACTGGAAAGTTAAAGAGGAAATGATGATAATTTACCATCAAACCTTGGATTTGTTAATTCCTCGATTTGAGAAGCTAAATTTCACCCACCTAGTAAGAGAAAACAACAGGTTCGCAGATTCACTAGTAACTCTATCTTCCATGATAGACATCTCGTCCGGAGTCCCGATGCGTCCGGTCATTATTGATCAGAAGTTTGCACCAGCATACGAATCAATTTCCGCCATAGATGAGGCTCAAGACGACAACCCCTGGTATTACGACATTTGGAACTTCTTGGAAAAGGAGGCGTATCCACTAGGGGCAAATGCCAAGGATAAGAGGGCAATCAGAAGAATGGTTATTCAGTTCATCATCTGCGGGGGTAAGCTGTACAAAAGGGGTCATCTGGGAATGCATAAGCTCTGTGTAGAAGCTGAAGAGTTGAAGCGCCTGATGGAGGCCATCCATGGAGGGGAGTGCGGTGCGCACATGAATGGAGTAATGTTGGCCAGAAAGATCCTCAGACAGGGTTACTACTGGTCAACCATGGAGGAGGATTGTATCGGCTTTGTTCGGCGATGCCACAAATGCCAGATCCATGCAAACCGTATGAACATCCCACCGTCCAAGCTGTACAACATGACGTCCCCGTGGCCATTTTCCGTTTGGGGAATTGATGTGATCGGAGCTGTTACCCCGAAGGGGTCGAATGGACATGAGTATATCCTGGTAGCGATAGATTATTTCACAAAGTGGGTCGAGGCCCAATCATACGCGGTGTTGAAAGCGTCGCACGTCGCAAAGTTCATCAGAAACAACATCATCTGTCGCTACGGGGTGCCAAACGAGATTATTTCGGATAATGGATCCCACTTTAAGAAAGAAGTGATTGACTTGTTGGAGAAATATAACGTGGCTTTTCATAAGTCATCTACGTACCGGCCGCAAACCAACGGAGCAGTTGAGGCCGCCAACAAGAACATCAAGCACATACTGCGGAAGATGGTGGAAACCTATCGAGATTGGCCAGATAAGTTGCCGTTTGCTCTGTGGGGCTACAGGACTTCAATTAGAACTTCTACCGGAGCGACTCCGTATTCATTAGTTTATGGAATGGAGGCCGTTCTACCTATCGAAATTGAAGTTCCATCTTTACGGGTATTGGCTGAGTGTCAGATAGCTGAGGCAGATTGGCAGCAGAGCAGGTTTGAGGAACTCATGCTCTTTGATGAGAGAAGGCTGAAAGTACTGTACCACGTCCAAAGTTATCAACGGAGAATTGCCTGGGCTTTCAACAAGAAGGTTAAGTCCAGAAATCTAAAAGAAGGGGATTTGGTGCTCAAGGACAACCGAGCTCCCATCCACGACCCAAGGGGCAAGTTCAAACCCAATTGGACCGGTCCCTACATCATCAAAGCTATCTGGTCAGGTGGAGCTGTGGTTCTGATGGACTTAGATGGCTTGGAATTCTCCCAACCGATCAACATGGACAAGTTGAAGAAATATTACCCTTGAGAGGCTCGCTAGGCCGAAAACCCGAAAGGGCGACCTAGGCAAAAGTCAGAGCACAAAAAATTAGAAAATATAAAAACTCAGCTCGCAAGGCTGAGAACCCGCAAAGGGCGGCCTTGGCAAAAGTTAGAGCGCAAAAGGAGAGTGAAAATACTCGAGTGAACCTAAGCCTGAACTACATAAGGCTTGATTCCCATCTTAGGGATACGTAGGCAGCTTCATCTCGAAGTTCAACCATAACACTTCCCCGATCAACGTTGTCCATTTGATCATCTCAGTCATCTTTGTCTATCAGCATCCATCGGAATCTCCAACGCAGTGCTTTTCAGACTAGGGGCAACTTTCCGTTGCTGTGCACTGCGGTGCTCTTCAGACTAGGGGCAACTTTCCAGTTGCAGAGATCTGGGGTTGTGCATCTCAGTGACAGATCTCAGGTGTGTCCAGTTCGGATCCATATCGAAAATATTTTTGAGAAGTTTTAATAAAGCCGATTTCGTTCAAATAATCTTTTTACAACTTTGACCATTTTTGGACCAAAAGCGGAAAATTTTCAGTACCACAACCTTCAATTTCATTGATTTCAAAACAGAGTTCTCCTACTCTTGCATACAATCGAAGTTGCTTTTTATTACATTCATAAAGAAAACTTGAAAGTACTAATAAAGCAATAAATCTGGGGCATAGTCAAGTCAGGTGTTCCTGCGCCCCCTCCCAGAGCTGGTCGAAGCCTCTGATGCCAAGCTGGGCCCAATCTGTGCTTCTTCGTTGAGCCAATCCACGCACTCGTCAGACAAAGTGCAACTGAAAGTAAGAGCGGGGGCCAGGAGTTCTCTCATTCTCCACGCGGTGGCCTGCCAAGCAAGCTGTGCGCCTCGGGCTGGGAATGCAGCAGGATACTCTATCCCTTTTGGCGGGCAGGTCTGATCATGGCCAAATTGGCGTCGAATCCGAAATGGGAAGTAGAATACACAGTGAGTGAGACCAACCAATTGAATCCCAGTCTGCCGGGGCATATTGTAACTCATTGCTGGAAGGTTCAGCCAAGGGCACCGCCAAGCAATACGGTCTGCGGACAAGCAGCACATCCAAGCGAACCACCATCCCTCATCCAAGGCATTGACTAGACGGTGTCGGAAGAAGTACCCGCGAGCTGAATATGCCGGGCAAGAGTCCACAACCTGCAGTTTGTCCATCAACCATACCTGGGGAGGGATGAAAAATGAGAGAATAAAGAATAGAGAGATGTACGAAGAGAGAAAAGCGAGAATAGGGTTTTTTTTTAGAAAAGACCGAGCTTGAGAGCCGAGTGATGTAAGCAATACATAAATGCGAGATTGGGTGGGAAACATTACCTGTAGTAGTAGTGGACTCCCTACTAATCTGGTCGTCTCATGACGATAAAAGGCGTCTAAGCCCATTAACGTCTTGGCCAGAGTCATGGCAATGCAGCTCTTGCCCTCCTTCAAGCCTTGGGCAACCTCAATCAGCCGGACACTAGACCCTCCAGAGCCTGAGACAAATAGAAAATGGGATAGCATGCACAAACAGAGGGCGTGTCGCCGGAAGCCTTGCCAGTGATGGTTATTGCGATCACCAGCATCAGAAAACCGATCGGTCAAACTCGGAATGTCCAGCATCCCGTCACAAATCAGAGACCGAGCGTCACGCATGCTGAGTCCACACATTCGCCCTAAGGATTGGGCATGGCCAAAATTAAGTTGGGGCAGGAGCTCCTCGTCGCGCTCGGACTCCATTAAGGCTCGGAAATCTTCAAAGGTAGGACATATCTCTTGCCCGGCGAAGCTAAAGACATGTGTCACCGGATTCCAAAACCTTGCCGCAGCTTGAAGAAACGGGAGGTGTAACGGGGTACGATCCAAAGTGAACAGTGCATTTATGCCGAAACCCCGGAAATTCAACTTTTCCGAGCCATTCAAGCTAGCAATCCAAGCTGTGAGATTTTGAGCAAGAAACTCTTCCATCAGAGCAAATCAGTGTGGAATTGAGAAAAACTACGAAGTTGGGGTCTTTTGGAGGAGATAAGGTTGGGTGGAGGACAGATGTCAACATTCTGGTGATTCCCTCATTCATAGCCGGCCGGCCAAAAACTCTGCCGACCGGCCATCACATTTTGCCGACCGAACAAATTTTTGGCCGATGGCCATTCCTTGCGGCCGGTGGCCTCTGACCCTGGCCGATGGGCTTCCTCCTGGTTCCCTGAGCTGTTTATGCTAGGGATTGGGGAACTCCATCACCTCCGATCCCTCCCCCGGTGATCGATTCTTGCGAAGTCACGTCTATCTGCTTAGCAAGTTAGTGAACATTTGCTTATCGAGTTGTATTTTCACTCTCTTTGAGCTTTTGATTTGTTTATCGAGTTGTACTCACGCTTGTTTGGTCCTATTATGCCTTTGTACATTTGCTTATCGAGTTGTAAGTCGGTTCACTGCCTGATTATTACGATGCGAATACTCGGTGTTCAAAATGAGTTCGATTTCGTTCACATTGTGGTGTGATACCTCGCGATGCGATGCATAGAAAGTTTACAAATACAACATCTTTCGAATAAAATGGTTGTTTCATTTCCGTCACATGCTTTGCAAAATGTGTAACTTTGAAAAAGAATAAAACTTACCCGAGGCAGTGCAATGTGCTTAAATTACTAGTAAAAAGGAAAGTAAAACATAGAATGACAGGGTAGCCGAGTGTCGGAATAGATACTAGCAAAACTCCCTTTGCGGACAACGCGCCCTCCGTGCCTTTGATTCGGGTCGACGACATGGTTTCGCACCTTCGTTACTTGAGACCATGTGGGGAAGCGCACTTTTGAAACGTGGACCTTTGAGTTGACCTCAGGCCACGACCTCTGCCAATGATGGTCGATACGTACGAAGAACGTTCCTTCCCGTATCCTTTTCATGTCTTGAGGATTCCCACAAATCGCTTCGATTGCGCTGAGTTACAGTGTTTTACATCTATGCATTATGAATGATATGTCCTCACTCACATATGTTCAAGCATATTAATTTCATTACCTGCGTAGACCGCATGTTTTGATTGCGTTGACCGCATATTAATTTCATTACCTGCGTAGACCGCATGTTTTGATTGCGTAGACCGCATATTAATTTCATTACCTGCGTAGACCGCATGTTTTGATTGCGTAGACCACATATTAATTTCATTACCTGCGTAGACCGCATATTAATTTCATTACCTGTGTAGACCGCATGTTTTGATTGCGTAGACCGCATATTAATTTCATTACCTGCGTAGACCGCATGTTTTGATTGCGTAGACCGCATATTAATTTCATTACCTGCGTAGACCGCATGTTTTGATTGCGTAGACCGCATTATTGTTCAATTTCATTACCTGCGTAGACCGCATGTATTGCTTGCGTAGACCGCATAATTGTTAAATTCATTATCTGCGTAGACCGCATGTTTTGCTTGCGTAGACCGCATACTTGTCAATTTCACTGCCTGCGTAGACCGCATGCTCATAATCAATTTCATTGCCGACGTAGACCGCATGTTCCACTTATACATTTGTACCTTCACAGCATTGTTATGCTCCCCACTTACTTTGCGTTGTCACGCATTTCGAGTACACTACTATGCATCTTGTTAACAATATTGTACCTGTTAAGTTTGTTTTCTTTGCAGGCACGATATTGTATGTACTGTTCATTTGAGGCTGGTGCAACCAGACGAGCAGGACAGGTATTGTATCCTCCGAGTGAGACGTATCGAGAATTACATAATTCTCTTACATCCTTTCTGCATTGTAGTGTAGTTTGGTGTTTGTTAGCTTAAAATTGTCGCATGTGTGCTTCGTTACAGCTTTCTTTGCGTGATCTTAAGTTATGCTCGGCTTCGTGCATTGTCTTGCATTTTGCCCTTGCCTTCGGGCGCATACCTTGTTTGTCTTGTATGTTTGTCTGAGTCTTCGGCCTTGTCAAAAATGGGTCGTCTCTGGGCTTTGACATTCACTCCCATCATTATTATGACTTTTGAGTTCCGTCAAAGAGGGGCAATTGTAGACACCCCATTTTTGACCGTCCTCAAGACTTGGACGTCACCATTTGAACACTCGGTGATTATCCATGTTTGTGTTCGTTTAGAGTTCCCGGAGGTCTCGGTTGCGCGCCTTGCCTCAGGATCTCCGAACTTGACTGTTTAGTGTCTGGTTTCGCACCAAACACTTGTATTTTGCCTTGGAAGGGGAGGGAATGCCTTGTGAGACATCCCCACACACCACCGGCAGTGGCTAGATGCCACCGGCTGGTTTTTGCTTCCATCGGCAATCTTTTATGCCGGTCGGCACATTTTGTTGCCGGTCGGCACTAAATTTTGTCAAAATGACATTTTTGGGCAGCCGACCACTGTTCATCTACTTTATGTAGATATTTTGTGCCAGCTATGATAGCTGGCACCAACTCTGCCTCCCTCCATACACGTGTATGGAGGGATCTCCCTCTAAGCAAGCTTGTTGTATAAACTTTGCAAGAGGGAGTTCTATAAGAGGAAGGCTCTCCTCTTGGCTCTAGGTTAGAGACTTGGAAGCAAAAACCAGAGGTTCTACATATAGATACATCCTATCTCTATATCTCCATCTCTCTCCTCCTTTGTGTGTGTTACTCGGCCCAAAAGTGTGATTTTACCTTACTTTTGCACCATTACACACACTATTACACCTTGCTCTGAGTTTGAGGGACTTGGGGGGTTGATTCTTGTGTTTTGGGACTGATTTTGATCAAAAGAAGAGGGCTGGACCATTTGTTCTTCAAAGGATCTTCAAGGGTGAGCACTTTACTTTAGATTCTCCAAACTTGCAATAGTTTTTTACCTATTTTTCTTGCTGATTTAGCTTTTGTGTATAACATAAAAAAAGCTTACATTTTCATGCTTTAGAACTTTCATTAAGGTTGTTTTGTGGTTTGAGTGCAAACTCACCTTATTAAGCCTTGTTTGGCCCCTTTTTGTACCATCTTTGTTAAGCTTTGGTCACTCTTGTGTCTTGGCCTTCTCACCACTGAAATCCAGTGGATTTTCAGTGGTGAAAAAGGAACTTTGAAGTCTTGCATAGGGGAGGGACACCCCTCTCCCTCGGTCCCTCTTTTGTCCTCATTTTTGGCTTAATATGGTAGCATGTATGCTCAGTTGTTTATGACTGCTTTTCAGAGGTTTTTTGGATGTTTTGGATCATGTTATACCTCTGTCCTATGTTGGGTTTATTGGCCTTTTGCATGAATAACATACTTGCTTTGAAACCCCATCATTTGGCTTAAAGAGTGCCATGTTGTAACACATCATTTGAGCATGATTTTGGTTCGGCACTAAGAAGTTTTTAGCATTGTTTTTCCATGCTTAAAGTCTGTTGGTTATCAATTTGGTCATGTTTGACATATTCGTTATGGTTGCTATGCATTTTGGCTTGTAAGTTTTGAGTATGTTGACCTCTAGCATGCATAGTTTTGACCATCCTCATGATTTGGCATCATTTAGGACCACATTTCAGTCCAAGAATCATGTTTGTATGTGTGCATACATGACCTCTTTCATGCCTTAAAGGTGCGCCTTTTTATGCCTACACATGAGCCTTGGTGCATACACCCCTTTGGAGCCACCTTAGCTGCCATATTAGGAGGATTTGGAGTCCTATTTTGCCTGTAAAAATTCTGTTTCTTACTTGTCTAAATCATGCTATGATTGGTCTTGTTGTTGGAAGTGAAGTGGCTCATTTTGTGCCTTAGCCTTAGGGCCTTTGGTTTGCTTGTTGGCATGAGCATTGGTCCACCTTTTGGACACTTTTTGGCCACTGTTTTGGGGTGGATCAAGGTCTGCCCCTTTATGGTTCAAAGCCTTCTTGCATGCTTGTCTCATGTCCATTACTTGATTGCTTCATTAAGCCTTGTAATGTGTTGATCCCATTGCTCGAACGGTCCATGTTTGCATTATGTTTATGTCTTGCATACCTAGCATTGCATACTTGCCATACGAGTTGCATAACATTCGGCATGCCTTGCATTTCCATGTCATTGTTGCATTTTGAACCATGTTTGCATAACATGCATTGCATTACTTGGTTTGGGGTGTCAAACCAAGTGTGAGGGTCAAGGAACATTCATACTTCAAGTGATGTAATGTCCCTTGATTCTCGGTCACCGGGGCTTTTGATTTCGACATGATAAGGCTTTGGTCTTCATTTGTGTGATTGCATGCATCTTTACATCAAGTGGCAAACTTGATCCTTTGGGCTATCATGCACCATTGATGGCTCGGGGATCGAGGGCCATGCTTCCCTGAGTTCAAAGCATGAGGGGAAGCATGATCATGCTCACATGTGCCTGAAAATCCCATACCGTATACTGTCTGTTCTCTGTTGCTGTCAAAACTGTCTTCTGCAGGAAGCTTCTGCCGACCGGCAGAATTAAGTGCCGACCGGCAATCTTTGAACAGCCGATAAATCCAAAGACAGCCGATGGAAATCCTGGACTGCCGGTGGGGATTTCCCCCAGCCGGTGGTACTCTGTGGCATGCAAGGAACCTGTCCTAGGGCTTTGGCAATTTTCAGAGAGACAGGGCAGTATAAACAGAGGCAGCAATGGTAGGGTACGGGTTTTTCAGGCGAGCCGGGTTTCGAGCACGCATCATTCGCGCATCTCGAAGCAGAGGCCGCGGCCATCCCCTTCTTTCTTTTGCATTCTTTCTATTAATTAATTAGAAATTCTGTAATAATTTATTTGCTTATCATTTGGACTGTAATATTTATTTGGCCCCTCCAAGTGAGGGCAATGATGTAATAAGTGTGCGTGAGTGTGTGTATGTCTTCCAACCTCACGTCTTTCTTCCCTTTTATTTACCTGCTTATGATGGTAGACTAGGGCATTTTTTAAAATTAGCATACCTTATGCTATGCATGCGTGCATTCATGCATTTGTATTGCATGCATCAGGGTCGGTACATCACGCTAACTGCATTTGTACTTTAATTCACAAATTGAATATGTGGTAGTTGATCGCATTTCACATGCCATGTTTAGGTTAGCCGAGCCTGTCTAGATTGCATTTTTGCATGCGATGCATTATCCATTCTTAACATGAACTAGGACATGCATATTTGCTAACTAGTTTACTGTTTTGGCACGGAGTACGATGTAAGTAGTTATGCTTTAGCATCCCGCATGCGTGTGAGTGTTGCCATGACAGTATGCTTGCCATGCGAATAAGTGCTTACGTGATAAATTGTTTGAATGCCTGTGGGTGAAGGGTAGATTGTTTGAATTGGAAAAAATCATTAAAATCCGTGTTTTAGCCTACTTGCGAGTAGCAAATTCCAAAACGCTTTTCAAAACAAACGGATATGCAATGCTTATTTCCAAATTAGGCGATCTAGTCTATACTTGTTTGCTGTGCGCATAACATAGTAATTCTAGGCTAATAACCGGAATAAGAACACATAAAGTTTTCAAAAACGGATATCATGATTAGTAGAGGCCGGTCTTCGGACCGGGCGAGAGGGGGTGCTCATAGCTGACCTTCCCCAATCGTACCCTAGCTCCCGAGCCGAGACAACTCCGGTGATGACGGACATGTGGCCTTCGGCACCGAGTCAGGGTTTCCTAAATTTCCCCATTTTAAAATATTTAGGTGGCGATTCTGTATCTGGCAAAGTAGTCCATGTTTGGCACTTCTTTTCAAAAAATCTGTTTCTCAAAACGATTTGCCAGATTTGGACTCTTTGGTTCAGACTCAGAACCGTGACACAAATCGAGTCCGAACTGTAGTAGCAAAGGCTCCCACGCGGGCGCGTCTACAATTACCTTAGTAGGTTTCTAAATTCTTGTGAATGTAAATACTCAGTTGTAGAAAAGCTGTGCCTTGCATTGTATTTTGCTGCAATGAAATTAAGATACTATCTTTTGCCTACAACTATCTTGGTAATTGCAACCAAAGATTTGGTTAAATATATGTTATCTAGACCCATGTTGAGGGGAAGAATTGGCAAATGGATACTAGCTTTATCAGAATTTCATCTAGAATATGTCCCCCAAAACGCAGTAAAAGGACAAGTTTTAGCTAATTTTTTGGCAGATCATCCATATCAAACAGAAAGCCAAGAGATAATGGACCTTAGTATGGCTGGTGTTGAACCATGGCAAATATGGTTCGATGGATCAAAAGCCAATGGTCTAATTGGAATTGGTGTAGTAATTAAGTCACTACAAGGAGTAGAAACCATGCATGATTTCAGAGTGGATGAAATTACTTGTTCCAATAATCAAGCTGAATATGAAGCCTTAATAATGGGACTGGAAATACTTGACATATTTGGAGATTCTCAATTGGTAGTTAACCAAGTGAAAGGGATTTTCAAATGTCAAAGTATAAGCATGTTTCCATACTATGTTGTTGCATTACATCTGCTTTCTCAATTTCATATAGCAAATGTAACTCATGTCCCAAGATTCTTGGATAATAAAGCTAATGATGTGGTTCAGAAAGTTTAAATTTCAAGAGAAGGGATAATACTCAAAGGGACATAAGTCAAACAACATATCAGAAATTAATACCATCCTTAAATAAAAGGAATGTGGTCCTGGAAGTCAATCATAATGACTTACAAGAACAAGATTGGAGGCATCCAATAATGTAGTATCTGGCTGGCCCATCTTCGAAAGCCAACAGAAAAATTAAATTGCAGCCTATGTAATACATAATGTGTGGTAATGCTCTCTACAAAGGGGGGGGAGATGGGTTATTATTAGAATGTTTAGACCCAAAGGAAGCATTAACAGCTATGGCTGAGGTTCATGAAGGCATCTGTGGTGCTCATCAGCCCGGTGTGAAGATGAGATGGCTGCTTCGAAGGCATTCCTACTATTGGCCAACTATCCTTAAAGACTGCATAGAATATGCAAGAGGTTGCCAGACATGCCAAAAGTATGGAACAATAAGGCACGTGCCCATAACTGACCTGCATGCAGTTGTGAAGCCTTGGCCATTTAGAGGATAGACTATGGATATGATGGGAAAAATACACCCACCCTCTTCGAAACATCATTGTTTCATCTTAGTGGTCACTGATTACTTCACTAAGTGGGTTGAAGCTAAGCCATACAAGGCTGTAGACCAGACTGAAGTCATTGGATTCATTAAGGAATTAATCCATAGATTTGGTATCCCACAGACTATAACTATTGATAATGGGACTGTATTTGATGGGAAAATGGTAAAATCTTTTGTGTCAGAGTTTGGAATTAGCCTTGTTAATTCCACCATCTATTATGCACAAGCCAATGGTCAAGCTAAATCATCCAATAAGTCTTTAAAAAAAGGAATACAGAAAGTTGTGGAAGGCAATCCTAGGGATTGACATAACTTATTATTGGATGTATTGTGGGCTTATAGGACTTCCCCAAGGTCAAGCACAGGAATCACTCTTTATGCCTTAGTATATGGGCATGATGCAGTGCTACCTGTGGAAATTAATGTTAAGTCCTTGAGGGTGAGATGCCAAGACCAGTTAGATCTTGAACAATGCCATCAGAGTATGTGCTTGAAATTAGAAAATATAGATGAAGCTAGGATTCTGGCATTAAATAACATTCTGTTCCAAAAGAAGAAAGCAGCCAAAAACTATAATAAGAAAGTCAAGCACATTAGTTTTGATGAAGGTGACTTGGTATGGAAGACAATACTCCCAATAGGGATTAAAAGCCACAAGTTTGGCAAATGGTTACCTAACTGGGAAGGACCGTATCAAGTTCATAGAGTCTTGCCTATGGGAGCATATCATTTAAAAAATTTGAATGGATATGTACATTCCAAGAAAATTAATGGCAGATATTTGAAGCCTTATTATCCAACCATATGGGAAACACAAGGAATAGAATAAGTGCTAAATAAAAGAACATGAGAACACTCAAATGATAAAAAAAAATAAATTATTTCATAAAGAGTTGAGTACATGTAGCCATAGATTAGCCTAGAAGTCAGTACAATTTCTCAGTTGTTCTTTTACAATAGATGCTCTATTCTGAAGTGATGGGAACAACTGGATGGCTGTAGCCATCTCCTGCTTTCGATCAGCCAATCATTGATTGGTAATCTGCAATTTGGTGGCAGTTCGATCTAAGGCTTGGTTGACTGCTGATAGCTCATCTTCAAGTTGAGTTTTCTTCTCCAATAGTTGAGGTCGAAATTGGGAGACAGAAGAATGTTATTCCCTCAATTTTGACACCTCAGTTTGTACTTTGGAAACAAAGCTCTGATCCCTCACCAATTTCTCCTCTGCAACCTTGGCAGCATGACAAATGTTGATGTAGAAATCAATGGTGGCTGCTGCTTGAGACAAATAACTAGAGACAGCTATGTTGGATTGCTCAGCAATCTTGCAACATTGGAGGAAGCCATTTTTGATTATAGGCCTCTGTAAGGCTTCGAAAGGAATCCTCGAAAAAGATGTCAGCAGTTCCAGACAGCTGTCCAAGTCTATCGAAGGCAAGGAAATCTTACCACTGGAGAAAGACCTCTCAAAAATATCTAGCAGAGAATCAGCTAGAACTAATGGCTCAATCTCATTGCTAGTCATTAGAGAGGTGGAAGGTATGTCAAAAAGACTAGTAAGTCTAGCCTCAAGGATATCCACCTCATCCATTGACATGGAATGTGCAGAAAGAGCCCTGGTAGAAGGAAGAAATGACTGCATAGAAATAGAAGAAGAATGTGGAGTATCCTTAGCAATCTCTATAGTTTTAGCTACCAATTGGTCAAGAGAAGAAGGACTGAAGCTAGGCAATGATAATGGATGATGGATTGGAGAGCTACTAGTACTTTCTCTATAGGAATCAGCTACCATCAAAGATGAAGTAGCAGTTGAAATTTCCTTAGGAGGGGGAGGAGAAGTAAAACTCGAAAGAGAATCAAATTGAGTAAAATCGAATGACAAATGAGGGAGGTATGGAGTTAAATCAAAAGAAAGAGGAGCAAAGATACTTGGCCGCAAGGAGGGTATGAAGAATATAGGCCCAAAAAGTGGGAGTATTATCTGAATAGACTTCACATTTGTGATTGATCAACTTCAACCGAAATAGAAGGAGTCCTTATTGGGAGAATAAGCTCAGTAGTTGTTACTGCAAAGGAAAAGGTGCAAAACAATGTTAAGTCTCAATATCAACAATTTGGGAAAAGAAAGTGGAGACATGAAAGAAAATTACTGGTTTCAGAGGTGATGGCAATGACGGGAGAATTACAGAGGGAATAATGCTCGGCAGTGTGTTGCCTTCTCATTATTTCTCTTTGGGTTGCATCAGTGGTAGCTGCTTCATCCCTTAGTAATTGTTGCTGTCGCCTTTTCTCAGCTTTTTGAAAAACAATTATTTCTTTGGAATGTTCCTCCTCTACTGCTTTGGCAGCTGCTTCATGAGTGGGGTCTTTGACCAAATCAGAAGGAGAGACAGTTATCTTCTTTCTCTTTTTTTTCTGTAATGGTATTTCCTGCTCTTTCTCAATCTCTCTCTCTTTAATCTGGGATTCAGACTCTTTAGGAGTGAGTTCCTCTTCTACTGCTTTGGCAACTGCCTCATGAGTGGGGTCTTCGACCAAATCAGAAGGAGAGACAGTCATCTTCTTTCTCTATAATGGTATCTCCTGCTCTTTCTAAATCTCTCTCTCTTCAATCTGAGATTCAGATTCTTCAGGAGTGAGTATTAGCTTCCTTTTCTTTTTCTACTGATGTTTGTCTTTGAGAGTAGCTAGAGTTTCAGCTGTCTTAGGAGATTCTTCTTGTGGAGACCTGTAACGCCCTCAAAATAAGAACATCAAAACCCATCAACTTAGATATGCATTGGTATAAAAGATAAATATTCTTCTATTCATCAGAGTAGTTCCTCACAAAAGTATTACATGTTAACAACAAAAGCAAATGCCCTACGGGCTTACAGCTTTTCAAGTTAACACTTGGTTACAAAAATAAGAGTGCTAACTTAATACATATTAAGCCCTTGGCTTGAATTTACATGTAATACATCAAAAAAAAGTAAACAAAACAATCTGTCTGTCTCTAGCCTCCCAAGCTATGTCCTTGGAGGTGGCATGCTACCTGTACCTGAAAATGATGTCCCATAAAGGGTGAGCCACAGCCCAGTCGAAATACACTAAACCAGCCATGAACAATGACTAAAAGATTAGCAGTTGATAGATGGTCAACACAGATACATCCACTTATATCACATTCGATTTCATGACATTAAGTCCATGTTACATTTCATTTCCCATGTCCTTTCAAATTTTGATTTTTGAAAACAAGGCTCAACGCCTAGCCAAATAACTTAATGAGGTTAAGACTCATCTTTAAAACACTTTCAAAATTCATGAGGGATACACATTTTAATGCTGTATTAATAACACATAAACCATTCCCACACTTTGCGAAAGATACACATTTCGGTACTGTATCAACATAACATAGAATCACTTATATACTTTACAATTGATAACGATATACATTTTAGTGCTCTATCAAATCAATTCAAACACTTCCATAAGTCTCAAATAATACACATTGTAGTGCTGTATTAATAAAACAAAAACACTTCTAATTCGCAGCCTGATACACATTGTAGTGCTGTATCACTGTCACACAAAATTCGGTTTAGAGGTCCATCCCCTATCTTCCCCTAAACCGTGGAGTACATCCCCCATCTCCTCCCACACAACACATGTATATAAACATAGATCATATACAATCAATCAATACATAGTATTTATGTATTATTCCACTTGCTATATTAAATAGCGTACTCAATCGATTAGTTTTAGTTTGCCTAATCATCATGCAGTGTCTGCAACAATCAAGACTATCCTCCACCGATAGCCCAAAGCAGTTATTTCTATACTGAAAATAAATGCACCAAATGGATATTTAATCAACATTTCAACTAGGTGAGTGATGAACGAATCTAACTACACCCTTTAATCCCATACACCTCCAATTCCAACATTCTCAACTTAATTTCTCTTTTCTTCAAATTAATTATACCAATTAATTCACCAATGTAATTAGAGCATTTCTTATAATTAACATCACAACCCCAAGGTTCCATTTTACCAATAGACCAATATTGATCTCATTTCTCTATGCCAAACATGCATATATGTTTATATAAACAAAATCCTAACTTTTGTAAAATTACACAAAGGCCCAAACTTTCTCAAAATTACCCAATAACCCCCAACTCATCAAAATACTAAAATTCAAAGACAAAACTCATGAGAAGGAGTAGGATATCCCTACCTCGAAGTTAGAGCTCAAACGGGGAAGTTGAAGAAAATCAAAGTGCTCTAAACTCAAAGATCCACGGATCAAAATGGGGCCCTCGACGATTCACACACTTTTTACAAAGGTCGGAGGATAGTGAGACACTCTAACTAGATCAAACCCTAGAGAGAAGGGAGTTTCTAGAGAGAGGAGCTCTCAAAATGTCTTTTTAGAAAGTAAGAGAGAGAGAGAGAATGTAAAAAGTGATTTTAAAATGCCCAGCTGCCAACTGATATACGACATTCCCGCTCAAGCGGAGAACACAACGCTCGAGCGTCAAGAACAAAAAACTAGGTACGCTCGAGCGCAAGAAGGCCCGCTTGAGCGCCAAGACACAAGAATAAAGTACATCCGCTCGAGCGCGAAAACCAGTCCGCTCGAGCGTAGATTTCCCCCTCCCAGAACTTACACAAAAAAGTTCTACCCGCTCGAGCGCTACCGCTTGAGCGTGAAGAAACCTGCTCGAGCGTAAAAATCACACCTGCAGAAGTTTTGCAGGGACACAAAAAAAGCTGGGAGTGTGCAATATCCGCTCGAGAGCAACAAGGCCCGCTGGAGCGGAACGACCAAAAACCTAGCAACAAGATTTTAGACCGAGGTTCAACCCACCTGTTTGAAACATGCCCAACACATCCTAAAATTCAAACAAATAGAATTAAAGGATGACAACAAGATAGATACAACTACCAACTCCATGAAACCGAGTCCGGAATACAACAGAATAGTAGAGGGACAACCGGGATCGCTATAAGACCCTACACCAAGAGGTATGAATGTAAAGAAAGCAGACAGAAAAGTCTAAAAGAAAAGAAACTTGAAAATACATACCTCTTTTCGAAGCAGCTTTGGTAACTTTAGCAGGAGGGGGTGAGACTGCAAGAACAGTCTTGGCAGCTGTGGAAAGAGAGGGAATGTTCTCGGCTGTTGTTGGTTTAGCCTTAGAAGGCACACCTAGTCCTATCAGTAAATCATGAGGATGTATAGCTAGATGCACTTCCATATTTGCTGTCCACCAATTTTGAAATCTCTTTAAAGCTAAACCAGAGGGGACGAAGGGTGTAAATTTGAACTCACTCAAGCCTTTCAACAGCTTAAATATTGCCTCCTCTAGTTTGGATTTGGGTACTCTTAGATCTCTAGCTGTGAGATGGACATTCGAGAGACTGCAGAGTAGAATGGGAATTCCTTGAGTAAACCCAAATTGTCTGGCAAGCTGAGAAGGGCAATATACCTCAGACATGCACTTGTAGGCTCTAGGGTTTAAAGTACCAATGAACAGTTCCTTCAGCAACAAAATGGAAGCCCACATATCTTTGTGTGATGGGATGGAACACTCCTTATCAGCCAAGATTGTTTGCAGCCAAGTTGGTCCTTTGTTGGCATCAAAGGGGCAAAAGAAGCTGGCAGTTGGGGAAATAGAAAGTTGATGAAAAAAGGTGAGGCAGTAGGCAAAGGAAGCAGGATAAAGAGCAACTCTAGCATACTTTTCTCCGCAAGTACTAGGGTCTTGAACTAAAAACTTCAAGCACTTAGGATGTAGGTCAGTAAAGTATGCAAATAGCCAGAGTTGAAGCACCTAGAAAGGGCCTCCCTGATTGATGTCGAGAGGTCTTTCACAAAATTGGGAGCATACTTTATGGACATGGCCTAAAAGGTAAGGGGCCAAGGGTATTCGTTTCTTCAAAACAAGGGCCGTCGCAAGTGGGGCGAACTCAGGCATGATACGCTGAGATGATGTACAAAAGAGAAATTTATACAACCAGTATAAAATAAAGGAAAAAAGTTCTCGATCTCTCATGGGGCCTTCCCTTTTATTTTCAGCCTTTACAAAATCACTGAATGAGGAATTTAAGGGTGGAAGAGAAAACTTAATAGAAATGTGTGGGTAGCTGGGTGTAAAAGGAGTACCAAGTGGTGAAAGCCCTAAGGGATGGCAGATATCAAGAACGGTGGGGGCCATCATGCCTCACCGAAATTGAAAAAATTAAAAGCCATGTTCCAAAAGCAAAGAGTAGCAGGAATCAAAAAAAGGGTCTTCAGGAATGATAAACCTGGAAAGACGAAGGGTGTCGAGAATACAGAGCTTTTGCAGGTCACATTCTCTTGCAGGCACAACTCTGTCATACCATTCCTCCCACTCAGCCCTCAATGTCGCCTAGCAACGGTGAGGTCGGTTCATTCTCCAATTTCCCTAGTCGAGCCCCCCTTTATAGAGAAGAAAGTGGTCCTCCAAACGAGGGTATAAAGCTGGAAGTTGAGCGGGAGCTTCTCGGCAGATGGGACCTAAAACATATTCTTGTTTATCGCTATGGCAAGGAACAAAGAGGCGTCCGTCTATGTCACTTGACCCAACAGCTTTAAATTTGGTGATCTCTTTCTCAATACATCTCTTTAAAGCCATTGTTGGGCTTATACGATCACCAGTTGGTACTTTCAGAGAAGAAGAATCCATTGGTGGCAAGCAACAAGGAAAAGAGGGTTAATAGAGGGGAAGGGTTTGTGTGTTGAGCAAACGAGTGAATTCAGAGCACGAAATAAAAGTGTTCTAAAACCTTTGTGTTTGGAAAATATATCGTGTAATTCGTAAAGAAGTACTAAAAGTACAGATACGAAGAATTTTCTTCAATATTGATACTTTCAGAGGGAAACACATCTCAGATGCTGATGTCAACTTCGAAATAAAATATTTGGCTTCGAAACCAGATTTTGGCGCCAAAGTCAAATAACAACGGCTTCAAAACTGGGAAGCCGACTTCGAAGCACATTCCACACCTAAGGATGAAAGAATGCTCAAGTATTTGTTTACTTCAAAGAGATTAAAGACCTGTTTTAGGTGTCTTAATGAGAGTAGGATCCTTCGAAGCAAAAGTTTGAAATACCTCATGGTTGGAAATTGTTTTTTCCAAATTTTGAAACCAATAGCTGGTTTGATAGTATACAGAAGAAATTACTCTTTCCAAATAAAACAGTGCAATATTTAGCAGAGGTTTCCATATTTTGGAAAATATAGACTGTTTGTTCGAAAGAAAATTAATTGATTTGAAATCATTTGATTGTATTAACCATATGTTGGGAAATTGAATGTGCTCGAATAACGTTTCAAAGGGTAAGGTTGGTTAATTCGAAGCCGTTGGGTGAAGAATTATGTCAGCCTTAGGGTCGGTATGAAAGGCAAAAATTACTTTTTCAAAAGAAAAGACTTCACACTTTAGAAGAGTTTGAGTCAAAGTGGAGTTAAAGCACATCAACCATGTAGTTCATAATTTGAGTGCTAAAAATGAAATTCAGAAAGCTCAGTTTTATTGATAAATGCTGTTGATACTAAAGTTCATTTGATTACATTCTCGATTTCGTAGAAATACGGAATGGACAGAGTTACAAGGTTATGAAATTTAGTCCAACAAAATTCAATAAAAGAAAACTCTTTTCCTATTTTATCCTTTATTTTGTCTAGGTTTGGCTTATCTAATTGGTAAGCCCTTAACTGAGAAGTGAGTTGTTGGGCTTTCACTTCAAATTCTGTCTGTTTGAGGGTTTTGTCTATGACGTCCATTTATTCCTCTCCATGCACTTCGCTCATCACAACATCCTCCCCATACTCGGAATTCGGGCTCTTGAGGACCTCATAGTCATGAAGGAGGTTTTTTGCCTCATACTGAACCTGAGATCGAGCAGAAATGGCTTCATCCAGAACTTCACTAGCAATGGAAGCATAGAAGTGAAGAGGAAGTTGGTCTAAAAATGTACAGAGCTCCATTTGGGCCACAGGGTTAAGGAGATGGCTTCGAGACATAATGTCACAAGCCCATAGAAAGTTTTGGTGGGGAATATCATTTCGAAGGACCTCGAAGGATAAATGAGAGAATGCAACAAGCAATATCTAAGCCCTGAATTGCTGATATGGAGTTGGAGGCACTGGGACCCTGTAAGGGGGAAATGATTGGCCTTCAGAGAGAGTGATCTTCAACTCATTAATCCAATCTGGGTTAGAAGGGAGAGGGGGAGCAGTCGGAGGTTCTTTGGGTGAGTCTAGAAATTCAGGTCTGGTCACACATTCTAGCCAATCAGAGGGGTAAAGTTTTGCTTTTTTGGCTAAAAGCGCAGGGCTGATCCCTAGAGTTTCAACGGGATGTGGGACACTTCGAACCATCCGAGATGGCAAGGTAGAAGTATACCATGATGTAAGCAGAATGTCTTCAAGACTGCGTCTACGATTAATAGAAGCACATGGATATACTACTGAACTGCGTTTGGAAGAAGAAATGTCAAGAGGGTCATCGAATTCAGGGAACCGATGATGAATGCGTTCCTTTGTTTGAGGTTGAGCAGTAGTGGACCAAGTTCCCCAGCCAGAAGCCGTAGAAGAAGAAAAAGAAGCAGCATCAACTTCGTCCCACGCGGATAGTTTCGTTCCAGAAGAAGAGCTTCCGATATCCATGATTGCAAATTTGTGTTTTAGAGAATCATAAGTAGTAGGTTCTTTGTTCGAATAACGGTGATTTGCGAAAGCTTCCATAACCTGTATAAATGGAAGTGGATAAAGACGGCTAATCAATGCATGAAGGTTCTTTCGAAGACGAACAATGTCATCAAATAACTCTTCGTATGCATGATCAATGTAAGAGAAGATTGGCTTGGCCATAAAAGATGAATCAGTCTTTTCGAATACTGAGATAGTGGGAGTGTTCAAGGGTTAGAAGAGAATTTAATGCAAATGATGAATGACAGTTGCATTTATGAGAAATGCAAAAGCCCATGCACGTTTTAAGACGTGGGTAAAATGCCTTAATCCACTAATATAAAAAAGTATTGGGTATATTAGTGCGGGGGGTAATGTTGGCTACATATTTTGTATAAGCCAATTACAGTTCGACACGTGGCAAGATGAAGGCAACACGAGAAGGCAATTTAAGTCTTCAATCATGATCACACACGTGGTAGTTATTATTGGTTTTTGTAGATCTGCATAGTACTGGATCAACAAAGAGATGCAAAGTGATGTGGCTTTAACGGTTACTCACATTTAAATTCAAAATCAGGAGGGAAGCCTAATTGCAGGTATTGGCATAATGGAGCTAACTATAAGTAAGGCTGTAAATGAACAGAGCCGTTCATGAATAGGCTTGAGCTCGGCTCGGTAAGAGCTCGTTCGAACTCGGTTCGTTAAATTTTTTCTACGTTCGAGCTCGAGCTCGTTAAATTTTTAATAAACAAGCCCAAACATTCTAAAGCTCGGCTCGTAAGCTCGGCTCGTTAGCTGGCTTGTTTAATATTTATTATTTATATATTAAATAATATAAAAATATGTATAAAAAATAAGAGAAATATGCTATTTATATATTTAAAAAATATAAATGTAAATAATAGTTAACTATAGATAGTACATTTACATAATAGTGATAGTAGATATTATTTTAGTAAAATATGGACTTTTTTTTAGTATGTTTATATATATTGTATATATAATTGTATAATCAAAGTTTTAATTGTAACTTTAGTCTCACATGTAGGTATGAATTTATAATTTTTTTTGGCTCATTAAGGCTCGTGAACAGGTTCGAGCTTGAGTCGAGCCTAAGCCAACTCGGCTCGAGCTCGGTTCATTAATTTTTTATTCAGCTCAAGCTCGAGCTCGAGCTCGTTAAAATCTTAATAAACAAGCCCAAACATACTAAAGCTCGGCTCGGCTCGGCTCGTTTGCAGCCCTAACTATAAGGCAACATGATCAGCGATCATAGAGGAGCGGTTCGACGGTTAGAAGTGCAGTTCGATGGTTATCTTTGAGAAGTATAAATAGCAGAGAAGGCCTAGAAAAGTCCCTGACTCAGATCCATAAAACCAGTTTTATTCTACTTTATTTTCTTTACAGTTTTACATTTCTTGTTCTTTACATTTCTGTACTTCAAATTCTTGCACTGCACTTCGTTCGTAGGAGTAGTTTCAAGTAGATTGTTGTTGTAAACCTCTACGAGGCTGAATTAGATCATTGTAAGTCTTTTATTTTTACTTAATGAAATGCTGCAATTGTTCTTTATTTGATCATTGTCAGTTAATTCTCCTAAGCAAAGCCACAATAGAAGTCCTCTTCATTGAGGCTGAAAGAACTAAAACACAATCGTTTGATAATTGGTTGGCAATTAATATTCTGTAGGACTGATTGATCCTTACTGGCATGCTCACAATTACAAAAATAACCTTCGAAAGTCAAAAAAGCCAACAGTAATTTTACAAAATACGATTTTAAAAGCGGCTCCCACCAATTTACAATATGTTCTACATGTTTAGTCTTCACATTTTTTGGTTTTTGCTTTTGAATTTATAAGTTCTATTTATTTGATAACTTTTTACACTTTTAATTTTTTTTCATAGCTAAATATTTTAAATAACCCCCCAAATTTTAATAATGAAAATCGAAGGAACATATGAATTTTACATAATAATTTGCACTATAAAACTAATAAATATTTTTTACATTAAGTTTAAATATAAAAATTCTTCTAATAAAATTTTACTTTACCCCTCATCGAGGTTAAGCCGACCTTGGATGTGAGACAAAAATTATTCACTTTTTGATTGAGACAAAAGGTCTATATATTCTATGTCTCATTCTCTTTGTGCATGTTGAATAGTTTCTCAATAATTTTTTGGATAAAATTTATTTTACCTCTTGTTTGAGATCAGAATACTTTTCCTGTTTATGGTTCAAATGTGGCCAGCAAGTCACATATGATTTTGAATCAAAGTGCAATTGTTAACACCATTAACTATACATGTGAAATGATTGTAATACCCTCAAACCCTATACATTTTTTATTATTTTCTTTTTCTCCTCTCTCATATACATAATTTATAATATCTAACATTAATTTAATAAAATTACAATTAATTATAAATTCTTAATTATTTATTATAATTATTAGCTTTTTATTATTTTAGATAAGAATTAATTCTAAATATTTAATTATTTATTGTAATTCTTGACTTTTTAATCTAATTTTAATTTAATTATATTTTAGATCAATTATTAATTATTATTTATTTTATATTTTTATTTAATTATATTTTAAATAAACCCTTAATTATATTTTACATTTTAGATTAACCCTTTATTTTATTGTATTCTATTTTAATTATAATTTTAGGATTGGAGAAAATTTGGATAAAATTTTCTTTTTATTGCATTAATTTCACTTATTTTTTTTCAAAAAACTAAACCTACTCTAAAAAATGGTGTATGAAACACTATCTATTAGTTTAGATAGAAAAACTAATTGTGATACTTTTAGTCCAAAACTATAGGGAGATTTTCTGGTTATATTTGAACTATAGAGAATTAAAGTATTCCAGTACCAATTCACGAATGAACCAAACCAAACCAAACCAAACCAAACCAAGCCTTAAGTCCCATCAAATGGGGTCGGCTACAGGAATCCTTCTTCTCCAGGCGGCCCTATCAAAGGCCATTGCATTAGTCAAATTAAGTAGATTCATATCTCTATTTAAAACGCTAGTCAACGTTAATCTAGGCCTACCCCGTCCCCTAACACTTCCATCTACCGTTACAGCATCGCATCTCTTCACTACTGCCTCTGTTAGTCTCCGTTGAACATGACCAAACCATCTCAAATGATTCTCTCTCAACTTATCTTCTATCGGTGCTACTTCTACCCATTCCCGAATACACTCATTCCTAATCCTGTTTTGTCTAGTTTTACTACACATCCACCTTAGCATCCTCATCTCAGCCACACTCATCTTATCTACATGTTATTTCTTGGTTGCCCAACACTCCGTCCCATATAACATAGCTGGTCTAATAGCCGTTCTATAAAACTTACCTTTTAGTCCAGTGGGTATTCGTTTATCGCACAATACCCCAGACGCATTTCTCCACTTACACCATCCCGCCTTAATCCTATGGGCCACATCTGCATCAATCTCTCCCGCTGTTGTGATAATCAACCCTAGATAACGAAAATGTTCACTCTTAGGCAATTCTTGGTTCTCAATCTTCACTTCTCCTCTGCTTTCATTGTTACTGTTACTAAATTTACACTCCATGTATTCTTTCTTAGTTCTGCTTATTCGGAATCTTCTAGATTCAAGAGCTTTCTCCAAATCTCTAACTTTGTGTTAACTCCTTCTCTAGTCTCATCCATTAGCACAATATCGTCTGCAAAAAGCATGCACCATGGCACGTCATCTTGAATATTTATCATCAACTCGTCCATAACTAAAGCAAAAAGATAAGGACTTAAGGTAGATACTTGGTGTAACCCTACAATGATAGGAAATTCATTTGTCTTTCCAGCTGGTGATCTAATAGTGGTTACCACCCCTTCATACATGTCCCTAATCACGTCAATGTAACCTTTGGTCACTCATTTCTTCTCTAACACCCACCATATTATATCCCGGGGCACTCTGTCATATGCTTTCTCAAGGTCGATAAACACCATATGAATGTCTCTTTTCTTTTCTTTATACTTTTCTATTACTCTCCTCAAAAGATAGATCGCTTCCATTGTTGACCTACTAGGCATAAACCCAAATTGATTCTCTAACACCTCTGTTATATCTCGCAATCGGCGTTCCATCACCCTCTTCCACACTTTCATTATATGACACATTAGCTTGATTCCTCTATAGTTGTTACAATTCTGGACATCACCTTTATTCTTATAGATTGAAACTAAAATACTTTTCCTCCACTCATTTGGTATGTTCCTAATCAACAAAATTTTGCTAAACAACCTAGTCAACCAACCAACTCCCTTTTTATCCAAACACTTCCAAGCTTCAATAGGGATATCATCGGGTCCTAAAGCCTTATTTGATTTCATCTTCTTAAGTGCAATTTCCACTTCAAAGTTCCTAATCCTGCGATAGAACCTATAATCTTGGTTTATCGTATTACTGGCTATTTATTCCCTTATTGTCGTACCTTCATGTTCCTCATTTAATAGTTTCTCAAAATAATTCTTCCATCTTTCCTTAATCTCATCATCCTTCACCAATACCTTAGAATCCTCACTCTTGATGCACTTTACTTGATTAAAATATCTTATTTTCCTCTCCCGTATCTTAGCAAGTTTGTATACCCTCTTCTCTCCCTCCTTACTATCTAGTTTAGTGTATAGGTCATCATATACTTTCAACTTGGTCTCTCTCACTACTTTCTTGGCTCCACTCTAGTAAGGTGCTATTCAGTAGTGGTAGGCCCTGATCTGGGCCAATCTCGACGATCCATATTGTTCAACATGTAGAACTCCGTCGAGTATATTATTCCTGTAAAAAATCATATTGATCAGATATCGATAGTCATTTGATCAGATCACATTTCTGTCATAAATTTATTTTAAAACTTATACTTACTAATGTGATATGATTAAATGTCTATCGATATCAAATCGAAATGATTTTTTGATGGGATAAGATGAAATGTCCATTGAATGATTTGAATGATCGAGATGGATTTGAATCAAGGCCCACCACTATATTGAATAACATTCTCCAATCTCATGCCGGAATAGAGAGGAACCAAATCCAATTTCTTTTACCGAATAGATACATTTGGCACCATACATAACAGCAATGTTAGGTATCATGAAAAATCTTTCATGAAAATAATCATGAAAGTTTTGTGACTCTTGGATTACACTTAGAATAAAACACCACACACTAATCAAGGTAATCCAAGGATTATAACTCTTTCATGATCATTTTCATGAAAATTTTTTCATGATCTCTAACTTTTCTCCCATACATAATAGTTACGCCACCCACAACACAGAATATACACAAAAAAGGACAGAGAGAAAAGATTAAAAAAAAAGTTATATATAATCACATTTTTATCTCATTTTTCTCATTAGAAGATATGAGTCAGTGAATTTCATATACATTTATGAATATAGATCTTACTGTTAGTAGTGAAAAAATTAGACAAAAAATGAGATTATGAATAACATTACTTTATATAAAAAAAACAAAAAAAAACAAAAAAACAAAAAAAAAAAGAAGGGAAAAAAAAAAGAAAAAGAAAAACAGGGAGCCTGCTAGATTTTCTATATAAACTGGATTTAGTGGTGATGCAAAACAGTGGCATCTTTACATTCCACCCAGTCATGTCTTTTCACACACTATAGCTTCTTTCATCTTCTTATTGGAGGAGAGAAGAGAGACCATCTTCCGAAAATCTAAACAATGGGTGGTTCATTTTTTAACAGAATCTTAGTACCTTCCTCTTCTGCTGACCCATGTTCAAGGGCTTGTAGGGTTGCCCTTCTGATTTGTTGTTGTTTGTCGGTTTTGGTCGAGTCGTCTCTGGGATCCAAAACCAGGCATTTCAAATGGGAAGTTGAGTACATGTACTGGTCTCCCGACTGTGTCGAGGGTGTGGTGTTGGGGATCAATGGGCAGTTTCCGGGGCCAACTATCCGCGCTCGAGCGGGAGACATTGTTAATGTTGAACTTAAAAACAAGCTTACTACTGAAGGAGTTGTCATTCACTGGCATGGTATCAGACAGGTTGCTCTCTCTCTCTCTCTCTCTTCGGTAAAAAAGAAATTTTATTGATGAAAATTGATGTACAAATGATACTAAGACACTCTCTGTATCTATCTTTTTGTATGTTGTAATTTTTGATTTCATTCACATTGTTATGGAGTCGTTTGTTCTTTCTTCTTAATTGGTAATGTTTGTGTGTGTGTTTTTGCAGCAAGGAACACCATGGGCTGATGGAACTGCATCCATTTCACAATGTGTTATTAACCCAGGAGAAACCTTTGTCTATAGATTCAAAGTTGAGAGGGTAACTAAACTCTCTCTTCTCTCTCTCACTCTCATATTAATGGGAAATTATTTAATATTTTTGGAGTATTGCCCTTTTTCATTTACATGTTAGATACCATCAATTATCTCTTATAACTCTTAACACAAAAGTGAGGAGTCTTATAGTTCAGGTCAATAATTAGTATTTTGAAATATCACCTAGTAATGTTACAAGAGTATTAAATAATTTCTCCATATGAATACATATATCTTTGAAGTGAGGATCTCATCTTTAACTTTTAAATGATCACGAGGGACACTTAATTAATAACGTGAGGGGTGACTTCCAATTTGAATTAATAAAGTAGTGTCAACTTATTGTGATAATCTAATTATGGGTTGTTTTGGGAAGATGGTAAAAAGTGATTTTTTGGCTTTTAACCAAGCTTTTGACTTTTTTTAGACAAATGATTTGGGAAGTTGGTAAAAAGTGACTTTTGACTTTTTTGATTAATATTTGTTTATGATGTCAAATCATAATAAAATGACTAAACTACCCCCATTTATTTAAAATATTTACAACTGAACCTATGTAACACATTGTGACCCATGAGGGGTAAAATTGTAATTGCACCGTTGGCTAAAAACCAACTTGCCAAATGAAAAAAAAGCCAAAAAAGCCAACTTTTAACTTTTGCTACTAACCAAAAAAAGTGACTTTTAGCCAAGTTCCCAAAATAGCCCTATATATAGTACTTACTAATATCTTTCCGTGTGGTAAAAAAAAATTATGCATATAAGAGAAAATTACGTATGATTGGAGTTGGTTTAAAAAATTTCTTGGCTAGTTTAAAATTTTCTTCGTTTATCATCTATTTCATCAAAAATGTTAAACTTTAAAAATTATATTAAATATTTATATGAGTGTGGGTGGTATGGATTCCATACTCATGTTAGTATTAAGTAAAAATTTTAGTAAAAGTTTTTTTTATCCCTAATATTTCTCCTATTTTAGTAGTTGATGTTGTCCGTGCTTGAGGTTGGTGATTTGCTCCTTTTTGGAGCCATCGTCCTTGGCTACTTGATTTTATTTGGGCTTGGTTTTGCTTAGTGCTAACCTCGTTGGTTTGAGAGTTTTTTTTGGTTATTTTAGTAACAAAAGATAAAATAAGTTATTTTAGTCACAACAAATAAAATATCACATCTAACCCATAATCATTACACTCTTCTCTCACAAAAAAAAAAATTAAAAAAATCAAAAAATCAAAAAGTCCTTTCCAAACTAAACTTTTTAGCCCAGACTAAAATAGTAAAAAAAAAACAAAAAGTCAAAAAGCCAACTCATTTTCCAAACGAAGCCTAAGTCTTTTTTTCATTGATGAGTTTTACTGTTGAAAAAAATATAGAAGTTCAATTTTTAGATTTAATGATATATAAAAAAGGTGATTGACTGATGATTAAAAAAGATATAAGAGATAGAGTTGCTTTAAATATTTTAATAAACTTCCACATTATATATTGAGTTTGAAAAATAAGTCTAACTTTTAAATTAGAGTACCACTATTGTTGTATTGATTGTACTATTTTATTCATCAATAAATTTTATTTTAGCCGTTTAAAAAAAAAAGGAAAAAAAAAACTCACTTATTTAAAACTGTCATGCATTTTTTATTTCTAAAAAAAATCATTGCTTGTTTTCAATTTTCAGAAAACGCTTTTCAAAAAATTCTATTTTCTTATTTTTCGTGTTTTTTTTTACTGAATTTTTTTTAATATTTTAAGTAATTTTTTTACTTTTTAGACACACCTAACAAAAATACACCTAAAAAATAAAAAAAATGTAAATAAAATCTTTTAAAAATTCACTAAATACCAAAAATATAAAAAAATACAAGAATTTAGTATATTTTTTGTATTTTTATGTATTTATTAAATTTTTAAAATATTTTTTTACAAAATTTTTATTTTTTAGATACATCTAACTAAGGTATATCTAAAAAAGTAAAAAAAAATATTTAAAATTTAAAAAATATTCACTAAAAACAAAAGAATACGAAAACTAAAAAATTCAATTTTTAAAAAATTTAATCCAAAAAACTCAAACCAAACAGACTGAATATTTTTTTTTTCCTTCATATATTACATTTACTAGATAGGTATTGTGTAAATCAAAAAAATGTTGCCCACTACGCAGAACACGGTCTTTCGCTACACTCACCTGTGACTCCGTTTTAATTGCACTCTCTATGATAATGTGTATACTCTTTTAGTATATATAAACACATATTTTGTAATGGTTAGTATGTTTTAACTTGCACAACATACATTATAAAAGGGTAATAATACATCCTATTAAAAGTGGTGTTCTAAAATATCAATAATGAGTTGGTAAGCATTTAAAAAAAAAAAAAAAAAAACATAAGCAGTGAGCCTCGTTCATTATCACATCATCACTAGTGATGTTTTTAAAACACCACTTTTAATAGTCTCAAACATTATTATTATAAAAAGTAGAATAATACTTAAGATCTCCACAATTTATGATCCCACAACTCACAATTAATTGATTTGTAATCACCCATTTATTTATTTTTTTCCTCTCTCTCCTCCCTCTCTCTCACAAAAAGTGTGGCGTGCTGGTGGTGCTCGAGGTCTCTAACACCTCTGTAAAAAGTATAAAAACTTTTAAAAAGATAGCACATCGTATCCAACAGTAACACGACACAAACACGATATGACACTTTGTGGGATGGAATATGTGCTTACTCCAAGCAAAACTGCAACCCCAAAACATCCAACTTAGCCGTTTGGTTGTAGTTTCTTTAGAATCCTTGGGCATCTTCTTTTCGATTTTTTTGGGGTGAAGTGAAGCGTTTGGCTGACAAGCTAAATTAATCGATAAAAAAATATAAAATAAAATAAAATAAAAGTAAATAAAAGCTGCTTTTTATAAGCTGCATTTTGGGCCCAACTACTGATTTTGGAGAAAATGAAGTGTCATGGTTAACTTTTTTTTTTTTTTTTTTTTTTCTTTTTCCTATTTTTGAAACCTGATAACTAGGTACTACATACAATTTTGTATTATTGCTAAGCACATTAACAAATTTTCTAGGTAGGACAGATATATACACCCTAGTACTTATTTTGGAGAAAATGAAATGTCATGGCTAACTTTTGCTTTTTTCTTTCTCTAATTTTCTTTTTTCTTATTTTTGAAACCTAATGAGTAGAGAGTAGGTCCTATACAATTTTTACTTTTTGCTACGTACACACATCTATGTTTTTTTTAATACATACGAGACCAGGGGGCATGAGGGGGCAATGGCCCCTTACGATATCAAAAATCTTCTTTACTATATAATAGTATTAGTTAATAATTATCTCCAAATTGTATGGACTCGCCCCATTATGTTTTTTTTTTTTAATTTTTTTTTATTTAAAAACTTTTAAGTAGTCACCCCTCTAAAGTTTGGAAAAATTTAAGTGGCCACTCCCCTCTATCTATGGAACATGAGTGTTGAAATATGAAATTAAAAGTTTTGGACAATTTAACACGGAATTTTTTTTTTCTCATACCAATTGACTTGATAAAATTTGTTGAGAAAGACATGGTTTGGGATTTTAATTTGATTTTATCATAGATGCCATGATAACAAAAAGATTGTCGAGCACAACTCAATATATCTCAGTTTAGTGAATAGATTATTTTACGGTTGTTATTTTCATAACTTAACATGGATACAAGAAAACAATACTTTAGTTATATATATTTTTGTGTTATTTTTTCACTTTTTATATTTGTATAAATTATTATTGTAGTCAGTGGCGAAGGGAGCATGTAACCAAGGGGGTCACATGCCCTCCCTGGATTTTGAGATTTTTTTTTTTTTTGCAAACATAAAGAAAATATTTTAAATAAAAAATTACAAAAATATTATTAGAGTGAAATGTCAATGACATTTTAAAAATTATAAAAACAATAATGATTGTTTTGATTGAAAATGAAGAGACTATTATAAATAAACCATATTAGCTATAAAATTTTTGAATGTAAAGGCGATGTCATTATTAGTGATATGCAATTATAAGCAATCTCACTATAAAGATATGAAATTTATTAGATTATTAGTTACATTTGACATGTGAGGTTCACTCTTTACGCGTTTATTTATCATTAGTGGGTGATATCACATACCAATGATGACGTGGTATTACCATTATATTGAATTTTTAATCAAATTTTGTATCAAAAAATAATCTATCATTGTATAATTTATTTGAAGACTTATATCTATATTTTTTTTTATTGTCCATGATACACTAGTTACAAATAACATTCAGCTTGTTTGTTTCCAGTTTTCAGAAAACAGTTTTCCGAAAATTTAGTTTTTTATTTTTTGTATTTTAATGTTTTGAATGAATTTTTTTAATATTTTAAGCAATTTTTATTTTTTATTTTTAAAGACACTTAATATAAATACACTTAAAAAGTATAATATTTGTGGGAAAAAAATTTAAAAGATACATTAAATACCAAAAAATACAAAAAAAAAAAACAAAAATTTAGTATATTTTTTGTATTTTTGTGTATTTATTAATTTTTTAAAATATTTTTTTACAAATATTTTACTATTTAGATACATCTAAGTAGGGGTGGGCAACGATTTATCCGAACCGCCCAATCCGCCCAACCCGCATATAAATGGGCGGTTTCGCAAACATAATGCGGGCGGATGCGGTTTGAAATATGACAAATTTGCGGGTTGCGGGCGGGTTGCGGTTTAAACCCGCAATCCGCAAAAACCGCCCGCACTTTAATTATTATTATTAGTATTATTATTTTTTATGTACCAACTTTGTAACTTTTACAGGAGCACCATTATATTCTCTATGACACTAGGATCCTTATTTTTAAGTATTTCTCAACTTTCTTAATGCCGTAGAATTATCAAGTCTTAAACTTGGTTTCTTATATGATTTTCATTGGTGATTCATCCACTTTTTCTTAATAAAATTTTCCTTCTAATGGTCGATAGAACTTATAGTTTGATTATTGATTACTGAACTGGCAATTCTAATTGAGTACAACCTTTAATGCATTGATATACATTTTTTTCATGACAAAAATGCTAGTGTAGGGTTTCTTTGTTTTGGGTACTTTCATTTAATGCATTGATATTCAATTTTTATTTGTAAACTCATCAAAAAATTGTTATCACAAATATATAAAATGAATTTGATGCCTAAATTCGCTGGGAAAAAAAACTCAAAAATTAATTTTTAAAGAAAAAAGTGTAAACCGCAAACCGCCCGCAACCGCCCGCACATTTGCAAACCCTATCCGCACAAACCGCAAATCGCACTGCGGGCGGTTGCGGGTTGACTTTTTCCCAAACCGCATAGATGCGGGCGGGTCAAAACCAAACTGTAAACCGCACAAAACCGATCCGCGAACACCCCTACATCTAAGTAAGGTGTATATAAAAAAGTAAAAAAATTACTTAAAATTCAAAAAAATATTCACTAAAAATAAAAAAATACGAAAAATAAAAAAATTCAGTTTTCAAAAAACTGAATTTAGAAAACTAAAACTAAACACACTAATTTTTTTTTTTTGATGTTTCTTGAAATCAATCGTAAAAACTTGGGTGAAATATTTTTATAAAAGTTATTATAATTAATAAGTGTCCCTCTCTAATTTAATTTTCTAGCTCCGCCACTGATTGTAGTCCTTATTAATATATATGTTTATCCCTCTATGTCTGAATCCTGGATCTGTCCCTGAATACAAATAATGTACTCCAAGATACAAATGATTATGCATATCACTTTTATTGTTTTTTCCATTTTTGATGAATGTGAATTTCAAAGTTTTGTGAGAAAATGAGTTTTAAAATTAATTTTTATCGGTTTAATTGCATTATTTAATATTCCTTTATCTCCCTATCTAAAATCATATATTTAGGACTATAATTTTATATATATATAAACTTCACAAATTTACCTTTTCTGGTGAGGTAAAAGGTGAGGTAATTTTATAATTGTAAGGATTCAATGTATAATTTTAAAGTTAAGTTACACCCTTAACTTTATATGATGTTTTATTGCGCATGATTTCTCATCTTTTCCATTTTTCTTGATTTTATCTTTTGTAAAAGTCAACAAGAAATCAACTTTTTTTGACATCTTAACCAAACACACAAGAAAAGAGTGATTGAGATGACTTCTATCTTAAAAAAGAAAAGTAATGCTAAATTAGTAACCAAACACACAAGAAAAGAGTGATTGAGATGACTTCTATCTTAAAAAAGAAAAGTAATGCTAAATTAGTAACCAAACACACAAGAAAAGAGTGATTGAGATGACTTCTATCTTAAAAAAGAAAAGTAATGCTAAATTAGTAAAAGTATTAGTGAGTATATATATATTTTACAAAATATATATACATATGTATATATAAATAATGTGACAATCTCATATTCCTAAATAAGTATTATTTTAATAATGTTTTGTTGATATAGAAATTTTATATAAAAATTTTTTTGGGTGATAAATTCAAAGAGGGAAGCTAATGGGACATTAGAACAATGTCAAATTTTCTTTTGAGGTCAAAAAGAGAAGGGTTTTTTTTTTTTTTTTTTTTTTTTTTTTGTACTTATTAGGCAAAAATGATATTTATAACAATTTTAACTTTATATGTATATATATATTTTATTTGCAGCTTCTCTCTTTATTCTTAAAATTAGAAAAAGTTGTCGGTGATTGACATTGAAAATGAATAAATAAATGACATATGAACAAATATATAGGAATATTGGAGATTATAGACTATCGGTCCAAAAGTTTTAAAATTAAACTTTAACCCGAGTTTATATATATATATATATAAATATTATTAGTACTAAAAAAACATACATGATTTTGGAGATTTTAATTGAATGGGGATAATATGTGTGTTCGTATGTAGGCGGGAACATATTTTTACCATGGACACTATGGGATGCAAAGAGCAGCAGGGTTATATGGGTCATTGATAGTTGACGTGGCAAAGGGAGAGAAAGAGCCATTCCATTACGATGGAGAGTTTAACATACTATTGAGTGATTGGTGGCACGAAAGCGTTCATGAACAAGAGCTCGGCCTCTCTTCCAAGCCATTTCGTTGGATTGGTGAACCCCAGGTAACATTAACTAATTTATTAGTTAATGCATTTTTAATTAATTAAATAATTTTAAAAACTTATATGCAACCATTGGCTTGTCTCATCTTCAATTCTCTAAGATGGCTACACTGTTTAGTTCAGGCCATCAGTTCCTCGTGAATTCTATTTTGATAATTTAATTGATTAATTTTTAGGATAATTACAAAACAATCTTAGAGTTTGAGCTTTTTAATAAAATAAAGTTTAAATTTTTTAATTTTATCAATTTAAATTCTAATATTTTAATTTATTTTTAATATAAATTATTTGCTTATTTTTGTTAAGTAAAATCGACGAAAAAAAGTATCTTGGTTATTAAACTTAATGTAAATATAAAATATAATTTTCATTGAGCTTAATGACTAATATCTATTTTTTTTATCGATTTTATCGAACCAAAATAGACAAATAGTTTAGATTGAAAACAAATAAAAAATTTAAGATCTAAATTGATAAAATAAAAAATAAAAAATTTATTTTGTTATAAGGATTAACTCCTCAGATTTTTTATTTTTATTTTTTACTTCTCTATGATTGACTTTTCACCTATAAAAAATTAAATTATTTCAATATTTTTAGCAATACTTTCCAAATTCCAATATTTGTAGCCATGTTCTTTTTGAAACATCATTTTCAACGTGCATTATATTCAACTAATTTGATTTGATCACACTGCCAAAAAAAAATTTGTTTGGTTGAATTTTCATAATTTATTTGTAAATATTTTTCAAAAACTTACAAGAGTTATAGTTCGACCAAAACAAACATTAAAAAAATTTATTTTCATGCCAAAAAATGAGAATCATATTTTTTTGATCCGAAAAAATGAGAATCATATGAAAATACTAAACTAATTTCTTAAAATTTTTCAAAAACAAAAATCTTATACACACACATATATATATATATATATATATTAGTGGGTGGCACACACGATGCGTGTGCAATTTAAATAAGTAGGAATAAAAAATAATAATAATGAAATTAATATTATAATGTGTACTTAGCTTAAGTGGTATGAGTTCTCGTACTTAAACCCATGGTCATGGATTCAAGCCTTGCCCATCTCTTTGTTTAAGTTTTTTTAAAAAAATAAAAAATACTGCCACATGACATGAAGAGAGTAAAGTTTCAGGATACCAAAGTTCCTGTTCACTTTATAATAGTATAAAATTGAGTTATGACATTTAAATAATTAAATCTATAAATATTATAAATTACATATTTTAAGAATGTGTACTATAATATTATCCAATCATGTACATCAAAGCACATAAGCATAATCTTTGGAGATTCAACATAAATAAACCACAAATATATATCACAAAGAAAAAGTAAACTTTAATTGGACAGTCAAATTCTAGCCGACCAAATCAATGGATTACATCGATAAAATGAAATGTCATTTCATATTAATAATTATGAAAAAATTTACACCGACATAGTTTAATTTTAAATTTAAATTTTACAAAAAATCAAAGAGATTTTAAAATTTAAATTGTCATAATAATTAAAGAATAATTGATTTTAAATTTTAATAATATGTTACAATTTTATATATTAAAATGTAATAAAGAATATCTAAATCTAATTTAATATATTGTCTACCAGTCATTCACTCACTTAACGTTGATTAAGAACCTGTAATGTCAAAAAAGAATTTAAAATTTTAGTACAGTATATATATTTTTTTACAAATATATCAACATTGGTAACCATCTTTTTTAAGAAGTGGTTGTCATTTTGTTATTGTCTTGTCTTAGAAGCCTTTTGAATTTGTTTTTCGTGTTTTTTTTTTTTCTAATAATCTTTTTGACCACTTCGATGAGCAATGACAATTTTGTAAACTTAGAAATTTGATTAAAAGTTAAAAATTGATTTTTAACCTATTTTGTATCACATTACGTCTCTATATATTTTTATATATATATATATATATATTTTAAAAATGTCAAAAAGTTAATTTTTAACTAATTTTCCAAAATATATCTTCTGTTTTATATTTTGACAACAGACAATTATCATTCATATATTTGTGAAAGTTTATCATTTTTAACATTATTTAATTATTAATCAACATCCTAGTTTCATTTGGGAACGGGTAACAAATTAGTTTATTGACTAAAAAAAAAGAGCTCATTTTGATGAATAAAAAATAAATCACTTTGCACATTTATTTCTCCAAAAAAAATAAAATCCTTAACCACTTTAAAAATTAATAAAATGTCTAAACATCATGAATATACCAACTGGATTAACTTTGTTTAATATGAAATTTTATTGACTTATTTTTAACCTATAATCTAAATTTTTAACAAATTTTTAAAGAATAGTCTATTTTACTTTTTATTGGTAAATTACACTGCCTTCTCTTAAAATTTGAAAAAAATACATAAGTCCCACAAGGTTACATCATTATATCAGACCTATTTTAAAATTTTAATTCCCATGAAATTTAGCAATTTTTCATTAGTAATTTTTTAGTCATATGGATGGAAAAAATATTGTTATTATTATTCTTTTTATATTAAAATATATATTTTATCTTATATATATATATATACTCTCACGTCTTTACACTATCTATCTATCTTTTATATCTATCTATCGTCTATCTATACTATTATTAAATGAAGATTAGACTTGGTGTTCAATCCTTCGCGTCATGCCATGTGTCAATTTTTTCTAATCTAAAATATAAAGTTATAGATAAACATAGAGAAGTGACGATTAGACTTGGTGTCTAAACCTTCACGTCATGCCACATGGCAGCTTTTTTTAGCCTAAAATAAAAAGTTACCGATAGAGATAGAGAAAGTTTGAATTCAAGGCTTTGGATTTCATTAAAACACTCTTACCACTTAGGCAACATAAATATTATGATATCAATTTTTTTTATTATTTATTTATATTCTTACTTATTTGAATTATTGTGCCACTAGTTTATATTAATTTATCTCTCTTTAATTTTATTAAAAGAAAAGTGAATATAATTTTGTTAAAATTATTATATATTTTAAAAAAATTTAAGAAGATTAATTAATGTATTTGGTTTCAATTTTCTAAAAATTAAGTCTTTTATTTTTCGTATTTTTTTTTATTTTTACTAAATATTTTTTAAATTTTAAATTTTTTTATTTTTTTAAATGTACCTTACTTAGATGTATCTAAAAAGTACAATATTTGTGAGAAAAATATTTTAAAAAATTAATAAATATGCAAAAATATGAAAAATATACTGATTTTTTTTTTTGTATTTTTTATATTTAGTAAATTTTTTAAAGATTTTTTTTACAAAAGTTATATTTTTTAAGTATATTTATGTTAAATATGTCTAAATATTAAAAAAAATTAATAAAAAAATACAAAAAAAAAAAAATTCTAAAAAAAAATTCTTCCAACCAAAACCAAGCAGTGTGAATACAATTTACTTTATCTTTGAAAGTACTGTCACGTGACATTTTATTTTTAGTTGAGTGACTGTTTTACTGTAAAGTGACTTTCTCCTCGTTTGATTCAGACTTTGCTGATGAATGGTAGAGGACAGTACAATTGTTCTCTAGCTGCGCATTATAGCAATTCTTCATCCAGTCAGTGCATGTTTAGGGGTAACGAACAGTGCGCACCCCAGATCCTCCGAGTGCGTCCAAACAAAATCTACAGGCTCAGGGTTACCAGCTCCACCTCACTCGCATCTCTCAACTTGCAAATTTCGGTAACAAAATTACCATGTTGTGCACATACACTCTTATATTTACACACACATTATACATAATAGATAAAATTATATTTCCAAGCTAGTAATTTAACATGGTATCCAAGTAATAATAAATTCAACATAAGTTGACTCCCTTATAAAAGAATCGGGTATTAATTGATGGTTAGCAATTCAATAATGCATACATTTTAAGAAATAATTGCATATCCTATACATATATATATTTTTAATTAATTGATAAAAAGTAATTACAAATATGATAATCATTACATCAGATTAGACAATTAAAGTCTAACAATATACTTAAAAAGCCAACATTTACAAAGTTCAACTACTATCGTTAGCCAGAATTTAAAAAGAAATAAATTATGTACAACTTCCATAACGAGGAAGAAAAATATCGACAAAGAAATTTCTCTTCATAAGAGTGGAATCTGCAACCTTATACCATAAAATGGTGCTGCACAACTATTAGACTTATTCTATACAAGTGTATAATTATGTAGATATGTGTTGAAATTAGTCTTATTGGATGCTTCAAATAAAACTAATAGGTATACCGACTTCTTATGAAAATTTAAAAATAAAAAAAACATATATACATTAGATTTGTGATAATTTAAAATGAATTTGAATCTCACGTTATTTTTTTAAATATATTTTGAAATTAGAATTTGGTAATAATATTAGAGTACTTATGAATAATATCAGAAATTTCTTTCTTCCTTCATGGACACTTCACACTCACATTGGAATGAGTTGTCTGCTCTCACAATCATTTTTTCCGACCTCGTTTAGGAACATATTATTTTAATAATTTTTTTTTATAAAAAATAATTTTTAAATTTTTATAAAAAAAATATGTAAAAAAATAATATAATAATTTTTTAATTTTTTAATTAAAATTAAAAGTTACCAAAGGAGATGTTAGACTGTATTCAGATGCATCTATTCATATGTGAGAATAATCTTTTGCAAGTGGACATAATTCCAAACCCAAATTGAATTTTGAGTTTGTGACCGTTTTCATTTTGTATTAAAAAAATATAAAATATAGTTACAGTACATGCTGACCCACCAGTACTAGCCATTATGACTAGTCACCAGGACCCTAGTGGCTGGTGGATGAGAAGAAAAAAAAATTATTTTTGTGTGAAATTTAAAAAATAATTATAAATAAATAATAAAATTTATAAATATTAATATTTTTTTTCAAATTATCACTAGTGGTAATTTTTTTCCAATATATATATATATATATATATTATTTAGTAAAAAGTGAGATAAATATTTATTAAAATGTGAAAATTTTTTTGAGGTCTAAGTTTTATGTTTTTTATTAAAAAAAAATACTTTTTATGTGTTTATAATCGTTTTTAACTATATGTACTGTTTAATAATTTTTCCCAAAAAATCTCCATCTCAATGTCCTTGGGCCACACTGCTCCACTTCATTGCCTCGAAGCTTCTATTCTCTACTTTTTGATATTGGACAAATTGCCTCACAACAAAAGCATAGAATACAAAAAAAGAAGGGTCCTAATAATGGACAACAACACTACTATCATAGCCTTCTAGAGATTAAGTGAGAGTTACTTGATATTTTTATGTATTATATATGTGCATATATTTGTATGTAAGTTGGGTGTGGAAAAGCTAACATGAGTATTGATAATGAAGTTGTGAAATTGCATAGCATAAAGAAAGCATCACAAAGACATCTTAATAATTTCCTAAAGAGCAAAAACAAAAGGAGGGAGAAGATACTAAGGTGTAAGAAACTTTGCAATTATTCTGTTTTGTTTTCATAAAGTTAACTAATGGAATATATCCCTCACACATGACATCTCAGCCATTGATTAGTGTAGTCCCTGTCTAAACTTAAGGTGGGCAATAATCTTACCACTACTAATTGAAAGGTCTTTTGAATCCATTTTTTTGAGTTGGCATTAGTGTAGTCACAGTCTAAACTTTAGGTGGGCAATAAAATTACCACTACTAATTAAATGGCCTTTTGAGTTGATTTTTTTGAGTCGGTTGATTTTGCTGTCGCAAAAGTTAGTTTTTTTGTGACGGTACGGAGTTACTGATGCAAATACGAAACTTTAGCATTGGCTGACACAAAAATTAATATTTTATAGCATTACTTGAGTCGGTTGAATTTATTGATGCAAAAGATAGACCTTTTGAGTCAGCAAACCCGTTCCGATGCAAAAAATTAGACCTTTTTGTGTCGACAACTAATGTCGTGGCAACAAAAATATTTTTTATACTCAAGATATATATATTTACTTGATTATATTTAATAAATATATTTGTTTATACATATACTTTTGTATTAATATTGAGTGCATAGACTATAAATAATATATATCTCATTTAGAATCAAAAGAAATATTGTGGTGCAGTGGGCTAAGTGTGGTATGTTGGGTTCAAGTTACCCAGATGAAACCGGTTTGAATCTTGGGAGCCTCAATGAGGAAATTATGGGTTAGATTTTTTAAAACATTTAACCACTTTCTGCTAGCGCTGCAAATGAACAGATCCGTTTATGAACAGGCTCGAGCTCGGCTCGGTAAGAGCTTGTTCGAACTCGGTTCGTTAGATTTTTTCTGCGTTCGAGCTCGAGCTTGAGTTCGTTAAATTTTTAATAAACAAGCCCAAACATTCTAAAGCTCGGCTCGTTAGCTGGCTCGTTTAATATTTATTATTTATATATTAAATAATATAAAAATATGTATAAAAAATAAGAGAAATATGCTATTTATATATTTAAAAAATATAAATGTAAATAATAGTTAACTATAGATAGTACATTTACATAATAGTGATAGTAGATATTATTATTTTAGTAAAATATTGACTTTTTTTTAGTATGTTTATATATATTGTATATATAATTGTATAATCAAAGTTTTAATTGTAACTTTAGCCTCACATGTAGGTATGAATTTATAATTTTTTTTGGCTCGTTAAGGCTCGTGAACAGGCTCGAGCTCGAGTCGAGCCTAAGCCAACTCGGCTCGAGCTCGGTTCGTTAATTTTTTATTCAGCTCTAGCTCGAGCTCGAGCTCGAGCTCGTTAAAATCTTAATAAACAAGCCCAAACATATTAAAACTCGGCTCGGCTCGGCTCGTTTGCAGCCCTACTTTCTGCGTCAGAAACTTACCATCTCAAAAAATTGAATCTTTTTGTGTCGGCATCTTGCCCACTCAAAACCTTTTGCGACCTGACCATTTTCGTCCCTTGAGTTGCCATCGCAGTGCCGTCGCAAAAACTTTTTCCGTCGACAAATATGCTATTTGTGATGGCACGCTACCGATTCAAAAACTTTTTTTTTTACTCATCATATTTTTATATCATACGGTTGTTTTGGAAATTAATTTTTTAAATTTTTTTTATAAAAAAGATGTATAAAACAATAGAAAGAGAAATTAACATTTTTTATAATAACTTTTTGACAAATATAATGAATTTTAAAATAGACCTTATTATTATTATTATTTTTTAATTAATAAAAATTAATTATTAGTTATTAAATTAACTCTCGACTATAATTGAACCCCTAAAATTTTTCTTGCTAACACCAGTTGTTTCTATGCTTCTAGGTCCCAAGGCTATGGACTAATAATCATTTTACTTGTCCACATAAGTATAATGGATTCCATCATTAATATTATGTATCTCAATACAATCTGATAATTAAATTGACATATTAAATAATAAAATAAAAAAGTAAAAATAAATTTCATTTTGACATTAACCATTAATTCAGAGGTGAAACTTACAAAAATTTAAGTATATATATATATATATATAGATGTAATTATATGATTGATTTTTGTGTTATTAATTTTTTTTTTCCCGTATATATAATTATGAGTAGTTGACAAGTTGGAGCATGGGTAAAAAAGTCACACGGACATGGTGGCTTTAGTGAAGTGTTGTGAAGGAATTAGGGCCCAGTGGATGATGGGTTTAGTGTTGGGGATTGATGATCTGAATTGTTTTTATTGTAAAATTTTTTGAATAAGTAATTTATTAAAAAAATTAAGTTAATTAAATATTTAAAATCACAATATGATTTTGATAACAAATTATTTATCTTTTAAAAGAAAATTAGGATAGGATCATGTGGGTTCAATCAATTTGATTTTCTTAAAGAAATGATTGGGCTTTCATTTTTGTGCCATCTTGGAACAAGACAGGTTAGTTTGATGTGTTTTACATTTACTGTGGGGATATATTTTCTGAGTACCAACACGTGGCTAAAGTGACGCCGACGTGTCAGTCGAGGTGCTACGTGTCCTGATCATAACGTCGAGGTGATCTCGGCGAGACCGAGGTTACCTCCGAAGATATCGGAATCCGAGATAAGCGGATAAGGCACAAGAGTTCTAGAAAGGGGGAAGACTACAGTTGGGAAAGGATAAGACTCTTAGGGAGTTTATCCCAATCCTACTGGGAGTCCAAGATTTAGTAATGCTAAGTCTATTAGAGCTAGACTCCTGTTTGGACAAGGATTGAGTTAGCTATAAAAGAGAGGCACCCCCGTGGGTCTAAGGTACGCAATTTGTATTCTAAATAGTGAGATTAATACTATTGATTATCTTTGAGAGATATACTGACTTGATCGTCGGAGTGCCCCCCGGTGGACAAACCACCACCGGAATCTTCTCTTTCTGTTGCAGGTTAACCAGGTGTCATCTATTTTGCCAATGTTCTCCAGCTGAATACTAAGTTGGCAATGTGGTCGGAAAATCACCCACACAATTTGGCACCGTCTGTGGGAAAGAAAGGAGAATAGATGGCCAGTAACGGACAAAAAGAAAAGATTGGGGACGACACTCCTGTTGGGAGTGGGAGACCTATCGACCTTGATATCACAGGAGACGAATGCAACGCAGAAACTCGTGACCAGAATCACGGAGTAAAAGACGTTGGCCAGACTGACGACACACCAAAGAAACCAGATCGAAGTGGATACTACAATGAGGACGACCTCCAAGTATGGAAGGATAGGTGCCTGCGGAGGGACGAAGAGGTAAAAGAGATGGCAAACAAATTGGCAGACCTGCAGTCGGTCGTTAATTTCATGATGCAAAATAACGTCATGCAGCCACCGTTTCCGCTACAGGACACGCCGATTCCAGCCACCAATGCCCAGAAGGGAGGGTAGAAAACGATCCCCGTAGCCCCTCAGCACAACGGGAGTGAAAGATACTCTCACCGACCTTCTAGGGAAGTCAGACGAAAAAAGTCAAGAAGAGAAGAATCACGGAGGACACATCGCACAAAGGAGGCAGATCCCAAAGGACATCGGCATATTCAGGGGCAGGCATTGTGCTTCGATACAACTCATGGAGAAGGGTCGAAAAGGGCTCACCACGAAGCTGAAAATAGTGCACCAAAAAGACTGAGAGTAGGAGATAGCCGAGCTCCTGGGCGGATGATGGAGGACTTAAGAGATTACCTCAAGAGGAAGCAACAGAACGTCAATGTCGAAGTAACCTCCCCAGATAAGTCGAGGACACCAGTCTCGGTGGAATTGGACAGGTTTGAGGCGCCGAAGAGATTCAGTATGCCGAGCTTCCAAATATATGATGGTAAGTCAGACCCTAACTTCCACGTTGGATTATATTTGAACTCAATGGCATTGTATAGTGGGAATGAGCCGTTGTTCTGCAAAGTGTTCTCCTCATCCTTCGGGGAGATTGCGTCAGATTGGTTCCATAAACTACCAAAGGGAAGCGTGAAGACTTGGGAAGGCCTGGCCGAGATGTTTGTGGCTAGGTTCGTAACAAACAAGCTGCAGCCATTAAGGGTGGACGCATTGATGGCTCTGAAGATCAGCAAGGATGAAGGCCTTAGGGCCTATGCAAAAAGATACTATGAGGTATTCAACCGAATACCCGAATGCAATCAAGAGGTGGCGATCGTATCTTTCAAGAACGGCCTAAAAGACAACTGTTCACTACGAAAGTCTTTGGCAAAGACATTGCCAAAAAGTATGGAAGAGCTCATGGTGAGAATTGAGAAGTATGCCAGAGCCGAAGAAAACACGTCGGGGACTAAGAAGATAAAGCAAGAGAAAGAAAACGGCTCGCCGAAGTGAGGCTGAGGTAACAATTGATCGAGCAAACAAGAAACAGAACTAAGGGCTGCACAGGCAGTGACAACTGTGTTCCGAATCCCAATTCATAAAGCCCTGGAACAAATTCAAAATCAACCCTATTTCAGAGCACCAGCAAGGGCTCCAGGAGAATTTATGGGAAGAAACCTTGGTAGGCGTTGTGCTTACCACAACGAAGATGGGCATATGACTCAGGGCTGCAGAGCCTTGAAAACACACTTGGAAGACCTGGTGAGACAAGGCCATCTGAGAGACCTTGTTGATGAGGCTAGGACGAGGGAAGAGCATGAAAGATTGCCTCAGGCGCCAGCAGCTCCGCCTCCCCCAGCACCACAACCTTAGGCAGGAGGACCTCGGGTAGTTAATGTGATTCACTCGAAGGTCAACGAGAACGAAATTATGGGGGAGACCGAGAAGGTAAAACACCTGCAACATGTCTACCAAGTTGGGGAGAAGAGATATCGGGCAGAGGAGTGCCAAGGACCAATAGTGTCCTTTTCAGAAGCCGACCTTGAGATGGTGCAGCATCCGCATAATGACGCCTTGGTAGTATCCCTCCAGGTTGGGGAGTGCCAAGTAAAACGCATCCTGATTGACCAAGGCAGCTCTTGCGACATCATGTACGTTCGATGTTACAAGGAGCTCGGCCTTCACCCAGACGATATGGAGTAATCCAATAGCCCAATGATCGGGTTCAATGGAATGCCGACATGGCCACTAGGAACAAAACAGCTTAGAGGTGCGGGTAGGCACCAAGAAGATAACAACAGAACTCACCGTAATCGACACACCCTTCCCTTACAACATCATCTTGGGAAGGCCATGGTTGCATGCAATGGGGGCTGTTCCCTCAACACTGCATCAACTATTGTGGTTCCCAACAGAGCATGGGATTGAAGAGGTCAGAAGAGATCAGCTGCAGGAAAAAAATTGCTTTATGGCAGCAATGAAATCCACTTGCAGCATTCGAGAACCAGAAAAGGCAGAGATCGAAGACGAGGACGTGGAGGTCCTAGAAGATGTCGGCAATGAGCCAGCCGAGAAGAGCGAAGAAGTACTGAAGAAAATTCTCGTCCAGAAAGGGGATGAAGAACGCTTCTTTCTTCTCAGCTCGGGCTTAACCGAAGAAGAGGAAAAAGAATTGGAAGCTTTTTTGAGAACAAACATTGAGGTGTTCGCGTGGACACCTTACGAAATGCCAGGCATTGACCCCGAGGTCACTTGCCATAAGTTGAACGTTGACAGGTCGGCCAAACCTATAATTCAACGAGTAAGAAGACTGACGTTGGTACACGTCGAAGCAGTGGAAGAAGAAGTAGACAGACTTCTCGATTTCAGGGCCATTCGAGAAGAAAATTACCCGACATGGTTATCGAACACAGTAATGGTGAAGAAGAACGGTAAATGGAGGGTCTGTGTAGACTTTACCAGTTTAAACAAAGCTTGTCCCAAAGACAGTTTTCCTCTACCCAAGATTGACCAGCTGGTAGACGCCACTTCGGGGCATGGGAGGATGAGCTTCTTGGATGCATACAGGGGGTACCATTAGATAGCCATGTACCCCCCAGATGAAGAGAAGACTGCGTTTATCACCCTCAAAGGACTGTACTGCTACAGAGTGATGCCTTTCGGGCTGAAAAACGCAGGAGTAACTTATCAAAGATTGGTAACCAAGATGTTCAAATACCTGATTGGCAGAACGGTAGAAGTGTACATTGACGATATGGTCGTAAAGACCAAGGAACCTGAAGGTCATCTGGCCGACCTGAAAGCAGTCTTTGACATCCTTAAGACATATCGGCTCCGACTCAATGCAGTAAAGTGTGTATTTGGAGTAGGATCTGGTAAGTTTTTGGGATACCTGGTGACTAGAAGGGGCATATAGGCCAGCCCAGATCAGATCAAGGCCATCTTGGATTTGAAGAACCCGACATCGGCAAAATAGGTGCAAATGCTAACTGGAAGGGCCGCAGCCCTGAATAGGTTCATCAGTAAAAGTTCAGACAAATACAAACCTTTCTTCAACTTAGTGAAGAAAGCCACGGACTTCCTATGGACCGAGCTTTGGCCGACCTGAAGAAGTACTTGACCATAGCTCTAGTTCTTTCAAATCTAGAACCTGGGGAGGAGCTGTTCCTGTACCTAATGGTTTTAGAACACGCAGTGAGCGCAGTGGTAATCCGAGAAGAAAAAATGGAGCAAAGGGATGTTTACTATGTAAGCAAAACCTTGGCCGATGCAGAAACAAAGTATCTACCCTTAAAGAAATTGGCACTGGCTTTGGTAATGGCTTCAAAGAAGCTGAACCATTACTTCCAGGCCCATAAAATTGTGGTGCTAACTGAACACCCCTTGAAGTCCTTGCTGCAACAAGGAGACTTGACAGGAAGAATAGCCAGATGGGCAGTCGCCCTGGGCCAGTATGACCTGGAGTACAAACCCAGAGCAGCAATCAAAGGCCAAGTTCTGGCCGACTTCGTGGCCGAGTTCATGCCAGAATCCATCGTACATCGGGCTCCATTGAGCCAAGATGAACGATGTCCAAACAAGCAAGGAGAAGCCCAGGTAAAGGCGAAAGAACAAAAGAAAGAAGAAAAAACTCAGACCCTGCATCATTTACATCGGCGACTCCTTTCGACTGTTCGTTGATGGGAGTTCCAACCGACAGGCAGCGGGGGCAGGAGTAGTTTTGATATCTCCAGATGAGCAAATAATAGAACAATCGATTCGTTTGGGGTTCAAGGCCTCAAACAATGAAGCAGAATACGAAGCACTCATTGTAGGGCTGAAGCTGGCAGCGGCAGTACAAACAGATGAGGTAATAGTTTTTTGTGATTCACAACTGATAGTTAACCAGACAACGGGCGAGTTTGCTACCCGAGATGAACGAATGTCAGCCTACGCAAAGGAGGTCATTAGGTTGTCAGCCTTGTTTCAGAACTGCCGACTACTTCAGGTAAGCCGAGATGATAACAGCCACGCCGATGCGTTGGCCAACTTAGCTAGTGCGGTACAACCTGGAAAAGTAAGGACCATAATGGTTGATTACTTGTCGGGCCCGAGCATCGAACCACTGACCACAGAGCGCGAAGCGATGTGTGTGGACATGGGACCAAGCTGGATGGATGCAATTATTACATTCCTGAAAGAAGGAAAGCTGCCAGACGACCACAAGGAGGCACACAAGATTAGATTGAAGTCGGCAGATTCATTCTGACAGTGGAAGGACATCTCTACAGAAGATCCTTCACTGGACCCCTTTTGAGGTGTGTACATCCTTTACAAGTTGAAGATTTTTTATATGAAATACATGAAGGAATCTGTGGAAGCCACACCGGGGGCAGATCACTAGCCCATAGGGCCATTACCTAGGAGTATTGGTGGCCCTACATGCAAAAAGATGCAGAAGCCTATGTCAAGAAGGTTAAAAAATGCCAAAGGTTTGCACCACTGATACACCAGCCAGCAGCAGACCTAAACCCAGTATCCAGTCCTTGGCCATTTGCCTAATGGGGCATGGACCTCGTTGGGCAACTGCCCCAAGCAACTGGACAAAGGAAGTACCTGCTGGTAGTAACAGATTACTTCACCAAATGGACAGAAGCGGAGCCCCTAGCCAAGATCCGAGATGTAGACGTGAAGAACTTCTTATGGAGGAACATTATCACCAGATTTGAAATTTCGAGAGCAATAGTTGCTGACAATGGAACACAATTTGACAGCAAGCTAATCAAGAGCTTCTGCGCAAAGTTCAAGATCAAGAACTACTTTTCAACCCCAAGTTTTCCTTAGAGCAATGGACAAGCAGAAGCATCCAACAAAATTATCTTGGATGGGATAAAGAAGAGGCTACAGACAGCGAAGGGAAAGTGAGTGGATGAACTACCAAGTATGCTCTGGCATATCGAACTACGCCGAGAAGATCAACGGGGGAATCCCCCTTTGCCATGGTCTATGGCACAGAAGCTGTCATTCTGCTGGAGGTCGGCATCCTTGGGATCAGAACCCAGGGAGTAGAGAACGGGACTAATGATGTACTCTTAGCCCGAGATCTGGACCTACTAGAAGAAAGAAGAGAAAGAGCTGCAATTCAGCTGGCAGCATACCAGCAGCAACTTGCCAGAGCTTACAATAAAAAAGTTAACCCAAGGGAGTTCCAAGTTGGCGACCTAGTCTTGAGAAAAGTCGTCGGCAACAAGAAGGATCCCAGGGAGGGCAAGCTTGGCCCAAACTGGGAAGAACCTTACAGAATCACTTCGGTATTGGGTAATGGGGCATATCAGCTTGAAGATAATGAGGGCAAAGAATTGCCGAGGCCTTGGAACACTTGTAATCTGAAATTTTTTTATCATTAGATTTTCCTTGTTTCTTGCCGACATAATGAATAAAATTTCAGTAGAATTCTTCTACATTTCTTAGATACTTGCCGATATTTCTTGAATACATGGATAATGAGAACCCAAGTGGAACTGAGGTTCACATTGGGGGGCAGAGAGACGATATGATGTTTAACACTTGTTGAAACTTGGGAAAAGTTTACAAGTTGAAGTTAAATCGATATAATGTTTAACACTTGTTGAAACTTGAGAAAAGTTTACAAGTTAAAGTTAAACCGAGATGATGATACTTGTTGAAACTTGAGAAAAGTTTACAAGTTAGAGTTAAACCGAGATGATAATACTTGTTGAAGCTTGAGAAAAGTTTACAAGTTAAAATTAAACCAAGTCTGTATGACCGAGGTGTGTCGCCCCGAGAAGGTTACACAAAGATTGAAGTACATGTTAAAGATACAAAAAATATTCTAAGTATAGAATCATGCAAAAGCAGTAAAGAAAAGACAAAGATACAAGCATTCAGAGAAGGAAAGTTGTATTAATATTCAAAAAAGGCACGTCGGCCAATAGCTTACAATTGTTCCCAAAAGAAGAAAAGCAAAAGTACAAAAGATGGAAGAAAATAACACCAAAATTAAGAGTCTTCAGCAGTAGGCTGGGTTTGGACCTCGGAGGACTGCTGAGAAGACATCTCGGCAACCTTCTCAGCCGCAAGTTCAGCATCAATTTCCTGAAGGGTTTCATCTAGGCTCTTATCAGCAGGGGGCATGTCTGATGACGCCTTCTCTGGAGCAGCATCCTTGGCGACTTCCTCATCCTCCTCATCTTGAGTCAAGTCCAGGACTTGCTCATTTTGAGGAGGAGACTTGACCCTAGCAACGTCTTTGGACTTCCTTACCAAAACCTCCTCCTCCTCGGACTTAGAGTCGTCGTCGGCGGATTGGCTTGGAGTTGGAGGGAATGGAAGAGGAATGGCATCGGCATTCCTGAGGGGTGAGTCCTCGGGGACATCAAGCTTTTTTAGAAGAGACATCCAACCAAGGGTGAAACCCTTGTTGCATGCCTGCTTCACTTGCTTCTCGTAGCCCGCCGTGACATCGGCTACCCCTTCGTTATAGCCCTTCTCATCGGCGGCCTTAACTTCGGCCTCTTTGGTGACCAGGGCGTCTTGAAGCTCCTTTTGGGCCTCGGCCATCTTGTCCTCGGCCTCTTTCAGTTGGGCTTGAAGAACTTTTTTTATCGCTTCAGCAGCACCTGCTTTCTCTTCGGCGTCCTACTGAGCCTTGATAGCATCCTCAGCTTGATATTCAAGGGTCTTCATCTTTGACTGCAAGTTCTTATTAGTCTTCTGAAGAGTGAAGACCTCCATCTTCTTCTCGGCTAGCTTCTCACGGTTCTCGAAAGATTGAATTGAGAAGGAATGAGCATGCTGGATGGCCTGAAAGTGAACAAAACAAAAGGTATTAGGAAATTTTCTAAGTACTAGAAAGAAAGAAAAAGAACCAAATAGAGGCACTTACTTGAACAGAGCGCTGAAGCATCAGAGCATTGTTCTCATACTCACTCAACTCGGCGTTTCGATCGAGATCGCCGGGAAGAAGCAAAGCGGTGCTGAGGGCAACGCCGACATTGATGTCATCGGCGCTATCGTTGGCCATAACGGGTTTATCTTCCAGAGTGATTTGGGGTGCCCAGGGGGCCTCGTGCTTTGAGGACCCCGAGGTGGTTACAGCAGACGACCTCGGCCTCTTTGATCTGGCGGATTTGGCAGGATGTGTTTCAGCAGATCTCTTCTCGGGAATGGAGGTGGTTTTCTCACTTGGAGCCAATTTGAAATTGGCAAAGTATCCTCAGTGTCAACCTGAGTCACCTTTGCCTTTGGTTGAGCCTTCTTCACCCTTTTTTGTTTTGGCTTTAGAGGTTGAGTTGGCGCAGATTGGGCATCAACTGAATCAGGGATAATTGCCAAAAAATCCTTAGCAACTGCCTTTTGGAGACCCATCTCGATGGGAAAAACTGTTCGACGTCGGCAACGACGTTGGGATATCGGAATCAGGTATGGAGTCGAGGTTGAAGATTGCTCAGTTGGATCAGAGGTTGATCCTTGGTCTGTCCGAGATGCGGACTCAACTTTTAGAGGTTGAGTTGGCGCAGATTGGGCATCAACTGAATCAGGGATAATTGCCAAAAAATCCTTAGCAACTGCCTTTTGGAGACCCATCTCGATGGGAAAAACTGTTCGACGTCGGCAACGACGTTGGGATATCGGAATCAGGTATGGAGTCGAGGTTGAAGATTGCTCAGTTGGATCAGAGGTTGATCCTTGGTCTGTCCGAGATGCGGACTCAACTTGTGGAGTTGTGGCAGAAGGTGGAGAAAGACTTTTCTTCTTCTTTTTTGGGACGTCGGAGAGAGCTGACTTGTAAGTGGGGATAAAGTTGAGAAGCAGAGGGGTCTTCCGCTTGTGAACTGGTAAATTCAGTAGTTTCTTTAAGTCTTTGTTGGGAAAGAAAGACTGACGGAAGCCCTTTGGTGGCTGAGGAAGAACTGCAAAGTAGAAAACAACATAGATATTAGAACAAAATGTTGAAAACTTTATACAAGAAAGCAAGAAAATTTGTGAAGGATGGCCCTTACCAGCTCTTTCCCCGAAAACTGTTCGACTAAGGGGATAAAGATGGAGGTCATCGTTTGGCTGAAACTCCCAGTTTCCCGAGACGATGAAGTAATCATCCCCTGCTCCCTTGTTGGAGTCAGGGAGGTCGGCAATGATTTTGTATTCAGTGGACCTCGGTTTGAGGTAATAGATGTGGCCTTTTTCCGATTTCAGGCGACACATGGTATAACAGTACTGGAAATCGGCAAGAGTAATCCTAGCACTCTCTTGTTTGGCTAAAGCTATGGTATTGTTAATAACTCGGTAAGAGTTGATGGCAAGTTGCATTGGGTTTAACTTATAGAAATGAAGGATTGACGGAAAAAAGGGTCAAGCGGAAACCTAAGTCCACACTCAATAAATGCAACCACTGGAAAAGACATGAGGTTTTCATCGGGCATGATAGAGTCATCCTCCCCAGCCAATCTCAGATGAACATCGGCCGGGATTTCGAACTCCTGCCTAAAGTACTCTAATTTTTCCGGGGTGTTTACCTTGTATTCCCACATACCCATGATGTCGGCTTAAATAGAGGTATCGGATTTCAGGAAGAAGTATTTTTGAGGGTTTAAATGACCTTGGCTAAAAACCTAAAAGTGTACTATGGCAAGGGTTTGTATGGATTTCGAAGGAGTTCGTTCCAGTTTTTTCTAGCAATTTGTGGGTTTTATAAACAAGTCCCAAACCTAAAACTATGGAGATGAAGATTGAAAGGACGAATCTGGAAAATAGAAAAACAAGGATCCGTTTCAGAAACAAGAATGGTGATGAAGTCATCAAGAAATCAAGACAAAAAGTTTGCACAAATGTATCAGGCCAAGTACAGTGGCAGAAACCAACAGGTATGTGAACTGAGTGCTCAAGACATGGACCAAGAGCAAAAATATGAAATAAACATGCTCATATACATGATCCGTGAATCAAATATTCAAGTAAAACAACAATGACAACTAATGATGAAGTAAAATTTCATGAAACACAACAAGAACTAAAAACCAGGAGGAATGGTGACTTACCAGAGAAAAGAAGCCGATGCTTGAGATCGCCGAAGTCAGAAGAACGGCGGCAACGGAACAGATTGGCGAGAACTTCGACGGAAGAAATGGATGGAGCAAGTTGCAGAGCTTCAGAGCTTGGAAAAATGGAGGATTAGAGGAAGCTAGAGAGAGAAAGAGTTCTGAATAAAGACAATGTAAAGTGAGAAAAACGAAAGGGGGAAACAAGTTTTGTTAAAAAATTGAAACGGCGCCAAAAACAGGGCAATTAATGTGCTTGGAACAGCTAATACGTCAGACGGCGCATGTAGGCGCGAGACGGCTTACGAACGCGTAACAAGTACGATCCAGTAAGGGGAAGGCACGTGGCCTAAAATGGTTGAGTTGTTATGTATAACAGCTCATACGCGTGAAGAAGCTCTTGGAATTCTTGATCTCTAAAAAGACATATCGGCCTATGATGATGATCTCAGCTAAGACGATGTACTGGCAGGAAGGAATGATATAGGTTCCATCACCTCAGAATGCCGAGGTAATAGAACCTAGGGGGCAGTTATGGAGATATATTTTATGAGTACCAACACGTGGCTAAGGTGACGCCGACGTGTCAGCCGAGGTGCCACGTGTCCTGGTCATGACGCCGAGGTGATCTCGGCGAGGCCGAGGTTACCTTCGAAGATATCGGAATCCGAGATAAATGGATAAGGCACAAGAGTCCTAGAAAGGAGGAAGACTACAGTTGGGAAAGGATAAGACTCTTATGTAGTTTATCCCAATCCTACTAGGAGTCCAAGATTAATAGTAATCCTAAGTCCATTAGAGCTAGGCTCCTGTTGGGACAAGGATTGAGTTAGCTATAAAAGAGAGGCACCCCCGTGGGTCTAAGGTACGCAATTTGTATTCTGAATAGTGAGATTAACACTATTGATTATCTTTGAGAGATATACTGACTTGATCGTCGGAGTATCTTCTCTTTCTGTTGCAGGTTAGCCAGGTGTCATCTATTCTGCCAGTGTTCTCCAGTTGAATACTAAGTTGGTAATGTGGTCGGAAAATCACCCACACACTTACCTTTTCATTTTTTATTGATGTTGTGCCTTAGTTATAGAAGATTTCTTTGGTGCTCATCAATAAAGTGGTCTTCTTTTGCCTTTCATTTTTTATTGTTGTTGTGCCTTAGTTATTTTTTTTGTTTTTTTGATCTGCAGAATAAAAATTTATTGATGTAAAATATCAATACAAAATGTACAAACAAATCATATTAAGAAAACACAAAAGGCCAAGATAAAAACAAATCATAACTTGAAAGTTATATCTCAACTAAAGTTGAAACATAAAATAAACTAATCAAATGTGGAGTCAATGGCTAAGAGTGAAGTAAAAATGAAAAAACACAAAGGTAAATCAAATGAGACCTGGGCAAACTAAACACCCTCTAAACAAAGTCATTCAAATTCAATGGCCTTGACTAGAGTTGTTGTATCTTAGTTATGCATGATTTTTTTTTTGTGCTCATCAATAATGTGATTTTTTTGGTTAATTAAAATATAAATAATTTTTTCTAACGAATCTTACATTATAAATAATATTAATTATCAAAAAAAAAAATGAGACAAAAGCCGAGTAGACCGCACAACAGCGACCTCCACCACGTCCAAGGCAGTACACCCTTGTGCATGGATTGGTGCCCCATAGAGGGTACTGACTAGCACACACAGCTCACACACTAATAAGTGAGAAAAATTATTTGGTGTTAATGAGACACTACGTGGTGATGTTACTCATCAATTATAATGCATCATATTCGCTTATGTTTTTTAATTATCTAGTATAAAATTATAAATTTCACTTTCCCTATCAATTTTAATACCAATTAACTTCTTGAATGAAATAATATGAACATGAAAAGTCACAACAACAAGAGTTGTTCGAATTGTTTAACATATCTCGACAAATCCTCCACCCATGCCGAGACTAGGAAATTAAAAAAAAAAAAAATTCTTATAGTTTGACTCTAAAAATTAAATCTAAATAATTATATAAAAAACGTACCACCAATCATTCTCCACAACCCTCAAAATAACCAACTCTGTTTCTTATGCTAGCATGTGATAGATCATGTTTTGATTTGAGTCATGTCATATGATGAAATTATTTCATGACCCCGTGGCATTGTCATTGCTGCCTGCTTCGTTGAATTTGTGATACCCCGTGGCATTGTCAGTGCTGCCTGCTTCTTTGCATTTGTGATTGATGAAAAGGTTGACATTAGTAATGGCAACGGATTAGAGTGGAGTCGGAGATTACACTTCCTCGTTTGGACTCTTGAAGGTAAAAAAATTTTCGTTTCCGCTCCCAATCCCCAGCGGGGATGCCATCATCCCGCACCCGCCCCCGCTTCCTAAGGGGGATTGGATTTCTTTGATCCCGAAAAATCTCCAATCTATTTTTTTTAATTTTTTTTTTTGTAATTTGTTCAACACAAGAACAATTAAAAAAACTTAATCTGTTTTTAGTATGTTTCATCGTCGTCATCAACAACAACAACAACAACAACAACAACAATCATCAACAACTTAAAAAAAAAAAAAAAAGATCTGAAATTGTTTATTAACAACAGGCATCTGAAATTGTTCATCACACACACACACACACACACACACACACACATATATATATATATATATATATATCAGATCTAAGAAAACCTTAACCAAAAAAAAAAAAAAGATCTAAGTTGTTCTCACAGATTAGATCAGACAGATTGAGAGAGAGAGAGAGAGAGAGAGAGTTTGATTACACCAGGTTGGATCAGATTGATGATCGGATTGATGATCATGATGTAAAGCACACCATTGATGGTGATATGAAGATTTGAAGAACGTCAATTGGCACACTGGCCGGTTTAAGCCGTATGACGTCGTCTAGGTCAAATCGAAATCCAAATCATCCATCGAAGCTGTAGCGGAGGACGTTGCGATGAAGGAGGCGGTGAGTGATGTCAAAATCGATGACTGGGAGAGAGAGAGAGAGGAGATAGTGTGAGGTTTGTGTGTGAGGATTTGGTTTATATATATATATATAAAGGGGTATAATAGCAATTTTAGTTCGAAAAAACGGGATGAGCCGGGGTCGGGGCCAGGGCTGGGGAATATATCGCCATCCTGGGCTCGAAAATTATCCAGGATTCATTTTTGAATACCATTCCCGGCCCGTCGAGAGTATTTTTCGGGAAAAAACCATTCTAATCGGGGTCGGGGGGCGGGTCCCCGTCGGGCCGGGTTCAAATTGAAATCCCTAGTTGACATTCATGATTTTGTTATTTGAGATGAAAAAAAAAAGAGCAAAGTAGATGGTGGTTACCACTAGGCTGGTGGCCTAGTGAAGAAGGTATCTTTCTCCACAAGTGTGACTCAAGTTTGACTGAAATATTGGGTAATTTTAGTGGCTCTCTGCGGAGACCTCGTTCTGTATGATTGAGCTTTTCTGGTGCCTCGGTGGTGGGTCATTTCCTATGGATTTGGTTAAATCAAGCTGGCAACCGGTTATCTCGGGGTCTAGGTTCACGGATACAGTGATGATATCTCAGAGCATCCTTTTTTTAAGATTAAAAAAAAAAAATTAAAAATAAAAAATAAAAAAGTAGATGGTGGTTGGTATATTACCCGTGTTTCGTGATGTCTTAAAAATATTGAATAATTTTTTTTTAAATAAATTTAATTTTGTTTATGTTTATTTGTCTATATCTATCATATATATATATATATATACATATATATTATTATAGAGTGAAGAACTGGTGGTGCTATTGACACAAATGTATCTCATATATTGGGTGTCTTATATTTTGGATTTTCTCAAAATATTCATAGATTTGGAGTTTTTTTTGTAAAAATTATATAAAGAGGAGGACCGGTCTCAAACTCATGGTCTCTTATCACTTGAACAATATATATTATATGTGCATTTTTTTTGGTTATTTTTTTTTATAATATCATTATTTTTTTTTAAATTACACACACCTCATGTGTGCAAATCGTTAATATATATATAGCTGGCCTTGAGCTAAATATAACGTAATCTACAAATTCAAGCAATTTGCAAAAAAAGAAAAAAGAAAAAGGTGAGTTGCAGATTCAAAATAAAATAAATAAAAAGGTCCCCTCCAACTCTCTAAATAGGGGTTGGTTGGTGATCACCGTGTTATTATTATTTTGATTAGTAATTGGTCAACCAACTAGTCACTATAGAGTTTGAAGTATGAGTTTATATTCATTTCTCATCAACTGATGCTTGGGGCATGTGTTAACTCCAAACTCTTCTTTAGTAATGTTTTTATAATATTTTGTATGTTTTTATTAATAAAAATTTCTTTTATCGTTCAAAAAAAATTATAACTATATATCCCTTTTCAAAGGGTGGATTTCTTTCAATTTAACAAAAAATAAAAATAAAAAAAGTTGGATTCCAACTACGAGTTTCAGACTTATTTTTACTGACTTGATTAATTAAAATTACTTACAATAATTAGAAATTTAGAACCTAGCGTGCAATTTGATCATTAAGGCCCATTTCAGGCTTATTTCAATAATTATTTTGTACAACTCGTCAAATAGATTATTCTTATAAAAAATTAAATTAATTGAATATCAATAGTTTTACATTCGATTTATGTGATTTTTAATATAAATAATCCATTCAATCAATTTTATGAAATGAATAATTCAAATTATCAAGGTAGGGCCATAGGAGCAAGGATCATTTAGAGTGATTTTTCCCTAAAGTTTCCTAGAGTGCTACATTATGTGGTTGAGATTTACTGGCAAGTCACATCAGAAAAATTGATGTGACTTGTCAGTAAATCTCAACCACACAATGTAGCACTCTAGGAAACTTTAGGAAAATTTCACTCTAGAGGATCCTTGGTGAGAGCCATAATGGCAAACTGCACAGCGTGCATGGCAAAGAAGCTGTTTTCATCCACGTGAGCTGTCATTAATTAATATTTCCATTTTTTAAAAATAATATGAAGATCACAAGAATTCATTTTTATTGGTGCACAAAATTAAGATCCTGAGCTAGATCACTAGCTAAATGTAATGCCATAACATTCATGTAGATAATTTCAATTCAACAACAACAAAACTACTCTTTCTTTTCAACTGAATGTGTGAAGTTATCCATGAGAAACACCATAGAAAACGAAGAGCGATTGACATTTTTTCTTTTCTTTTGTCTCTATACAGAATCACAAGATGGTGTTGGTTGAAGCTGATGGAAACTACCTACAACCATTCGCGGTGGACGATATGGACATTTACTCCGGTGAGAGCTACTCTGTTCTATTCACTACCGATCAAAACCCTTCCAACAACTACTGGGTTTCAGTAAGTGTAAGAGGTCGAAAACCCAACACCACTCAAGCACTAACAATACTTAACTATCACAACACAACGTCTGCCTCAAAACCTCCACCATCACCGCCACCAGTGGCTCCTCTATGGAACAACTATACCCACAGCAAATTATTCACCAAAAAAATCCTAGCCCTAATGGGAAACCCTAATCCACCTCCGACCACCCATCACCGCCGTATCATCCTCCTCAATACCCAAAACTACATTGACGGTTACACCAAATGGGCCATCAACAACATCTCTTTAGTCCTACCTGCCACGCCTTACTTGGGTTCGATAAAATACAATCTAAACAATGCTTTCGATCACAAAACCCCCCCGGAAAACTTCCCAAGTAACTACGATGTCATGAAACAAGCCCAAAACCCAAACTCAACGTACGGGAGTGCAGTCTACATGCTCAGTTTCAACACCACAGTAGATATAATCCTTCAAAATGCCAACGCATTGGCCGTGAACACGAGTGAAATCCACCCGTGGCACTTACACGGCCATGATTTTTGGGTTTTGGGATACGGAGAGGGAAAGTTTTCGAATGAGAATGACGAAAAAAGCTTTAATTTGAAAAACCCGCCTTACAGGAACACCGCGGTGGTGTTTCCATTCGGATGGACCGCTCTGAGGTTTGTGGCGAATAATCCAGGAGTGTGGGCTTTTCATTGTCATATAGAACCTCATTTGCATATGGGTATGGGGGTTGTGTTTGCTGAAGGTGTCCGACGGCTTGGGAAGATACCAAACGAGGTCTTAACTTGTGGGTTGACAGGGAAGATGTTCTTGAACAACAAGAATGATTGAGACTAAGTTGTAACTTGTTATTGCACTATTAAGAGTAGTAAGTATTGTGTGTTGATGTTCAATGTGGTGAAGACGAGGACAAAGTAAAATTTAGTGATCGATGAAGGGTTTTTTGTTTATGAAATTATATCTATCTATTTATCTGTCTACTATTATAAAATGGGGACAAACACTACTTTGTTTTTCTCTATTTAATTTTTCTTATTATTGTGTCAAATTTATTTGTCTCTGTTATGTAACCTTTTTGATAAGCATGTGACCATGTGGCTTTGCGGAGTGTTAAACTTGATAATAACATTTTAATAAATTATATTTTTATCTTATTTTATTTATTATGTGATATGTTATAATTGAATTATTGATAAACAAGATAACTGACTAATAAACTGATGAATTGTTGACACAAGACCTGTCTGCACTCTATTTGTTTAACAATAATGTATAGAAATAAAAAATTTAACAATAATGTATAGAAATAAAAAAAAAATTGTGAAAATCATCTCGAAGTTGTTGGTCAATTAGCCAGTCGATTCTAAACTTTTTTAGTAGTTTAGTTGGTTGTTTGGTCATAGCTTCCAGATGGTTTTCATGAAATATTTTCGTCATCTGTAACAATTTTTATTGTTTAATAAATTTTACCTTGCTACTAAATATGAATTTTTTTTTTATTGTTTAATAAATTTCACCTTATTACCAAATATGAAAAATTGTCTATGATGAACGCGATCGATACTGAAAATGATCATATGATGAGGCGAGGCGATCAACTGAGATAATTGATATCAACTAGTCTAACTTTTTGAAAAAGAAAAGAATTGACAATGATGGAATCAATAGATAGTTTTACAATAATTCATAACTTTTACTTTAGAGATACACATTATAAATTTATCATTCATCAATTTTCTCACAATGTGACATTACATATACTACAAATATTCTTAAATTTCATAAATAAAAAAATCATAATTTTTTTTTTTTATAATGTACCTTTTAAGTTTGGCTTCGTTTGGTTATTCTATCCTAGTTGAGACTTAAAAATCACAAAAAATAAAATAGACTAAATAAGTCAATAAGATAAAAAATATCATATCTATATTATAATTATTTTATTTTTTCTCTTACAAAAGTCAAAAAACTCAAAAAAAATTGCAAACGAACTTTTTAGTCTCAAGTTAAAAAAGTCTCAACTCCAAAAAACCAACTAAAAAGGCGACTTTGTAAATCATAAATTTTTTATATACTTTTGTAACACAATAAATTTTAGGGTTTATTACACTTTATACCCTAAACTATAGTTAAATTGTCTATTTATTCCCTGAGAGAGAGATTTATGAGCTGGAATGGGCCATGGTAAAGGCCGGGCAAAATGAGGGGCCGAACATGTTCGGGCCATGGTAGCTTGGGCTTGTTTATGTAGAAACCGAGCTACTTGAGTTGCTCGGCCGAGATGATTGCCTACCATTCTGGATTCCACGGTTTACGCGTTTAGCGTGGCAGGAAGGCCTTCGGTTTACCGGCTCGACCTATCTTGAACTCGGCTTTGCCGGAATGTCGTTTTGGAGCTCGGCGAGTGGAGCACTCAGGTACGCTGCGCAGCGCGATCGTGAAAGGCCGAAGTGGTTCTGCCGGTCTGCCAAGCTCCGCTAATTTAGCCTGACGGTTTGGTTAGGTGGTTATTGCAGGATTTCTGCGGATAGATGGGAGAGCAGAACCACGTGTCAACAGACTAATAGGAGCAGATTTGGGCGCAAAAAGTATATAAGCGTATCTGCGCCCCCCATGCTAAAAAAAAAAATTTTTTTTGGTAAGATAAATAAAAAACACTCAACTCTCTCTCTCTATCCCTGAGTATGTGCTAACTTGATCGTCAGAAGGGTTTTCCGGCCACACACCGCCGGGTAGCTCACCACCGTTGTGTTCGTAGGTCGATCGGACAGACGAGGATCTTGGACGAAAGGAGTACGGACATTACCGAATATTTGCTCTCCGTATAATTGGTGCCAACTGTGGGAATGGTGTTGCTGGAGTAGGAGACCACAGTGAGCGCACCCAACCACGTCGTTCAGGCAGTCAGAGCCAGCGACACACTCCCTTCCTTTCTATCACCAGAAGCTACAGGGTTGGAGAATCCGACGCGCCTGTAGAGAAGTCTAGCGCGCAAGATAGTACCTATCAACCCTCACGTCTGGCGACGACGTCGAGGTATTCCTATTCTGCTCGCTCAGAGGACTTGCGGGCAGTCTTGAAGGAGCGGGCTCGCCGCCAGGAGACTCAGAGGGTGCTGGCGTTCCAGCGGCTATCTTATGGGGGTCATGCCAGTGAAGAGGTCGTAATGCCACTACTCTGCCTAGCTGTGCCTCTCCTTCTAGACACATATTTGACGAGGCTGAGCGCGACTCCCTTCTCCCCAGAGATAAAAACAACACCGCTCCTCGCGGGCTTTCACTAGCCCAAGTTTACGCTTTACGATGGAAAGACCGATCCATACATGCATGTAAGCCACTTCCGACAGGTCATGGCCGGACATAGGCCGAATGACGCTCTTATGTGCCTTATCTTCCCGTCGAGTTTGGGCGAACTGGGCTTGAAATAGTGCGAGAGGCTGCCGGAGGGAAGCATCGAACGGTGGCAGCAGTTGGCGGAAGCCTTTGTGACGCGTTTCAAAACTAATACCAAAACACCGAAAGAAGTTGACCACCTTCTCAGTGTCAAAATGGAGCCGAGCGACACACTCAAGGCATACAACTCCAGATACTGGGAAACCTTCAATGAGATTTTGGATTGCCCGATCAACCTGGCAATCATTCAATATAAGGGCGGTCTCCCGGTCGGACATCGGTTGCGGGACTCGCTCACCATGATCCAGCCGACATCCATGGGCCAATTAATGTAGCGCATCAACAAGCACATCCGAGTAGAAAATAATGCGGCAGCATCCACCGCGAAGACAACTCCGGTAGCAACAGATAAGAGGTCGGCTGGCAAGGTACACGCGGTTGGCTAGGAGACCAATCGTCCAAATGATCGCGCCGAGGAATCTGACCGAGGGGCAAATCGTCGAAATCGGGGAAGGGGTCGTCGGAATGACCGAGATGAATACCCCCGCGATGATGTAGGTGATGCAAACAGAAGGTTGAAAGCTCGGACAAGCATCACCACAGTTTTTAAGATTCCAATCTATCGCATACTTAGTGAAATCCATAACGAGGATTACGTCCAGTTTCCTGCTAAGTTAGGCGATGCACAAAAGGGCTTCAATCCGCGGTACCGCTGCACATTTCACCGGGAGCATGGACACCGGACAGAGGACTGTTTGCCTCTGAAGCAACACTTGGAGGAGCTAGTCGCAGTCGGGCACTTAGACCTTTACATTGATGGGGGTGTTAAGGCCGCACATCCTGGCCCGATTGATCCGCATGGACCGGATAACTTGGAGACGCCCCCTCAAGGAGTTGTTAATGTGATCCACGGCATAGTGGAGCCGGCGCGCGTATGCGAGCTCCGTGGTATGATCAAGAAGGCGGAACAGATGAGGGAAGTTTTGTCGGTCCAGCCCGCGATCAAGAGGGGGAAGACCGAGGAGAAAGATGTGATCAGTTTCTCCACAAGGGACCTAGATCGCATTCAAACGCCGCACAACGACGCCCTAGTGGTTACCTTCCGCGTCAAAGAGTTCGATGTCAAGCGTATCTTGATTGACCAGGGAAGCTCGGTTGAGATCATATACTACGACGCGTTCAAACAACTCAAACTGTGAGATACAGACTTGGCTCCGGAAACTTCGCCACTGGTTGGTTTCAATTCGCAACTAGAGTGGCTTTTAGGGAAAATAATTTTGCCGGTCAAAGCAGGATATGTGGTCAAGCAGGTGGAGTTCTAGGTACTGCAGGTGCATCTACGTACAACTTGATACTCGGTAGGGGATGGCTTCATGCGAAGCAGGCCGTAGCGTCGACCTACCATCAGGTTATGAGATTTCCCTTGGCTATGGGGGAAATTGGAAAAGTTTGGGGCGATCAAGTCATGTCGAAGCAATACTTCGTGGCAGTGAACGGGAGCTGAGCTTCCAAAGGCTTCGTCCAAATGATTGAAGGAATGGAAGACCGGGGAGTCCTTGAAGACGTGGGCGCCAAGGCCGAGGACAAAGTTATTGAGGAGTTGGTAGAAGTACGGATTGACACAGAAAGCCCGAGCAAGTACTTTTTGCTCGGATCAAGCCTTACCGCCCAAGAAAGGACCGAGATGGTAGAATTCTTGATAACAAATATCGAGGTCGTCGCATGGTCGCCCTACGACATGTCCGGCATTGATCCGAGCTTTATTTGTCATCACCTAAATGTTTTCCCCAGTGCAAGGCCCGTCATTCAGAGAGCAAGGAGATCGGCGCTGCATTACGCCGAGGTAGTCGCAGAGGAGGTGAAGAACTTGCTTGAAGCACGGGCTATTCAGGAAGTGCACTACCCTCGGTGGATTTCCAACACGGTCGTTGTACCTAAGAAGAATGGGAAGTGGCGAGTTTGCGTCGATTACAATACCGTCAACCGAGCTTGCCCTAAAGACAGCTTTCTCCTGCCCAGAATAGACCAGCTGGTGGATCTAACGGCTGGACATAACAGGCTCAGTTTCTTGGATGCCTACCGCGGTTATCATCATATTTCCATGCATGGCCCCGACCGTGAGATCACTTCTTTCACTACTACAAGGGGAATTTTTGCTACCGAGTCATGCCTTTTGGTTTGAAGAACGCCGGGCAACTTTCCAAAGGATGGTGACCAAAATGTTCGCTTCCCTGCTGGGCTGGACAATGGAGGCTTATATTGATGACATGCTGGTCAAAAGCTGGCATCAAGCAGACCACCTGTCTGACTTGGCCGAGATGTTCCCTATTCTCAAATAGCATAAGCTACGCCTGAATGCATCTAAGCGTGCCTTTGGCGTGGGATCCGGAAAACTTTTGGATTTCCTAGTCACAAACCAAGGCATCGAGGCCGACCTCACACAAATCCGAGCCGTGCAAGAATTAAGGCAGCCCAGCTTGGCTAAGGACGTGCAGCATCTGGCCGGAATGGCCGCCGCGCTTAACTGATTCATAAGCCGGTCATCAGATCGCTGCCGCCCTTTTTTTCAAGCTTTGAAATCTAAGTTTGTATGGGACGACGAATGTGACCGGGCTTTGGCCGAGTTCAAAGAGTATCTGTCTTCAGCACCGCTATTGGTCACACCAAAGCCCGGCGAAGAACTTTACCTTTATCTGGCCGTTTCTCAGTATACAGTTAGTGCGGTGCTTGTCCGATCGTGTAACAACCCACATTAATGTCCTAATCATGCTTGTATGCATTTATATGTTTTGCCATGTTAAGTTGTTGTAACAACCCATACTCATGTTATGGTCATGTTCATGTTCATTTGCATAGCTTTGCATTCATGAATCTTGTCTTGCTTTGTGTTTGTGTGTTATGTCTAAGTGTTGCTTGCATGCTTTGTCCCTTCGATGCTATGTTAAGCCTAAGTTATGTTAAGCCTAAGTCATGCCAAGCCTAGGTCATGTTAGGCCTAGATCATTCCAAGTCGAGGTCATCTTCAGTCTAGTAGCATCTTGGAACCACTTTGTTTGACCTCCACCTTCACCTTGACATATTGGCCGAGATGTCATTATCTAGGCCGATGTGTTCATCACCAAGGCCGAGATGTGTATTATCTAGGCCGAGATGTTACCTTTGCACCTAAGTGACCTTGTCCTGGAGTGGTATGACCTAGACCGAGGTGTGGCACATCTAGGCCAAGGTGTGACACAGCTTAGTCAAGTGTTGTCCTTCCTAGTCGAGGTCATTGTCACCTTAGTAGCCGAAGTCATGTTGTTAGCCGATGTCATTACTTGCCGGAGTGCCCTACCGAGTGGCTTGTTAGATACACTTTGTCATAGTCTTGTCTTATCAATCTATCACCTTTTTTAAGAGAGCCAACCAGCCGTTGCCACGTGTCCGAGCTGTGTGTTAAGTCAGCCGGCAGAGGGAGAAACCCATCATTTTCTATATCTTTGTTTTGAAGAGGAGAGAGAAGCTCTAGGAGAGGAAGAGGAGTTCTTGAGAGAGGAGTAGATTTCCAAGCTTGATCCCTAGAAATCGAATCGTTAGATCTGTGTTCTAAGGTTAGATTCTTGATCTGCTCATGTTGTTCTTTATGTTTATGTTATTGCATTGCATGATCGAATATGATTTGTAAGCCATGCATTGCTTTGAAGTTCGGTTTTAGAAAGAGAAAATAGCATTCATGTGTTCTTCAAGAAAAGTCATTTTTTGATCCGAAAGTTCATGCCAAGATCCATGTTTTTGTGTTTGTTTTCACATGGTTTTCAAGTATGGATGCCTAGGTCCATGTTTTCGAACTCATAGCATGAAATCCCAGATTTTTTGTAACAAATGAGTTGTGATTTTAGCATTCATGTTCTTCATGATCTTCATGTTCATGTCCTTCTTGTTCTTCACGGGTGGAAACCCAGATCTCCAAACCTCACTTCCCTAAGTGTAGTCGCTGAGATCACTCTCACCTAGACCTCACACTTAGGCCAAGCATCGTATCTCACCTTGGCCTACCTTGCATGACCACTTACACCTTAGTTTGTCTTGTGCGCACCTCGGCATGCAATCGTACGTCGAAGCCTAGGTAGCCACACCTCGGCCAGTAGGTGTGGGACCTCGGCGAAGACCTGGTTGGTACCCAGCATGTCTTCCTGACATGTAAAACAGTGTTTTGACTACCAGCATGTTTTCCGAGATCATTTGCATATATGTAAGACTTGTTTCGAGATGTATGTTCAGTAGATTTTGCCACGTGTTTGTAAGACTTGGACCTTTGCCTTGACCCCGACGTCCCAAGAACTATGTGAGTGGTATTTTTAATAAAGCTATGTTATAAGGTTTTGATAAAGCTTTGCCTTGGTTTGATAAAAGTATTTGTTAAGCATGAATGATATCCCTATTTTATGTATCAAGTATAAGCTGTGTTTTGGATGACATTCTTGGAACCGTCCTTTCGTGTTAGGGGACGTTAAGCCTAAGTAACACCGTCCTTTCGTGTTAGGGGACGTTAAGCCTATGTAACATAGTCCTTCCATGCTAGGGGACTTTAAGCCTATGTAGCATAGTCCTTCCGTGCTAAGGGACTTTAAGCCTAGGTAGCACCGTCCTTTCGTGCTAAGGGACGTTAAGCCTAAGTAGCACCCTTGTTAAGATATCGGCCATCGACGGACTATGAACGGGTGTGCTCGATGCCGAGGTTATGCTCTTGTTTTGTTGGGATGTTATCATCCCATGTTTTAAGTTGACGTATGTTAAGCAAGTAAGTTAGTTTTGAAAGACCAAGATTCGAATGATGTTTTATTTCAAGCCAAGTTAAGCTATGTTATGTATGGTTTTGACAAGGATATACTCCCTCCGTCCCAAAATATTAGTCCCTTATTCCATTTTTCATTGTCCCAAAATAATAGTCCCTCTTTATAAATCAAGTACAAAAATAATGTAAATTTCCTATTTTGCCCTTCTTTTTAATTAATAAACAATTTAAAAAGTACAATTGTGACATTGATATTCCCAAAAAATGTACTATCAAAAGGGTAATTTTGGAAAACCAACTTTTTTCAAATGCAATAAGTGTACTACCAAAAAAAGTTGGATTCCCCAAAAGGGACCAATATTTTGGGACGGAGGGAGTATTATGTATTGTTTTGAAAAGATCTCGGGTATCATTCATTTAACCCCTTTATTACTGGTACCATTCACTGAGTATCCAAGCTCACCCTCCCTATGTATATATGTAGGTAACAAGCAATAAGTCGGCTACGCCGAGATGTGTGTTTTGCAAGATGTTTTGGATGCATGTTATGTCGGCAATCCTGAAGATTTTGTTTTTTTGACTTGTATTTCATGTACCTTGTTCATGTCGGCTTGAAAAGCCGTTTACCAAGATGTAATATGTATTTTTGTACTTCATTTTATTTGTATTCGAGTTTTAAAACTATGTAAAGATGTATGTCATTCCATTTGACTTATGCACTACTCTTATGGACCACTTGTATTTTAAATTATTGCTTCCGCACATGTTAGCCCCCTATATTTGTACTCTGATTGTGTGTGAATTTTGAAGGTTGGCCTTCGGTAATCTCGGATTACTGGCCATCACGGCACCAAACTACTAGGGTCGGTTTGGGGTCGTGATAGAAATGGTATCAGAGCACAAGTTCCTTAGAGTACGTTATTCACACACTTTGAATCCTAAAGAGCATAGGATGTCCCTTAGAATAATGATAGGATTGCATCATGTTGCTTGCTACTTGACAAGGTGTGCATCATCTCGGCATGAGCATTTGTTACATCGGCATGATCATGTTCACTTGCATACATGTTCATTTGTTCATCTTGTTCTAAGCGTCACATCCTGCATACTCCTAGCATCATGGGAAGAGGTAGACCCCCAGTTGGCCGAGATCAGTCCGAAGACAGAATAGACAGATTAGAAAGATTGGTTGAAAGTTTGGCCAATGAGTTAAGGCAAGCAAGGCAGCAGAACACCGGTACCACCTCCACCCAAGCCGAGCAGACAACTGGTCGACATGCAGTTCCCCCGCCGCCAGTGCCACAAGTGCCTCCGCAGCCAGCCTTGTATGGAGATGACGCATTGACCCTGATCAGAGAATTCAAGAAGATGAAACCGCCGAAGTTCCATGGAGGTATAGAGCCGATGAAAGCAGAAACATACTTGAAATGGAGAAGTTGTTCGAGGTTTTTCCTAGCACCGACGCCCAGAAGGTGTCACTGGCAGCATTTACATTGGAAGACGACGCTCGTAGATGGTGGATGATGATCCGAGAAGGTAATCCAGACTTGACTTGGGCCAGATTTTTGGAGCTGTTCTATGACAAGCATTTCCCACTCAGTGTCCGAGATCGCAAAACTACAGAATTTCAGATGTTGACACATGGTAGCAAAACAGTGGCAGAGTATGATCGCGTTTTCACCGAGTTGGCAAGGTATGCACCTCACATGGTCGACAACGAATACCGAAAAGCTAGGAAGTTTGAGAGTGGACTTCGAGGGCCAATACAAGACCAGGTTAATTTGCTTAACATGCCGACGTATGCGGGAGTGTTAGATAAAGCCATCCTTGCAGAAGCCAACCTGAACAGAAGTCAAAGTTTGGGGAGGAATCAGAAGAAGAGGCAGACTTATGACGATCGTGAAGAAGAGGCAGACCCGAATGATGCCGAGGAGAAGATGAGGGAGGATAGTCCCGATAACGCGAATCAGGAAGGTGGCAGCAAGTCGACATGTGCAAGTTGCGGGAAGTTACATTTTGGAATTTGTCTTTGGGCAACTGGAGCATGTTTCGGATGCGGTGAGATGGGTCATCGTATTAAGGATTGTCCCAAGGCAAAAGCTAGAAAAGATAAGAAGAGATGAGAGCTTGACATCCGGAGTCGCTTGGGAACAAGGTAAGTGAAGTTTGGGGACCAAACTTCTTTAAGGGGGGAAGGATGTAACAACCCACATTCATGTCCTAATCATGCTTGTATGCATTTATATGTTTTGCCATGTTAAGTTGCTGTAACAACCCATACTCATGTTATGGTCATGTTCATGTTCATTTGCATAGCTTTGCATTCATGAATCTTGTTTTGCTTTGTGTTTATGTGTTATGTCTAAGTGTTGCTTGCATGCTTTGTCCCTTCCCTGCTATGTTAAGCCTAAGTTATGTTAAGCCTAATTCATGCCAAGCCTAGGTCATGTTAGGCTTAGATCATTCCAAGCCGAGGTCATCTTCAGTCTAGTAGTATCTTGGAACCACTTTGTTTGACCTCCACCTTCGCCTTGACATATTGGCCGAGATGTCATTATCTAGGCCGATGTGTTCATCACCAAGGCCGAGATGTGTATTATCTAGGCCGAGATGTTACCTTTGCACCTAAGTGACCTTGTCCTGGAGTGGTATGACCTAGACCGAGGTGTGGCACATCTAGGCTAAGGTGTGGCACAGCTTAGTCAAGTGTTGTCCTTCCTAGCCGAGGTCATTGTCACCTTAGTAGCCGAAGTCATGTTGTTAGCCGATGTCATTACTTGCCGGAGTGCCCTACCGAATGGCTTGTTAGATACACTTTGTCATAGTCTTGTCTTGTCAATCTATCACCTTTTTGAAGAGAGCCAACCAGTCGTTGCCACGTGTCCGAGCTGTGTGTTAAGTCAGCCGGCAGAGGGAGAAACCCATCATTTTCTATATCTTTGTTTTGAAGAGGAGAGAGAAGCTCTAGGAGAGGAAGAGGAGTTCTTGAGAGAGGAGTAGATTTCCAAGCTTGATCCCTAGAAATCGAACCGTTAGATCCGTGTTCTAAGGTTAGATTCTTGATCTACTCATGTTGTTCTTTATGTTTATGTTATTGCATTGCATGATCGAATATGATTTGTAAGCCATGCATTGCTTTGAAGTTCGGTTTTAGAAAGAGAAAATAGCATTCATGTGTTCTTCAAGAAAAGTCATTTTTTGATCCGAAAGTTCATGCCAAGATCCACGTTTTTGTGTTTGTTTTCACATGGTTTTCAAGTATGGGTGCCCAGGTCTATGTTTTCGAACTCATAGCATGAAATCCTAGATTTTTTTTTTAACAAAGGAGTTGTGATTTTAGCATTCATGTTCTTCATGATCTTCATGTTCTTGTCCTTCTTGTTCTTCACGGGTGGAAACCCAGATATCCAAGCCTCATTTCCCTAAGTGTAGTCGCCGAGATCACTCTCACCTAGACCTCACACTTAGGCCAAGTATCGTATCTCACCTTGGCTTACCTTGCATGACCACTAACACCTTAGTTTGTCTTGTGCGCACCTCGGCATGCAACCGCACGCCGAAGCCTAGGTAGCCACACCTCGGCCAGTAGGTGTGGGACCTCGGCGAAGACCTGGTTGGTACCCAGCATGTCTTCCTGACATGTAAAACAGTGTTTTGACTACCAGCATGTTTTCCGAGATCATTTGCATATATGTAAGACTTGTTTCGAGATGTATGTTTAGTAGATTTTGCCATGTGTTTGTAGGACTTGGACCTTTGCCTTGACCCCGACGTCCCAAGAACTATGTGAGTGGTATTTTTAATAAAACTATGTTATAAGGTTTTGATAAAGCTTTGCCTTGTTTTGATAAAAGTATTTGTTAAGCATGAATGATATCCCTATTTTATGTATCAAGTATAAGCTGTGTTTTGGATGACATTCTTGGAACCGTCCTTTCGTGTTAGGGGACGTTAAGCCTAAGTAACACCGTCCTTTCGTGTTAGGGGACGTTAAGCCTATGTAACATAGTCCTTCTGTGCTAGGGGACTTTAAGCCTATGTAGCATAGTCCTTCCGTGCTAGGGGACTTTAAGCCTAGGTAGCACCGTCCTTTCGTGCTAAGGGACGTTAAGCCTAAGTAGCACCATTGTTAAGATATCGGCCACTGACGGACTATGAACGGGTGTGCTCGATGTCGAGGTTATACTCTTGTTTTGCCGGGATGTCATCACCCCATGTTTTAAGTTGACGTATGTTAAGCAAGTAAGTAAGTTTTGAAAGACCAAGATTCGAATGATGTTTTATTTCAAGCCAAGCTAAGCTATGTTATGTATGGTTTTGACAAGGATATACTATGTATTGTTTTGAAAAGATTTCGAGTATCATTCATTTAACCCTTTTATTACTGGTACCATTTACTGAGTATCCAAGCTCACCCTTCCTATGTATATATGTAGGTAACAAGCAAGAAGTTGGTTACGCCGAGATGTGTGTTTTGCAAGATGTTTTGGATGCATGTTATGTCGGCAATCCTGAAGATTTTGTTTTTTGACTTGTATTTCATGTACCTTGTTCATGTCGGCTTGAAAAGCCGTTTACCAAGATGTAATATGTAGTTTTGTATTTCATTTTATTTGTATTCGAGTTTTAAAACTATGTAAAGATGTATGTCATTCCATTTGACTTATGCACTGCTCTTATGGACCACTTGTATTTTAAATTATTGCTTCCGCACATGTTAGCCCCCTATATTTATACTCTGATTGTGTGTGAATTTTGAAAGTTGGCCTTCGATAATCTCGGATTACTGGCCATCACGACACCAAACTACTAGGGGCGGTTTGGGGTCGTGACAGATCGGAAAGAATCAAGCATCTTCCCATCTTCTATGTAAGCAAAACCTTGCTACCAGCAGAGTCGAGATACTTGCCGCTGGAAAAACTTTCCTTGGCACTGATGATGGCCTCTAGAAAATTGGCACACTATTTTCATGCTCACACAATTATCGTTTTAACCGAGTTCCCACTAAAGCCTTTTTTGAGCAGGCGGATTTCTCTGGCCGAATCCTCAAGTGGGCGGTCGAGTTGGGACAATTCGATGTCAAGTTCCAACCCCGAACTGCCATAAAAGCACAGACATTGGCCGACTTTGTTGCTGAATTCTCACCAGGAATTCATCTAGTATGCCTGGTGGATCTTGCTGCGGCAGCCGAGGAGGTGAATGTAGGCTCGCCAGAAATTGCACAGCAGGACGATGTTGGCGACGCGAAACTTGCGCCCCCTGCCATAGAACCTCCAGCCGGCATAGTACTTCAGCCCGGCGATGCGACTCCGGACTTGAGTATGGCAGTTTAACCTGTTGGGTCCGGAGCTGCATCGCCGAGGAGGGATGAAATAGAGCCAACGGTAGCGAACCAGAAACTGAACAGCCAAGCAGCCAAGATCTCATCAACCTTCAAGCCTCCTAGGACCCCTCAGAGTGTTGGAAGGTCTTTGTGGGCGAAATGTGGAAACTCTTTGTAGATGGAGCCTCGAACCGTGACGGTGCCGGGCTGGGCATAGTTCTGATTTCACTAGATGGTCTGACCATCGAACACTCTATCACCCTCGGGTTCCCTGCATCAAACAACGAGGCTGAGTACGAGGCGCTATTGGCGAGGCTCAAGAGCGCCCTTTAGGTGCACGCATCCGAGCTAATGGTTTACAGCGATTCCTAACTCGTTGTCAACCAGGTGTCTGGGGTTTACGAAGCTAAAGATGACAGAATGGCAAAGTACCAAGCTCTAGTAAGGGAACACATCAAGCGATTCCAGGCAATCAGGGTCCAACAAATTGGCCGGGAAGACAACGGCCGTGCAGATGAGTTAGCCGGTCTTGCTTCCATGGTCGACTGAACATCTCCTAGTCCTCTCCTGATTGAGTATCTTCTACGGCCAAGTATAGAGGAACCCGAGCAGACAGAAGTACTTTGCACCGAGCTTGGCCCTTCTTGGATGGACCCGATTATTCTCTTCCTATAAGAGCGGACCCTTCCGGCTAATAAAAAGGAAGCGCATAAAGTCTCGGTGAAGTCAGAGCGGTTTTGCCTTTCTCCATCTGGCTCTTTATACAAGAAGTGTGTACACCCAAACAGCGTAGAAGCTTTCTTGTACAAAATTCATGAAAGCATATGTGGGAGTCACATCGGGGGCAGATCTTTAGCCTATCTCGCTATCTCGCAAGGGTATTGGTGGCCGTGCATGTAGGCGGACGCTCAGAAATATGTTCGCAAATGTGAGAAATGCTAGAAGTTAGCCCACCAAATTCACCAGCCGGCCAAAGAACTTCTTCCCCTCACAAGCCCCTGGCCTTTTGCGATGTGGGGGCTGGACATAGTGGGACCATTCCCAACGGCACCAGGCAACCGAAAGTTCTTTATCGCGGCTACGGATTACTTCACCAAGTGGGTTGAAGTTGAGCCCTTGGCAACCATCAAAGAGAAAGACGTCAAGCGGTTTGTCTGGCAGAATGTGGTAACGCGGTTTGGGGTCCCCAAGATTCTGATTTCTAATAACGGCACCCAATTTGACGGTCGTTTATTTAGAGGATTTTGTGAGGACTTGAAGATTGAATTCTACAGCTCTACCCCGGCCTACCCGCAGTCCAACGGCTAAACCGAAGCATCCAACAAGACCATGCTTGATGGGTTGAAGAAAAGACTTGCGAAGGCCAAGGGAAAATGGCCCGAGGAACTTCCTAGTGTCCTTTGGGCATACCGAACAACCCCGAGGCGATCAACTGGGGAAACTCCATTTGCCCTGGCGTACGGCATGGAAGTGTTCATCCCATTGGAAATCGGCATACCCACCATCCGCAGTGAAAGTTTCGACCCCGAGCTGAACTCTAAAGCCATCGCCTTGGAATTGAACCTAGCGGAAGAGCGTCGAGAAAAGGCTCTCATCCATGTAGCCGCGTACCAACAAGAGCTTTCAAGAAAATACAACAAAACGGTGCACCCCAGACCATTCAAAGCTGTGGATTGGGTTTTAAGGAAGGTCATGGGCAACATCCTGGTGCCAGGTGAAGGCAAACTAGGGGCAATCTGGGAAGGGCCTTATAAGATAACCGGTCTGGCGGGCAAGGGGGCATACCACTTGGAAGATTTGGAGGGAAGAGGAATACCTCGGCTATGGAATACGGCCAACCTCAAACTGTACTATTTTTAGTTTTCATAGTTTGTGTTCTTTTTGTGCAAAGGAATTGTTTGCCTCACACTTCAGAATGTAATATTCTTTTTGTCAATACAATAGAAGTGTCTTATCTTTGCCTTGGCATCCGATTGTTTCCGTTGCTTATTTTGAGATTTCAACCGAGATGTTTTATTTCGGTTGAATGAGTTGATGATTTTCTCAACTTTGTGACTTAAACCGAGATGCCTTATTCCGGTTAAACAAGTTGATGATTTACTTAACTTTGAGATTTCAACCGAGATGTTTTACTCCGGTTGAATGAGTTGATGATTTACTTAACTTTGTGATTTCAACCGAGATATTTTACTCCGGTTGAATGTGTTGATGATTTACTCTACTCTGTGATTCAAATCTAGATGTCTTGTTCCGGTTATACAAGTTGATAATTTACTTAACTTTGAGATTTCAACCGAGATGGTTTATTCCGGTTGAATGAGTTGATGATTTACTCAACTTTGTGATTTCAACCGAGATATTTTACTCCGGTTGAATGTGTTGATGATTTACTCTACTCTGTGATTCAAATCGAGATGTCTTGTTCCGGTTATACAAGTTGATAATTTACTTAACTTTGAGATTTCAACCGAGATGGTTTATTCCGGTTGAATGAGTTGATAATTTACTCAACTCTATGATCAAAACCGAGATGTCTTTTTCCGGTTAACCATGTTGATGATTTAGTCAGCTATGTGATTTCAACCAAGATGTTTCACTCTGGTTGAATAAGTTGATAATTTGTTCTAGGGCGAGTTAACGATTTGCTTAGCCGAAGTGATTTTCTTGACTAAAGTTGCTTAGGTTAAACACAATGCAAACACTTCACGAAAATACAACTTTTCATTGATAAGGAATAGCATTACAAAAGGTGGGGCAGTAGCCCGGTTACATTTTCAAGCGAAAAAGAAAGAAGACAAAGAAAACTAAACTAAGGGGGAAAGGTCTGTGAATTCATCCCCGGTCGCGGTCGCCTGCAGGTCGACCGTGGTTGTGGTCTCTTGGACACTAGTCTGCTCCTGGCTGGCCTGCTTTGGGCGGTTGTCAACCTCAGCATTTTCCTCATCGTCCTCTGCTTCTTCTTCCTCGGCCTCAGCCTGCAACCTGCTGGAGACGTCATTGGCATATAGCAGAAGGTACGTCGGCAGGAAGGCAGCTGGGGGAGAGTCAAACACGTCGGTCCCAAATCTTTGGCCGAGCTATTCACAAGCAGCCTTCTAGCCCGCCTTGAAGAAGATGTCTTGGGTGGCATGGACTTGCTTTGTGTAGCTCTCCTCGGCCTCCTTGAAGCTGGCGTTGTTGGCGTCCTCCAGTTCCTCATTCCTTGACTGCTTCAACGTTTCCAGCTCGGTCCGGAGAGCGTCCCTTTCTTGCTCGACGACACCAAGCTGCCCGAGCAACCTAGAGTTGTTAGAATTTGTTATCTCCAGTGACGCCTTGGATCATCCAAGCTCGGCTTGAAGGTGTTCAACTTGGCTGGAAGTATCGGTTGCCTTCTGCTGGAGTCGGTGGATCCTTTCCATCACCAAGTGTTGTTTCTGGATGGCCTGCAAGAAGAAAACTTTATCAGAGAGTGGAAATCGAGCAAACACTTGGAAAAATTTAAACAGAGTATGCAAAGTTCTCACCCGGGTCATGGACTTGACCGAGGACTTCACCAGCCAGGTGTTCGGTACGTGGTCACTGCTGACCACGTCGCTCGGTAGCAGCAAGGCTTTGGTTAGGTCAAAGGCGAGTAGATGCTCCTTGTCACCTTTGATCGAGGCAGTTGCCGGGATCTCCTTATTTCGGTGCTTGAGCTGCGGCTTCCATGACGGTATTGGGTCAATTGTCACCGCCGGTTGCTCGGTGTTTAACTCCGCAACTAGCTCGGCAGAGAGGTCGATACGTGGCCTTTTCCCAGCTCGGCTGTTTTCTTTGCTTGCTTGCCCGACGGCAGGAGACGCCAGTGCGACCACGGTCCTGCTTGATTGACCAACAACGGCTGTTCGAGTTGGCATGCTCGGTAGCTCGGTGGAGGTAGCAGTGATGAGGTTTTTGATACGGCTTCTTTTTGCCATCTCTTCTGCCTCAGTCAACCGGATAAGAGGCACGTCCGGTAAAGTGGGATCGGGAGGTGGAGATGGAGCACGGAGAAAGTCTGTGACCTTACTCCGACGTAGAGCAGAGTATCTGTAGGTCGGTACGTAATCGAGGAGATCGTGGCAATCCCGGTTGCGGTAGTGAAGCACGATTCTGATTGCTGCTTCGTTGGGGTAATGGTAGTTGGCTTGCAAAGCTTCGATCACTGCAAAGAGGAAAGGGACAAAGCGCATTAGTACAAAATGGTTAAGTAATCTAACCAAGCAGTTAGCGCGGCTTACATGTTTCGTCGAAATTCTTACTGATAAACCAGCCCGGCACGTCGGCTGTTTCGTAGTTATCGAACACCCAGAAGAAGTCGTCGTCATGTAAGTCCTTGTCCGGGGTGCAGGTCACTATCTTCACTTTACCCGGTCTGATCTTTAAATAATAGGCAAGGCCATTGCCTTTATGCCCGAGGGTATACTGGCGGAGTATCTTGGCCAGGCCTAATTTGGTTCTTAGCCGATTGTTTAGCTCAGTAACTCTGTTTATTATGCGATAAGTGTTGGTTGAGACTTGGGTTGGTGCTAGCCTGGTGCGCTACAAGAACTCGCACATTAAGGGGTTAACCGGGAAGCGGAGGCCACCTTCTATGACGGAGAGCACGGTGAAGGAGCACTGGTCTAGTTTTCCCTAAGGGGTTATTTTCTCAGCACCGAGCTCTAATGTACATCGTCCGGGATACCGTACTCTTCCCGGAACGCGGCTAGAGCAACTGGCGTATCGACCAGGAAGCGGTAGCGCCCCATGTATAGCCGGTTGGTCTTAGCGCGGTTGAGGTGGTTTGGCATAGTCTCTTGTTTGATAGCTGTTCGGTCTTTGAGAGCCTCGGTATTGGTGTGTAGTCCCCTTGGACTCTGCAAGAAAAGGAGGGTAAGTGTAAGCGGGAGCGCGGTCGCGCAAAATGAGCTTGACTTTAGCTCGGTTAGGTAGAGTGCCAGACCACCTCGGTCACGAAGGTAAACCTAGGAGCTCGGCCGCTCAAGCGGACCAGACGTTAGCCCGGTCGAACGGTCAAGTCCTCTGCCTACCTCGGTTTCTGTAGGGGTTTTTGCAAACTTGCAATTTGCTCGGTTTAGATGTTTTTTGGGATCAAAAGAAGACCTGGAGCCCGGTCCCCTCTAGATCTTCGTGTGTTCATTACTGGAATTGAAGAACAGCGAAAAGAACAGGGATAGGAGAGGGTTTTTGTGGGGATATATCCTAAAACCTACGGATTTTATGCCCTAGAATGTGAAATACCAAATGAAAAAAAGCAACAAAGCGGATTCGAAGAACTTACCAGTTTAGAGGCAGAGGCTATTTCTTCAAGCATGAATGAAGAAAAAGAACAAGAATGGAGGTCAAGCACTGTAGCTCTAAGACGCCAGGAATGGAAGAGAGACAGTAAGAAGAGAAAGTGAAGGGGAAATGACGTACTTATAAGAGTGAAAGGGCGCCTAAATTTGAATATGAAGGGACGTCTGGGTTGGCTGCCTGAGGCCAATAAATGCACGACGCGTGTTCATAATGGCGGTGACGTCAGTTCTGAAGAGACAAGATGACAGGTTGAGGCGTTGACCGAGCAAGCCCATTAACCAAGCATGGAGATTAGCGCGGTTAAATCTTGCAAACTAGGGACCGAGGGAGAGTCTACCCTGGTCGGACCATGTAATCCCAGTCACGCTTGCACGGACAGAATTAAGAGGCAATTGAGAGGGAGATTTATGAGCTGGAATGGGTCATAGTAAAGGCTCGGCAAAATGAGGGGCCGAACATGTTCGGGTCGTGGTAGCTTGGGCTTGTCTATGTAGAAACTGAGCTACTTGAGTTGCTCGGCCGAGATGATTGCCTGCCATTCTGGATTCCATGGTTCACGCGTTTAGCGCGGCAGGAAGGCTTTCGGTTTACCGGCTCGACCTATCTTGAACTCGGCTTTGCCGGAATGCAATCGAGCTCGGTCGTTCTGGAGCTCGGCGAGTGGAGCACTCGGGTACGCTGCGCAGCGCGATTGTGAAAGGCCGAGGTGGTTCTGCTGGTCTGCCGGGCTCCGCTAATATAGCCTGACGGTTTGGTTAGGTGGTGATTGCAGGATTTGTGCTGACAGATGAGAGAGTAGCACTACATGTCAAGAGACTAATGGGAGCAAATTTGGGCGTAGAAAGTATATAAGCATGTTTGCGCCCCCCATGCTAAAAAAAAAAACATTTTGTGGTAAGATAAATAAAAAACACTCAACTCTCTCTCTATCCCTGAGTGTGTGCTAACTTGACCGTCAGAGGGGTTTTCCGGCCACACATCGCCGGGTAGCTTACTGCCGTTGTGTTCGCAGGTCGATCGGACAGACGAGGAGCTTGGACGAAAGGAGTACGGGCATTACCGAATATTTGCTCCCCGTACATTCCCTAAACTATCAATTGTATTTTTAAGATTCCGAAAGTATATAAATCAAAATTTGTTTAGTCGCTAAATTATCGATTGAATCCATTGAATTTCTAAAGTATTTAATTCAAACTTATTTAGTCTCTAAAATGATCATAAAAATAAAATAGGGGGATTTACCTACCCGTGGGGGAGAAGATGTAAACCATAAATTAGTGGGAAATCTTTGAAAATTAGGAAGGCATGAAAAATTGATAATCATTTACCATTTTAACCTTAGATCATGTTTTGAAGTAGTAACGAGGTGGGTTTCACTATAACTTGTTTGGTAGCTTCCTTGTTGAGGGGATTGCTACTCCACCTAGAATATCGTTCACATACCTTAACCAGATTAGGTTTCTCTTAGATGAGCTACGATTGAAAAAATAGTGAGAGGATCATGCTGCACATTTTTTTTTTTAAACCCAAGTGCAACCTTTTTAATATAGAAATATTTTATTTTTATTTTATATAAAAATAATTTAACAATTTCATTACTAATTATCTCTCCTACTATCATCAAAACAAACACAATTTTATTTAATTTTCTCATTAACAACTTTTTCACTAATCATCTATTTACTAACAATTCCATCCAACCTAATCTGCCAAACAAACCTAAGGTAACTCTTAAATCTCTCACATCTCACATCACACATCACACACTCACACAGCCAAATCCCCTGCCATGTCACTTTCCTCCTCCCTTTCTCTATCTCCACAATACACTTCACTCGAGTCCAAACCCTCTACAAGGCTTTCCTGCGGTGGTTCTTATGCCCCAAAATGACGTCATTTTGGGACAAAATTATAACAATCCCGACCTATGATTAGCGCTAATTCATAAGTATGCCTAACAAGTAATTAGGTTTTTACAATTAACAATTAATAATACCCTAATAAAAATTATGACCAGCACAATAGATAAATATAGTTAATGAAATAAAAATAATTAAAATAAGTGTTCTAACAACTATGTCAATTAATGATTTTAGCACAGCGAAAATGTGAAATATAACTACAGCAATTTAAATAAAATAAAGAGATAGGGGGGAGAAAGGCAAACAAATTTATAGTGGTTCAGTTTCAACTCGGCCTACATCCACTCCTCAAACTTCACTTGAGATTTTTCACTATGCTCTAACTTTACGGGAGTGCTAGCAACCTCTTTACAAATGGAGCAATCCTCCACAGATTTTACACAGACTTTTTAAGTCAAGAACACTGAGTGTACTACACTCTTACAAGGTTGAAAAGAAGGTGTTTTTGCTTTTATAGAAAGTTACAAGCATTATCTCTCAAAGATAGATATAAAAATGAAGCTCTGATTTTTCTGTAAACCTCACACAGGAAAGATGGGTTTAAAGCTATACGTCTCAGTGTATAATTTCTGAAAGAGGATGTAAACAAAAATTGAAGAACACTTCTTAGAGAATTTTTCAGAGAATAAATGTGAGTGATTATAGATCAAAGAATATTTTCTGGTTTTTTTTTTTTTTTTTTGTAACTTATTTACATTAGAGGCTTTGGTATATATAATGAAACTTATAGCCGTTGTATTCATTTGAATTTATAGCCGTTTATAATCGTTGTATTCATTTGAATTTATAGCCGTTTATAGTCGTTGTATTCATTTGAATATCTTCCACTCCATCATTACTAATTTGAATATCTTCCACTCCATCATTACTAATTTGAATATCTTCCGCTTGAACCTTTTGGCCTACTGATGTGCTGGGCTGTTTGAACCTTTTGGCTTGCTGTTTTGCTGGGCTGTTTGAACCTTTGTTTTGGGCTGTTTGAACCTCAGGTTTGGGCATTATTTTTGGGTTGAAATGAATTCCTAATTTAAGCAAATATTAAATACATTCAAACAGTATTTATGATAAAAGTTTAGGTGACAAATAATGGGACAAAATAAATTTTGATTCTATTTTTCTCTTTCAAATAAATTAAAACATAATTAAATAAATCATCAAAATAAATTTTGGATTCTATTTTTCTCTTTCAAATAAATTAAAACATAATTAAATAAATCATCAAAATAAATAAGTCTAACAATCTCCTCCTTTTTGATGATGGCACACAATGATATTTTGATTTGATTTTGGAGTAAAAAAAGCTTCCTCTCAATTCATGCTCCTTGAATTCATTTCTAAATGCATAGGTTAGCACATGTGTAATAAATAAGCTTTAATTAGAGACATAATATGAGACTAATATATCAAATTATAAATACACAATCATCAGATTAGTTTTCAAATAATATCATAATTTGAAAATAATACCTAATACATAACATCATAACAAAATAATTCCATAATACATAACATCATATAATTTCTCCCCCTGTGACATTATCAAAAGGAAATCATGGGTCAAAATCTGGAGGAGAATGAGAAAAATGATAGTGATAAATGGCATCTACACAATTCAAAACATATATATACATATAGCTACGATTCGCGCGCTTCTCTCTTTTCCGTCGAAAATCGCATCGGACACATGTCGTCGCTTTTGCGTCAACCGACCGACAAAAGCGAGACGGGTCAATCAGCTGCCTCGACACTCTCTCCCTCTTGTGGTTTTCTCCTCTGCCTTTTTCTTAATCACTCTCTTCGCCTTCTTCTTCCTTATTCACTTCCATCCCTTTCATTTTTTGCGTGAGAGAGATAGAACAGAGAAACTGAGCAGAGCAAAAAGACTGCCAAAAACGACCCTCCTTTCGATTACATCTCTCTCTCTCCTACTACATGGCCTCGTCCCGTCCCCTTATTACTCTCTTTCTGGACCTGAATGATCCTGTAAGCGGTGCTGGGCCGAGTGCCCCGGCTCCTATGCTTTCCAACCTTCCTATGATGTCGATTGAGCAAATAATGACAGCTCAATCAGACATTGAAACCAATCATTTTACACTGACATCCTGTATGGAGACGGCAGTCACAAAATTAGCTCACCGACTGCAGAACAGGACGAGTAAATTCCATCAAGTCAACGCTTAACTCTCTTTGCTCCATCACATGTACAAGGATGCGCGAGTAGAGATAGGCGCACTGAAGACCGAAAATAAAGAGTTTAAACAGAAGACCACCTCCATGGCCCAATTTGGAGCAACGTCATTCTTGGCTTTTGATAGTCGACAGGGAGTGCTCGTTCGTGACGAAAGCACATAGACAGGCACATCAAACGTCGCCCAAGGTGATAAAAAGAAAAAGAGAACGGTGGAAGAGGCGAGTAAGTGAGGTCGACCAACGGCCAGAAAATGAAGGGATTTTTTTTTTATTTTTTTTATTTTATGAAAATATGTATATTTTGATTTGTGTTTGTTTTTATATTTAATGTAATCACTTGAAGATGAAAGGAAAGTGCAGAAAAAAATAAATCAAAATTAAGCCTCAAGCCAAATTAATAATAAATAATGAAAAGAAAAGAAGAAAAATAATAATAAAGGAAATGAAGCCTATTAGTAAAACAATAAATAAATAAATAAATAAATATATAAGATATTAAGCCTGATACCAATTAAAATAAAATAATACTAGCAAAAATTATACTTAATGGGACGTTGGTGTGGCTAGAACGGTAATGCAAAAAAAAAAAAAAATACCATGAGGGTTTAAAAAAAAATCAATGTATGCAAAGTTAATTTTACCTCAAGATGCAGAACCCAAAAAAAATTACACAGTTAAGAATAGCAAACTATTAAGGAGAATAAATGTATAAAGGACTTGAGAGCATTCAACTAATATAAATGTTTCTATATCAATGTAACAATACACATATATCATTTTAACAAAAATTCAAGTTTCATAGTCATAACAAAACTTTTCAAGTAGAAATTGACATTCTAAGCTCGCCACGAATAAAATTAAAACGATCATCGTTTAGGGATTTTGTGAAAATATCTGCCAATTGCTTGTCGGTGTTTACAAATCCAAGTACAATATCTCCTTTTTGAACATGATCTCTTAAAAAATGATATCGAATTTCAATATATTTTGTTCGTGAGTGTTGAATCGGATTTTTGCTTAAATTGATAGCACTAGTATTATCACATTTAATAGGGATATGATCATAATGCAAATCAAAGTCCTGTAATTGTTATTTCATCCAAAGTATTTGGACACAACAACTTCCGGAAACTATATATTCAGTTTCGGCCGTTGATAAAGCAATAGAATTTTACGTTTTGCTAAACCAAGATGCTAATGAGTTACCAAGAAAGTGACAAGTGCCACTGATGCTTTTTCTATCAAGTTTGCATCCGGCAAAGTCGGCATCCGAGTAACTAATTAAATCAAATGCAACACCCCTAGAATAAAACAGTCTAAAATTTTGAGTGCCAACAAGATATCTAAAAATTCTTTTAACAGCATTGAGATGTGATTCTTTAGAATTTGATTGATATCTAGCATACATACAAACACTAAACATAATATCGGGTCTACTTGCAATTAAATAAAGAAGTGAACCGATCATACCTCGATATTTTGTTTGATCAATGGACTTATCTTTTTCATCATTGTCTAGCTTAATGGACGTGCTCATACACTACAACAAAAAATAGTTTTGGCAACACAACAAAATTCGTCTCCAAAAGGCAAAAATCGTCGACAAAGAGTTTTGCCGACCCGTAGAGCTTCGTCAGTAACCCGTTGCCAAAAGTGTGTCAGGAAAAGTTTTTACCGATGAAAAACTCATTGCATCGCCAAAAGTATGTCTTTAGCGACAAACATCTTTGTGGGCAAAAGCCTTTTACTATCATCGCCAATTTATCATTGCGTCGGCGAAAATGGTTCAAATAAGATGATTATGAGTCACCTTTGCCGACTCAAATTTGCATCGGTAAAAATGATACTTTTGGTGACAACTTGATTGTGTCGGCAAAACATCTAATAGTTTTATAAAAAAAAATAGTAATAATAATTTGATATTTGGGATAGCAAAAATTACCATCACAAACAATAAATTACTTTCCAATAAAAAATTATTAAATAATATCCACACTTTATTTCATTGACATCCAAATATATATAAAAAATAAAAAATAAATTCTTATTATGATAACAACAATAGCCCATGTGTTCTTACAATCCAAAATTTAAGTTAACAATACCTAAAGTTAAACCAAGTACAAAATAAATAAAATCAAGTCAATCACAATTGAAACGATGTATTTAATGCAACTATAGCATCACCATTGACAATATGCAAATGCCTGTGAACAAGCCTCTTCTCATTTCCAATTAGCACTTGAGCAAGAACATAATCTCCATCTTCAACAACCTACATTCAAGAAAGAAATTTTTTTTATTTATAATTATTAATAGTCATAAATGAAAATTTAAATTTGCAACCAAGATTTAAGGGAAATATATGAAGAAATCTCAACAGAATTGAGTTAAAGAATTGACAGAAAATAAAAATATCCCAAGCGACAACAGTAACACAGGGGAAAAAAGAATTTCAAATAATTTCTTAGCATAACAAGAGAAAAATAGACAATAAATTAACTGTACTTGGCACAATAGTTCACCACCAGACATTGCTAAATCAATCTACAAAATAAAGTTCAATTATTTGATAAGTAAAAATAAGATAATTCAAATCAAATAACATAAAAAGAAACCAGTTTGTGACATCTGAGATGAATTCACTGTCATTATCAAATACCAAGAGTTAGAACCCAAAAAAAAAATAAAAAAATAAATAATAACCCAAAATTTGGCATGATACAAACCAGGAGAATTCTGGCTAATGAAGGAGCAACAATTCCAACAAATCTATCACTTGAACCGGTATTGAGAAGAACTATGCTAGTCATACTCTTGCCAAATGGCCATTGCCACATACCTGCTTCATTTTCAGGGACGTAAACATTCTCCATTTGTATGGACCCAGACATGTAACACATGGAACCTACAAGCCAATCAAATTCCACACACATTACAGTGGAAAGAATAAATAAAAAATGGTTTAGAATGTAGAAAAAGAGGATGCAATCAAATAAGTATCAAGTAGCTTTAAAATAGCGGACATAATTTATTCCACTACCAGCAGCCTTTGGTAAGAATTTATTGATCCTTGGAAAGCTCCCCAAGTCTCAACCTATAGACTAAGTAGTATATCATTCCTAACTCAGCCAATTCCTGCTTACCAAATATAACCCAGAGCATTGATCATCAACTCAATCAATGTCCTTTCCATCCAACGTAAAGAAATTACCGCATGCGCCAAGTCTCACACCCCGAGACCTGAGGCTATAATTCGATATCAACTTAATTTTTTGAATGAACAATCTACTTGGTAAACTTTACAAAATGAACTATTCAGATTATCACAATGAGACCAAGGTGAGTTCATAACCCCCTCAACTGGTTCTTTTTATTCTTTCAACCATTTGTCTCCAGAAAAATATGTCATCAAGTAGTGCTAAAAAAGCCAAAATATATGAGAAAATAATTTAGCTCAAGGGACAACAGTGCAATTTACTCTTTTTTAAAAAATTCCAATGGGGGACTAAACAAGGTGTACATTTTTTTTTCTTTTCTTGTGCAGCAATAGAATAGTCTAGCACTTAATAGACAGATGAACCAAACAAAGCCTATACCTGTGGCTATGTATGGCAGTGTGAAGACAAATGCTCAGCTGTCTCCTACTCTCAAATACATATTGTAGGACAATCTTCACTGTATTTAAAAGATTTAATTCTATTGTGTACACAACAACAATTAGAATTTAAAAGAAATAGAGAAAAGGAGAGAATTTGTTTGATTACAAAAATCAAACTCGAAATAAAAATAAATAAATAAAACCACAGATTTTATTTTGTTACAAAAACAAAAAATAAAATCTGATTAAATAAACAAATAAAAACAGAATAAAATTAAACAACTTACTTGGTTAATTTATTTGAATAACTTTACTGATCAAGTCCAGTGTTTAACACTGTGTCCTTAAGATAGATTCGTCCTCTCCACGGTGCTTTTAGAATTTGGACGTCTATCTCCCAGGATGAAATGATCTTACCAAAAACAATAGCAGCACTACTAATTGTTTGCCTTACGAACACACTAAGTGTTTACACTCTTTCTTTTGGAAATAATATGCAGCAAGATGAAGAATATAATTTGCAGAGGATGGAGTACGAAAATTGGAATGAAATCCAAATGGGAGGCTAGTCTATTTATAGATGCAAAGGTGACTCTTGGTTTTGAATTGAACATGTATGAAACCTGTTAGATTCAAATTTAAACAGATTTGAATCTGTTTATTCAAACAGATAGAAACGGGAAGGGCTCTGTTTGGATGAGCAATAAATCCAAAACAGTTTAATTCTGTTTGAAAACGGGAAGGGCTCTGTTTGGATGAGCAATAAATCCAAAACAGTTTAATTCTGTTTGAAAACGGGAAGGGCCCTGTTTGGATGAACAATAAATCCAAACCAGTTTAATTTGAATTTTAGATTTTATTTTAATAAAAAATAAAATTAAATTCAAATGTTTTTGGCCCAAAAAGATTAGAAGCCTAACCCAACCACACACCCACGCGACCGTCGGGAAGGACGGCGGCGCGCGCGCGTGTGGTGATTTTTGGGTCCAATGGGTCTAGCCCATTTTGCCCATAACCTCTCCCTCTAAAACACTTGGGTACCCCTTGGGGCACACCCCAAGTATCTCACCCTAAGCCTTATAAACCCTTTCAAAACTTCCCACCAAATCAATGTGGGACAAGCCAGTTTACCACCTTAAGGAATTTCCACCAAAACTCCATTTCCATGGAGCACACTTTGGCTTCAATTTTCCATTCACTCGGTAATGGTTTTAAGCAACCAAATATACCATGTGAATCACAACGCGGCATAGAACGCGTTACCACTTTGACCCGAGTAAATCGACACTCGGGGCCCACCTAAAAAATAGACCGAACTTAGGAAAAAATTCTAGTTTTATCTAGAATTTTATAACCATTTCCAACACATATATGTCTGCATATTTATAAGAACAACAAAGAAAGGCTTAGCATATGAGTCTAATCCTTTTAAACCTGCTAGTTCTAGCTTTATTTCTTCAGTTGCGCTTGCTGATATTGATGCCACTGTTTTGCAGCCACCGATCTACGGAAGGGGACCTCCTCCTGCCAATGATGCCGATGCTTTTGCCAGATGGAAGGATTGGATGTGTCTTGTAAGTTAATTCGTTTGATTCTGCTTCTCCGTCATTATTATCATCTTCGTAGTCGTCGTCGTCATCATCATTATTATGGATCATCCCATGTCTTTTTAAGAATTAAACTTGCATGTCTGTCTGTTACTGTAGTCAACAACCACTCCATGCCTACTGTCTCTTCTACAAGTTTATCACAGTCTGGGATATTGCCATCTTCAAACATAATACCTAATTCCTCTACTTTTCAGTCTTCAAATCATGCATCTCCTATGCCTTCAATTCATGGTATTGGATCCCCTGCTCAGTCAGCTACTGAACCATTATCTGGTGCAGCTTTATCACCGATGAAATCATCTGATATCACTTGTACAGGACAACAGTCCACAACCAGGACCAACCTTAAAAAGTATAATATTTGTGAAAAAATCTTTAAAAAATTCACTAAATACCAAAAATATAAAAATTCAGTACATTTTTATATTTTTATATATTTATTGATTTTTTTACAAATATTTTACTTTTTAAATATATCTAAGTAAGGTGCATCTAAAAAAGTATATAAAAAAATTACTCAAAATTTTAAAATTATTCACTAAAAATTAAAAAAAAATTGAAAAACAAAAAAACTCAATTTCTAAAAAATTGAAACATATGACGTGAAAAATTCCATCATTGCATGTATATATTTTAAATTTTGGTGGGCCAATGTGTAGGTTTATGGACAGGTTTGTTGAGTGGCCTCTCACATGTTAAACATATCGGGCTTTAATGTCTTTATAGAACGAATAATTACATATACTTCGATATTGTCTTCACCAACCAAAAAAAAAAAAAAAACCCCACAAATTGGTTAAGTTGCAAAGTTTTAAATGAGTTGAACAGAGAAGGGGCGTTTAAGCATACACAACAAAAAATTGTTCAGATTGAAGTTGCAAATGACAATAGAGTAGTGAGAGATGGATAATTTTTTGGTCATGGGCATGCTTCTTATTATCTGTTTGGATCTCAAATTTGTAAGGAAAGAAAAAGGAAGGGAAAATTAAAAAAAAAATATATATATATATATATATATTTGCTTTTACTTCATTCACTTTTCTTGTGTTTTTACCTTTCCAGAAATCTAAGGCCCAAATAGAGCCTTAAGATCTTGGGCTATGCAACTAAGGTCATGAATAAAGAACAGAAGCAAGCTAACCAAAGATACGTTGTAAGCAAAGAACGTAACCATCCCAAGTGTTAAATCCCAACAAAAAGTAGCATCAAATGCAATGACGAAACCCCACGAAACAGCTAAAAATGCATTTTCGAAATGGTGATTCTACATGTACTGATTAGTGTATTAACTAGTGTACCAAAACTAGTTATGACATTATTATTGACTCCACTTATTAATCACATTACAAATATCAAAAATATTTTAAATTATATTACATCATCAATTGATACATTAATTAGTACACTAATTGGTGTATATAGCATTATTCTTTTCAAAATCCCCATACTAAAAAAAAAAAAAAAGGCAATACTGAAACCCCCATAACCAATACTTATGGCAACAAGGCAAGCTAAGCCTACACCACACATGTTTGCCCATATGTTGCTTCATTTGCTTATTTATAATTTAGATTTTCACTTTCAAGTTGAATAAATACCTTTTCTTGAACTTTTGAACTGATTTGATTAAGCTCAATTCAATGTGTGATTTTTCTAGAAAACTCAAATAAAAACCTCAAATGTATACACATGTTTCATGCTATATGATTTCAAAAGCTGTATATTTCATTTGAAGCTATGAAGTTTAATCTTTTATGCTATGTTCGGTTGGAAGATTTGAGGAGAGATTTGGAAATGGAAAGGGAAAGGGAAAAGTGTGTGAAATTAGGTGAAATGTAAGTATATTTTATTTATATTTCACCTATATTTTCTATTTCTCTTTCCAAATCCATCTTTAAATCCCCCAACCAAATACAGTATTAGTCTGTAACTTTCTCACTAACATTCCCCTAATTTCTCTGTCCAAACACATATGCTCAAAATCCTTATTTCAAATGGCATAGAAAAGAAAGCAGAACAAATAATAGAAAGTAAATCTAATTGCAAAGTATATTCAGATAAACAACTTCAAACATGGCCTAAAATCTATTGTCATTGTAACAACAATAGACATATTTTCATATAGATCATCATAAGCAGATGGAAATAAAATTGTAGTACATGAATAGAAAGCACCCATATAGAGTATTGCGTGCTTATCCTAAACTGTGAAACAATCATACACCAAACAAGCCCTTTTGTTCTAACAACTAATAGTTCTATGCCTCTTGCTCCGTATATTTAGTATTGCAAGAACCAGAGAAAACACCAAATCATAATTTTAAGAGTAAGAAAAAAGAAAAAAGAAAAAAAAAGGATGAATTTGATATTACATGTATATATGAGTCCTCCTTCAATTGTCATTTCAAATGTCTTCTTTGCCGTCAATTCAAGCATTTTCAACAGGTTCATTTGTATCTGCATACATCATATTGTTTCCATCCACAGTAGTAGCTTTTGCCTATTCACAGATGTTGAATCAAATCCGTAAGAAACTCAAAATTAAAGAAATTAGAAGGAGAAAAAAAATACTTTGCGTCAAGAATTAGTGGTATTTATTTGTTTCAAAGCTTACAAATGCAATAGGAATCTTCCGGTTTCAAGTACATTGGTTTCCTCTGGCACTTCAACCTAAACTTATAATAGTATAATTTTGTTAGAAGATTTTTAGTCAATGTATAAGAATATATATATAGAGAATCTCAAAAATGATAAATACTTTATGTTCCTTACATATTTCCAACCCAAAAGCTTCCTGCAACGGTTGTAGTTAATGTCAGTAACTGTATTAGTACCCTCTATTTAATATGCTTGGCCAACAACATCTACATTGACACTACAAAACATAGGATTAACGTTTCCACCAAAGCAAATGCAATACAGGTTAGCAAGAAGATAATCAAATAAATCATTGAATTTTAAAATTCTTGATAACAACAAATTAATTTGTTGTGCTGATCACTAATCGTTAATTAAAATTCAAAACGATAGCTATCCGCCAAAGAAGTTACATAGATTTGTATTAATGATGATAATTTACACATTTTCAAAGATGTCACGTTATCCTGGAAAGCAGATTGAAAATAACAATAAGAACACATACTTGCTTTTAAAAAAGAGTTATATTAGGGACTCTAAATAAATTATCAAATTTTCTACCAAACCTCTTATATGGGTGTGGGATCCACACAAATCACATGTGTGTGGGTCCTACACCCATATAAAAGGTTTGATAAAAAATTTAGTAATTTATTTAAAATCTATAGTATTTTTCTTTAAAAAAAATAATAATAAAAACCTAACCTGAGATTTGGTACGCATACTGCCTTACCACCATCAGTCAACACGACTATCCGTACCCATCAGCCTCCTCGAATTAGAAGCAAAATCATTAAATAAAATAAACTAACAAGCCATGGCCATGGGGTGGTTGGTGTGCTGGTGTGGAGACTGGACGGAAAAAATAACGAAAGGTGAAGATGGTGGTGGCGGTGGGAGATGGATAGATTCATGATTTTATTTTTTGGAATAAAAATTTACATAATTTTTAATAAATAAAGTACAATACTGATTTTTATCGACATAGTAAAATAATAGTTGCATACTGGCCCACTAGCAGGGGGTTCATATGTATACATGGTTCCAAATAGGGCTAATTATCATGTTTTATGGGAATATAGTTGCATACTGGCCAGCTCAAAAAAAAAAAAAAAAAAAAAGTTGCATACTGGCCCACTAGCAGAGGATTCATATGTACAGATGGTTCCAAAAATATAGAATATAAACGAGGGAGAGGCTATAACGTGCGCTCCAAAAAACATATTTATATGGTATTTTTTTTTCCTTTTTTTTTCAGTCATAACTTTTTCATTACCAAAGTTATTACTTATTTTTTTATTATAAAATGTCATAATAAAAAGTACAAAGTATCAAAACAAAAATCATAAGGTGTCTTAACATTATTATTTCTAAATTTAGGGTACATATCATAAATTCACTACTTATAATTTCACCATGAGAAGGATTCCCTCTAGTCCAAAATCTGAATTGAAATGGACTGTTTGGGCCCGTGAGGCCCACCACGAGTTCCATTTTGATGATCTGAACTGTTCATTTTGTCAGGCGCTTCATATATTTCACACTAAAAACAAAATTAAGTTAATATGATAATTGCAACTTGTTCAATTTATTATTTTTATCATAAAAAAATATATGATTTATTTTTTAAAAACATAATTATTTTTCATTTTTTTAGTGAAAAACACGTTTGAATTAGGGGTGCAACTCGGGCGGGCTCAACCTGAGCAACCCGTGTCTAGCCCGAGTTTTTTTAGGGCTTTGGCAACAATATCTTGTAATCTGGACGGGCCTGGGCAGATTTTCGATGCCTGAATTGTAATTCAGGCCGGACCTGGGCAGAGTCAGTGGCTAACCCGAGCAACCTAAACCCGAATTATATTTAATATATTATATAAATTATATAATATATGTATAAATTAAATAGCTAGCCCTAATTTTTTTTTTTTTTTGGGGGTGCTCTTTGGCCTTTGGATTAGCATCTTTTATTTGGACCATTAGATTAAACCTAAAAACAAAACCATACCTTATCTATTCTTTCTTCCCTCTCTCTCAGACTCTCATTTCATTTCTTCATGAGAGTTAAAGAATGGCGGATGACACGAACAACGACGACGCCATGAATAACGACACAGCCATCCTTTCGATAAGCTTCGAAGCCACACAAAATTGGTGGATCCCTCTCTGTATTTGTATTTGTGCTCCAATTTGTCTATTTTTGGTCACTCGTCGTTTGATTACCACTCAAAACTGATGATATTGATTTTAGAGGACTTTGGACTAATTTCATTTATATCTGGTCGAAGAGCATTGTGAAATCAATCCGGGAGTTGCAATAGTAGAGCTTGCACTTGCCAATATTCTTTGCTCATTTGATTGGGAATTACTTGTTGGGATGAAAATTGAAGATATTGATACTAATATCAATTTTGATCTTACAATGCATTAGAGAAATGCTCTTTGCCTAATGCCTAAGAACTACTCTGTTTGTTGTATGGAATAATGAAGCATTGTTTGTTGCCTTGTGTAGCAATGTTTGTGGCTGGGATGATGTTTAAGTTGTATGGACTAATGGACTTATGTATATTATGAAGCACTGTTTGTTGTATGAAAAAATTCAAAAGCTGTTTGTTTCCTTGTGAAATTCGAGCAATTCGGGTTAACCTGAGTTCAAATTATGAGGCTTGGTTCAGGCTTAGGCAGCCATGCTCGGGTTGATGGTTGGGCTTGAGCGGGCTTGGGCACTGTCAAACACAATTCGGGCTGGGCTTGGGCAAACCTCCAACCCGACCGAACCCACCTGAGTTGCATCCCTAATTTGAATCATCAAAATGGAGCCCACGGTGGCCCCACGAACCCAAACAACTCCATCTCGTTTAGATTTTGGACTGGAATGCATCTTCCTCCTCACCATAAAATGTCATAACACACATTACAAGCAATCATAACTTTTATTATAAAAAATCATAATTTTCTTATGATGTGTACTTCTTTAAGGGGTATATGTTATAAATTTCTCTTATAAATAAATCATGTATTATTAAATTGACACATAATTACAAAATTTTCTAAACCCATGTGATAATTTCCTTCCAAAATTTTGGGTAGGACAGAATTTGTTGGAGACGTTATTACATGGAATTTCTCAAATTTTAAACACCATCTATTAACGACACGGGAAGAAAGAGCCACACATCACGAATAGGTTGATGTGATATATTATAAAATTTATATTGTCAGATTTTATTTTATTATTTTTTTATGTTTTTTTGTGAGAGTGCACAGCTCTTACGAGAGTACAATGTGGACAATAAAGCCTTATTTGATCTATAACATTTTTAGTTTAAAAATTAAAAAATCTATAATTTATAGTATTGAAAAGTTGAAGTTTTTTTTAAAAAATATTTTTTTATTACTTTTACACATCTTTTTATTTTATATTTTAGCCAAAAAAATTATAAAATTGCTAAAATCCCTTTTCTCAAACGGAGTCGCATACATCCAAAATTGAGAAAAATTTGACTTTCCATGACAATAACTGATGGACTTGCTATAAAAAAAAAAAAAAAAAAGGTGGAATCAAATATTAGACTTTCCATGACAATAACTGATGGACTTGCTAAAGAACAACAGTAGATAGGGTTTTGGACTTGCTGAAAAGAACAATAGTTAGGGTTTTGGACTTGTTAAAAAGAACAATAGATAGGGCTTTGGACTTGCTAAAGGGAACAGTAAATAGGGTTTTGGAAGTGGAATCAAATCCTTACTCTCTTTCTTTGCCTCCTTACTTACCGGGTTATTAGGCTCACTTTTGGGCCCAATTTCAATGATCCGAACTATTCACATTTTAAGATTTGTTGAGTATATTATACCAATAAAAAATCAAATTGATCGGATATTAGAAAATATGTGTTTGAAAAACTGTTTATTAAATTTTTAAAAAAATAGTTTTTAGTTCGATGATCCGAACATGTTGTTTCTAATATCCGATCAATTTGATTTTTTACAAGTATGATATACTCAACAATCTTAAAATTTGAACAATTCAAATCATTAAAATTGGGCCCAAAAATAGGCCCAATGGTCCAGCAAGTAGGAAGGCAAGGAAAGAGAGTAAGGAGAGATCCTGATACTGGCTTTCCCTTCTCTCAACCAATCTATATGGTCCCCCTGTATGTTCAAAAACCAACCTACAGCTACATGGTCTTCAACAACGAACCAAGAACTCATATGCCTCTTTGGCAGTAGTTTCTTGACAGAAATATAAGATTTCCATTTTCAAAGCTCTTTGTTGCAAATTTACAATAATGGGGCGTGTGTATCTTACCTACTTTGATAAAACTCCAGATACTCAATTCTACCTCTACCGTGCTTGCCCAGCCCACATTGCTTTACCCCAAGAGTTTCTTGATAACTTCATAGTAAAATCTCTCTCTCTCTCTCTGCATAATTAATTGTAACAGTCTTTGATGATTTCTTGGTATTGCTCGTTGTATATATACTATGAAGCTCTTGATACATGCTCAGCCTAAATAGAACAGCATGGCAGACATGTCTTCTCATGCAGTCGTTGATCTGCTAATCAGGCTGCTCATTGAGTGTCCTCTATTCGCATAAAAAGGCTCTTTACTTTACCTGCAAATTGGGTTTTTGATCCCACTCGTTCCTTGCAGCATATTCTTTTCTTTTCTTTTCTTTTCTCTTTTTTTTTCTTCTTTTCCTTTTTTTTTTTTTAATGTCATGTGTTCTTTGCGGTTGGGTTCATATTCTGAGGATTATGTTCATTATGTTTTTCAGGACAATGAGTTGGCTGGAGGTGTCTTTCGAAATGTGTAAGAACTCATCAATTACTGTTAGAAGCAGCAATAAATTAGCACAAGCTATTTTGTTTCCCATTTATAATCTCTTGTAATTTAAATGTGAAAATTTCATCAAAGTTTCATGAAAATCGTGCACTGCACGAGACCAAAGTGTTGTGTTTCGAATTTGGATTTCGAGTTTTCTCTTTTCCTTTCTCTACAAATCAAGTATCTAAACACGTGTGTGCTTGTGGACCTAAGAAAAACTTCAAAAAAAGAAATTCAAAAATTAATCAAATGACCAATATAGCTTACATTTAGCTTCATGAAAAAACTGTATGCAGTGTGAATGTGCACACACTCAGTCCAGAGCAGGATCGAAGGGTTGGAGATCGCACTCTCTCAGATGTTTACTGTAATAGCTGTGGCAATCTTTTGGGAGTAAAATTCGTAAGACTATAATTTTTTTTTCCAAAATTTGACATTCTCTGTATTGTATTTACTCATTGAGTCTTCTAAGAAAACACTCTAAAAATTGTCCGGATTGAAGTTGCAAATGATGATGAAGCAGTGAGAGCTGGATATTTCCTCTTGCGTTGGTAAGTTTTTTTTTCCTTTTTTTTCCCACACAATATATATTTATGTATACAATGTTTTGCAACAGTTAATGTATTTTGAGAGGTATGTTTCATAAATTTGTTGACAGGAAGAAGCTCAAGAAGTGGAATGGGCAGGAGATTGTTGATTAAAACCACTAAAGGGGAAGGGATGTCTTGAAATTCACTGAAAATGGAAGTATGTGGGACTTTGTTTTTTTAGTTCTGTTTTGACGCTCTCTTTGATTGCCTCAGTACTAGTGACATGAGACTCTCAGACCTGATATAGATATAGATGTACTTGTTGTCTTTTTTGGAGTAATTATTGGGTATTTTATGTGGTGTTTTTCTTGATTTTGATTGGTTTAATACGGTAGGATCATCACACTTGAGTTGGTGTTTTAATTAATATGAGAAGTTTCATTTGATGATTAATTTTGAGTATTACATTTTGGCCACCAGAAAAACGAAAGAAAAAAAAAAGGTACTATATGAGAAAGTGTTCACCAATTTGTGGGTGTCCCTGACATTTGAAATAATTTGTTTGTCTATATATTCTGTTTTTTGCGATCACTAGTCTTAGCAGGATGTACAACACTTATGAATAGTTACAATTTATCAGTAATGTTACAATTATTATTATTATTATTATTATTATTATTATTATTATAGTCGGGAAGGGTTCTTTGGACCCATTCCAAGAACATAAACCTCATAACTAAACAACATTTCCTAGTCACATATTTTGATCAAACACGAGAAGTCAATAAGAGCTGGGCATGTTGAGAGCATTTATATTTACAATGATGATATTGTCAAATCACATGTAGTTTATTATGTGAATTATCATCACTACATTTGCTTAATAGGTCCAAAATTGGTGTATGCCATGTTTCTTGATGGATGTCATTCAAAACATAAAATCAATTGTACAAAGCATTGTTATGTTCTTGATTAAAGGATTTAATTCCAAACCTTTAGACAGATCTCTAGAATGATTGCCACTTCCTAATCACTTCAACGTCAATATCCTCAAAATTAATCTACATCTTGCACTTATATATGCTCTACATCTTCAACGTCAATATTCAGGATGATATATCCAAAATTGGGCCATATTTGGCAGTTGATTTGCTTCTTCGAGGACTTCAACAAATTGTGTTTGTTCAAAATTATGTTCAACACACGAATTCTAAACTGGAAAATTTTAGATGTATACCATAAGCTCTAGTTATGCCTATGGATCATGTTAGTGTGTAGTTGCAAAATGTTTTAGTAGTCAAATTTGTATTGTAATTAATTATCAAACTTTGTGGCAGTTAGTTATGAAATTTTTGTGGTATTTTTGGTTATGAGATTTTGTGGTATTTTAGTTGTGAACCGAAGTGGTCTTACTTATGAGGTTTTGTTCTAAATTAATTTGATTTTGTTGTTATGACCAGAATTGGTAAACTGTGAACTACTATGGCTCAAATTGTAGGTGCATACTATATATGGTGTGTATGTATAGTGTACGGGAAAGAAATAAACCTTCTCGTATAATCCTGTTGATCAAGTCTAGGCTCCTCCGTACGACGTCGCTTTATTCCCTGAAAACACAAACGTGAGCTAGCCGGCGAGTGCATGCCGGATACCTCTCTGATGCCTAAGTCAGCAAAATAGACAAATAGACAAAAGCTCTGTGTATTCAAGAATCAAAGTTGTGTTACCTCTCCATAGGTGATGTTGTGAGCTTTATAGGTTCCGTGTGGCACAATCCTAGTAGGACTCTTACTCCTCCCTGTAGAGTCCCCCTAGGAATCACATTCCTGAAAGATAATGCTTATCCTTCAACACCCCCCTTACTGCTTAAACCAAGTGAGATGGCTTTACCATGGTCGGATCCCAATATAACCGAGGTAAGCATGGCTATGCTAAGCCGCAGAGTAGACCGAACTAAAGCCAGTTCGGTTTCTTCCATTCATTACTCTTACCTTTGCTTTTCCTCTACAAACCATGGTGTGTTTAGACCGAGCTAAGAAATAGCAAGGTTTTGACCGAGCTTACCGCAACATGCCACGACCGGGCTAACTTTGAGTGTGGTGACCGGGCTGTCTGTAACACTCTCTTGGACCGGGATAACAACAAGGCCTTTTGGGGACCAGGATAACGCCAAGGCCCTTTTTACTCCGCCCTTCTAATTATGGCCCACAGCGGCCCATTACCCAGCTCGGCCCAATATATATATATATATATAAATTACCCTCTCAATTGCCCCTTAATTCCATCTGCACAGCATGATAGGGATTACTCATTACCAGCCAAGCTAAAACGTTTCAGCCTCCCAACTGAGCTAAAAACTTTAGTTTTTCAACCGAGCTAGAACACTGTTCGGTCAAAAGCGTCTCTTCAATCGCAGCAACTAAATCGCTTCTCATTCCAAGGACACGTGGCACACTCTGATTGGCCCAATGCAGCTGTCACGCCGCCTTCGTACTCCGTGTTTTTTGAACAGTCCCACCCAAAGTTTGGGCCTTTCACCAAAACAAACCCTAAGGTTTTGAATCCATCGCTTTACTATTCACCCTCTTCTCCCTCTTCCTCCTAAGCTATCATTGTTTTTCGACCTGCAACTGAAAAAAGCTTCGTGTTCTTGCTTCTGGGGCCATTTCCGTTTTCCAGTTCCTTCCTCTTCGACCTGGTAAGCTACATCTGTTCTCTTTTTGTTATTTTCGCACTTGTTTTTTACAATCCATAACATATTGTTTGTGTGTTTTTGTAAAACACATTTTCTCTATTTTTTGCTTTGCCTTGCGTTTTCTGGGAAAAAACCTTGTAAGAACCACTAGTATTCATGAAACAATCTGTAGAACACTGCATCTGATCCAAAATCACAATATAACTGAATTAGGAAGTTGTTTGTAGTTGATGTTAGATAGCCAGACTAACCAACCGAACTAACACTTCATGCTATTCCAGTAGTTTTAACAAGTCAAACCACCTTTTGATTCAATTAGCCGAGCTATCGAACCGTACTAGGTCTGTGTAATAGCGCGCTTCAAAGCCTCAACCACGACCGAGCTACAGCTTGGGGCTAAACCAGCCCTCTTAGTCCAGACCGATCTAAGAACACTGCCCCTAGAGGCTCAATCGGGCTAACAAACACCTTGCTCAAACAGAGCTAAGACCCATAGCACCTTACATAGCCGAGCTAGGACTTCATTTATCTTGCCTTTATTTCTTTTAGCACGGTCCAACGATCTATGCTTAACACCTTTGTTTTTCGCTTTGCAGACGTAGGTTGCCCAGGCACTGCTTTGGGCGCTCAGCCGAGCTACTCAGCATCATTCTTCGACCGAGCTAACACTCCAGTTTAATTTATTCATAACTTAAACCACAAATGGGAAAGTATAGGTTCTTAGTTAACTCACCGGGTGCCATGGCCGAATTTCGAAAAGATTATAACATCCCTGATGATGTCCATCTCACCCTAACCGACCTGGATATCATACCATGGGGAAAACACGGCTTCGTTCCCTTTACCCTGCTGTCCATAGTAGAGACCAGACTAAGATTCCCTGTACAGCCTCTTCTCTGTGAATTCCTTAGGTAGACCAACCTTTGCCTAACCCAACTTTCTACCAATTCTTATCGTATAATAAATGGTATTGCCGAGCTAAACCACCGGGCTGGCCTTAATCTCGGTTTAGCCGATCTCTTCCATCAATATTCTATAGGCTCCACCGAAGATGGATGGGTCTATTATTTAAGAATAAGACGCTAGTGTAGACACCCCATTTTTGACCGTCCTCAAGACTTGGACGTCACCATTGGAACACTTGGTGATCACCCTTGTTTGTGTTCGTCTTGAGTTCCCAGAGGTCTCGGTTGCGCGCCTTGCCTCAGGATCTCTCGACTCGACCGTGTTGTGTTTGGTTTCACACCAAGCACTTGTGTTTTGCCTTTGAGAGGCAGGGTAGGGCTTGCAGACCATCCCCACCCATCACCGGCCGTGGCTTGAGGCTGTCGGCTGTGTTTTGTGGCCATCGGCCAAATATTTGGCCAGCCGGCACTATAGATGGCCGGTCGGCTATCTTTTTTTGGTCAATCACATCTTTGGCCGGCCGACTACTGTGTATCTACTTTTGCAGATATTTTGACACAGCTGTCTTGCATTTGGCTCCCCTCCATACACAGGGAGGGATCTCTCTCTTTAGAAGCTTGTCTTGTAAGCTTTACAAGACAAAAAACTCTATAAAGAGAGGTCTTCTCTCTTGTTGAAGAGGTTAGACATTTTAGACAGCCATTTTAGGGTTTGAGTTTTAGGGTTAGGGTTTGTCTATATCCTAGCTCTATATCTCTCTTCCTCTTGTGTTTAGTGTGTTTTTAGTCCATACTATTGCACACAAACACATAGTGTTACACCTTTTCTTGGTTCTTGAAGGGCCAGAGGTTTGTTCTTGAAGCTTGGGAGCTGTTTTGAGCTCAAGGAAGGGTCTGGTCCACCATTTGTGAAGAAGGTCAACAAGGGTAACAATCTTACCCCTTTTTACCCCATTCTTGCATACTATTTTTGCCTATCTTAGAACTATTTTTGAGCTTAGTGTATAATATAAAAAAGTTCTTTTTTTAGGCCCTCTAAATAGTTTGTTTAGAGTGTTTTGTGGTTTGAGGTTGTTTGACCCCTCTTAAGCCTTGAAGGGCTCCTTTTTGTGCTATTTTGAGTGAGCTCCGGGACTTTGGTGTTTGGACCTCCTCACCACTGAAATCTTGAGGGATTTCAGTGGTAAGGATGGTGCATTGAAGTCCCAAGAAGGAGAGGGCCACCCCCTCTCCTTGTTGTCCTTGAAAAGGGCCATTTTTTGCCTCTTTAATGAGCACCTAGCTAAGCCTTGTGTTGACCATGCCTTGGCTATTATTTATGCTTATTTTGCCATGAAATAGCATTGTTGTATGTTGGTTTTGGTACACCATACTTGCTTAGCATACATGCCTTGTAATGCCACTTTGTTGCCTTAACATGCCTTAGGTTGTAAACCATTGTTCTAGCGTGTTTTAGGCTTGGCTTTGTGAAGCTTTTGTGCTTATTTTGCTATGTTTGGGGCCTGTCCTTAGTCATTTTGGTCGGCCATGACATGTTTAGTATAGCCCCTTTGCATTTTGGCTTGTTGGTCTTAAGTGTGTGAGTATGTAGCATGCATTACTTGCTTTATTTTAATGGTTTGGCACCATTTATAGCATCATTTCAGTCCCCTTAGCATGCTTGTATGCTTGCCTTGGATGCCTCTTTGATGCCTTATGAGCTTGTGTGGTATGCTCCTTGAAAGTGCATTTGTGCATGCTTTTGAATTCAAGCCATTTAGATGCCATCTAAGTGGTCTTTCGGGCTTTGTTTTATGTGCTAAAACTCTGTTTTTGGTCATTAAATTCATGCCATGTTTGGTCTTGCTAAGTGTGGTCAAATACCCCTTTAGCTTGTTGTGAATCTTGGACCATTGTTACATGCTTAGCCTATCTTGTTTGCTTGGTTTGGCACCATGTTCTTGCATGATTTTCAGAGCTTAATGCATGTCATTTGTCCATGTTTGCATCCTCTTTAGTGTGCTTGAGAATTGCTTTTAAATGCTTGAAGTGTTGGACACCCTTTGCATGCATATGCGCGTGTGTGTTAGTCCTTCATTTTGGGCACATTGGCCACTGTTTTGGACCTAACTTAGAGCTGTCCAATTAGTGTAAGTCCATCCCTTGCATGCCATTCAAGTGTTGTTACATTATCCCATGTTTGCATGCTTTGGTTGCATGTGTTGCATGCTTGAAATCACTCACATTTGGCATGCATTCCCTTGGTCAAGTTACTAGCATGTCGCATGATTAGATTGCATCTTGCATGCTTTAGTAGTTTGCATAATTATGGCATGCTTGCTTGCTTGTTTGCTTAGTTTGTGTACCTAGTGTACATCACTTGCTTGTATGCTCATGTTGCATGCTAGCTCACATGATTAGGATTGCATTGCATTGGAATGCATGCTCTATCTCTTGATTAAGTCATGATGGAGGTAGAAGCCCCTTGGTTTGATTGTGTGCATTGCATTTCATTTGACATGAAAATGCATAACTTGGTCTCTTGGGCCATCACGCATTGAAATGCGCGATCGGTGGTTCGAGAACCAAGGACCATGTCCCTTTGAGTCATACACATGATAAGGGGCTTGGTTGGTGCAAACATTGCTTGAAATGCATTGCCATGCCATGTTTTGCCCTCTGCTGCTGTCAAAACAGATTCTGCAGGAAGTTTTGGCCGACCGGCCATATGCAGTGCCGATCGGCCATCCATCCGTGGCCGATATCTCAATCAGAGGCCGGTGGTCATTCTCTATGGCCGGTGGCAAATCCCCTTAGCCGGTGATGTTCCGAAGCATTTAGAGAAGCAACCCTGGGACTTGTGCAGTCTTCAGAGGAGGATAACAGTCAAAGTGGAGGCAACTTGTGCATGGCTGTGACTTTCCGAGCGGAACCGCGCATGCATTGCATGGGGCCCTCTTCCCAAGGCTGTTTACTGTTTTCCTAGATTAGTTAATTTGCTTAACTAGTTAACGGACTGTAATAATTAGTTAGCTCGTAGTTAATTAATTGTAATATTTATTCGGTCCCTTCGAGTGAGGGCGTATTTGTAATAAGTGTGCGTGAGTGTGTGTATGTCTTCCAACCCCACGTCTTTCTTCCCTTTTATTTACCCGCTTATGATGGTAGACTAGGGCATATTTAAATTAGCATACCTTATGCTTAGCATGCGTGCACCCATACATTTGTCTTACATGCACCAGGCTCGGTACATCATGCTAACTGCACTCGTATTTCAATTCCAAGTTGAGTATTTGTCAGTTGCAGCATTTCACATGCCATGTTTAGGATAGCCGAGCCTGTTTGGATTGCATATTTGCATGTGTTGCATTAGCCATTTCAAATGTGAACTAGGATCATGCATGTGATTACTAACTGGTTTCTGTTTTGGCTTGGAGTACTAGGTGAGCTTTTATGCTTTAGCATGCCGCATGTGTGTGAGTGTTGCCATGACAGCATGCCTACCATGTGGCTAGATGCTTATGTGATAAACCGTTTGAATGCCTGTGGGTGAAGGTTGGATTGTCTAAGTTGAAAAAACTCGTTGAAATCCGTATTTTAGCCTACTTGCGAGTAGCAAATTCCAAAGTGTTTTTCAAGACAAACGGATATGCAATGCTTATTTCCAAATTAGGCAATCTAGTCTATACTTGTTTGCTGTGCGCATAACATAGTAATTTTAGGCTAATAACTGGAATAAGAACACATAACGTTTTCAAAAACGGATATCACGGTTAGTAGAGGCCGATCTTCGGATCGGGCGAGAGGGGGTGCTCATAGCTGACCTTCCCCAATTGTACCCTAGCTCCCGAGCCAAGGCAACTTTGGTGATGACGGACACGTGGCCTTTGGCACCGAGTCAGGGTTTCCTAAATTCCCCCATTAAAATATTTAAGTGGCGACTCTGTATCTGGCAAAGCAGTCCATGTTTGGCATTTCCTTTCAAAAATCTGTTTTCTCAAAACGATTTACCGGATTTGGACTCTTTGGTTCAGATTTAGAACCACAAACAAAATCGAGTCCGAACTGTAGCGTGTAGCGAGGGCTCCCCTCGCGCGCGTGCTACAGTTTCTGGTGACTCTGCTAGGGATTTAGAGAGCTTGACTTGAACTCGTGATATCCTATTTTGATTTCACTTACGTGTCTCTTTGCATTGCACGTGCATTGGTGCGCCTAGGACACCGTGTTTGCCATCTGTCATTCCTGAACGGTTTGCCGGAGGCTTGACTTTGTCAAAGCATGCCATAAGGCTGACCGGTTGTGGGCTTTGACAGTATGGGAACACAAACCCCAGTTTTTACCGGGGCACCCTTTTCGACCATTCGACCTAGTGCATATCGAAATCCATAGCGACCATGCCAAATTAGGACAGGTTGCTTACCGATGTTAGGTTGTTTGAAAACTGCTGCGTACATAGTGACACCCTAGCTCCTGACAAAATAGGATAGGGAAACCCTACCCCAACATAGGGGTGTTTTGGTTCTCACTTATCTGCTATGTGCTTTAGAGTGTATCTCTACAGAAACGTACATACCAGTTTGCAAGTTTGAGTATCGGGCCCGAGGGCACCAGTATCAGTGTTGTTGAGAATCAGTTATCTACGGATATCAGGTTCAGTTTTGGGGACAGTGATTCTGGGGAACAGTGATCAGCAGTAGAGTGCAGTTATTTGGCTACACCCGTGTTTGATCTGTTTGGGCTGAAATGCTGTTTGTTTTTCCTTTCAGTTCAGAGGTCAGAGAGTTGATACAGAGTAAATAGTGTTCCCCCTTGCTGAGGCAAGACAGATATCTGATCCGTCAGTCACCGTTCAGTACAGCGGACTTATGATGACGCAGAATTCAGAAGAGATCGTGGTTATGACAGCTGTATTAGATCAAGGGATCACTCTGCAAAGTGAGACCAATATTGATATGCCACATCCACCCAGGTCGCCTGTTGCGCACCCGGTCTGGGCCCCCCAGCTATACCAGGCTCGCGAGCCTACTACATTTGAACTAATGGGGATGATAGGTGATCTCCAGAGGTCTGTGGCGGATCTCGCCTACGGAATGTCAGCTTCACCTCCAGCTGCACCATATGCCGGGAGTTTTGTACCCCAGGAGCCCCCGCTGTTAGGGCAAATTGTGATTGAACTTAGCCAACCGGAGATGGCCTCCAGCTATGGTAATGACATATCAACATCAACCCAAACCCTCGATCAGGCTGAGGCTAGAGGCAAGAACAAAATGAAGGCAGATGACGATCCCATTGAACAACTGCTGTGGGCAGTTGAGGCTTTGAAAGCCGGGGGGATGAACAAGCAACAGATATCCGCAGTTGTGGCAAAAATTGTGGAGGATGCTTTCCCCACTCCACCTGAGGCTAGTTCAAGTCAGTCGAAAAATCGGGATAGGCCCCGTCATGCCAGAACAGTTCCTCCTATTCCCGTCCTTGCACCTAGGAAGGATCAGAAAACCAAGGCAGTGTCTGCCGACCCTTTTGCTAGTGCGTCTAGTAAGAATACTCAGACTTCAAAATACCTGCCCCGCAGGCGCAGGACCTTTTATGCTCTCTACACGCCTCTATCTAAGGCACTTCAGATCCTTGCCGAGAGGGGACACCTTAAACCCTTGGAGCCTCGGCCTCTCCCGAAGAATCTCCCTGCTACACATGATGCTGCTCAGTACTGCGCGTACCACCGGAAGACAGGCCATGCTACTGACAATTGTTTCCGCCTCTGTCATGAGGTGCAAGATTTGATTGACAACGAGGTTATCCTCCCGCCCACCTCAGCCAAGTCCGTTACCACCCAGTTATTGGATTTTGAGGACACAGAGACTGCAAGTATGTAATCAGAAGGTGAACCACCTACGGGCGGCATTTGGTATATTTTGGATGTGGTGTCTGGCACGCATTTTTGAGCATCTGTGAACGCTAGCTTTGTAAATTCTGGCTTGGGTACCGAGTCAGTCTTTTGTTTTGAGTCTGTCTCTTTGTCTTGAGTCAATCTTTTTGCTTAAGGGTCTGTCTTGTTGTAGCGAGTCAGTCCCCTTTATATAGAATACCAGGTGATTCCGGGGTTGTTGCCTCGAACACCGTTTTGTCTTGTAATTACCCGTTTTTGTTTTTAAGTCTGTTTCTGCCGAGGGGCCAGTTATACCAACAAATCTGAATGAAACAGCTGTGGCTATCTCACTTTCATGCTTGCTTTCAGTGTGAGTTAGTTGTGCCAGAGGATTTGAATGGGCTGACAGTACATCTCGCCTGCTCTCCTACGCGCCAAACTCATTGCATTAACCTAAGTTTTTCAAAAACCCCTTTTGAACACTGAGGTGATAAAAACGAAGATGAAGGAATTCCTCTGGTTTTGCAAAACTTTGATCAATTTGAGAGAAAAAGAGGCATGCTAAGCCCTTAATGAATGAAACCATACTTGTTAGCGTGAGTACTGAGAAGGACCCTGGCTTGATCCAGATTGGTTCCACACTATCTTCAGCGCGAGCGATTTGTCGCTTTCTTAAAAACTTTCAAAAACAAATGTTTTGCGCGGCCTTGTGAAGACCTGTGTGGAATCGCTCTTGAGATTGTGCAGCCTAGGATCGCTCTTAGCCTCAAGATTTGACCTGTTTGTTTTGAACCTCGAACTCATTCGGAACATTCAACGGTCAACTATCGGAGGAGGCCCATGTGGCCAGTTTTGAAGCAACCCTCGAACAAGAGGCACCAAAGCCGAATAAAAAAAGATTAGATCTCACCAGAAGAAGCTCGTGGAGCAACCATGACGGATTCTTCTGCAAATCAATGCAACGGCCACTCTCCTGGATACAGATGGCTGCAAAACCCTAAAACCATTTGGCATGGACTTGTTACACTTTTACCCTTTGAGAGGCTCGCTGGGCCGAAAACCCGGAAGGGCGACCCAGGCAAAAGTTAGAGCAAGAGAAAAATACAAAAAAGAGAAGAAATAAAATCAATAAAAAAAAAGAAAAAGAAAGAAAAAAAAAAGAGAATGAAAAGATACAAAAATCAAGAAAAAAAAATCGAAAAAAAAAGAAGAAAATGAAAAGAAGCTCGCAAGGTCGAAAACTCGCATCGGGCGCCTTGGCAAAAGTTAGAGCCTGAAAAGTGAAGGTTAAAAAAACCGAGTGTACCTTAACCGGAACTACGTGAGGCTTGATTCTCATGTTTGGGATACGTAGGCAACTTCATCATGAAGTCCAGCCCCCAACGCTTTCATAGCATCTCAGTCCATACAATGGTTTCGATTTCATCCCAAAGTCCAGTCGCCAACGCTTCCAAGGTGACTGTGTCCATATATTTGTTATGACCATCTTCGTCATCTCTGTGTCCAAGAGTTCGACCACCACCAATGAAGACTGTTTGCGGACTGCTGTGGCATCATCCAAACAAGGGGCAACTTTCCGTTGCCACGAGTCGCCATGAGTCGCCGTTCGAACCAGGGGCAACTTTCTGTTGCCGTGCAGCGTCCTTCAAACAAGGGGCAATTTCCTATTGCCTCCGATCCGAGGTTGCGCATCTCAAAGAGTAAGTTCCATGCTCGTTGAGCATTTACTGTTTGCAATGTAGTTTTTGAGAATTTTTACTGAAGTTGACCATTTTCTCGAAAATTATTTCATTTTCCAAAACTGGACCATTTTTCTTGGACCCAAGAAGGAAAATTTTCAGTGCTTATAGTCTGACTTGCATGGTTTTCAGATCAAAAATCGAACAAGTATGTTAATCCGACTCTCATCTTGATCAAAACTGTTTTAGTAGAAAACCAAAACGAAAAAAATGGTCAAAATGATGAACTAGGGGCACAGTTGAGTCAGGCGTTCTGTCTTTCCCCCGCCGTCAACATACTTGCCAGGAGGGCACTCTACCCACCAGAAGAAATAGCTGTGAGCTAACGGCATCGGGCATGAACCCGTAACTTCCTATTCACCCATCAATTACCCTGGGGAGGGATGGAAAATGAGAGAATAAAGAATAGAGAGGTGTAAGTTGAGAGAAAAAGCGAGCCAAAGGGTTTTGAGAGAAAAACCGAGCTTGAGTGCCAGAGTGATGTGAGAATCACAAATGAGAACAAGGTGGGAAACAATACCCAGAGAAACTGGCCCCTTGTGATCTGAGGTACCTGTCTTCGTTAACGCATCTGTATGCCGTGTCTTTTGTTTTGTTTACCTCAACCTTTGTTTTAGGTCTCTTCCGAGCGTGTCTCGTTGTGTTTAGGTCGTATACCCTTTTGTTCGAGTCCTCCCCGCTGTGTTCAGTTGTAGGCTCGATACCCCGGTTGAAAACCCTTATTTAATTTCAAAAATCGTTTATACTTAGAGTGCTGTGCCATTCTCTATATTTGATTGTGTTTCAACTCCAGCTGGTTTCACCTCCGTAGTCCGTCTTGTCAGATTGGGCTGTTTGTTCAGGATTTGCTGTGTGCAAAATGAACCAAATGCTGTGTTACGGGCTGTATGCAGATTAATCCCCAGTAGAGTAAAGGCTGTGTGTCCAGAATCAGGCAGTGGGTTGCTTGGGTTATTTTGCTGTTGGCTGTGTAGTTATCTAATTATTACAGTGCAAGTGTTCAATTTTCAGACAACCAATCAATTTCATTTACATTGAGGTGTAATGTGGTGTGATGCAATGCAAAGTATGAAATGTAAAGATATACGGATGTAAACACTTTTTTAGATAAAAAGCCTGTTTCATTTCATCATCTTTTCAAGTACACAAGTTTTGGAAACAAAAACCTGCTTGCGGCAGTACAAAGTATCCTAACTACCAACAAAAGGGAAAAGTACAAGAAAGAAGAAAAATAACAAAAATTTGTATCCATGTCAAGCGGCTCCGAAGGCTATCGGTCTGTCCTAGTCCTCTTCCTGGACGAAGGTCCAGGAGCATCATTAGCATCGTCATCAGAGCCCGAGCTAGTGCCGCATCCGGTCTCCTCCTCCGATGACTCCGCCTCCAACTCTGCCTCCGCCTCCGACTCTCGTCATCATCATCAGGGACTGAAGCCCGCGAACTACTCCCGACATTAGTGCGCTCCACCTTGGTGCGGGGGAATACTCTGCCCTCCTCATCTCTTCCTCGGGCGGGGACGGAAGGTCCAGCTGGAGCACCTCTTACAACGGGAATCTGGAAAGGAGGCTGAAAAAGTACATAAAAGGCAAATGCATCAGTATACTGTGGACAGTTTATCAGCGCAGAATGCAGTGTATGAGTACAGTGTGTGAATACTGTGGACAGTTTATCAGTGCAGAATGCAGTGTATGAATATAGTGTGTGAATGCCGTGAGCAGTTTATCAGTGCAGAATGCAGTGCATGAGTACAATGTGTGAATGCCGTGAGCAGTTTATCAGTGCAGAGTACAGTGCAGAATGCAGTGTATGCAGTGTATCAGACGCTGTGAGATCAGTGTGTCAGGTGTTGTGTTGTGCATCAGATTACGTGAATCAGCTTGTGAGTGATTTGAGGCCGTGATCAGAAGAACATACCGGAATACTATAGAGGGCCAGGAGGTCGAAGGTCCGCTGTAGCATCCCCATCATGGAGGCATTCAACTCCACGGACTGCTGGGTGTACTCGGAGGACGCCTGCAAGAGTACAAGATATATCAGTATTTCGTGGAATATCAAATAAATTGAAATGAAATGCCAATGCAAGATGCAAAATGAAGTAATACATACTGGAGGCAAGTCGGGGATGCCTGCTAACTCATGACCAGCCGGGGGAGGAGCAAAGGGGATCTGGTAGGTCGCCCCATCCTGCCCTCTGTATGTCAGTAAAGTGGGCAGAGCAGGCCAACCGGTCCCCCGTCCTCCCTGAACTCCGCCCCTGCCACGGACTCGAGCCCTCCTCGATGCTCCTGCTCTAGCTCCCGCTCCTGCCCTAGCTGCTGGCGCTACGGGCCTGGCTCCCTCAGCTTGACGGCCGCCGCTCAGAGACCGCATAATGTACGTCTGCACGTACTCTCTATAGTCGCCGAGGCCTCTAAAGCGGGTCGCCTCCCAGCCGATAGTATAATCGGCCATCTGCTCGGTAGTGAGTCTCTCGGCCTCCCTCATGTCCTCAGGAGGGTGAACCGGGACTATCTGCTCTGGTAACCCTAGGGTCTGGCGTAGGAAACGCTCACCCAGGTACCAAGCCCGACAGACCGGGCCCTCGAGTAAGATCCGGAAACGCGAGGTCTCCTCAGCACCGGCAAATCGATCCCGAATCGTCGCCGGCAACGGAGCCCAAGGCTGCCAAGTGATCTGAAAGTGACATATAGTTTGTTATCTATCGTTATTGAAATATGCAGTGAAATGCAAAGCTTAGATAAATTCTGAAATAAAACATACCTCGACAGGGGTGATAGTGTTGAAGTAGCGGCGAAAGAAGCTAAATGTCTCTCGTGGCCTCCGCACGCATCTCCCGTCGAAGCGTCGCGAGAACGGGACGACGAGGGGGGTCTCTGTGTCTGGCACGGGTGCAAGCCTGGGAAAGTAGGCATAGACCCACAACTGCAGAGAAAACATCAATATAATTATCAGATAAGAGCGGAATACAAAATAAAACAGGAATAACAGGGCCACATATTGTGCAGTGTGTTGCGCAGATAGTGTATTGTGTACAGTGTACAGTCAGTGTAAAGCAGAGTGTATGTGTGTGCCGTGTGTGCAGTATACAGTTAGTGAAAAGCAGACTACAGTGTGTGCAATACAGAATACAGTATAGAGTACAGAAGGTAGAAAAGCAGAAATGAAAATCGGAAAAGAAACGTACCTCCCAAGCATGCCAGTAGCCCCCGAGCAACTGTCCGCTGCCACGGGAAACCGAGCTCATATACCCGTAGAGTGTGGCCAGAGCGGCGCCACCCCAATCATAGTGCAAGATCTGCCTGACGTCCACCAGTGCACTAAGCAGGAAGAGGGGCACGGTGTTCGCCCAGTCAGTGAAAATGGTCGTTCCTAGCAGGAACATGAGAAAGCTGCACGCATATCTCTCCACGGCCTCCGGAGTCATCGGAGCCTCCTCCACCAACGCGGGCTGGACCCTGAACTGCACCTCGAACCAGGAGTAACAAACAAAGCCTGGACGGGCGAGAAGTGGCACCTCGCCAAGCAGATAGATCTGAGCGGCAGTCCACTCGTCCATATCAGTGTCGAAAGGGATCGGATCACCCCCTACCCCGATGCCTGTGAGCATCGAGAAATCATAGGGAGTCATCGTCATGTCTCCCGTCGCAGATAGATGGAACGAGTCGGTGGTGTCCCACCACCTCTCCGCTAGAGCAGCAAGAAGAGGCATGCTCGCGGTGAGTCTGGATAATCCCCTGCAGAAAGCGCCGAAGCCCGCCTGGTCCACAATGTGGCGAACCGCGTTGGGAAGCTCAGCATACCAGTCCTGAGCAGTAATGTTCCCATACCTGCGGACAGTATGGGAATCTCCCTGTTTTCAAACAAATAATTGCGAGGCAATACTGAATATACTAGTTTTGAAAGGCATTCAGAATTCAGTACAAATATAGCATGCGTGCAAGTTTTTCAGATTCAAACAGATCCCGGGTGCTGATGTGCTTATAGTGAACTACAACGTGCGATGTGTCAGCGTGTTGGCGTGGTTCAGTACAAATATAGCACTTGTGCAAGCTTTTCAGATTCAAACAGATATCGGGTATCGGTGTGATCGCAATAAACTACAGTGTGTGCACATGTCAGCCTCAAACAGATATCAGTTGCCAGTATGGTTGCGATCAACTACAGTGCACAGTGTGTCAGTGTATCTGAGTCAAACAGTTAAAGAATGTAATAAGCTATGGCAGTTTTTATATTCTACATTGCGAAAAATAAAACGGAGAAAGGAGTGTTACCTCGGAAGCGCCGAAGGATAAGTGAGATGTAGGCTCACGTAGGAGGAGCTCTGGTGGCATCGCTCTGTCGAAACTCTGAAACTGGCGAAGTCCGTCAGGAGGTAGCACATGAATCGTCGGCCGGTAGGTCACCGGGTTGAATGGGCGGAGGCTCAATGGGAAGAGCTCAACCCCGGGATCCATCTCGTGATCCGGGGGAGTCCTGCCCTGTGAAATATCGTCGGCCATGTCAAAAATGGTGAGAAAATAGCCAGAAAAGGGAAAATCGGGCGAAAATGTGGAAAGTCAACCGGAAAGTCAACCCAAGAGGGTGAAAAGTGGCCCGAGAAGCCAGGAAGTGAAAAAGGCACGCAAGTCGAGAGAAACTCGAGGGGAATAAACCCCAAAAGGTGGAAATGGCAAAGGAGACACCGAAATGAAGAAATATTCAGATGAAAATGTTCGAAACGCGAAGATATACACGAATCGAATGACGAAACGAGCGTGAAACGCAAAGAAACGGAGAAAAGAAGAGAGAAAAATGCTCTAGAGAGAGAGGGAATGGATTTTCGGCTAAGGAGGATGTGTAAAATAGGGTTTGGAACCCTATTTTAAAAGACCCGAGATGAAAAGTCAAATCTGCCCCGATTCAGGCATTTTTGGTCGGTCGGCCAAATATTTGGCCGGTGTAATGTATTGATGGCCGATGGACAGCCGGTGGCCTCCTCTTCCGGCTGGTGAGCCTCCTGAATCCTTATTTGGGTCAGATCTGTAGTTTTGGATCTTCATAGCTCAAATAAGTACAAGAAAGTGCATCTCCGACACTCAACCGGCCTCCGTTTTGACCTCGGGCCGTGTCTTCTGTGCGTGGCACTCGAATTCGTGCAAGGTGTATCCTTTTCGTATCCTTTTGGCTTTTACAAAACTCAAAAGTTGCCCCATGCGTATCGCATATCAATCGCACTGTCTTGTGCGCTCGCATTGTCTAAAACGCATCGCGCGGTTTTGCGCATCTCATTGCATTTTGCATGCATTCAATCAATTTCGTTACTTGCGTAGACCACATGTTTTGCTTGCGTAGACCGCATGTTTGTTCAATTTCATTACTTGCGTAGACCGCATGTTTTGCTTGCGTAGACCGCATGTTTGTTCAAATTCATTACTTGCGTAGACCGCACATTTATGATTAATTACGTTACTTGCATAGACCGCATGTTTGCAATCAACTTCATTACTTGCGTAGACCGCATGTTTTGCTTGCGTAGACCGCATGTTTGCATTCAATTCATTACTTGCGTAGACCGCATGTTTTGCTTGCGTAGACTGCATGTTTGCATTCAATTTCATTACTTGCGTAGACCGCATGTTTTGCTTGCGTAGACCGCATGTTTGCAATCAACTTCATTACTTGCGTAGACCGCATGTTTTGCTTGCGTAGACCGCATGTTTGTTCAATTTCATTACTTGCATAGACCGCATGTTTTGCTTGCGTAGACCGCATGTTTGTTCAAATTCATTACTTGCGTAGACCGCACGTTTATGATTAATTACGTTACTTGCGTAGACCGCATGTTTGCAATCAACTTCATTACTTGCGTAGACCGCATACTTTCCTTGCGTAGACCGCATGTTTTACTTGCGTAGACCGCATGTTTTACTCACGTAAACCGCATACATTATTTGTGTAGACCGCATGCTTATGTTCGATCTCATTGCTTGCGTAGACCGCATGCTTATGATCAATTTCGTTGCCTGCATGGACCGCGTGCTCCACTTACATGTCTGTGCCTTCACAGCATTGTTATGCTTCCCACTTGCTTTGCGTTGTCACGAATTTTCAAATACATTAATATGCATATTGTTAATCACATTGTACCTGTTAAGTTTGTTTTCTTTGCAGGCACGATATTGTATGTACGGTTCATTTAAGGCTGGTGCAACCAGACGAGTCACACAGGTATTGTACGGTCTAGGAGACCTTAAATCCTTGGAAGGTGCAAGACCTTTGACGGTCTAGGAGACCTTAAATCCTTGGAAGGTGCAAAACCTTTGGCGCATTGATGTGCGCAGTTCGTTTGCATTGCCATGCATGTCTTAAGCCGCACATTGTTGCGCATTTCAAGTTCACTTGCATTGTTATGCATTTCTTGTGCAATATACACGGTCTAGGAGACCTTAAATCCTTGGAAGGTGCAAGACCTTTAGTGCATTGATGTGCACAGTCCATTTACATTGTCGTGTATCTTAAAAGTCGCGTGTTGTCGCGCATTCCATGCAACATGCATTTCATGCATCATTTGCATTTCAAAAACAAAAACAAAAACAAAAATATAATTGCATTGTCATGCATCATCGTAAATAGTTGCATTGTCATGCATCATTAGAATATAGTAGATATTGCATTGTAATTCGCATGCATTCACTGCATCACCTCCACCTATGGCTCGCGCCTTTCCATGATTGAGCTTGGTCCGGTATGTGCCCATACTTTTTACGTCGAAACATAGTTCAGTAGACCGTTCTATGTTAGACACGGCTTGTATGTGTACATGCCCTTCCTAGGCAAGATTTGGTTTGGCCCGCAGGCCATATCCATTATATTGCATTTCCATTCCATTGCATATTTGTAGATATTGCGTTGTAGCTTGCATGCATTCACTGCACCACCTTCCATTTATGGCTTGCGCCTTTCCATGTTGAGCTTGGTCTGGTATGTGCCCATACTTCTCGTGTCGAAGCATAGTTCAGTAGACCGTTCTATGTTAAACATGGCTTGTATACGTACATGCCTTGCCTAGGCAAGATTTGGTTTGGCCCGCGTGCCATATCCATTGCCATCTCCCCAGTATATCCATATATATATATATTACATTATAGTGTAATTGTTGCATCCGGCATTAGGATCGTAGTCCTTTCCCCAGCGGGTCGTTTCCCCACTTATGTCATTCCCCCCCAATACTTGTTCTTGTGTCCGTCTACATTACTCATAGTTCAGTTGACCGTTCTATGGTAGACAGACTTGTTACCTCCATCAATCTATTTGACATAAGTGTGGTTTCGAACCGCTCATGACTGGATCATGATTCAATTGCTTTGCACATAGTTTGCATTGTTTCAATTGCATTGCATTTTCATTTGCATTTCTTATACATTGCTTTGTATATATTGCATATCATTTTGCATCCATTTTTGCATTGTCATGCATGTTGCTAATAACATTGTACCTGTTGAGTTGTTTTCTTTACAGGCACGATATTGTATGTACGGTTCATTTGAGGCTGGTGCAACCAGACGAGCCGCACAGGTATTGTATCCTCCGAGTGAGACGTATTGAGAATTGCATAATTCTCTTACATCATTTCTGCATTGTAGTGTAGTTCGGTGTATGCTAGCTTAAAATTGTCGCATGTATGCTTCATTACAGCTTTCTTTGCATGATCATAAGTTATGTTTGGCTCTGTGCATTGTCTTGCTTTTTGCCCCTGCCTTCGGGCGCATATCTTGTTTGTCTTGCATGTTTGTCTGAGTCTTCGGCCTTGTTAAAAATGGGTCGTCTCTGTGCTTTGACATTCACTCCCGTCATTGTTATGACTTTCGAGTTCTGTCAAAGAGGGATAACTATAGATACCCCATTTTTGACTGTCCTCAAGACTTGGACGTCACCATTGGAACACTTGGTGATCACCCTTGTTGGTGTTTGTCTTGAGTTCCCAGAGGTCTCGGTTGCGCGCCTTGCCTCAGGATCTCTCGACTCGACCGTGTTGTGTCTGGTTTCGCACCAAGCACTTGTGTTTTGCCTTTGAGAGGCAGGGTAGGGCTTGTAGACCATCCCCACCCATCACCGGCCGTGGCTTGAGGCCGTCGGCTGTGTTTTGTGGCCACCGGCCAAATATTTCGCCGGCCGGCACTATAGATGGGTCAGCTATCTTTTTTTGGTCAATCACATCTTTGGCCGGCCGACTACTGTGCATCTGCTTTTGCAGATATTTTGACACAGCTGTCTTGCATTTGGCTCCCCTCCATACACGTGTATGGAGGGATCTCTCTCTTTAGAAGCTTGTCTTGTAAGCTTTACAAGACAAAAAGCTCTATAAAGAGAGGTCTTCTCTCTTGTTGAAGAGGTTAGACATTTTAGACAACCATTTTAGGGTTTGAGTTCTAGGGTTAGGGTTTGTCTATATCCTAGCTCTATATCTCTCTTCCTCTTGTGTTTAGTGTGTTTTTAGTCCATACTATTGCACACAAACACATAGTGTTACACCTTTTCTTGGTTCTTGAAGGGCCAGAGGTTTGTTCTTGAAGCTTGGGAGCTGTTTTGAGCTCAAGGAAGGGGCTGGTCCACCATTTGTGAAGAAGGTCAACAAGGGTAACAATCTTACCCCTTTTTACCCCATTCTTGCATACTATTTTTGCCTATCTTAGAACTATTTTTGAGCTTAGTGTATAATATAAAAAAGTTCTTTTTTTAGGCCCTCTAAATAGTTTGTTTAGAGTGTTTTGTGGTTTAAGGTTGTTTGACCCCTCTTAAGCCTTGAGGGGCTCCTTTTTGTGCTATTTTGAGTGAGCTCCGGGACTTTGGTGTTTGGACCTCCTCACCACTGAAATCTTGAGGGATTTCAGTGATAAGGATGGTGCCTTGAAGTCCCAAGAAGGAGAGGGCCACCCCCTCTCCTTGTTGTCCTTGAAAAGGGCCATTTTTTGCCTCTTTAATGAGCACCTAGCTAAGCCTCGTGTTGACCATGCCTTGGCTATTATTTATGCTTATTTTGCCATGAAAGAGCATTGTTGTATGTTGGTTTTGGTAGACCATGCTTGCTTAGAATACATGCCTTGTAATGCCACTTTGTTGTCTTAACATGCCTTAGGTTGTAAACCATTGTTCTAGCGTGTTTTAGGCTTGGCTTTGTGAAGCTTTTGTGCTTATTTTGCTATGTTTGGGGTCTGTCCTTAGTCATTTTGGTCGGCCATGACATGTTTAGTATAGCCCCTTTGCATTTTGGCTTGTTGGTCTTAAGTGTGTGAGTATGTAGCATGCATTACTTGCTTTATTTTAATGGTTTGGCACCATTTATAGCATCATTTCAGTCCCCTTAGCATGCTTGTATGCTTGCCTTGGATGCCTCTTTGATGCCTTATGAGCTTGTGTGGTATGCTCCTTGAAAATGCATTTGTGCATGCTTTTGAATTCGAGCCATTTAGATGCCATCTAAGTGGTCTTTCGGGCTTTGTTTTATGTGCTAAAACTCTGTTTTTGGTCATTAAATTCATGCCATGTTTGGTCTTGCTAAGTGTGGTCAAATACCCCTTTAGCTTGCCGTGAATCTTGGACCATTGTTACATGCTTAGCCTATCTTGTTTGCTTGGTTTGGCACCATGTTCTTGCATGATTTTCAGAGCTTAATGCATGTCATTTGTCCATGTTTGCATCCTCTTTAGTGTGCTTGAGAATTTCTTTTAAATGCTTGAAGTGTTGGACACCCTTTGCATGCATATGCGCGTGTGTGTTAGTCCTTCATTTTGGGCACATTGGCCACTGTTTTGGACCTAACTTAGAGCTGTCCAATTAGTGTAAGTCCATCCCTTGCATGCCATTCAAGTGTTGTTACATTATCCCATGTTTGCATGCTTTGGTTGCATGTGTTGCATGCTTGAAATCACTCACATTTGGCATGCATTCCTTTGGTCAAGTTGCTAGCATGTCGCATGATTAGATTGCATCTTGCATGCTTTAGTAGTTTGCATAATTATTGCATGCTTGCTTGCTTGTTTGCTTAGTTTGTGTACCTAGTGTACATCACTTGCTTGTATGCTCATGTTACATGCTAGCTCACATGATTAGGATTGCATTGCATTGGCATGCATGCTCTACCTCTTGATCAAGTCATGATGGAGGTAGAAGCCCCTTGGTTTGATTGTGTGCATTGCATTTCATTTGACATGAAAATGCATAACTTGGTCTCTTGGGCCATCACGCATTGAAATGCGCGATCGGTGGTTCGAGAACCAAGGACCATGTCCCTTTGAGTCATACACATGATAAGGGGCTTGGTTGGTGCAAACATTGCTTGAAATGCATTGCCATGCCATGTTTTGCCCTCTTCTGCTGTCAAAACAGATTCTGCAAGAAGATTTGGCCGACCGGCCATATACAGTGCCGACCGGCCATCCATCCGTGGCCGATATCTCAATCAGAGGCCAGTGGTCATTCTCTATGGCCGGTGGCAAATCCCCTTAGCCGGTGATGTTCCGAAGCATTCAGAGAAGCAACCCTGGGACTTGTGCTGTCTTCAGAGGAAGATAACAGTCAAAGTGGAGGCAACTTGTGCATGGCTGTGACTTTCCGAGCGGAACCGCGCATGCATTGCATGGGGCCCTCTTCCCAAGGCTGTTTACTGTTTTCCTAGATTAGTTAATTTGCTTAACTAGTTAACGGACTGTAATAATTAGTTAGCTCGTAGTTAATTAATTGTAATATTTATTCGGTCCCTTCGAGTGAGGGCGTATTTGTAATAAGTGTGCGTGAGTGTGTGTATGTCTTCCAACCCCACGTCTTTCTTCCCTTTTATTTACCCGCTTATGATGGTAGACTAGGGCATATTTAAATTAGCATACCTTATGCTTAGCATGCGTGCACCCATACATTTGTCTTACATGCACCAGGCTCGGTACATCATGCTAACTGCACTCGTATTTCAATTCCAAGTTGAGTATTTGTCAGTTGCAGCATTTCACATGCCATGTTTAGGATAGCTGAGCCTGTTTGGATTGCATCTTTGCATGTATTGCATTAGCCATTTCAAATGTGAACTTGGATCATGCATGTGATTACTAACTGGTTTCTGTTTTGGCTTGGAGTACTAGGTGAGCTTTTATGCTTTAGCATGCCGCATGCGTATGAGTGTTGCCATGACAACATGCTTACCATGTGGCTAGATGCTTATGTGATAAACCGTTTCAATGCCTGTGGGTGAAGGTTGGATTATCTGAGTTGGAAAAACTCGTTGAAATCCGTATTTTAGCCTACATGCGAGTAGCAAATTCCAAAATGTTTTTCAAGACAAACGGATATGCAATGCTTATTTCCAAATTAGGCAATCTAGTCTATACTTGTTTGCTGTGCGCATAACATAGTAATTCTAGGCTAATAACTGGAATAAGAACACATAACGTTTTCAAAAACGAATATCACGGTTAGTAGAGGCCGATCTTCGGATCGAGCGAGAGGGGGTGCTCATAGCTGACCTTCCCCAATCGTACCCTAGCTCCCGAGCCAAGGCAACTTTGGTGATGACGGACACGTGGCCTTTGGCACCGAGTCAGGGTTTCCTAAATTCCCCCATTAAAATATTTAGGTGGCGACTCTGTTTCTGGCAAAGCAGTCCATGTTTGGCACTTCCTTTCAAAAATCTGTTTTCTCAAAACGATTTGCCAGATTTGGACTCTTTGGTTCAGATTTAGAACCACAAACAAAATCGAGTCCGAACTGTAGCGTGTAGGGAGGGCCCCCCTCGCGCGCGTGCTACAGACGGCGTGAAAAAATAATAAAGGATACCCCGGATAAAGACGTAAATGATGATGACTTCCTCTGGGTATCTAGAAATTTTGAGGACCAACAGGCCCAGATCCCTGGTGACAGAATAAATTGGAACAAGGGTGTAGCAGGTAGAGTTACATCAGCTTCATACTACGCCTTTCTTTGCTTTAGTTTTCCCACCTTAAACCGCTCTAACTATTGTCTTCTTTTATGCAGATTTGAACTTCCTTAAGTCCCAATACAGCTACCCCAACTTGAATATACTTCGCGCCGCCCTGCGATATCCCAACCGAAGTTGGACCGAGCTATTGGACTTTCAGCCAACCTACCGATATAGTGGCAAACGGAAGACCAAGGTAACTGACTTCTTATTGGAAGACTCTCCTGAACTGGACCCAAACTTGCCCCAAACTAGATTGATCCCTCAAATTGCTGAGCAAGAGATGGCCAAGAAACGAGCTGTAAGGGCCCTTCTAACCGAAACAAACCAAGCCGAGGTACCACCAGCAAGCCAACCACAAGAGACCGTGGTGGCCTTACCGACCCATCAACCCTCTTCATCTCGTCCAAACAAGCGTGCTCGGACTTCCACAACCGAGCCATGCCTTGTTGATGAAGAGGATACCATTCCTTCACCAAGCCCTCCATGAAGCCCACAACCGGAGCACTCTGACCGGGCTAGTTCTTCCAAGTGGGCTCCAAAGATCACTTTTCAGAACCGTGCTATACGGGATACTGATTCAGTGGTCTCTGAAAAAGATCACCTAATGGCCTTCAATCTGGCCAAAAGTGTTTGCCTTCCACCTGACATAGAGCACCACGACCACCTAACTGAGCTAAAGGCACTTCGCTCATCCACAAAATCCATGGTTCTGGTAAGTAGCTCTCTTGCTTATCTTTCAAATTCTTACAACTTTCTGCTCAGTCGTACTTAAAAAGTTTCTTTTTATCCTTTTGTAGGCCATACAGAAGAACCATATTGCTCACAAGCGAGTGTTGGAACTTCAAAAAACCACCAGGCAGGCCATGGCTGAGGCTAATGAAAGAACTGAACTAGAAGTGGCCAGGAAACAAATAGCCGAGCTGAAAACTGAGAATGGTCGTCTGACCGGTCTTGTTAGCTCGGTTGAAGCAGACAAGCAAAATGCAGCGGCCGTGGTAAAAGATAAGTATCTGCGCGAGCTCGCTAAGCTCGAGGGAAAAAAGAACACCGAGATAACCTAGCATGAGAAGAAACTGGAAGATGCGGAGGACCGTGGTTTCAAGGAAGGGGAGGCTCTTTATATTAAGCAATGCGAGGCGGCCGAAGACTTATTCTTTAAATGCGGATGGAGGGCGGCCGTGGCACAACTCGGTCATAGGCCAGAGACCGAGGTCTTCAACCCTCCTCCGTATTTTATCCCGGGTTCAATGACGGAGTACGCTGCTGTCATTCAGCAACAATTTCTTCAGGCTGAGGATGATGAAGAAGAGACCGAGCCAAACAATACCCCGGTTGTTAATGAACCTGCTGTTCAATCAGTTCAGTTGGAGCCACTGGTTGAAGATCTGACGACCGAACTACCAGATAAGACCAGGCTACTAGATGAGACCGGGCTCCGAGTTGATCTTGACGCAGAAATAGATGACCTTTTTGCTTAATCTCTGCATTTTCGTCTTTTTGCTTTTGGACAAGAAGTTGTAACCGGGCTGAGGTCCCACCTTGTGTATTCAATTTGCACTTAATGAAATCCTCTTTTGTTCCAACTGTTATCTCGGTTTACTTCCATGCTGGTACTTGTTTTCTAACTGTAATCTGAATGAAGTATAACCTTCTCTTGCCAAGATACTTTATCCCGGTCTTTAGCTTTCCAATCTATCAAGCCATAGTTGCCAACCTCTTCAGCCTAGATTATTATCTCGGCTAAAGAACAATAAGTGTTGGTTTTTCCAGCCAACCACTCTTCAGCCTAAATTCTTATCTCGGTTGAAGAGTACAAAGTGTTGGTTTTTCCAGCCAACCACTCTTCAACCTAAATCCTTATCTCAACTGAAGAGGACTAAGTGTTGGTTTTTCCAACCAACCACTCTTCAGCCTGAATCTTTATCTCGGCTGAAGAGAACTAAGTGTTGGTTTTTCCAGCCAAACTTCCTGCAGCCTGGATCCTTATCCTGGGCTTAGGAAGGGTGTTGGTTATTCCAGCCAACCTCTAAGTTGGTTTTTCCAGCCAATCTAGAGTAAAGTGTTTGGTTTTTCCAGCCAAACGTCCTGCAGCCTGGATCCTTATCCTGGGCTTAGGAGGGGTGTTGGTTATTCCAGCCAACCTCTAAGTTGGTTTTTCCAACCAACCTAGAGTAAAGTGTTTGGTTTTTTCAGCCAAACGTCCTGCAGCCTGGATCCTTATCCTGAGCTTAGGAGTGGTGCATAGTTTGTTATTCCGGCCAATTATGCTTTCAATTTTCCTAACATAGTTATACTGAAAAAAAAAAACTGATTGTTTTATTGAGAAAGGAAAAACTACAAATACTTGGAAGAAAAGCTCAAAATAAAATAACTTGAGATTGGCAGTGTTCCATGGCCTTGGAATGGCTTTGCTGTCTTCATCTTCCAAGTGGTATGCCCCTTTTCCTACTAATCCAACCACTTTGTATGGTCCTTCCCAATTGGGCCCTAACTTGCCATCTCCGGGTACCAAAGTGTTTCCCATTACTTTGCGAAGTACCTAATCTCCAATCTTGAACTGTCTTGGATGCACTGTCTTATTGTATTTCCTTAATAACTCATGCTGGTATGAGGCGATGTGAACCAGTGCTCTTTCTATTCTTTCTTCCACAAGGTCGAGCTCCAAGGTGATGGCTTCGCCATTTAGGTCTAGATCAAATTTTTCACTTCTGATTGTAGGGAGGCCGACTTCCAATGGGATTACTACTTCCATGCCATAGGCCAAGGAAAAAGGTGTTTCCCCAGTAGATCAACGAGGTGTGGTACGGTAAGCCCATAAAACATGATGGAGCTCTTCATCCCACTTGTCTTTTGCTTTTTCTAGCATTTTCTTCAATCCATCCAAGACAACTTTGTTTGATGCTTCTGCTTGGCCGTTTGCTTGGGGGTAAGCCGGTGTAGAATTGTAGAACTCTATCTTGTACTCTTCACAAAAGCCTCTAAAAATTTTGCCGTCGAACTGGGTGCCATTGTCTGATATTAGAGCTTTTGGTATGCCGAACCGAGTAATGATATTCTGCCAGACGAACTTTTTCACATCTTTTTCCTTTATTGATGCTAGTGCTTCTGCCTCCACCCACTTTGTGAAGTAGTCTGTTGCTGCTAGAAAGAACTTCCTATTGCCGGGTGCTGTTGGGAGTGGCCCTACTATGTCCAGGCCCCACATTGCGAAAGGCCATGAGCTAGTTAATGGTAGAAGTTCTCTGGCTGGCTGATGTATTTGGTGTGCGAACTTCTGACATTTCTCGCACCTCTTTACATATTTCTCTGAATCTGCTTGCATGTATGGCCACCAATATCCTTGCGAAATGGCTCTGTATGCTAATGATTTTCTTCCTTGGTGGCTTCTGCATACGCCTTTGTGTATCTCCAACAAGAACGCTTTAACTTTGCTGGGATGGACACACTTTAGATAAGGTCCTGTGAAGGATTTCTTGTACAAGGCCATTGATGGGGAGAGCCAAAATCGCTGCGACTTTGCTCTTATTTTGTTGGCCTCTTTCTTCTCTTCCGGTAGGACGCCGTCTTTTAAGAATGCTATGATGGGATCCATTCATGAAGGGCCTAGTTCGGCGCAACATACTTCTTCTACTTCAGGTTCTTCAATGCTTGGTCTTGGTAAGTAGTCAATCAGTAACGGATGTGGAACGGATGTATCTGCCATTGAAGCAAGGCCTACTAATTCGTCCGCTCTATTGTTCTCTTCCCTACCAATCTGTTCTATCCGCACTACTTCAAATTTTTTGATCTCTTTTCTGACTAATTCTTGGTACTTAGCCATCCTGTCATCTTTTGCCTCGTAGTCACCTGAAATTTGGTTTACCACCAATTGTGAGTCACTATAAACCATTAGCCCGGTGGCCTTCATGTAGGATGCTGATTTCAGTCTTGCTAAAAGTGTTTCATATTCCGCCTCGTTGTTTGATGCGGTGAAGCCAAGGTTGCCTACTTGTTCTACTACTAGGCCATCTGGTGAGATGAGGACTATGTCGAGTCCTGCTCCGTGCCTGTTGGATGCTCCATCCACAAAGAGCTTCCACATCTCTCCTACGAATAACTTCCAGCAGGTAGAGGGATCGGATGATGCCTTGGGGTCCTGAGTGTTGTCGGTGCTTTCTTCCAAGTCCATGCTTGCTGTTTGCCCCTTATTATCTGATTGTACCAAGTCTTCATTTGTTGGTGAATCTTTGCTTGGTGTAGCATGGTTTGCTTTTTTCTCCTTTACTTTACTCTCGTCTGCCTTAGGGTCTGACTGGGTATCCTGCACCAGGGGTTGCACTATTCCGGCGTCAACTTTTAACCCTAGTTCGGTTGTATCAATCAGGTCGACTGAGCAGATATGATGATTTCCTAGGGTGAATTCTGCGACAAAGTCTGCCAAGGCTTGCGCTTTTATTGCGATTTTGGGTTGGAACTTGATGTCAAATTGTCTCAGCTCCACTGCCCACTTCAAGATTCACCCAGAAAAGTTTGCCCTCTCAAATAGAGCTTTTAATGGAAAAGCAGTGAGGACGATTATGGTGTGGGCGTGAAAGTAGTGCGACAACTTCCTTGATGCCATCATTAAGGCTAAGGCCAATTTTTCCAACGGTAAGTACCAGGTTTCTGCGCCTAGCAATGTCGTATTGACATAAAAGATGGGTAGATGTTGGATTCCTTCCGCTCGGACTAACACTGCGCTAATTGCGTGCTGTGAGACTGCCAGGTACAAAAATAGTTCTTCTTCAGGTATTGGGGTCACTAGCAGCGGTGGAGAAGACAGGTATTCTTTCAAACTTTCAAGGGCATGGTCGCATTCTTCATCCCACTGAAACTTGGCCTTCAATGCTTGAAAGAATGGTCGACATCTGTCTGACGACCGACTTATGAACCGATTTAGAGTGGCTGCCATACTGATGAGATGCTATACTTCTTTTACTGAGTTGGGCCTCTCTAGATCCTGGATTGCTTTGATCTGAGAAGGGTCTGCCTCGATGCCACAGTTGGTTACCAGGAAGCCTAGGAATTTGCCAGATCCTACGCCGAACGCACACTTAGATGCATTAAGGCGTAACTTGTGTTTCTTCAGGATCTGAAACATCTCACCTAGGTCCTTGAGATGGTCACTCTTGTCCTTGCTCTTGACCACCATGTCGTCGATGTAAGCCTCCATGGTTCTACCTAACAATGGTTCGAATATCTTGGCGACCATCCGTTGGAATGTTGTCCCTACGTTCTTTAGGCCAAAGGGCATGACCTTGTAGCAGTACAGTCCTCTTGGTGTTGTAAAAGATGTGATCTCCTGGTCTTGTTCATACATAGCGATCTGATGGTAGCCTCTGTACGCATCGAGGAAGCTAAGACGGTTGTGTCCTGCCGTCAGATCTACCAGTTGGTCTATCCGTGGAAGAGGAAAACTGTCTTTTGGGCATGCCTTGTTGACCATTTTGTAGTCCACACAGACACGCCATTTTCCATTCTTCTTAGGCACTACCACTGTATTGGAGATCCATCTGGGGTAGTGCACCTCTCTGATAGCTCCTGCTTCTAGCAGGTTTTCTACTTCCTCCGACACTATCTCGGCATGGTGGAGTGCCGATCTGCGAGTGCGCTGTATAATTGGTCTGGCAGTTGGGTGGACATTCAATTGGTGACAGATGAAGCTTGGGTCAATGCCAGGCATGTCATACGGCGTCTAGGAAAATACTTCGATGTTAGAGGTTAAGAATTCCACGACCTCTATTCTCTCAGTGCTGGACATAGATGAGCTAAGCAAAAAGAACTTATTCGAGTTCTTTTCATCTATTCTTACCTGTACTAAGTCTTCCACTGCCTTCTGTTCAGCGGCTTTGCCAACATCCGCAAACAATTCATTATTTTCAGGCTCTTCTACCACCTGAACAAACCCCTTGGCAGCTCGGCTGCCATTTACTGTGACGAAGCATTGCTTGGACATAATTTGGTCTCCATAGACCTCTTCAATTACTCCGGCTTCGTTGGGGAACCGCATGACTTGATGGTATGTTGACGCTATCGCTCTCATGGCGTGCAACCATGTCCTTCCCAAGATTATGTTGTAAGTGGAGGACACTTTTAATACCCAGAATTCCACTTGTTTAGTCATGCTTCCAGCTCTGACTGGGAGGATTATCTTGCCGACTGGCCATTCTGGCATTGAGTTGAACCCGATCAGGGGAGATATGGCGGGTGCCAAGTCTTTGTCCTTCAATTTCAACTGTTTGAAAGTTTCGTAGTACATTATCTCACATGAGCTTCCTTGGTCAATCAAAATTCGCTTGACGTCGTAATCCTTGATGCGGAGAGTGACGACCAGTGCATCGTTGTGAGGGTAATATATCCTTTCCAAGTCCTTGTCTGAAAAAGACATAACATTTATGGCATCTGTTTTCCCCTTTTTAATGGTGGGCTGAGCACTTAATACCTCCCTTAAGTGCTCAGCCTTCTTTATCATGCCCCTGAGCTCACATACTCGCTCAGGCTCGAATACCCCATGTATTACGTTTATCACGCCTTGAGGTGGGGTGTCGTTCGGTGTTCCGTCTGGGTGGTCGTGGTTTTGGGGGGTTGGCTGCGTCCCTCCTTCTATGTACCGGTCTAGGTGACCAGCTGCCACTAACTCCTCCAGATGCTGTCTCAACGGTGTGCAATTTTCAGTGCGGTGCCCCTTTTCCTTATGGAAGGTGCACCGAGATCTTTCGTCGTAGTCCTTCTAAGCCTCTCCCAATTTAGCTGGCCATTTGACGAAAGGTTCATCGCGTATCTCACTGAGAATTCAGTAGATTGGTTTCTTGAATACCGTGGTAATGGCAGTGCGGACTCTCAACCATCTTTTATCTCGGTCCTCTTCGTTGTCTCACCTGCCTCGTCCATTCTTGCTTGGACGTTCTACCGTATTGACTTTCGTCGTAGTCTTCTTGTCTGGTGGTGCTGTTGCACCAGATTTTGCCTTGGCACGAGCGCCATCCTCCTCCACCCAAATATGTTGGTGCACTCTTTCCACCAAGGCTTCTATTGTGAGGGGTGGAGTCATAGTAATCGAATCCCTTAATCTGTTTCTGACTGGAAGTCCTCTTTTGTATTGTGCGATGGCAAGATTGGTGGGGCAGTCCCCTATCTGGTTGAACATCTCCCAGTAGCGACTGTTGTAGGATCTCAATGTTTCTTTGTCGCCCATGTCAATGGAGAGTAGCTGATCAATCTCCACTGGCGTCTTGGTGTTCGTTCTAAATCTTTTCACGAACGCCTCTGCTAACTGTGCCCAAGAGGCTATGCTGCCTTCTGGTAGCCTTCCGAACCAGGTTAAACCTAGGTCGCCAAGGCTGGATGGGAATAGGATGCACATCAAAGCTTCATTCCGCCGGTATACTGCCATGACCTGGCGAAAGTGGCTTAGGTGCATATAAGGGTTTGTCTTCCCTTCGTACGTGGTAAATTTAGGCTGGATGAAGCCTGAGGGTAATGGTGCGTTCTCAATCGCCGGAACGAACGGCGAGCTATGTAGTCTTGCCAATGCTTTATCTGTTGGTTCGTAGGCAATGTGCGGTATTGGCATTCCAGCCTCGACGCTTCCATGCGTCCGAGGAGCCAACCGCTGAAGGGCTGAAACTCTGTGTGAGTCGCGAGCCCTAGCATCCTCCTTCTGTCGCGCCCTTTCTTCAAGTACTGTCCGTAAGTCGGACAATCTAGGCAACTCCGTTTGCCTGGATGACGTATGGTGCGCATGCGAGGGCCGATAGGTACTTCCCTCAGTGTAAGACCTCAATGATCTCGTTCTTTCGGACCTGGAGTAACGAGTTCTGGAAGTCCTTGATTGAGTGTCGCCTGTCCTGAGGCTTCTACTCTCTGCTTGCGATGGCGTGGTATGCCTACCACGATCTTCTGAGTGGCAAGGAGGCGTATTGCCTTTGCGCCCCTCATCTGTCGCCACCCATTTTCCCTTGATCTGGCACTTCATGGCCTCCATGTCCACCGCCATCTTCCTTATTAGTTCATCTTGCTCTTTTACGCGATCCTCCAGAGCTTGAGGGTCGATTCTTTGCCTTTGCCTTTCAGGACTTTGTGAGCGAGAGCGACGGGGGCTGTTGTTCCGCCTCCCCCTTGCATCCCTCCAGGGATTCTGTCGCTGGGGCTCTAAGTCCGCCATGGGAGGGATAGAGGGCAATCCTTCGCGCCTCCCCCCCTCTGGGGTTTGTCCATCAATGGCAGACTGTGCCAAATCTTTGTTGTGCGCCATTCAATAAGCGAGGGAAACTTGATCAAGAGGTTTTGTTTTTTGTCTGATATTCCCACAGACGGCGCCAATTGTATAGGAAAGAAATAAACCTTCTCGTATAATCTTGTTGATCAAGTCTAGGCTCCTCCGTACGACGTCGCTTTATTCCCTGAAAACACAAACGCGAGCTAGCCGGCGGGTGTGTGCCGGATACCTCTCCGATGCCTAAGTCAGCAAAATAGACAAATAGACAAAAGCGTTGTGTATTCAAGAATCAAAGTTGTGTTACCTCTCCATAGGTGATGTTGTGAGCTTTTATAGGTTCCGTGTGGCACAATCCTAGTAGGACTCTTACTCCTCCCTGTAGAGTCCCCCTAGGAATCACATTCCTGAAAGATAATGCTTATCCTTCAATACCCCCCTCACTACTTAAACCAAGTGAGATGGTTTTACCATGGTCGGATCCCAATATAACCGAGGTAAGCATGGCTATGCTAAGCCACAGAGTAGACCGAACTAAAGCCAGTTCGGTTTCTTTCATTCACTACTCTTACCTCGGCTTCTCCTCTACAAACCATGGTGTGTTTAGACCAAGCTAAGAAATAGCAAGGTTTTGACCGAGCTTACCGCAACATGCCACGACCGGGCTAACTCTGAGTGTGGTGACCGGGCTGTCTGTAACACTCTCTTGGACCGGGATAACAACAAGGCCTTTTGGGGACCAGGATAACGCCAAGGCCCTTTTTACTCCGCCCTTCTTACTGTGGCCCACAGCGGCCCATTACCCAGCTCGGCCCAATATATATATATATATATATAAATTACCCTCTCATATAGTAATAGTTGCTAATAAATAACCCAAACAGGTGGACTTGATGACTCCTCAATGCGATTATAGTGAGGGTCTTGCTTGCTAGCAAGTGTAAAAAATAACAAAAAATAAAAATAAAAAAATTAAGACAAAATTCACTAAGTTCAGAGCTTTTTACAATGATTTCAGAACTTTTTCGATGCTATTCTAGTGATGGTCTTGCTTGTTAGCGAGTGTAAAAAAATAACAAAAAAATAAAAAACTCAAGACAAAATTCACTATGTTCAGAACTTTTTTCATTGATTTCAGAACCTTTTCAACTATTTTGTCAATTTCAAAATAATTTTTACCTAATTTCTAACATGAAATAATGTCTTCAGGATATACCATCCAATTAAGAACTAAGATGTTAATAAATACTACAATCATTAAGTGACATACATGCTTTTATAATGTATTTCTTCAAAAAAAAAAGTACCAAGAAAGCATCAAGAACTTAGCCATATAACAACACAATTTCATGTTGAAATCAATGCATGATTCATAGCAATCTAATACATACAACATAGGGGAGAGATAGGTTAGTGGACAATGAATTCAACTTCTTGGTGTCTAAAGTAATCTATACTTGTGTATATAAACAAATATAGTTGGTTTGCTCTTGGACCTCCAAATCTTTATTCCTAATTTCTTATAAAATCTAAAATTTTTAAAAATTATGTGGCACTTATTTTTAAGCTAAGTTTCTCACTAACTCTCTCCCATCACTTCTATTTAAAATAAAACTATTTTCTTCAATAATTTAATAATAATAATAATAATAATAATAATAATAATAATAATAATAATAATAATAATAATATGCTTTTAGAATAATAGTTATCCAAACATAAACTTATCAACAAGAGGGGAAAAAAAAAGTTATCCGAAAATTCAATAATATTTGAATTGATAATCTGTAGGCCTCCAAATCTCCATTCTGATTTTTTATAATTTAAAAAAAAATAAAAAAAAACCTCATGGCACTTATTTCTAGGGGGATGCATTAATAAATCCCAAATTTATATCTTGTAAACCATTTGGTCCTATGAATTTTCTTATGAACCATTAGGTCCTATCCCAATGTTAATGACCATTGAACATCATCGACATCAACAACAACTTCAACCTCATCAAACATCAGATCTCATACACTCCAATTCACAGATCTCATAGTTGATGTTGCTCCATTACCCACCATTGAACAACATCATCAACATCCAAATCAATCTCTCTCAATTTTGAAACCCTAGTTTTCTTTCTCTAGACTCTCTACTGGCACCCAAAGCAGCAGTAAAGAAGAAGCTCGCAGAGAAGAAGCTAGCGGAGGAGAAGAAGTCCACGGTGGCGGAGAGGGCTTCGGCGGAGAAGAAGCCGAAGGCCGGGAAGAAGCTGCCATGATCGACATCGGATTGTGGGTGTTTGTGGGTGTTCGAACATCAGATTCATGGTCGATGAAATCAGAAGAACATCAGATTCATGGTCGAACATCAGATTCATGATTGAACATCAGATTCATGGTCGAACATCAAACGGATTTTGAGTTTTTGATGATCTCTATCAGATTCATCAGATTCAAACATCAAACATCAAACATCAGATTCAAACATCAGATTCATTAATCTATATATACATATATATGTTGATTTCACATTGAGAACATCGGATCGGAGAGAAAAATTGTGAAGAACAATTATTTGGCAATGAGGACGACGGGTTCAACAACTTCAACGGAGTTGATAAGTTCTGATCTGCAAGATCTGGGGAACGAAGCAGAGAAGTTTGCAAGTCATGCCATCATGCTCACTTCTGGCCTCGGTTTGGGCTCTGTTCTTCTTCAATGGATAGCTTCAATCGCTGCTATGTAAACATCTTCTCTTTGTCTCTCTCAGGAAAGTTACAAAATGATACAAGTTAGATATTTACACTGATGTTGGTAATGTTGGGGCCTAATCGTACAACACATTTTATGGGTAAAAAGAGAGAAGGTCATCGCCATGTAGAGGGTGGATTCAGTGCTGCTGGAAAGGATTCATCGCAGTTGGGGATGGTGGAATGATGTTGTTTTGATGATGATGTTGTGATGTAAAAAAAGGACTAAATGGTGCATAAGAAAACTTTTAGGACTAAATGGTTCAACTTTTTCGAAAATAGGATTTATAGGTAAATTTTCCTTATTTCTAAGCCAGATTTTCTCCAAAAATTCAAAGTATTTGAATTGAAAATCTATATGCCTTGAAATTTTCATTTCTAATTTCTTATAAAATCTAAAATTTTAAAAAATTATGAGACATTTATTTCTAAGTCAAGTTTTCAACTCATCACTCATCTTCCCTCACTTCCATTTAAAATAAAAACTATTTTCTTTAATAATAATAATAATAATAATAATAATAATATGCTCTTAGAATAATAGTTATCCAAATATAAACTTATCAACAAGAAAGAAAATAAGTTATTGGAAAATTAAAAAGTATTTGAATTGAAAATCTATAAAGATGATTTAAATTTAGATTTGAATATATAAAGATAATTTATATTATCAAATTTCACATCTCTCTCCTCCTATACAAATAGTTATGTTTCAATTGATTGTAAATACTTGCAAAACTATTGACAAAACCAAATAGGGTCATTTGCATTCAAGTCTAAAGATTTGGCTACCAACATGAATATTAAATTATTAATTCTTAATTACTTTTTGAGCTCAGACTCAATGATCTTGGTCTCTTGCGATTAACCCATGTTGCTCTCTCTCTCTCTCTCTCTCTCTCTCTCTCTCTCTATATATATATATATATATTATATAGAATTTTATATTATTTTAGGTATGAGTGAAATGCTTCATACATTTGTAATTTTTGTCTAATTTTTTTTTTTTTTTTTTTTTTTGCAAGTGACATCATAAATTTATTTTTTTAATATAATACTCAAGTTTGACGACTAGAAAGATTTTGAATTTTACAATTTCTTTTTATTGCATCATGTTAAATATTATGTACCAAAATTGCAAAAAGAAAAAAAAAAGTGTGAGGAAATTATTTGTGTATCATTTTCATAAAGATTTTCCCACCAAACTAAAAAAATTTATCACGCCCCAGATTTACAGAATCCGGCCCACGTAATTAAACCACCTAATGATGAAGAAAAGACAGTAATAATATAGAGAAAGATAATAATTCTCATGCAGATGTATACAATATAGTCACATAATACATGTGTTTATCTAATTCCATACATTCTATATACAACCTCTAAGTGGGATGAATGTTCTCTATATTAAACATGCAATGATGTTATTCATTAAACTGAAATGCCCGTAGGCTAACATCATATACAAAGGGTGTGACCCTTACAAGAATGACACACGACCAAATAAAGAAAACAAATGGCCCATGGCCTACAAATAAAGGAACCACTCTACACGGTTCCGAACACAACTTCAATGCCTTAGTCCACATCCGTACAAGCCATACACTTGAAAAACATTTTCAGCCATGTAAAGTAAGCATAAAACCCAATAGAGAATATTTCAAAAACTAAATATGCTCTACTAGCATAAATGATCATGATGCAGTACATATATGTCCAGATGCATTTTCAAAATCCATTTGATTCTCAGAACACAAATCCTTTTTTTCCGATCACCAAAATCCTTTTCGTTTATTGAAAATGATTTTTTCAGAAATTTAAACATCTGTTTATTAAAACCTATTTCCAAAACAAGTTTGGTATGTCACAATACCAATCAACAAATACATTGCCAAATCAAACGCGAATATGTCGCTAAACAACAACAAATATATTGCTAAAAATAGTTTTCAAAACATCATTTTCAAAACCAAAATGACAATAAATAAAATGAGTAAATCTCCAGGGCTAGTGTTTATAATAGTGCGCTATACAAGCCACTATGCCATTTTACCGGGATTATTTGGATGGACTCAGCACTTACCGTGCGGGTTTTAGGTCTTTTACCATGGACACACAAGTTAACTTATTTTTGCTTTAATACCCCTTGTAGACACCCCATTTTTGACCGCTCTTAAGACTTGGGCACCTCATTTTGAACACTCGATGATAAAAATGTATGTTGTACAAACGTTCAATTTCCTCAACAAGAAGCTTCGATTTTGAGTTTCAGAGCCTGAAACCTTGCACCCTTCTTTGAACCAAAACCCAATTTTTTCTAGCCTAACCACCCAGAGTCCTGTTGGCCAACAAGTAGCCAACTGGCCAAAAATTAGTGGCCGGTCGTCCCCCTATATGGTTGGCCAGCCAGGTTTCTCGGCAAACAGATATTTGCTGCCAGTTGTCCCCTCCTTGTGCATGCACTGCACCAGCTGGCTAAATACAGATATTTTTGAGATAGGAATGTGTTTTTCTATATATACTTGACCATCTCTCATGGTTTTAGGTTAAAAAATTCTCCAAACTCCAAAGTTTGCAAAACACTCTTACTCTCTATCTTGCAATATACATACACTATACATACATTTCCTAAACCAATATTTTGAGGCTCCTTGCTGGAATTCTTGAGCTAAAATATCAGCCCTTGAGAGTGAGCATCTTGTGGTTTGTGAAAAAAAGAGTGTCTTCTCTTCAAAGGTATAACTCTTGCCATCCTTTTGCCTACTTTTCTCAGCTCTTTTTCTTGGTTTTCTATACTATTTTTGGATTGTTTTGATGAGCTAAAACTTGTGATTTAAAGCTCCCAAAGGTGGAGGAGTTAATCACCCTTTCTTGAACCTTATTCCATAAGCTTTTATCTTTGTGTTTCTCACTTATTTCTCTACTTTTGGCTACTAATTTTTAGAGATTTCAGAGGCTAAAACATGTGGTTTTAAGGTCCAAAAAGTGGAGGGATTAACCACCTCTCCTTAGGTTTGCTTACTAGCTTTAATTTTCTTCCATTTTGCTTACTTTTTTTAATTTTTGCAAACTAATTTCAGAACTATTTTGTGCTATTTTAGGGTTGTTTTAATTATTTAGTTAGCTTATGCTTTGAATATCATGCTTGTATTGTTGTAAGTCCTTATAGGTTTGGTGATTTAGGCCTTAGAAACCAACCTATTTGAGTTGATAGCTTTTATTTCATAGTTTTCATACGTATACTCACTCTTGTAATAATCATTTCTGCAACGCCCCTCATTTCTTGGTTTTCTTTGTTTAAGAGTTGTTTCAAATTTGATTCTAGTTTAAGGCATGAGAAAGAGACCTTCCATGTTTAATGGTTTAATCTATTCGAGGTGGAAATCCTAAGTAATTCGTGATTAGATCAGGATTTAAAATATTCCAATTCCCAAAAATTTAAAACACTCAATCTAAATCAACAAGCACTTACGAACGTGATTTAGATTGTTGTTTTAAGAATAAACAATAAATCGACACAAAAGATTTTTACGTGAAAAAACCACAATTGAAGAACCTTCAATTGTAATAAAAAACCACGGGCGAAACGCCACTAATCAATCCACTACTGAAGAAAGAAAGATTACAAAGATAATACACAAATTACCCAAATCAGTCAATTTGCCTTCGAATCTTCTGTAACTCTTTCACCAAGCCTTCGTCTCGGAACTAATCCACTTGAAGTTGAATCCACAGCTTCACTTGTCGAATTAACGACTACGTACAGAATCAAATGCCTTTGAAACTCTACGTTTGAATCTTCACCGAAGAATAACACTCTTGTATGTATTCGATTAACCTCCTTGATGTATGCTTCTCAATTCATGAGTTTAATACTCAATCAATGTTATCAAGGAAAAACTCACAAAAAACTCTCCAGAAGAAAACCTTAGAAAACCTCAAAGTAGATTTGAAAGAGTAATCCTAGTTTTTGGAGAAAACCAACTACTTATAGAAATCCGGATTTTGAAGCTCGCTCGAGTGAAGCTTCTCTCGCTCGAGCGAGAACCTTAACTCGCATGATTTCCATAAGTGCCTTCGCTCGAGCCACGAAACCTTCGCTCGAGCGAACAATGAACACTTTTAGGTTTTTATACAGACGCAGTTCTTCGCTCGAGTGCACATTCAACTCTCTCAGGTTTTTGCTAGACGCAGTCCTTCGCTCGAGCGAGGATGACAAAACAGTAAGGAGAACAGTAAGGAAATTTTACAACTCGATTAACAAAGTTGTTCACGGGATTGACAAGAACAAGGGACCTAACAATCTCTCCCTTTGTCAATACCTGGACAAAACTTTCTAACATAATTTCCTAACCAAACAACAAACTAAACAATCCAACGAAAAACCAGGAAAAAAAAAAAACCAACTCGCAAACCAATCTTGATGGACAAACAGGCTGCACAAAATTAACCAATCTGCACAACATAAACTAAAGAGAATTTCCATTATCAATCATCATAAGCAACTTAAATTGCAATATAAACAAAACTGAAGTCCAAGTGCTGCCTGCAAAAGTATACCAAGAGTAGCATATACATTCATATACATCAAAACATATCATACCCCATAACCAGCAAAACATATACCCTATAACCAGCAAAACATATTCCAAACCTATGTACCCTGCAAAAAAATATGATAACATATGATAGACCCCTGCAAGCAAATCATACTCCCCCTTTTTGTCCGGGAGTGACTCAAAAACAGTCATAGAGCATATCAAAACTATCCAAAGTAATAACAAAAACTGTCCAAAAAATAGAAAACTGTCCAAGAGAAGCATATGCCAAAAGCTAAGAATGAGAAGATGGTGGCTGCTGCAACTGAAGAAGAGAAAGTATCTAAGCAAGCATAACACTCTGCTCATCAAGGTGACCATCAAGGCGCGCATCCATAAGATCAAGGCGACGTGTAACTGACTGCTCAAAATGCTGTAGCTGGCCACGAAATGAGCGAGGACGCAGCTCAGGAAGATCCGGGACACCAGCAGTGGTGGCCTCAAACTCCTCCTCCTCTGTTAGGAGATCATCATCACCTGTACCAGAACTCCCAACCCCCGACACACTCCCCCTCACATGGGCCTGACTCTGGGAAACTGTGAGTTTGGTGATGGGTTTTATAGGATGTGCAAACTCATCGTCATCAAAAATAGGAATATCAAGAGAAGTGAGAAACCGAGTAAGCAGACACCCATAAGGAAGCCCCAAAGACTTTCTACCCTCAAAGACCCCAATCATTTTAGAAACAATCATCTCTGGAAGATCAATGGGAAGTCTATGATGAATATAATACAGCACATATCCCCGGCCCTGGGAAATGTGTGAGGAATGGGTGGTGACATAAAGATTCGCACACACAATGATATTCAAAAGACGGAATCGAGGAAGCAACTCATTTTGCTGAATGAGTGCCCCAGCAAGCCAAGTCTGGTCAACTCCACATAATTTAGACGCGACACGATCAAAATCAACACCGGACCGAGTAAGAAACGGAAAATGACAATTACTAATTTCAGGAAGATCAAGAAACAGCCGAAACACATCCCCAGTGATAACAAGTGACTTCTTCCTAACCCAAGTCTTAAAGGATGCCGGGAGTTCTTTCCGAATGGAATGGATATTGCAAAAGAATTCCCGGATGAGACTCAAATTTTGTGGACCGGAAAAATGCAACACTTGATCTCTGCCTAATGAATCAAATAAAGACCGAATGGTAAGAACCTCAAAGGCACTTGGGAGGACATTTCGCTCTAAATGGACTTTACGAGATGCAAACGACTCCCTAAACAACTTGGCCTTTTCTTTTGACTCGAACTTTGCAGTGTTGAAAGGGGGACGGGAAACAGTGGTTTTACGACGCTTGGATGACTCCGCCATGGCTAAACAAACCACAACCCACAACACAAGGACAGAGATAAACCAACAACCCAAAGTACCCAATATCAACAGAGCAAAGCCACAGCATTAGTAATCCATCAGTTAAAATGAAACAAAATGCATAATATAAATGTTATGACTTAACACAGACAGAGGAATAATCAAACAATCATAGATGGAACAATGGATGAAATGCATTAATCAATAGAAGTAATATCAGGACAAATCATAGAGATCACCAATGTGCAACACAAGCTAATCAGGAAGAGAGTAAACAGAAAAACAATCTACTAAGATCACAAATTAAACACTAAAAGGTGAAAACACTAAGTAAACAGATTAAACACAATAAACCCCAAATTAAACCAAAGCAACAAAACCTAGTATAAAATGAACCAAGAACGCTAACCCTAGATGCACGTGAAAGACACTAAACAGTATGAAAAAAACAAAATCATCAATGAAGTACCCTAGATTGAATAGAGCAAACTCACAGACACAACTCAACCCAAGTACCACACAAACCAAAGAAATAAAAAAAAAAACAAACGAAGAAAAAAAAAACTTACCAAATACTTAGAAGGCAGATGAAGACAAGGAAAATGCTCCAAAATCAAGGGAAAAACAACAGATGATTGCAGCAAAGCCAACCACGAAAACCCTAGGGGAGAGAGAGAGAGGAAACACGATGAATGAGGGAAAAAAATGAACTGAAAAGACACCCCTTTAGAATTTGAACCGCAACAGGTCGCTCGAGCGACGACTTTCTCGCTCGAGCGAGGTCAATAATGCGCAAGGGTTCGTTCGAGCCAAACACTAGTCGCTCGAGCCAAAAACACATGCTCTCAGGTCTAACTTAGTAGCAGAAGCACGCTCGAGCGAGGAATCCGTCGCTCGAGCCACGAAGAAAAAAACAAAACCCCAAGAAAAAAAACATTTTTTTTTTTTGGAAAAACAAAAAACAAGATACTCAAGATCATGAAGAGAGACCTGGAACAAAAGTAGATGATCACATTTAGCCAAAATGAATACTAAGATGAAATAATCCGCAATACATGAATTCTGTAAACTTGCAATTTATATAAAAAAAAAAATGACACTGGAAATCATGAGCAAAGCAGATAAAATATAATCAGTGATCATAAGCAACATGAGAATGTACAACTCAAAATCCAACATGAGATCTCACAAAATAAAGTGTGTGCGTGTAATCCATGAGAGTCCACTGAGCTAGAGTTAATCCTCATACTGATCGGATGGCTAGACCTCCGGCAAGAGTAACTGAACATCACAGAGAAAAGTCAAACCACTAGGAATCACGGGGTATTTGTTGAGTAAATGCGGAGGCTCCCCCTCAATCAATTAGTCCTTTTTTTTATATTTTTTCCATACTTTTTCTTTTCTTGTAGGCACTCACTGGTGCCATTCACGCTCAAGAGTATGGAAACCAAACCAGAGAATAATGAAATTTATAATGATGGCCTGATTGGTGCCTCTGAGGTAGCCTTTTCCTAATGCCCGGACTTCAAGGAACTGAGGGAGAAACCGTGGAAGTGAAAAACGATGGTAGATGGTTAAGAGACTCAACATCACCCATGATATACTAGTATCAGTCAATTCCACTGTAAAAGTATAAGAAACACTATTAGTGGTCCATAGAGAACTTTGATCACTTGTGCGGAAACCCCTGCAATAATTTATCTCAAGGATGTGTACAGAATAAGGTCATGAGGTTAATGAGCATGGGCATTCAAAATGAGCTATGAACAAAGAACAATGAGATCTTGTAAGCAGCATGAGTAGTGTACATAAAAAGTTGGATGCAAGAAAAACAGATATCAATGACAATGAGATTATAGCATCCAAGCACACGTAAGGCAAAGCACTCACAACCACTCAAGAAACAAGTAAAACTCTAGTGATCAAGCATGACACCCAAGGTCTTTCTAAGGAACTCAAACCGAAGAAGGTCAAGGGGTTTTGTGAAAATATCAGCTTTTTGATGCTCAATGGGAACATGCTCAAGAACAACAAGGCCCTCTTCCACTAACTCTCGAATAAAATGATGACGAATGCCAATATGTTTGGTGCGAGAGTGTTGGACAGGATTTTTTGAAATGTTTATGGCACCTGTGTTATCACAGAAAAGAGTGAGAGTGTTCTGTTCTATCCCATAATCATGAAGCATTTGCTTCATCCACAGCATTTGTGCACAACAACTCTATAGCAACCCTCACTTTACTCTAGTCATGCTTGCATGTATTTACATGATCTTGTCTTGTTAAGTTGCATTGCAAACCTTGATTTTGTTTTGCATAAGTGTTGCTTGCATGTTTTGTTTCTTGCTTGGTGTGAGTTTAGTCGAGGTCATCTTAAGCCTAGGTTACACCTTTGAACTTCTTACACCTAGGACCATCTTGGAACCACTTTGGTTGACCTCCATCCTCACCCTGACATGTTGGCCGAGATATCATTATCTAGGCCGAGGTGTTCACCACCAAGGCTGAGATGTGTATTATCTAGGCCGAGATGTTATACCAAAGTGATCTTATCCTTGGACTGGTATGACCTAGACCGAGGTGTGGCACATCTAGGCCAAGGTGTGGCACAGCTAGGCCAAGTATTGTCCTTCCTGGCCAAGATCATTGAGACCTTACTTGCCGAAGCTTTGTCCTAGCCGAGATCATTACCCGTCGGAGTGCCTTTGTTACCTTGCTTATCATACACACTTTGTCATAGCCTTGTCTTGTCTTTCTATCACCTTTTTGAGAAGATCCAATCAGTCGTTGCCACGTGTCCCAATAGAGGGTTAAGTCAGCCGACAGAGTTAGAATTATATCATTTGTGTCATATCTCTTGCATGGTAGAGAGAGAAGCTCTAGGAAGAAGAGAGGAAGTTGGAGTGAGAGAGAGCTAGATTCCAAGCTTGATCTTTAGAGTTTGAGCCGTTTAATCCGTGTTTTGAGGTTAGAATCTTGATTTACTCTTGTTATTCTTTACGTTGATCCGATTGCATTGCATGATCTAGCATGATTCATGAACCATGCATTGATTTAAAGTTTGTTTTAGAAAGAGAAAATGATGTTCTTGTGTTCTTGAGATAAAACCATGTTTTGATCCGAAAGTTTGTAACAAGTCCCATGTTTTTGTGTTTGTTTCCATGAAATCTTCAAGTATGGGTACCTAGGTCCATGTTTTCAAACTCATCTCATGAAAACTCAGATTTTGAATGAAGAAGTTATGATTTTAGCATTTCATGTTCTTGTTCTTCATGTTCTTCAAGAGGGAAACCCAGATTTTCCCAGACTTCATTTCTTCGAATGTGGTCGTCGGGAACACACCTCGACCAAGAGGTGTGGGACCTCGGCCTAGACTTGGTTAGTACCCAGCATGTTTTGCTTTGTTTTGACTTGGTTTTAAAAGAAATGCCGAGATCCTTTCCTGTCATGTGAAGCTTGTTTTAAGGATGCATTTCATATCCATCTTTGAGCATCTCTTCTTGTCTTCTTGAAATGCATTCAATGGGATTTATTATGTGCTTGTAGGCCTTGGATCCTTGCTTGTAATTCCTACACCCGAAGAACTATGTGAGTAGTATTTATAATAAAGTTATGTTATAAAATTTTGATAAAGCTTTGCTTTGCTTTGTTTTGGAAAAAGTATTTGTTAAGCATGAATGAATACCCCTATTTTGTGTATCAAGTATTAGCCTCGTTTTGGATGACATTCTTGGAAAGTCTGTACGTGCTAGGGGACTTTAAACCTTTGTAGCACAAGTCCGTACGTGCTAGGGGACTCTAAACCTTTGTAGCACAAGTCCTTACGTGCTAGAGGACTCTAAGCTTTTGTAGCACCTTTGTTTAATGTCATCCCTTGTATTATATTGATGCTAGTAAGCGTCCCTTGAAGATTTTGAAAGACTTGATTGATGGACTTGGTTCATCCCTTGATTTTGTATTGTATGCTATGTATTGTTTAGAAAAAAGATCTTGAATATCATTCATGCAAAACCTTTATTACTGGTATCATTCACTGAGTACCCAAGCTCACCCTCTCTATATATATGTAGGTGATGAGCAAGAAGGCGGCGATGCCTAGATGACTTATTGCAACTTGTTTTGGACTCGCATTTTTGTAGCATCTTGAAGATCATGCTTCTTGGCTTGTAGTTATCCCTTTTGTATATGTCGGCTTGAGAAGCCTTTTGATCAAGATTTATTTGTACTTTATTTTATTGTATCCAAGTTGTAAGCTATATTAAGATGTATGTCATTTCATTTGATCTATGCACAGCTCTTGTGGACTATTTAGTTTTAAATTTATTGCTTCCGCACTTGTAAGCCCCATATGTATACTCTGATTGTGTATGAATCTTTGTAAGTTGGCCTTTGGTAATCTCGAATTACTGGCCATCACGGCACCATTCTACTAGGGACGGGATGGGGTCGTGACAAACTCCCTGCAGCAATGTACTCAGCCTCAACAGTTGAAAGGGAGATGACATTTTTCTTTTTACTATGCCAGGAAACCAAATTATCCCAAGGTAAAAACAACCCCGGATGTACTCTTCCTATCATCCGCACACCCTGCCCAGTCGACATTAGAAAAACCAGTAATTTCAGCTGTACTATTAGTAGAAAACCAAACCCCATACCCCAATGTCCCATTAACATATTTGATGATGCATTTGACCGCAAGAAGGTGAGACTCTTTAGGACTGGCTTGGTAATAGGCACAAACACCGACACTGAAAGAAATATCAAGACGACTGGCTGTGAGATACAGAAGATTCCCTATCATACTCCTATAAAGGGTAGGATCTACATCAATTCCGGAGGAGTCTTTGGAGAGGTGACGACTGGTGCTCATGGGAGTACGTGTATAGCGATTCCGGTTTTCCCTTTCGTGCTTAACTGTAATCCGGATTTGGTTTCGTAAGGGTGCTGTTGTCTTATCCTCTTTCTATCCCTTTCCCTGTTGCGTTCGAGCTTTGAGTTGTGTTGGGCAAGTTGGGAATAAGTTGGTTATGTTTTAAAACGTAAAACCTTTGCCCAGTTTTTGGTCTCTCAGCTCGAGCGGCGCTTTTGACGCTCGAGCGGGGAAATCACCCATCCAGTATTTCGTCTGCAGAGGTAGACGCTCGAGCGGGGGGATTGGCCGCTCGAGCGGGAGTTTGTGTCTGACACTCGAGCGGGGAGTTTGACGCTCGAGCGGGAACCATGTCTGTAAAAGTTCTGGGAGCGTGCATCTGCCGCTCGAGCGGGGGATTGGACGCTCAAGCGGGGATCTGTGAGTGACGCTCGAGCGGGGAGTTTGGCACTCGAGCGGGGCGACTTTTATATAAAGTCGAGATCCAACTTTTTTGTTCACTTTTCAACATCCTTTCTCTCTCTTACTTTTCCAAAAAGCTATTTTGAGAGTTCCTCTCACTAAAACCCTAACTTCTCTCTTAGGATTGATCTAGTAGGAGTTGCTTTCTCACCTTGGGCCTTTACAAAAGTTGTGTTGATCGTCGAGGGCTATCTTTTAATCTGAAAATTTTAGGATTTGGAGCATTTCCATTTCTTCACCTCCTTCGTTGGGTCCCATTATTTGAGGTAGGGATATCCTACTCCTCTTTATGAGTTATGTCTTTAAATTTTGGCATTTCGATATGTTGGGAGTTGTTGGGTAATTTTGAGAAAGTTTGGGCCTTTGTGTAATTTTACAAAAGTTGGGTTTTTAATCATATAAAACCTAAATGCATGTTTGGCATGGAAAAGTGAAATTAATGTTAAAACATTAATGAAAATGGAACCTAAGGGTTGTGATGTTAATTATGGAATATGCCCTAATTACATTGGTTAATTAATTTGTATAATTAATTGTTGGAAATGAGGAATTGAATTGAGAATGTTGAAAACGGGAATGTATGGGACTAAAGAGTGTAGTTGAACCTTTTATTGCTCATCTAGTCGGAATGTTGATATATTATCTATTTGTGCATTTATTTCCTACTTAGAAATAATTGCTTTGGGCTACCGGTGGAGGGTAGTGTTGATTGTTGTAGACAATGCATGATGATTAGGCAAACTAAAACTAATCAATTGGATGTGTCATAGAGTATGACGGTTGATAGAATACATTAACTTTATGTATCTGTGGATTGTGCATGTGACCAATGTGTTTATATGCATTATGTGTAGACGGTTGATAGAATACATTAACTTTATATATTGATTGATTGCGTATTTATATGCATTACTTGTGTATGGGAGGAGATGGGGGATGTACTCCACGGTTTAGAGGAAGATGGGGGATGTACCTCTAAACCGGTTAATGGTTTAGGGGAAGATGGGGGATGTACCTCTAAACCGGTTAATGGTTTAGAGGAAGATGGGGGATGTACCTCTAAACCGGTTAATGGTTAAGGGAAGATGGGGGATGGACCCAGGGATGCAACTCATATGCTCACCCATTGAAGTGTTGATACAGCTCATATGCTTATCTATTGAAGTGTTGATACAGCTCATATGCTTATCTATTGGAATGTTGATACAACTCATATGCTTATCTGTTGTAGTATTGAATATATCTCATATGCTTATTTGTTGAAGTATTGATATAGCTCATATGCTTATCTGTTGTAGTATTGAATATAGCTCATATGCTTATTTGTTGAAGTATTGATACAGCTCATATGCTTATCTATTGAAGTGTTGATACAGCTCATATGCTTATCTATTGGAATGTTGATACAGCCCATATGCTTACCTGTTGTAGTATTGATATGGCTCATATGCTTATCTATTGAAAAGTTTGTTTGATTTGATATAGCACTAAAATGTATATCATCATCGTTTATGAAGTATGGAAGTAGTTTATGTGCTATTGATACAATACCAAAATGTGTATCCATCTTGAATTTCGAAAATGTTCTAGTGATGAACTATAATCCCATCAAATGTTTTGGCCAGAGTATTGAACCTTGTTTTCAAACCCAAAGTTGAATAAGAAATGGAAGGTAAATTGTAACTTAGACTTAACCGTCATGGAATTGTAATAAGATGTAAAATGGAAGTGTCAGTGTTGACCATCTATCAGTTGCTAATTTCTTAGTCATTGTTCATAGTTGGTTTAGTATATTTCTACTGGGCTGTGGCTCACCCTTTATGGGAACGTCATTTTCAGGTACAGGTAGCATGCCACCTCCAAGGACATAGCTTGGGAGGCTAGAAACGGACAGACTTTTGTTGTCTTATTTCCTTTAGGATGTATTACGTGTAAATTCAAGCCAAGGGCTTAATGTGCATTTGAGTTAGTACTCTATTTTTTTTGTAACCACGCGTTGACTTGGAAAGCTGTAAGCTCGTAGGGCATTTATTATTGTTGTTAACTTGTAATGCTGCTGTAAGAACTACTCTGATGAGTTGAAGAATGTGGATCTCTTGTTTATAAATGTAGGTTTAATGTCTTTTTTTTGAGGGCGTTACAACGTGCATGTTTGGCAAACTCAAGACCAAACTTGGAAACAAGATTTTTGGCATACTTACACTGAGAAACAAACATACCTGAAGGAGACTGTTTAATTTGAAGACCTAAAAAATAAGACAACTCTCCCATCATGCTCATCTCAAACTCATGTGTCATGCAATCCGAAAAATATTTCACAAGATGTTCAACAGTGGATCGAAACACAATATCATCAACATAAATCTGAGCAACAAGAATATGAGACTTAGTATGTTTCGCAAATAAGGTCTTATTCACACTACCCCTTTGAAAATCATTGTCAAGAAAAAAGGTAGTAAGTCTATCATACCAAGCCCGAGGGGCTTGTTTCAACCCATACAAAGCCTTGTCTAACTTGTAGACATGATTTGGACATTTAGGGTCCTCAAACCCTTTTGGTTGCTCAACATATGCCTCTTCTTTCAAGTACCCATTCAGGAAGACACTTTTTACATCCATTTGAAACAATTTAAAGCCAAGAAAACAAGCAACACCAAGCAAAATACGAATAGGTTCGAGACGTACGACTGGGGCAAACGTCTCATCATAGTCAACACCCTCTACTTGTTTGTAGCCTTGAGCAACCAACCTAGCTTCATTCCTAACAACAGTACCATTCTCATCAGATTTATTTTTAAAGATCCACTTGGTACCTATCACATTCATGTCTCTAGGTCTGGGAACTAGAGTCCAAACATTGTTACGTTCAAATTGACCTAATTCTTTATGCATGGCATTGACCCAACTATCATCTAGCAAGGCCTCTTTAAAATTCTTAGGTTCAATTAATGAAACATAACACATATGTGATACCTCATCCCGAATATGTCTTCGGGTTTTCATTCGATCCGATACACTTCCAATCACCTGTTGTGCTGGATGATTCAGTTTCACCCTTGCTGATGGTTTGAACTCAGGACTTGTGGTGATAGAAGCAATAGGAGTGATGTACCTTTGAGCACTCTTTGGACTTGAACTTATCTATGAGGGTGGTGCTGTAATAATTTCTTGTGATTGGACCTCAGCTTCTCTTTGACTTTGTGGTTCAGTATCCAAGATTGGAGACTCACCATTGTCATCCTCATTTGTTGCTGGAGTAGGTGAACCTGTGTCATCTATAACCACATTAATAGATTTTATTAAAGAAGAAGTTCGTAGGTTATAGACTCGAAAAGCCCTATTGGTGGTTGAATACCCTAGAAAAATACCTTCATCACTTCGGGAGTCAAATTTCCCCAAAGGCTCTCTATCTTTGAACATATAACACTTACTCCCAAAGGTTTTGAAGTATTTTACATTAGGTTTCAATCCCTTCCACAATTCATATGGAGTTTGTAAAGTGTCAGGCCTTAAATACACGCGATTTATGACATAAACAGTAGTATTTAGGGCTTCAACCCAAAACTTTGGAGGAAGACTCTTACTAAGGAGCATGACCCTAGCCATTTCTTGAATGACTCTGTTCTTCCTCTCAACCACTCCATTTTGTTGTGGAGTAATGGGTTCAGAAAATTCATGCTTAATTCCATGTATATCACAAAAATCCAAAAACGAACTATTTTCAAATTCACGACCATGATCAGTTCGGATTCTTATGATACGCCCAATGGAAAACACCTTGTTCATTTTGGATTTTAAGGACTAAAGCCTAGAAAGCATCAAATGTATCAAATTTTTCCCTTAAAAAATTTACCCATGAAAAACGAGTAAAATCATCAACAGTTAAAAAAATATATCTCTTACCTCCAATGCTTTCAGTGCGAGTAGGACCCATTAAATCCATGTGAACCAGTTCAAGAGGTCGTTTGGTTGTAAAGCTGTTCACCTTTTTATGAGGGGCACGGGTTTGCTTTCCAAGTTGACATGGTCCACACACATGGCTCAAATTCTTACCCAGTTTAGGTACTCCTCTCACAAGCTCTTTGTTGGCTATCTTAGTTAGGTCTTTGAAATTCATGTGACCTAATCTTTGATGCCACAAATCAATGTTACTTATGATGGCAGAGTGACAAGTGAGATCATTAGTAGTAACAATCCCATAGCAGTTATCAGATGTGCGAACCCCATGTAGGACAGTATTTCCCTTTTTATCCAAAATTTCACCTTTATTTTTTAAAAATAATACTTCATGATGGGAATCACACATTTGACTAATGCTTAAAAGATTTGCTTTAAGACCATCAACAAGTAGAGCATTATCCAGCTTGGGAAGACTAGCAACACTTATAGAGCCCTTACCAATGGCTCTAGAAGTGCCGCCATCTCCAAAGGTAACAATTCCTCCTTCATATTTTTCAAGGGAGGTGAAGTAAGATTTGTTACCGGACATATGACGAGAGCACCCACCATCAAGATACCACATGTGTGAGTCACGTACTTTTAGAGCAGTGTGAACCACTAAACAAGTCAAATCATCTTTTCTCACCCAAATCTTTTTAGTCTTGGTAAATGTCTTGGCGTTGTGAACACCCTCATGAATCTTGGTATTCCGCCTAGACATGTAAGGTTGTCTCCTAACCCAAAAAGTATTCGAATTTCTACCCTTTTGAGACACCTTACCAAACAATTCAAAGCAATAAGGATGAATGTGGCCATACCTACCACAGTGATGACAAATAAAAACAGGTTTTACCTCCCTTTTGTTGATCTTACCCACTTTCAGTAGATGAAGAGATGAATCATCCTGGTCTACCTTGAACTTCCCCTTTGCTTGAGTCTTTAGCTTACGTGAGGTAGAGGCTTGTCCCTTGTGAGTTGTCGCACCATAGCCTAGCCCACTTTTGTCACAACCCATTTGTTGAGACCTGAGAATGTCTTCTAGAGATTTGGAACCTTTGTTCCACATGGCAATTGTTGCTCTAGCAATACGGAGTTCTTCATCTTTCTGACAGACTATCTCTTCCAATGCAGCTTGTGACATCTCAAAGCTTTCAAGCTTTTCTTCATATGTGGAATACACTTTCAGAAGTTCATTCATTTCAGTTTCACAAGATATGAGTTTTCTACATAAGTCTTGCCTGTCACTTGAGATCTTGATGACATTCTGTTTTGCTGCTACAAGTACTCCTTTTGGCCTGACATTCTCACTCTCACATGTTTTGAGCTTGAGAGAGAGTTTGCCGTTGATTTTGTATAAATTCAGAGATTCCTCGTATAGCTTTTCGTAAGCTTGTTGTAGTTCATCGCCATTGATCTCATCATTGTCTTCAGATGTTTCATCATCCTCTTTTTGCTCTTCATTCTCCTTGACCTCATCCAATCTAGCATCTAAGACAGGGAAGTTGTTAGATGGTCGGGAAGGTGAATCTCCTCTTTCATGGAATTGGCTCAGAATTTCCCATGCATCTTTAGCCTTTGTGCAGTGAACAACTCATTGCTGTTCTTCATCAGAAATTGCTCCACGAATAGTAATCAGTGCTCTCTGATTGCCCGGATTGTCTGCACTTTCTGTATCTTCTTCAATGGCTTGCCAACCTTCTGGGTCAAAAGCTCTCAGAAAAGCTCTCATTTTGATCTTCCAATACAGATAGTTACTCCCATCAAAGGTAGGAGCATGATGCAGGTTCTGACCATGAGCTAATTCCGATGGCTTTGGAAGAGGTTGAGCGAAAAAGGACCAAAATGCCATGAAAGCACTATCCCCGTCTTCACCGAATTCAGGTTCTTCGGGTTCTTGCTCCGACCCGCTTTCATCATCCCAAGTCACAGTGTAGACTTTCTTTTGGTTCTTTTTTGAAGGGCATTCAAGGGCAATATGACCAAACCCTTAACATTCATAGCACTTGACCCCTTGCCCCTTTACAATCTTCTTTTCAGTTTTTGGAGCAAGTTTTGGTGGAAAAGTTTTGGGTTTTTCATTACTCTTGTCTTTTGAAATAGGGTCTCTGAAATTAGGCTTCTTTTTCTTTAATTTTTTTTTAAACTGTTTAGTAAACATAGCTGTCATCTCAGACTCTAAAACAAATTCAGTCTCCGGAGTTTTTGCAGTCTCATGAGCACTAGTGAAAGCCACACCATCTTTTTATTTTTTTTCTTTGAAATCTGGTGGGCTTCATAAGTCTGCAAGTTTTCAACCAATTGATCAAGCTCTAGGGTATCAACATTCTGAGCCTCCTCAATGGCTGTCACTTTTGATTGGAACCTCTCGGGTAAAGACCTCAAAATTTTTCCAACAACTTTAGCTTCTGAGATTTTTTCACCGAATGTGAAACAGGAATTCACGATATCACTAAGTTTTGCTTAGAAACCATCAAACGTCTCATCATCGCGCATAAAAACGGTTTCAAAGGCGGAGGTGAGACGTTGAAGTTTTGACCTTTTGACAGAAGTAGTACCTTCGTGAATCGTTGCAAGAATGTCCCAAGCCTCTTTTGCTACCTCACAAGTGCATATACGGCGAAACTCTTCAGGTGTGACGGAGTAAAACAGGGAATTGAGAGCCTTACTGTTCTAAAACGAGTTTTGGTAATCAGTTGTGTCCCATTTATCAAGGGGTTTAGGAATATCAACATCATCAATGGTGACAATAGGTTCACTCCACCCATAGATCACGCAGTGCCAAACTTTCTCATCGATGGATTTTAAAAATGCTCTCATACGAGCTTTCCAATAAGAATAGTTTGTACCATCGAGTAAAAGAGGTCTATGGGTCGAGTTACCTTCACGAATAAAATCCATATCACTAGTCACACAAAATCACACTCCTATAGTTTTGATAAAAAACAAAGAGTGACCCGCTCTGATACCAATTGAAAATCCTAAGTGATTCGTGATTAGATCAGGATTTAAAATATTCCAATTCCCAAAAATTTAAAACACTCAATCTAAATCAACAAGCACTTACGAACGTGATTTAGATTGTTGTTTTAAGAATAAACAATAAATCGACACAAACGATTTTTACATGGAAAAACCATAATTGAAGAACCTTCAATTGTAATAAAAAATCACGGGCGAAACGCCACTAATCAATCCACTACTGAAGAAAGAAAGATTACAAAGATAATACACAAATTACCCAAATCAGTCAATTTGCCTTCGAATCTTCTGTAACTCTTTCACCAAGCCTTCGTCTCGGAACTGATCCACTTGAAGTTGAATCCACAACTTCACTTGTCGAATTAACGACTACGTACAGAATCAAACGCCTTTGAAACTCTACGTTTGAATCTTCGGAATCCACCGAAGAATAACACTCTTGTATGTATTTGATCAACCTCCTTGATGTATGCTTCTCAATTCATGAGTTTAATACTCAATCAATGTTATCAAGGAAAAACTCACAAAAAAACTCTCTAGAAAAAAACCTTAGAAAACCTCAAAGTAGATCTGAAAGAGTAATCCTAGTTTTTGGAGAAAACCAGCTACTTATAGAAATCCGGATTTTGAAGCTCGCTCGAGCGAAGCTTCTCTTGCTCAAGCAAGAACCTTAACTCGTGTGATTTCCATAAGTGCCTTCGCTCGAGCCACGAAACCTTCGCTCGAGCGAACAATGAACACTTTCAGGTTTTTATGCAGACGCAGTTCTTCGCTCGAGCCACCAACTCTTCGCTCGAGCGCACATTCAACTCTCTCAAGTTTTTTCCAGACGCAGTCCTTCGCTCGAGCGAGGAAGACAAAACAGTAAGGAGAACAGTAAGGAAATTTTACAACTCGATTAACAAAGTTGTTCACGGGATTGACAAGAACAAGGGACCTAACAAAAGGTTCATTACCAAGGCTTTACATCTCTCTCATGCCAAAGATAACATCTTGTTTGACACTCTCTTAACTAGTGGACGTAGTTATCACTTTCAGACAAAAATGATTAAGTAATGGAAAGGTAATAAAAAGAGGCTAATAAAATTGGAGTAAAGGAGGTTAACAAGATAATAAAATCAAGGTGGGTTCAATTAGACGTTAATTGAACCTATTGCGTCTTGACTCATGGCGTACTCTCTAGTAACGTTCAATGATTTAAGAAGCAATGTCCACCACTTTCTTTGAGGTAACTCCATGATAAGAAAAGGGTGTGGTTAGTCTTTTATTTCTGGTTATTGACATTTTATCCTTTGATTCATAGATCATCACGCAACAACTTTGTGACAATTGATGGTTTGTGAATTGATTCTACTCCGCTCTTGATCAATTTCATGATAGGGAGAGGCAGAAAGGACAAACATCTCATGAAACACTCTGTTTTTGCTCTGTTTTCATTTTGTTGCAGCAGGGCAGCACCTAAAACCAATGGCCAGCCGGCTAGCTCTCCATCCGGCCAACCACTTTCCATGGCCGACCGACCACTTTATTTTGGATAGACAGTGTCATTTTCATGACAGAACAAAGCAGAAATTGCGGCAAAAACAGAATTGTTTTCTAATTGCAAGCAAAACAAAATCTGAAAGCAAAATAGAGAAGTTTCCGGGAGGATTTTCTCGATTGCACGTGTGGTTCTTCGACTCCCGTTCGAGTTAATTAGTTTAAATAGCTCTTAGATTAATTAGTGTATTGCAATTAATTAGTTAATTCCCTTGGAATTTGTAATAGCTAATTAATTTAGTTAATTAATTCGGTGTTGTAATAATTATTTAATTAGAACATTCATTCAGACTCTCTTGTGCGAGGGCCAATTTATAACACTTGTAAATATTGTGTATGTCTTCCAACCCCCATTTCTTTCTCTATTTTATTTACTCGTTTATGATGGTCGCATGTAATATCATATTTTGATTTCATATCATTACCATGTGTAAATATCCATTTTTACATGTATCAGGTTCGAGTCATCATTCTAACAAATATTGTCATTTCTTACTTACTTGAATACGTATGCTATCGTATGTTTTAAGTTAATTCACATGACATATGAAAAATCGAACCTCGTAGTTGCATTTTGTATATGTTGCATTAGTCACTTCATAGTAGAGAATGCATTTCTCTAATGATTTTATTTCTTTTAACTTGCCTCGGTTGACTACTAGGTGAGCATTTCTTGCTTTAGCATATTGCATGTGTGTTAGTGTTGTCATATCAAGCATGTTTACCATAAGGCTAAGTGCTTAGTTTCTATACCTCTCGATTGCCAGTGGATGAAGGCTTTTTCGTTTAAATTGGGATGATTTGATTAATGAACATGTGAGCTTACTTTTTCAAAGTAGCACATGTTCAAAATTCTTTTCAAAACAAACATGAAATCAAAACGTTCCAAAATGGGTGAATTAGTCTATACTTGTGCTTCACATAGTAAAGATAGCATAATAATCAAAACATGAGTATATATTGTACATAAGAATCACATCATGATTACTAGAGGTCGATTTTTGATCGAGTGAGTAGGGTGCTCAATTAATGACATTCTCCTCTCATATCTAAGTTCCCAAGCTGAAACACTTTGGTTATGATGGACAAGTGGCCATTGGCATGAGTCATGACCTTCCTAAATTTTTCAAAAATATTTAGGTGGCGACTCTGAAATCTGGCAATGTGGCCAAGTTTTGGCATTTTTTATTAAAAATCAATTTTCCAAAAATTTGTTGGATTTAGACTCTTTTGTGTTTTTCTGTTTCACATTGTACTTGTGAAACCAGATTCAGAACCATGAGAGTCCGACCTGTAGGGCTATCATATCCGAGAAGACTAAACCCCTCTGAGGAGCACGAAAAGCAAGCTACACCCCTTTACAGCTTTACTACTTTATTTGCCCTTTTCTAGTAGCACAATACATGTAATCCAAAATATTGTTTTCCAAACTGATATACACATGTTTTTCAAACATAAAACGAGAATATTCCAAAACCCATGACATGCACCATGATATGTGTGATTTTATAAACATTTCAGTTTGCTTAATTCACATGCAATTTCTAACACACGACAATGCTATCGTCCACCGATAACCAAAACAGTTATCTCTAATGCAATAATTAAAAGATAACAATACGGATATACAATCCAGTAATTTTAAAATCACATTTCTAGAACATTCCCAAAAGAGTATTCAATACTCGGTATTTTCAAAATCTCATAACACTTTTCCAACCAAATTCATTTTCCAAAACTCTAACCAATTCCCAAAATCAACATCATTTAGGATTTTTCTACAAATTGGAGCTTCTCCACTTTTAGAAATCCATATGCGATTTTGTATACCAAAAATAGATTTAATAGCAAAATCATGACCAAACAACCCTTAATTTGGACAAACACTCAACCCTCATAATTTCAAAATCAACCCAACAGCAACAAAAACAAAATCTATATAACAAAATAAGCCACAAATACACTATTGAACTCATATTAAGTTAAAGAAATAGACCCTACCTCTTGAAGCAAAGAGGAAACAAGTTAGAAAAATCGCCGATGGCAAAAAGCTGATCTGCTCAGATTAAATGGAATGGAGAAAGGAGGGGATGAATTGAACACTTTAGAAATAAGGTAAGCAGATTTACTATTGAATTCTCCATCAGTTGATGAACCCCAAACTGGTAGGTCCCCACCCGAAGTGAACTGAAGAAGGGTGATGCTACAAATATGGTTCAAAATAGATGAAGGGAAGGTAAAGGAGAGTCTAGAGAACTCCCAGCCATAGTTAACCCGACAGTCTCTAACAAAAATTGTTTTTTTGTCCCTATGGAGGGGTCCAGCAGTAGCATGTCTAAGAAACACTTACCAATCAGTCCTATTAACTAGACTTATTTACCCACATGTCCTAACTGATAAATTTATCACTATAAAACTAAGACACTGATAAATTTATCACTATAAATTTATTCATAAAAACAAAAAAACTGATAAATTTATCACTATAAATTTATTTATAAAAATAAAAGACTTTGACAAATTTATCAATAGGACTTAATGGGTAATAAGTCTAAAAAATAAGACCTATTGATAATTTAATACTACCTAACCCAAGTCCAGTTATGTAACCAAAAGGATTCATCTGACCCACTAGCGATTGGAGTTATTACCTAATAATTTCTATGTGAAGTTTTTATGGATATTTTAATCTTGAAAATCAAACTTTAGTTTTATTACGAATAGTTAGAAAAGTGAGTTTGTGAGTTGGAAATTATGGTTTAGCAAGACTTGTAGTCCAGTCCAAAGGACTGTCCATAAGTCCCTCTCATTTTAACTAAATGGCAGTTTGCCAATAATAAAATGAAAAAAAATATGGGATTTTTATTGATAAATCTCATTTAAAAGTGTTTTAACCCAAAAAGTCCATGAAAAAATTTATTAACCCATTTAGACCTATGTATGTATAGTTTTATTCCATAAAGTCCTTTTTCTTGATTTACACTCTTTTTTTAGACTCCTATGCCCTTATATTTAATTTTGATACCCTTACAAATATTTTTTGAACGGTTAGCAATTTTATGATGTAAATATTCACATTTTAACATTCACATTGGTAAGAATGTAAAATTGGCCCGTGGGCGGTCCGAAGATCGCCCCCGGGCCGGGGCGGGCCCGGTCCGTTGACAATGTGAATATTCACATTGACATGTTAACATTCACATTGATAAAAGTGTAAAATTGGCCCGCTGCCCGGGGGCGGGCTCGGCCCGGCCCGGCCCGGCCCGTTGACAATGTGAATATTCACATTAACATATTAACATTCAGGTTGATAGGAGTGTAAAATTGACCCGCGGTCCGTAGGCGGCCCGAAACCCGCCCGTGGGCCCGGCCCAGCCCGTTTACAATGTGAATATTCACATTGACATGTTAACATTCACACTAATAAGAATGTAAAATTGGCCCACGGCCCGTGGACGGCCCGAAGCCCGCCCCTTGCCCGGAGCGGGGCAGGCTGTAAATATTCATATTTTAACATTCACATTGGTAATAATGTAAAATTGGCTCGCGGCCTGTGGGCGGTCTGAAACTCGCCCCCGAGCCGGGGCAGGCCCGGTCCATTGATAATGTGAATATTCACATTGACATGTTAACATTCACATTGATAGAAGTGTAAAATAGGCCCACGGCCCGTGGGCTGCCCGGGGCCGGCCCGGCCCGGCCCGTTGACAAAGTGAATATTCACATTAACATATTGATATTCACGTTGATAGAAGTGTAAAATTGACCCGTGGCCCGTAGGCGGCTCGAAACCCGTCCACGGGCCCAGCCCGGCGCGTTTACAATGTGAATATTTACATTGACATGTTAACATTCACATTGATAGGAGTGTAAAATTGGCCCGCAGCCCGTGGGCGGCCCGAAACCCGCTCACAGGCCCGGCCCGGCCCGTTTACAATGTGAATATTCACATTGACATGTTAACATTCACATTGATAGGAGTGTAAAATTGGCCCGCAGCCCGTGGGCGGCCCGAAACCCGCTCACGGGCCCGGCCCAGCCCGTTTACAATGTGAATATTCACATTGACATGTTAACATTCACATTGATAGGAGTGTAAAATTGGTCCGCGACCCGTGGGCGGCCCGAAGCCGCCCGTTGCCCGGGGCGGGGCGGGGCGGGCTGTAAATATTCATATTTTAACATTCACATTGGTAAGAATGTAAAATTGGCCCGTGGCCCGTGGGCGGTTCGAAGCTCCCCCCTGGGCCAAGGCGGACCTGGTCCGTTGACAATGTAAATATTCACATTGACATGTTAACATTCACATTGATAGAAATGTAAAATTGGCCCGCGGCCCGGCCCGTTGACAATGTGAATATTCACATTAACATATTAACATTCACGTTGATAGGAGTATAAAATTGACCCGCGGCCCGTAGACGGCCCGAAACCCGCCCGCGGGCCCGGCCCGTTTACAATGTGAATATTCACATTGACATTTTAACATTAACATTGATAGAAGTGTAAAACTAGCCCACGGCCCGGAGCGGGTTCGACCTGTTGACAATGTGAATATTCACATTGACATGTTAATATTCATATTGATAGGAGTGTAAAATTGGCCCGCAACCCGTGGGCCACCCAAAGCCCACCCGCGGCCCGGGGCAAGCTCGTTTGGGCCCGGGCCCAAGCCCAGCCCGAGAACTTGGGCTAGGACCTGGGCCATCACTTTGAAGCTCGGTCCGCATAAGACCCATTTAAGGCTCGGCCCGAGGCCCGGCCCGCCAGAGGCCCAGTGTCTTTTTTGTGAAAAATAATAAAATTTTGGGAGAAAAAATTAAAAAGAATTTTAAAAAATGGTGAGGCTCACCCAAGCCCAAGTCTAGGCCCAAGCCCCTTGGCTCGACCCACCGGGGCACCTAAAGCCTGAATACCTTTGTGCCAAGGCTAGGGCCTAGGCCTAATTTTTTGGCCCATGGGCCGGTCCGGCCTGGCCCGAATTTTGGCAAACACCCATGAGGCTTTACATGGGTTGGCCCCGGTCGGGGCTGGGCCGAGCCCCTACACATTGATGATATGAACATTTATATTGACGGTGTGAACATTTACATTGACAGTGTAAACATTCACATTGACGATGTGAACATTCACATTAGGGGTATTTTGGTAATTATGTCACCCATAGGACTTATTGAAACATAAGAAAATAATGTGGACTAAATGGAACATAAGTAGATGAAAAGAGTATTTTGGTCTTTTTACCTCAAATAGGAACATTCACATTGACGGTGTGAACATTTACATTGACGGTGTGAACATTCACATTGGGGGTATTTTGGTAATTATGTCACCCATAGGATGTGAACATTCACATTAGGGATATTTTGGTAATTATGTCACCCATAGGACTTATTGAAACATAAGAAAATAATATGGACTAAATGGAACATAAGTAGATGAAAAGGGTATTTTAGTCTTCTTACCTCAAATAGGAACATTCACATTGACGATGTGAACATTCACATTAGGGATATTTTGGTAATTATGCCACTCATAGGATGTAAACATTCACATTAGGGGTATTTTGGTAATTATGTCACCCATAAGACTTATTGAAACATAAGAAAATAATGTGGACTAAATGGAACATAAGTAGATGAAAAGGGTATTTTGGTCTTCTTACCTTAAATAGGAACATTCACATTGACGGTGTGAACATTCACATTAGGGGTATTTTGATAATTATGTCACCTATAGGATGTGAACATTCACATTAGAGGTATTTTGATAATTATATCACTCATAGGACTTATTGAAACATAAGAAAATAATGTGGACTAAATGAAACATAAGTAGATGAAAAGGGTATTTTGGTCTTCTTACCTCAAATAGGAACATTCACATTGACGGTGAACATTCACATTATGGGTATTTTGGTAATTATGTCATCCATAGGACTTATTGAAACATAAGAAAATAATGTGGACTAAATAGAACATAAGTAGATGAAAAGGGTATTTTGATCTTCTTACCTTAAATAGAACCTAATGGAATAATCAAAAAGAATATAGGTTGGATGGAATAAAGCTCTTAGAAAAAAGATTTATCAAAAAAACTCTCAAAAAATATTAGTAAGCCTTATTTTGCTCTCAAAAGTATAAGTGAATCCTATTTAAGTTTAAATGTAGATAACTAAATCTTTGTTTTGATATTTTGTTTCCAAAAAGTCTAATTCTTTATGATTTGTATGTTTTATTTTAAGTTTACCTTTCATATTAAAATATGAATAACAATTTTATAAAAAAGTTAATTTATTTATTTAAAACTATTTTAAAAGTTAGCAAATTTTATTAAATAAAAGCATGTGCAAAAGATTCATCATTTTTTATTGTCTCACACTTTGAAAAAATATGGATTTGCTACGGTATTTTTTCCCATAGTTCTTTTAATCTAATGTCAATAAAATTGGATCTTCTGGGTTGTTTATTTGTCTAGTTTCTACATTTCAAAAATAGAGTTTTTAAGTAAATTAAAATTGTTTATACAATTGTAAATTTTTTTGATTATCATTATTGGAGATGCTCTGTTTTGGCAATAGGCTATCCTGCACCAAACACCGTGGAGTGTTTCATTGAGTTATATTTTCTGTGAGAAAATTTGTTGAGAGTTTGATCAAAAATATAAAAAGGTTTTCTATTCCTTAGATCGTTGGAGTACTGATTTTGGTGCACAACCCGTGCTATGCAATAATGACTATCAAAAGAACGAAACGTAACTTTTTTAGTACATACCAAACATGATAGATTTTGTTATATATATATATATATATTATCTCAATTGTCAATTAAAGAAATTAAAATAAAGAATAAAGATATATTTGGCTCAAATTGTTAAAAAGTTAATTTTGCTAAAATAAATTGGAAAGAAACATTAAATTTTTTTCTTTTAATATTAAAAGTGATAGTTCATTAAACTTTTTTCATTTAGAAAAAAAAAGAAAAAAATAAAAAAGAGAGAGTATTATAGGTGATAATTTATTATTCATCTAAAATTATTTTCAGATCAAATGAAAAGATAACTTTTTTATTCAAATACTTTTATTTTGTAAGAAATTTGTTTTTATTCTATTTAATATTTTATTGTAATTTTTAAATTAAAAAAAATTTCTAAGAAATCATATTTAAATTATTTATGCCATTATAAAAAGTAATTTTTTTTAATATCAACTTAGTGGTAGTTTGGAAAGTGCAAAATAAGTATACATTTTTACTTTTTACGAATATATATATACAAAAGTTGAGATGTGATATGTCCTAAAAAAGATAATTAAGTATACTTTTTATTTTTACGAAAAAATGTGTAGAAAAGTAGAGATGTGATGTGACCCAAAAAATATAAAAAGATAAAAAAAAGTGAGTTAATAAGAGACTTCCCAAACAACCTTGTCAGACCTTTCTGAAGAATGTATTTTTTTAAATATCTTCAAGAAAAATTCTATTAGAAATCTTAAGTATATTGCTTTTTCTTTTGTTTATTAATATTAAAATTTTAATTAATTTTATTTATTGTTTTAAAAAAATGAATTAGCAAATAATTTATATATATATATATATATAATATTTTGCTTTGGTTGTTCAGGTTTTTTGGTGTTTCTGCCCAAGTCCACTCAAATTTAATTTGGATTTTTGAATTTCTGCATAGATCCTCACTTAATTTAAAACTATGTTGTTCAATTTTTAAAAAAATTTAAGCTCGACTCAAGTTATTTGGGTTGAGCTTACCTAAAGTTTGCAATTCTAACAAGGGGGTTAAAAGTTATATGATTAAATTTATGACAAATTAAAAGTTAATAAATAATGTGTGATAAAATTGTGTGACTTAAATTGTAAATTTCAATCTTCTTTGTTTTCATAATTTGCAAATAAAAATTTAATTATTTATATTATTTTGTATAAAAATATATTATTAATTTTTTGTATATGCCGTGCATAACACGAGTTACCACTAAAAAAATAGCACTCCAACTATATTATTAATTTTTGTATAAAAATATATTATTAATTTTTTTTATATGCGGTGCACAACCCGTGCTATAAACGTTTATGTACTTTTTTTTTAAATAAAAAAATTAACTAAATTAGTCAATTCCTAAAATAACCCTGAGTGTTAATCATCTAACAGTCAACCTCAAAGAAAATAATAATATTCTAATAATTATATTTGTGTTGTACATTTTATTTAAGAAAAAATGATTTTTTTCATTTATGATATAGTGCAATGAAACTCAATGAATTATAATAATAATAATAATCAAATACAATACATAATTAATAAAAATAAATTCTCAAAATGATAGGGAAAAAAAAATCTTAACAAATACACGAGAAACAAAGATCTCAAATTGTAAACAAAAGAAGAAAATAAAAGAGAAAACTCACATTTGAAAAAAAATAATAATTAAATAAATGGCCAAAAAATGGAAAATTATAAAATATTCTCGTAGGACATGTCCGTACTCTCTAATCAATCATTATTCATTATACTCTGTCATGTCCTTTAATCACCGAACACAGTACCCCACCTACTCACATTCTTCACCAATTACAATAGTATGGAGTGCAATATGTCTTTATTCTGGAATGGCTAAATAATTACCCAAGAACAAATAAGGGAAATGAGAGGAGAGAGAAAGTGGATTTGCAGAGTAAAAATTAAACATATAAGGAAAATATGTTTAGAAAATTTCAACATATAGGAAATTGAATTGTTATTTTAACAGATAAAAAAATTTGTACAGATAAAAAATTAGACATATAAGGGAAACAAATTGAATATATAGTCAAAAAAATTGAATAGATAGATATAAATTTGAACAAATAGTAAAAAAATTAACAGATAAATTAAGCTGTAAAATTGAAAACAAAATATCCCCTAAAACTAACAAAAGGACTTCTCACCAAACTATTTCACAAACCTCTCCACAATAATTTTACAGATCTTTCACTAACAAAAAAATATTCACTATATCAAATTCCTTATATGTTCCTTAGATTGAATTTTTTTACAATTTTTCATAACTAAAACCAAAATATTCAAAACAAATTTTTTTAAAATCAAAGCAAATAGAGGTAACTTCTCACTAATCTCTAAGTTTAGAAAATTTATTTCAAATTCCTTTGAAAAACAAAAGACGGAAGGACGTAAACATGTTTTATACTTTTTATTTTTTATTTTTTATACAGGTTATACGGTACATTCAAATGCCATCATTGATTATTTTATGTTTCATCTGTCTTAATTACATAATCCCTGTCAAATATTATTCAAAAATGAGATTTTTTTATCAATTTTTTAGTGATCTTGTTGCTGACTATGTTTCTTCTTTATTAAATATTTTTAAAAAAGATATACACTCTTGTGTTCTACTCGATTACACCAACTAAAAAATAAAATAAAAAGAGTCAAAATTTTGGAAAAAAGTCCACACAAAAAAACTACTAAAAAAAGCAGGGGAAAAAAAAATGTGACTTTGTAAGTGGGATCCAAAACTTACCCTAACCTTTTCAGAATTCGATGCCAATAGTAATCGTTCATAATTTTAAATAGTTTGGAGGACTTCCATTTACACCATAGATGCACACCCAACATCTTTTCTTAACTCCCATTCTTTGAATCTTACGATCTAAGGTTCTTCAAATGACTAGTGTTATTGAGCTTAAGTTCGTTTTTTTTCTTTTTTTAAAGAAATGTAAATGAGTGACCATTTAATTATTTTCTAGAGAAAATCAGTGTCCTTAATTGTGCATGGTGGTCTTCCCTAAAATTAATGCATGCTGTGAGTTTTCCTTACAGTTTTTTAGGCATTATATTTGATTTTTTTTACTACAGACATTATTTGACCTTTAATAAATACCTAATAGACCGTTTGTAAGACCCTAAATAATATAATATGACACCTAATTCATTATTCTAATAAAAAAAAAAGAGGCTAGGTTTCCCTCCAGTCCGATACTGCTGGACCCATGAGGGCCCATCACGGGTCTTATTTTGATAATTCGAACTGTTTAATGTGTAAAACTCGTCGGTACTATATGTCTGTAAAAAATCACGTTGATCGGATATCGATAGCTATCTCATCGGATCAAATTTCTGTCAACCGTTTATTTTTTCACCGTCCATTTTTTTATACAAAATTGATTTGATCATATAACTATTGATATCCAACAAACGTGATTTTTTACAAGCATATAGTAATTGACGAGTTCTACATATTGAACGGTTTAGATTATCGAAACGGGTCCTGTAATAAGTTCCCACGAGCCCAACAGCATCTTTCAATCCTGGAGGAAAGCCAACTCCTAAAAAAAAATCTAAAGTATGAAATTTTGATATTCATTTTAGGGGAAATTACATTGACATGAGTCGGTGAAAAACTATTTACAAACAAATAAAAAAATATTATAAATATTAATAATTAATGTTATAAACTTTTTTTTATTAATTTATAATTTTTTTCATCTAACACCACTGTTAGCTAATTCTCCCTTTACTTACCCAAAAAAATAAAAAAAGGAGATAATTCTCCTTGTTTGATTATGTACGATAGGAAAAGTTTCTTAAAATCACCTAAATGAATACATTGTTATTCTTTCTTTATTATTATTATTGTTTATTAAACTTTACAAACAAATAAAAAATATTATAAATATTAATAATTAATGTTATAAACTTTTTCTCATTAATTTATAATTTTTTTTATCTACGCAATTGTTAAGTGATTTCCCCCTTCATTTTACTTGCCTATTAAAAAGTGTTTAATTATGGTAAGGAAAGGTTTCTCAAAACCACCTAAATGAATTGATTATGAGAGAGTTTGGGAGGTGATTATGTGAATTGATTTTTTAATTATTTATAAAAAATTATGTAAAAAGTAAAGAGGGTGATATGATTGTGTGCTATAATTAAAAGGCCACCACCTCAAACGGGCCTTCAGTGTCGTATGTGAGGTATTTGTAAACTTTAAATTATTTGTATGTTTTGAATTATTGAAGTTAAAATGATTTATATTGACTTCATTCAGTATCACTTATAAATTAATTTATTACTTTAAAAAAAAGTTGATTGATGGTACATTTTAAATTCTTTAGATGTTTTGAATTATTGAAGCTAGCAAAGTTTATACTGACCTCATTTAGTATCACTTATAAATTAATTAATTTAATTTATTTTTTTAAAAAAAGTTGACTTATGGTGTTTACTTATTTATAAATTTTAGCTTTTTTGGTTTATTTGAAAATCTTAAATATATATGGACAAAAAAATCCCATTTTGTTTATCAAAATTGTAACTTTTGTTATGGTTATTTGTATAACAAAAAAGTTATGGGACAACTCATTTAGCAAAATAGATTCAATTTCTTTTCACAAATTATAATAGTTGATCAAAGAAATTCATAACTTTTTAAAGTATTTTAAGTTAATAATCTAAGGGAAATGCTAGAGAGCTCTAAATCTAGAGCTCTAATTTGAGCTCTAGTGATGTGTCAAAGCAAAAAAAAAAAAAAAAAACAAGGCACAAACATCACATCAGGATGGGTCCCACCTCCCCATTAGAGCTATTAGAGCTCTTATATTAGAGCTCTAAAGCATTTTTGATAATCTAAAATGCTATAATCATGAAAGTAACTTATAAGTAATACCAAACGACCCTATTAAAAAAAGATATAAGCATATTTCATGTGCAACGTACGTGTCCTACCACTAGTATATATATAAATGTATAGATAATATATATGATGTGTCTCTCAACTACAAAGAACGGTATATATGTGTTTTGAAACAAATAAGACAAATATAACAGTAAAAAAAAAATTTAAATAAACATAAAAAGACTACCCAAATATATGCACACATCCAACCCAAACGAAGGAGAAAATGAAAACAAGCAATCGAGAATAGTGAATCTAATGAGAAATTATTCAATACTCCCGAAATACATGTGGTCATACTCCAAGTAAATCACCAATTACTTAATCTCATGTTGTTCTTTATACTCAACATAAATTATGAGCCCTTATGTCTCTCTACCAATCAAAACCTTATAGAGCACCACGTATTCATATTTTAGGGAAAACAAGCAATCGAGAATAGTGAATCTAATGGGAGATTATTCAATACTCCCGGAATACATGTGGTCATACTCCAAGTAAATCACCAATTACTTAATCTCATGTTGTTCTTTATCCACAACATAAATTATGAGTCCTTATGTCTCTCTACCAATCAAAACCTTATAGAGCACCACGTATTCATACTTTAGGAGTACTGAATCACCCGAATCTAATAAACATAAACATCCAATAAACATATATCTCCCCAAAATATGAACACATACTTTAGACCTAACAGAACAAAATCTTAACTATATACCATTTAACAATTTCAAAATACCAACAAACAATAGATATCTATACTATATATAAAATGAACACTTTTTATGGTGTCTTAAAGCCTTGGTTTTTTATGCTACAATGTGTCCACTTTTTTATTTAAAAAAAAAAAATAGATAGATGAGAGAAAGGGACTTGAACCTTGAACTTATGTCAAGTGAAGAAGTCTCTTACCCCTTGAGTAGCATACTATATATAATAAATATTTTATTTTATTTTCACTTATTTGAATTGTACACGCATTGCATGTGCCAACCGCTAGTATATATATATATATATATATCTAGTATCACTTCTAAACTTTTCATCAACCTCTGCATGGCTATGGCTCATGAGATTTTCCTCCTCACCATCATAAACCTGATATAATCAAACAATGAAAAATTAAAATTCAAAATTATAGAGTTAAATAGTATATAAAATTGTAAATTCTCACCCTCGTGTTTCATCAGTTTCTTTGTCGATTTTGTTCATGGCATCCCAAACCATCATCCGCGGCAACCAATGAAAAGGGTACTTGTAGCGGGCAACATCCAATATCAAAAGCATGTCTCTGCCCTTGTGATATGCAGCCATTGGTGAAAAATGACCATCACCCGTCTAAATTTCAAAAAATAATAATAATAAATTTAATTTACTATATTATAACAAAAGTCATAATATCATAAAAATAATTAAATCAATATTCAAATCTAAAACAAAATAAATCAATAAATTACCTGATTGATCGTCTTCCTAGAGTAGGACAGAATCATATACAACTCTTCTGTTGAAGTCGTTTGGATCACACAGTTTGTAAATTGCTCTAAAGAGCTATGTTGAGCCTTGAATGCTTCAATGTCGACATGTTTCCTAGCAAGTTCAACAAAACCGTCAAATGTGATTCCTTTTTTCTGGACTATGGCTCATGAGATTTTCTTCCTCACCATCATAAACCTGATATAATCAAACAATGAAAAATTAAAATTCAAAATTATAGAGTTAAATAGTATATAAAATTGTAAATTCTCACCATCGTGTTTCATCGGTTTCTTTGTCGATTTTGTTCATGGCATCCCAAACCGTCATCCGCGGCAACCAATGAAAAGGGTACTTGTAGCGGGCAACATCCAATATCAAAAGCATGTCTCTGCCCTTGTGATATGCAGCCATTGGTGAAAAATGACCATCACCTGTCTAAATTTCAAAAAATAATAATAATAAATTTAATTTACTATATTATAACAAAAGTCATAATATCATAAAAATAATTAAATCAATATTCAAATCTAAAACAAAATAAATCAATAAATTACCTGATTGACTGTCTTCCTAGAGTAGGACAGAATCATATACAACTCTTCTGTTGAAATCGTTTGGATCACACAGTTTGTAAATTGCTCTAAAGAGCTATGTTGAGCCTTGAATGCTTCAATGTCGACATGTTTCCTAGCAAGTTCAACAAAACCGTCAAATGTGATTCCTTTTTTCTGGACTATGGCTCATGAGATTTTCTTCCTCACCATCATAAACCTGATATAATCAAACAATGAAAAATTAAAATTCAAAATTATAGAGTTAAATAGTATATAAAATTGTAAATTCTCACCCTCGTGTTTCATCGGTTTCTTTGTCGATTTTGTTCATGGCATCCCAAACCGTCATCCGCGGCAACCAATGAAAAGGGTACTTGTAGCGGGCAACATCCAATATCAAAAGCATGTCTCTGTCCTTGTGATATGCAGCCATTGGTGAAAAATGACCATCACCCGTCTAAATTTCAAAAAATAATAATAATAAATTTAATTTACTATATTATAACAAAAGTCATAATATCATAAAAATAATTAAATCAATATTCAAATCTAAAACAAAATAAATCAATAAATTACCTGATTGACCGTCTTCCTAGAGTAGGACAGAATCATATACAACTCTTCTGTTGAAGTCGTTTGGATCACACAGTTTGTAAATTGCTCTAAAGAGCTATGTTGAGCCTTGAATGCTTCAATGTCGACATGTTTCCTAGCAAGTTCAACAAAACCGTCAAATGTGATTCCTTTTTTCTGGACTATGGCTCATGAGATTTTCTTCCTCACCATCATAAACCTGATATAATCAAACAATGAAAAATTAAAATTCAAAATTATAGAGTTAAATAGTATATAAAATTGTAAATTCTCACCCTCGTGTTTCATCGGTTTCTTTGTCGATTTTGTTCATGGCATCCCAAACCGTCATCCGCGGCAACCAATGAAAAGGGTACTTGTAGCGGGCAACATCCAATATCAAAAGCATGTCTCTGCCCTTGTGATATGCAGCCATTGGTGAAAAATGACCATCACCTGTCTAAATTTCAAAAAATAATAATAATAAATTTAATTTACTATATTATAACAAAAGTCATAATATCATAAAAATAATTAAATCAATATTCAAATCTAAAACAAAATAAATCAATAAATTACCTGATTGACTGTCTTCCTAGAGTAGGACAGAATCATATACAACTCTTCTGTTGAAGTTGTTTGGATCACACAGTTTGTAAATTGCTCTAAAGAGCTATGTTGAGCCTTGAATGCTTCAATGTCGACATGTTTCCTAGCAAGTTCAACAAAACCGTCAAATGTGATTCCTTTTTTCTGGACTATGGCTCATGAGATTTTCTTCCTCACCATCATAAACCTGATATAATCAAACAATGAAAAATTAAAATTCAAAATTATAGAGTTAAATAGTATATAAAATTGTAAATTCTCACCCTCGTGTTTCATCGGTTTCTTTGTCGATTTTGTTCATGGCATCCCAAACCGTCATCCGCGGCAACCAATGAAAAGGGTACTTGTAGCGGGCAACATCCAATATCAAAAGCATGTCTCTGCCCTTGTGATATGCAACCATTGGTGAAAAATGACCATCACCTGTCTAAATTTCAAAAAATAATAATAATAAATTTAATTTACTATATTATAACAAAAGTCATAATATCATAAAAATAATTAAATCAATATTCAAATCTAAAACAAAATAAATCAATAAATTACCTGATTGACTGTCTTCCTAGAGTAGGACAGAATCATATACAACTCTTCTGTTGAAGTCGTTTGGATCACACAGTTTGTAAATTGCTCTAAAGAGCTATGTTGAGCCTTGAATGCTTCAATGTCGACATGTTTCCTAGCAAGTTCAACAAAACCGTCAAATGTGATTCCTTTTTTCTGGACTATGGCTCATGAGATTTTCTTCCTCACCATCATAAACCTGATATAATCAAACAATGAAAAATTAAAATTCAAAATTATAGAGTTAAATAGTATATAAAATTGTAAATTCTCACCCTCGTGTTTCATCGGTTTCTTTGTCGATTTTGTTCATGGCATCCCAAACCGTCATCCGCGGCAACCAATGAAAAGGGTACTTGTAGCGGGCAACATCCAATATCAAAAGCATGTCTCTGTCCTTGTGATATGCAGCCATTGGTGAAAAATGACCATCACCCGTCTAAATTTCAAAAAATAATAATAATAAATTTAATTTACTATATTATAACAAAAGTCATAATATCATAAAAATAATTAAATCAATATTCAAATCTAAAACAAAATAAATCAATAAATTACCTGATTGACCGTCTTCCTAGAGTAGGACAGAATCATATACAACTCTTCTGTTGAAGTCGTTTGGATCACACAGTTTGTAAATTGCTCTAAAGAGCTATGTTGAGCCTTGAATGCTTCAATGTCGACATGTTTCCTAGCAAGTTCAACAAAACCGTCAAATGTGATTCCTTTTTTCTGGACATTCCCCATGATCTCCGAATCCCCGATCATGGGATCCTCAAACCAACACCACGGACCTACAACAAAAAAATAAAATAAAATAATAAAAAATGAAGGAATGAGCATTGAGACAAAAACATAACAAGCATTAATTATTGGAGCATGAGAGAATGAAAGGGCAACAGGAAAGCAAATCAAATATGAGAGCAATGAGCCCCTGGGATGCAGTGTGGTTGCTCTGCCCTTTGCATAGCAGCCACTGTTGTGAGATGTAATAAGGCTCACTTCAGGTCCCATCTAAATGATCCAAATCACTCATTTTTTAGTGTACATCAATTAGTACATTCTCATAAAAAATTAAGTCGATCAGATATCGATAGCCTCCTAATCAGAACAAATTTATATTCACTTTTATACTAAAAAATACACCAAGCGTTTATTTTTGTAGATACAAATTTGCCCTAAACATAAGTCGATTAATGTCCAATCAATTTGATTTTTTTCAAGAATGTTCTACTCGACGTACCCTAAGAAATAAACGGTTCGGATTATTAAGGAGTAACCCAAAGTGAGCCCTATTACGCTCACAACAGTGGCCACACTGCATCCCCTGCTTATGCCCCTTTCATTTCATTGGCCACCTCATCATTAGTGATGCCATAGTAATTTAGATTTAATAATGTCACACTGAAATATACATGGTAGCAAATTCAATTACAAAAATCAATATAACAATCTTTCCTAAATAATTACAAGTTTAACAAATAGAAACTCTAAGACTAAACTGAACTTTTTTAAACACATTGAAACAAGTTTTATACTGAAAATTGAAACAAAATTTAGCAACCTCTTCAGATAAAAAGGGAATTTATTGAAGGAAAACACATTAGGAAAACTAAACCCAACCGCTTTTTTATTAGATCTAAAGGTGGCCCAATGAAATGAAGAGGGGATAGAAGGGGATACTGTTATCAAATTTTTTTTCCCCTCACAACTATCTATACAACCAAAAAATTATTGCAAATATACTACCCAAAAATTATTGCAAATATACTAACATTTCTCATTGCATAAAAAAGTTAAAAATAAAAAATCACTAAAAAAATTAAGTTGTAAAACTCACACTCAAATTCATCAAAAATCTGTCAAAAGAAGAGGAAAACAACAAAACCCTACTTGCAACATAAATCAAAAAATTGTTTTAGGACAAATCAACAATAAGTTACCATTCTATGTTTTTTACTTTTCGCACATTTTTTTAATAAAAATTGAAAAAGTTATTCTCAAACACCTTTTATACTTTTACAACATATTTTAATCAAAACCCAAAAAATCACTAGAAAAACACTTCCTAAACGAACCCCTAATCGAAAAACCAATCCAGCCTCAATGGATTGAATACTAGAAAAGGAGGCTTTAGACACAGAACTTTTAGTGACGGTTTAAAAATCACAAAAAGCTTAAAAAATTGTCGCGAACTTATTTTTTTGCCGACGACATTTGATTTTCGCAAAAAAGACACCGACTAAATATCACTATTAGAGACGGAAAATTCAAGACTGTGCCAAAAAGTAATATTGTACACGACAGTACGTTGCCCATCGTTTTTTTTTTTTTTTGCGACGCCGTTTGTTAATCCATCGCAAAAGATTTTTTTTTTTACTCATTAGTGACAGTCCTTAAACCTGTCGCAAAAACTTAATCCTTAATTACCCACACGCCCTCCCCCTCCAACCCCCACCGCCACCCCCACCCCCACCCCCACCCCCTTTCCCTCTCATCTCTAAACTTTGGTAATTGATGTTGCAAGACTACTTTACATTTGGAAGTCCAATAAGTTTTGATTATTCACACTACTACAATAATGCTTAAAGATCGCACAAGAAAAATTAAAAATATCTCACTTTTATTATAAGTGTAATTAAAAAAAATTAAATAATATTTCAATCATAGTTAATTTAGTTGAGTGAGATAATATTTATTTTTAATCTCAACATCCAAGTGTGATTATATATTTTTTTTAATCACAGTTTCTGTATAAGTGTGATTGTGTATATATTTTTAATTTTATTTTTATATTTATATAATTAGGCTTGAGGGTTTTTGAATTTGTCCTAAGGAAAAATACTATAGGTACCAAATTTTCTACCAAACAAATGATTAAATGCCTCACATAAATGTGAGGTCTATAAAATTACGGAGCCACATTTAATCATTTATTTAATATAAAATTTGGTATTCCTAACATTACCTTATCCTAAGTGATAAGAAATTGTCTTAGAAATACATTTATAACCAACTATTCAGATCAATATCAAAATCTAAGGGCCAAATATATAACATTGCCTGCCTCTTTGGATTCCTGCTCATGAATACCAATCACACCTCCCCCTATCTTTCACAGACGTCCTCCACTCTCTCTCTCTCTCTTCTTGGTTTTACCTATGGCAACTTTGTTGAAATTCGAGTGCACTATTTGATCAAATACAAGGTAGACCGGTCGACACAACCAGCGAGAAAGAGAAAGCGCCATCAAGATTGGTATCCTCTTCAAATTTTTCCTCCCTTTCCTTGGCATAGCTAGCGTTTCTTAGTTCATTGTTTGTTTATTTTTTTGTCGATTTTTCTTTTTGGGCATTTTTGCTGTGTGTGTCTCTTTGTATGCATACACTAAGTTCTGTAAAATGCCTCACATGTCTCTACATTTTTTTTTTAAAATGGGTCTCCAAAATGCCTCAAAATTTTTATTTGGGTTTTCGTTGGGTGTCTAACATATGCAACATTAGAGTGTAATTTTTTAGGGGGTAATCCAATGGCCCCATCAGCATGAGACTCAGGAACAGAATGTTTACAAAAGAGATTAAAATTTGAATTATCAAAGCCCGTGTTTTCAGAAATAGGAGTATGGAAACTATTTCTTTCTCGTTGTAATCTACTGATTGAAAATTCGTCCTGAATACTATTTCTTTTGTTGGGTGGGTGGGTGGGTGGGTGAGTGGAAGGGGGATTCAATTTTCAAGATATTAGTCTCCTTTCCTTTTTGTTCTTTTTGGTGAATGATCGGTTAAGGCCGTTGATCTAATTACTGAACACGCATGCTGTCACCCCATCTGCAAAAATATGGGCTGATCTTATATTGAAGCAGCCAATTAAAATGTTGATCTAATGCTTCATACCACTCCTTACTTCCTCAAATCTTCAATTAGGGTATCAGATATCTAAATACAATTAAGGAAGTCTGCACTCATCTACTTATACTGACAGAATGGACTCTCAAATCTCTAATATTGTAATAAAAAAAAAAACCATAAAATTCTTAATACAGCATAACATTCTTTTAAAGTGTTCACATCCAAAAAACTATTTCTGAATTAATAAATTTATTGTAGCATATTCATACTAGTATATTACAGTCTCTCCTTGAGCAATCAATGTCAAGGTATGACATGTGATCGCTCAGATTTTACCAAAATATTAAGCAAACTTAATGGAAAAGTCTATATTTGGGGGAAATTATTAAGAACTGGACCAATTTGTAATAATTCTCTACAACTCTTTTTGTACGAAACTTTGTGTTTGCATGATGTTATGCTATTACATGATCAAACATGACAACAAATTTTGTTTATGGACTTGTTTAAATGAATTTACTCAACAAGTAGATTTATCTGCATCATGGCTCTTCATTCATAAGTATCTCAACCTTAAGTGGTGTTATGACCACCTTGAAATTTGGTAACTACAAGCTTTTTGGAATATAATGTGCCTATTACTACCAAAACATAAATAGAACATGTACTAGAAAATGTCTCTAGCTCTGTCAGCAAAGCTTGTTAGAGATGGAATAGAGACTTGGGTTCTAGTCAAGTCACCCTTTGAGCTTGAACATCATCTCATGAACTGAGTTTATGTTGGCCTTCTATGACCTGAGTTTCTGGATCAGATATAGGGGGTTCTGAAATGGACAGTAGGAGAATTACTACCAGTCCTTGGCTGTGATGACCGAGAAAGGTTTGATTGTGTTTCTCATTTACATTATGTAATTTGTTTCTCATTTACAGTGTAAATTGTTTCTCATTTACTTCTCACAACCAAGAATATTGCCACAATTAAAATTTGTCTCTTTCCCCCTCTATATTTTGTGTCATCATGCATACACCATGTTAGGTAAAAGCCTTAATTAAAATAGTTTATTTTCTTTTGGTTAAACCAGTTGTTTATATAATTCTACTTTTTTGTTGTTCAAATAGTGAGTGAATCTATTATAACGGACCAAGTAAATGACTAAACAACCTTTCCAAAATGTAGTGTGGTGGTAAGTTTAGCAAAAATAGAGGGTATATTCAAATGGGTAATGCAAACAGTGGGAGTTGGATATTATTTTTAGTAGGCAATTTTTAGGAAGTTGATTTTGGATAATGGATAATGGAGCTTGCTTACTTATATTTTCTACTCTTTGGAATAACATAGGCACAAATTTATTAAGATCATTTGAAACTTTCATTTGCCTCTAAGATTAAAAATTTAAAACTTCCACTCTCTCTATGTGATGTTTTTAATTTTATTTTTGGAGATGTAGGCCCCCAAAGTCCATCAAGGACCAAGGTTGAGAGCTGTGAGTTTTCTCTATTCCAACTGCGCCTTCCAGTAAGTTTCTCCTTTATCCTTTATTCCCAATTTTACTACTTTAAATTAAGTTCCATTTGGATACTCTCTCTCATGCTTTTGTGTTTTTGTGGGTATGCTTTCTTTCATATTTGTCAATTGATTTGATAAGCAATTTCATCAACTTTTTTTTTTGTTAACCAATGCTTTTATCAATTGATGTCATGAAATGGTTATGTAATATATCTTTTTTTGTTTCAAATTAGAAGGTACTCCCTATGATTTTATTTTTCCTTTAAAATGAGCGGTTTCTTCGCTACATAGCCGTGGTGTGTCAACCTCTTAAGCAATTTCGGTGTTCATATTAATTCAAACCATGGACAATATCAATATCAACATCAATATTGAGGCCTAATTTTTACTTATTATTATATCTAATTTCTTCATAATAAAATGCTTTTGTATCATGTTTAACAGCTGGATAAACGGTAATATTAGATCCATATACCAATTTTTTTTTTTATTTAATCTGCATTTTCTTAATATGAGTTGTACTACATGTAAATATGACATAACTTCCATCATTGTAGTTTTTGTATGTTTTTTTTCCTCTAAATTATCTGCCAATTGGGGTTTTGTACTAAAAAGACAATCTCCAACACTAGAAAATGTACTGATACAATGCCATCGAAGTTACAAAAACACATACACGTACCCTGCATCTGCAGGGTACTCTAAGCAGTTGCTTGTCTTTGGGCCCATTGTCCTATGCTACCATGGTGGTGAACTAAAGGAAGATTGGTTGCTGATGGATTATTATGAGAGCTCTACAGCAACTTACCATTTTCTTTCAATGGTCGTCATCCCTGTTCCTATGCTTCTAGAGACCTCAGCTTCAGCTTTAATCTTACAAGCCTTACATCAGTTCACATTTGCAGCCTTATTAGCAGCCTTAGTGACACATGAATGTGACCCCCCAAAAAAAAAAAAAAATTGACAAGTAGTTCTGTTAGCACTTGATCTTTTCTCGTAACATGTAGCTTGAATTGTTCATATTCTTTAACATCTCTTGTGGTCAAAAGTTATGAATCTCTTGATTGCCTATTGTAATATCTCTTCACTTTCACATATACATCATGCACTTTGATCATGTAATGCAAGTAGTTTTTGTGAATATTATTTGCACATAGATTGGCAAGCATAAGTTATCGCTCTTTAAGAGTGTTGTGTTGATTTCTGATGCGTATCAAGAATATGGATATGCAAGCTTCAAAGGAATTCCTTGCTGAACTGAAGGTGTAGTATTTGATATGGATTTTGTTAACATTTAGAACCTAGAGTAATTGGAATTGATTTCATTTTTGGGAATCCTTTCTATTTTTAATCCTCCAGAATTTAACATCATATTATGGTAATTTGATGACCACTATATTTACATTGTGCCATTTACCAGCAGTTGGAGTCCTCGGGCTTTAGATGGAGTTGGGACTTGCTCTGTTTTTTCTCTGTTGGCTACTTGTACCTAACCACCACTGTATACACACTAGGGAAAATGATATCAACCTTCACTTGATCAACTCACACAACACATCAAACTGGGGTTGAACTCCATTAAACACACACTCAATGATTATTGCTTTGTGGACTGCTTTAACTCATAAAACAGGGCACCTCAATATATAGCTACATAATAAACTTTCATGTAGTGTAAACCTTTTGCACTGTGACTTGTGGATGGACTCGTGCAATGTATTACCTGTTTAGTCTAATCTGGTTTTAAAATTACTCAACTGCACCCAAATAGCAACTCTTAAGTCTTGCTAGTAGATTATGTTGACAACACATCACCACTATGACTATTGTATTGTTCATGTGGCACAATTTGAGTGCCTTACTGAAGTAACAATGCCCAAATGGTTTCCTATAAAAATTGGTTTTTAATGTTAGTTAATTAATTTGAATCTTTCAATTGGAGTCATAGAACTTTTTACAAGATTGTATGAAGTTTCTTCGTTTTACATGGCATATTTTTCAGTGGTGCTTTTTGCCTGCTGGCTGCATTCCAGTAGCGATTATTATGTGTGAATTTCAGAATTTGAAAAAATCGTTCAAATTTGCTTGGGTTTCAAAATTTTGTTTTTAAATAACATGAGTTTGGTTAAAAAACTTTAATTATTGTCATTAGACTTGAATGTTCTCCAAAGTTTTCTCTTGGAAGGTCAAAACATGAAATAATCCATATCCATTAGTGTCTAGTTAAATTTTTAGTATTTTATTTCAACATTCTTATAGAGTATTTTCCTACTTTGAATCGTTTAAATGTTAGGTCGTTACCCTCAAGTAACGCGTTGCGCTTGTCTCCTGGTGTTTCAAAAAGTGAGCAAGGGGCGCTGCATCGACGCTTGGGTGCGGTGAAAAACGGGCAAAGGTTTCCGCGTTTTTTTGGACGAGCGCGGGTAAAGAAGCTAGTCCAAAACTACAGGTTTAGGGTAGCCACTTGGAATATAGGAACCTTAACTGATAAGACGATTGAATTGATAGATGTTATGATTAGGAGGAGAGTTAGTATAGCTTGCGTACAAGAAACTAAGTGGACGGGTGAGAAAGCTAGAGAAATTAAGGATACTGGTTTTAAACTGTATTATAGTGGTAACGACAGACGCAGGAATGTGGTAGGAATCATAATTGTCAAGGGTCTGGTGGAGAATGTACTGGCGGTCATTAGGAAAGGGGATAGGATTATGTTAGTTAAACTAGTTATTGGAGGGAATATAGTAAACGTTATTACTGCATACGCCCCTCAAGTAGGATTAGATGATCAGACTAACAAGGATTTTTGGGAGCAAATGGATGAGATCTTACAGGAGATGCCTGTAGGAGAAAACCTGGTTATAAGTAGAGATTTTAATGGCCATGTAGGCATAGATAAACTAGGCTATGAAAGAGTGCATGGTGGATACGGTTTTGGTGACAAAAATGAGGCTGGAGAGAGTATCTTAGATTTTGCGTTGGCTTCTGACATGGTGGTGGCCAATACTATGTATAAGAAGAGGGAGAAGCATTTGATAACTTTTAAGAGTAGGTCAGTTAAGAGCTAAATAGATTATTTCTTAGTGAGAAAAGTGGACCGCCTAAAATGCAATGATTGTAAGGTGATTCCTAGAGTGAGCCTGACCTCTCAACATAGGATTTTGGTACTAAATTTATGTTTTAGAGGGCAATACCAAGATAGGAAGGATGGTGGGCGTCGTAGGACGAGATGGTGGGACCTAAAAAGGGATAAATTAGAAATATTTAAGAATAGAATGGATAAGGAAGGTACTTGGGACTTGGAAGATGATGCTAACACTATATGGAACTCGATGGCTAATTGTATGAAGAGAATCTCAAGGAAAGTGCTTGGAGAGTCGAAAGGGACAGGACCCAACGCCAGGGAAACTTGGTGGAGGGAAGAGGTTCAAGCGGTAGTTAAGGCAAAAAATGAGTGCTTTAAAAAGTGGCAAAAGGATAGAACTGAGGAAAACCTTAAGAGCTATAGATTGGCTAGTAAGTCAGTCAAAAAAGTAGTGAGAGAGGCTAAGTTGAAAGCTTATGATGACCTATATACTAGACTAGATAGTAAAGGAGAGAAGAGAGTATACAAACTTGCCAAGATACGAGAAAGGAAAACAAGAGATTTTAATCAAGTTAGATGCATCAAGAGTGAGGATTCTAAGGTATTGGTGAAGGAAAGATGGAAGAACTATTTTGAAAAACTATTAAATGAGGAATATGAAGGTACGACAGTAGGGGAAGAAATGGCTAGTAATACGATAAACCAAGACTAGGTTTTATCGCAGGATTAGGAACTTTGAAATGGAGATTGCACTTAAGAAGATGAAATCAAATAAGGCTTTAGGACCCGATGATATCTCTATTGAAGCTTGGAAGTGCTTGGGTAAAAAAGAGGTTGCTTGATTGACTAGATTGTTTAGCAAAATTTTATTGACTAGGAACATGCTATATGAATGGAGGAAGAGTATTTTAGTGCCAATATATAAGAACAAAGGAGATGTCCAGAATTGGAACAACTATAGAGGAATCAAGCCAATGTGTCATATAATGAAAGTGTGGGAGAGGGTGATGGAACGCCGATTGCGAGATATAACAGAGGTGTCAGAGAATCAATTTGGGTTTATACCCGGCAGGTCAACAATGGAAGCGATTTATCTTTTGAGAAGAGTAATAGAAAAGTATAGAGAAAAGAAAAGAGACATTCAAATGGTGTTTATTGACCTTGAGAAAACATATGATAGAGTGTCCCGAGATATAATATGATGGGTGTTAGAGAAAAAAAGGGTAACAAAAGGTTACATTAATGTGATTAGGGACATGTATGAAGGAGTGGTGACCACTATTAGATCGTCTGTTGGAGAGACAAATGAATTTTCTATTACTGTTAGATTACACCAAGGATCTACCTTAAGCCCTTATCTTTTTGTTTTAGTTATGGATGAGTTGACGAGAAATATTCAGGATGACGTGCTATGGTGTATGCTTTTTGCAGACGATATCGTGTTAGTGGATGAGACTAGAGGAGTTAATACAAAGTTGGAGATTTGGAGAAGAGTTCTTGAATCTAAAGGTTTCCGGATAAGCAGAAATAAGACAGAGTACACGGAGTGTAAATTTAGTAACAGTAATAATGAAAGCAGAAGAGAAGTGAAGATTGAGAACCAAGAATTGCCTAAGAGTGAATATTTTCGTTATTTAGGGTCGATTATCACAACAAAGGGGGAGATTGATGCGGATGTGGCCTATAGGATTAAAGCGGAATGGTGTAAGTGGAGAAGTGCGTCTGGGGTATTGTGCGATAAATGAATATCCACTAGACTCAAAGGTAAGTTCTATAGAATGGCTATTAGACCAGCGATGTTGTATGGAACGGAGTGTTGGGCAACCAAGAAACATGTAGATAAGATGAGTGTGGCTGAGATGAGGATGTTAAGGTGGATGTGTGGCAAGACTAGACAAAACAGAATTAGGAATGAGTGTATTCAGGAATGGGTAGGAGTAGCACCGATAAAAGATAAGTTCAGAGAGAATCGATTGAGATGGTTTGGTCACATTCAACGGAGACCAACAGAGGCAGTAGTGAAGAGATGCGATGCTGTAACAATAGAGGGGAGTGTTAGGAGACGGGGTAGGCCTAGATTAACGTTGGCTAACATTGTAAATAGATATATGGATCTACTTAATTTGACTAACGAAATGGCCTTTGATAGGGCCGCGTGGAGAAGGAGGATTCATGTAGCCGACCCCATTTGATGGGACTTAGGGCTTGGTTTGGTTTGGTTTGGTTTGATTTATTCTTATGGAGTTTTTACTGTAGCTGAACATACTCAAACCTGCATTAAATTTGCAGTTTGGCATTGACAGGAAGGGACTAATTGACCCTTAATATTTTTGCTTTGACATGAACTAACACATGGGATAGATTTGAGTTCCGTGTCCACAAGCAAGTGATTGATCTCTTCAGCTCCTCAAATGTGGTTAAGCAGATCACCTCTATCACTATTGAAACTGGTGTTGAGGTTGAGGTTACAATTGCTGATTCTTAAAAAATAGTTAGTGTTGTGTGAACCTTTTTCTTTGATGTTTAACATGGGATCAAGATTTGTAGTAGCAAGTTACTTGGTCCGAGTTTTATCAATTACAATTTTGAAGTTTAAAAGTTAGAGTTTGATGTGACATACGCCTTGTGATGTTATGTTTTTATTTTTAAGAAATTCGAATGCATGCTATTTTTTTATATTTTTGATCCGCTAATGGTTGGGAAACTCTCTTGGGGTATTGATATCTGGAGATTGGTTTGTGTTTGAATATTGTGCATTAGGTGAAAACTAGTTACATAGACTGGTTGTTAATGGTGTTTTTGTTGGTTTGTCTGTCACTTTACCAGTTATTTTTTAATTTTTTGTTGGTTTGTGTATTATGTTTTTTTTCTTTGTACTCTCGATACTTTTCTTTTGTTTTAGATACAAATTTGAGTTTTAAATTATTAAAAATTATTAATATTTTTGAAGGATGTTTTATATAATTTTGTAAAGAATGTTTGGTTGACACTGTATTGTTATAGGGTACATATATATTATTATTCGTATATATGATTTTATGAACGTGAATGTGTGTGGATGCGGATGCATTTCATTTTAGAAAATATTAATAATTTGTACAGGGAATAAATTAATGAAATATATATATTTATTTTATGAAAATATTTTTTTTTTGTGACAGTAATAAACCGTCGCTAAAGCAATCATTATTTCTTTGCATTTTGTTAGTAACGGGTTAACCTGTCACAAATATTATCTTTAGTGACGGTTTAACTGATGCGAATATATTATTGATTTAATTTTATTTTTTTGCAACATTTAAGACCGTTGCTAATAATACTTTTTGCGATGTCAATTACCATCTCTAAAAAAGTTTTTGGTGACAGCATCCTAAACCGTTGCTAAAAGTGATGTTTTCCCCACTTTTTTGTGTCAAGTTATAACGTTGCAAAAATCATTGATTTATTGTTGCTACAAGAAAGCAACGGTTTGTAACCGTCGCAAATATTTTTTGTCACGCTCCCTTTCGCTACCCTCCATTTTTTGTCGCTATTCCGTCGTAAAAAGTCTTTTACGACGACATGTGAACCTTTTGCTACGACGACATGTGGATCTTTTACGACGTTTGAGACCATCGCAAAAAATTCGATTTTTAGTAGTGTGCCGAACTAATAATCTACTCAACCTCACATATGGAGGCGATTAAGCATGAACCTTAGACACATAATTGACCCATATTATAACAAGACTAAACTAAACTGACCCAATCCATAAAAATTAAGTCGAGTTCCTTCATTTTTAGGATCTTTTGAACACTAGGGATAAGCTAATAAAGATAAAAAATCAAAAAATTATTAAAAAAGTTAAAAATCCTATACTATTCAAAGGTAGCTTGTGGAGAAAGCCACTAGGGCAAAATGAATTCAACTATCTAAAAAGTCAAAAAATTAAAAGTCAACAAATCAAAAGGGTGAAATGGTCATTTTAATTTTACTACAATATTTTTTATTACACATTTTTCGTAAAAAGTCAAAAAGTTATTCTAAACATACATATATTTTTTTTTTCTCTATTTTTTTAGCTAAAAAGTCAAAAAGTGCATTTATATAGTACATCCCAAACAACCACTTAATTTGAATCATTTTAGGTTGATAAAATACTCAATATTGATTCAGGACATTCCAAACAGGACCTTAAAGCCAAAAAACTATTCTTAAATAAAAATTTCAACAAATATACTCCCTCCGTCCCAAAATATTAATCATTTATTCTATTTTTTATTGTTCCAAAATATTAGTCTCTTTTCAAAAATCAAGTACGAAAATAATATAAATTTCCTATTTTGACCGTTTAAATTTATTAACAACATAAAAAGTACAATTATGACATTGATATTTTTCAAAAAATATACTATCAAAGAGTAATTTTGAAAAATCAATTTTTTTTAAAGTAAAAATATACTATCAAAGGGTAATTTTAAAAAATTAATTTTTTTTTAAGTTTAATAATTGTACTATCAAAAAAGTTAAATTTTTCAAAACGAACTATTATTTTAAAACGGAAGAAGTACTTTTTTAAATCATTGATGATAACTAACTTTACTCCTACAGAAGGTGAATCAAAGTCAAAGACCAAGGAAATCATTGAAAACTGATGGTTTTGAATTCTCACAAATTGGCAATCTAATTTGAGAGAATGATTTAAGCTTGATGGATTTATTTTGAAATCGATTTCGATAATTTAAATTATTCATTTTTTATGATTCATTGATTAGAATATCCATATAAAAAATTAAAATAATTGAAAATGGATAATTACATGTTCGAATTACATTTTTGTTACAAAAAATAAATGATTATTCTGAAAATTATATTTATTGTCCATTTTACTACCGATATCTAATCATTTTAAATTTTTTCACAAATATACTACTTAACAAATCTTAAAAGGTAACTATTCAAATAATGAAAATCAATCCCAAAATTAATCCATCAAACCCAAATTATTCTCTAAAGTTGAATGGGGACTTGAATCCAATCACAAAAGCAAACAAAACCCGCCAGCCGCCCGCCCCCCCTCCTCTCTCTCTCTCTCTCTCTCTCTCTCTCTCTCTCTCTCTCTCTCTCTCTCCCACACACACACACACGTGAGTACCTGATAATTCTCTTAAGTTCATTGTCATGGAACAAAACCCACCAAGTTCAGAAACAGTGGAGCAAAACCCATCCAACAACGTTTCTAAAAAACCAATGATTTTGTTTCTCAAGTTACTTCTTTTAATCTGATAAATCCACCAAAACACCATTGTCATCGAGTTTACTTTACTTCAATTTTTCATTTACTCGATGTACGGGGAGCAAATATTCTGCGGAACTCGTACTCCTTTCGTCCAAGCTCCTCGTTTGTCTAATCGACCTGTGAGCACAACAGTGATGAGCTACCCGGCGGTGTATGGCTGGAAAACCCCTCCGACGGTCAAGTTAGCACACACTCAAGGATAGAGAGAGAGAGAGCGGAGAGAGTTGAGTGTTTTTGGTTTATCTCACCAAATGATGTTCTCCCTCCAGCATGGGGGGCGCAGCCATGCTTATATACTTTCTGCGCTCACAACTCTGCACCCATTAGTCTCTCGACACGTGGAGCTGCTCTCCCATCTGTCAGCACAAATCCAGCGAACACCACCTAACCAAACCGTCAGACAACATTAGCGGGAACTTGGCAGCCTGGCGACATTACCACGACCGTGCTGCGTAACATGCCTGAGTGCTCCACACACCGAGCTCCATAACGGCCGAGCTCGGTAGCATTCCTGCAAAGCCGAGTTCGAGGCATGTCAGCCGGTGAACAAAAGACATTCCCCGCCGAGCTATGCGTACGACCCATGGAACCCAGGTTGGCAGGCGGTCATCTTGGCCAAGTAAGCTCGGTCTAAACATGGGACCTGGACCTCGGGCCTAGGCCTCGACCGAGCAAGATCAACTCCAGGGAAACCCCAGTTAGCTTGGCCTAAACAGGGGGCCTGAGCCACGACTGAGTGAAACCCACTCAAAACAAGCCCAAATTAGCTCGGCCCATACGTGCTAGGCCCTATCCATTCCGGCTTCTTCCACGGCCCAAAGTCAGATTATAAATCTCCCTCTCAATTGCCCCTTAATTCCGTCCGCGCTAGCGTGACTAGGATTCCATTACAAGGCCCGGCTAGACTCTTTGCTCAGTGGTTCACTTTGCTTGATTTAGAAACTTCAAAGTTGACAAGCAAAGTCAGCTCGGCAACTTGCTTCTTTGCGAGTAAAATCAACTCAGCAACTTCCTTGGCGAGCAAAATCAACTTGGCAAGGACCTTCAAAATTAGAGAGAAAAGTCAGCTCGGCAACTTACATCTTGGCGAGCAAAATCACCTCGGCGAGGAACTCTAAAGTCGGCAAGCAAGGTCCGCTCCGCGACTTGTTTTTTGGGGAGCAAGATCAGCTCGGCAAAAACTCCAAGGTCGGTGAGCAAGGTCCGCTCCGCGACTTGCTTCTTGGCGAGCAAGATCAGCTCGGCAAGGAACTCCAAAGTTGACGAGCAAGGTCAGCTCGGCGACTTGCTTCTTGGCAAGCAAGATCAGCTCGGCAAAGAACTCCAAGGTCGGTGAGCAAGGTCAACTCGGCGACTTTCTTCTTGGCGAGCAAATTTAGCTCGGCAAGGAATTCTAAAGTTGATTAAAACCGTCAACAAACCTCTTGCTGAGTAAAATCCATCCGACAAAGAATTCCAAAGTTGATAAAATCATCAACAAACCTCTTGCCGAGCAAAATCCACCCGGCAAGGAATTCTAAAGTTGATAAAATCATCAGCAAACCTCTTGCCGAGCAAAATTCGCTTGGCAATGAATTTTGATCTTTCCGTCAAAATGATCGTTAGTTGCCCCTTGGTCCGCACTAAATCCGCTTGGCGAGGCGAATATACAACAATTTTCAAGAAAATATTCTACTTGTTTCATTGCGCCAATGGCAAAAAAGGGTTACAAAAATAGAACTAAGAACAAAACTTTAGATTGGCAGAGTTCGATGTTTTGGAAATGGATCGACCATTCACATTCTGTGAGTTTTTTGCCCATTTTCCTCGGCCAACTTACTGACGTCTTCCAAAAACCGAACTCCTTATAACCCTTCCATGGTGGTTTGCATGGCCATCATCTTGTCTGACTACGTAAACCTTTCCCACTACTCTCTTGTTCTCTACTACCGGACTTGCCGTCACGGTAGTTGCGGCTGCATCGTGTTCGACTCGAATGTGCTCATTAATGTGTTGCATGAGTAATTTCATGGTCGACGGTTGATTCAATGTGAGCGAGTCTCTCAGTCAATGTCCAACTGGAAGACCGCGCTTATATTGAGTGATTGCAAGGTTGGTCAGGCAATCAAGGATCTCGTTAAAAGTCTCCCAATACTTAGTGTTATACACCTTCAAAGAGTCACCTGGCTCCATCTTTGCTCTCAAGAGATGGTCAATTTCCTTGGGCGTTTTGATGTTTGTCTTAAATCTGGTGACAAATGCCTCTGCCAACTGTTGCCAGCCCTCGATGCTCTCCTCCGGCAGCCTTTCGAACCATTTTAGGCCCAACTCGCCCAAACTCAATGGAAAAACAAGGCACATGAGCGCATCGTTTCCCCTGTGCCCAGCCATAACCTATTGGAAGTGGCTTACGTGCATATATGGATCAGTCTTTCCGTCATAGAGTGTGAACTTTGGTTGATGGAACCAGGGGGGGAGCCGTGTGTTCTCGATCTCTCCAGAAAAATGGGTGGTGCTCAGCCTTGCTAACTCTCTGTCTAGTGGCGCGTGTGCCGCCAAGCGTGGTTGTGGTATGGCGACTTTTTCATTGGTTCGCCCTCTAGGGACCAGCCGTTGCAGTGCAGGCACCCTCTGTGCCTCCTGCCGGCGAGCGCGCTCCTCCAACATATCCTTCAAGTCTTTCGAACAGTCGAAGCGAGAATATCTCAACGCCGTCGTCGGGCATGAGGGGTGGTAACTGTTATCCTACGTGCGAGATATCATCGCCGGCACAATGTAGTCTCCAACTCTGAGGCTTCTCGTGACGGAGAGTGAAGGGGTGCGACGTCTATTAGGACTGTTGGAACGGCAGGAATGGGCGCGCTCACAGTGGTTTCCCACTCCAGCGACGCCCTTTCCTTTTATCTAGCGTCTCATGGCCGCCTTTATCTCCGTCGCCATATTCTTGATGATGGTATCATGGTCTCTCAGCTTGTCTTCCAAGTGTTGAGTGTGTGAATCTCGCCGTCGGTGACGCTCTTTTGGAATGATAGAGCGCCTAAAACTCCTTGCGCGCTTGTCTCGCGCATCCCAGGGAAGTCCTTGTGCGGTCTCCAAATAAGCCATCGTCAGACTAGCGGACAGGCCATCTCTGCACCGAACAAACTCTAGTGTGATGCCGTCAATGGCGAACAACGAAATGTCGTCGTGATTCGCCATAAAAGATGACCAAAAAAGCTTGGAGGACAAGGTTTTGTTTATCGTTTTCCCACAGACGACGCCAATTGTACGGGGAGCAAATATTCCGCAGAGCTCGTACTCCTTTCGTCCAAGCTCCTCGTTTGTCTGATCGACCTGCGAACACAACAGCGGTGAGCTACCCGGCAGTGTGTGGCCGGAAAACCCCTCCGACGATCAAGTTAGCACACACTCAGGGATAGAGAGAGAGGAGAGAGTTGAGTGTTTTTGGTTTATCTCACCAAATGATGTTCTCCCTCCAGCATGGGGGGCACAGCCATGCTTATATACTTTATGCGCTCAACTCTGCACCCATTAGTCTCTCGACACGTGGAGCTACTCGGTACGTTATATAGTTTATTTTAAGACTTATATCCATATTTTATTATATTGTCTATGATACACTAGTTATAAATAACATTATTTTTTTGATATTTTTCGAAATCAATTGTAAAAACTTGTGTGAAATATTTTTGTAAAAATTTTCAATATTGTAATTAATAAGTACCCCCCTAATTTAATTTTCTGGCTCTGCCACTGCCAATCATGCCTGTTTGGTTATGGGTACCGGTGATGGGTTTAGTAAATGTGCACCATGTTAGAAATGGTTTTGGAAAATATGATTTTTCCTTGATTTTGGTCTAATTTTTAGGTGGAACCCATAGGTCAAATTTGGTGGGTCTAAATGGTAACGCGTTTTATGCCGCATTGTGATTCACGTGGTATATTTGGTTACTCAAAACTATTATTGGGTAAATGGAAAATTAAAGCCAAAGAGAGCTCCATGGAAATGGTATTTTTGGTGAAATTTCCTAAAAGTTTGATTTAAAGCTTGTCCCACATTGATTTTGTAGGCAAGTTTTGAGTGGGTTTATAAGGCATGAGATTGTAACTTAGGGAGGACCTCAAGGGGCACCTCAAGTTTGTAGAAGGGAGAGGTTATGAGCAAATTGAGCTAGACCCATTGGACCAAAAAATAAACATGCGTCGTCAGCCCGCCCGATCGTCTGTCCGTCCGGGGGGGCTGGGCTTAGCTTGGGCGCAAGTGCGTGGTGTGAGGTTGGGCTTGTCCAACCCAATACTAATTATTTTTTGGAATTTGAATTTCGGAAATTAATTTCAAAATTGGCTCCAATTTTGAAACCACCTGAACAGATGTATATCTGTGTGAATTTAAACCAAACAGATTCATATCTGTTTGAAATTTAAACCCAACAGGTTCCTTACCTGTTCATTCAAACCGAACAAGTATAATACTTGTTCAAACAGGTTTTGCACCTGTTTAATTCAAATCAAAGAGCCACGAATTTTCCTAAATAAAGGCAGTCCCTCATTTGGATTTTCACTCCAATTTTCATCCCAAATTCTGCCTACTCTGCATTTTGCTACATAATTTTTCCTGTGAGAAAGAGTGTAAACACTAAGTGTGTTCGTTGTGTGAATAATTTGTAGTGCTGCTATTATTCGCAGATGATCATTTTATACTGAGAGATAGATGTCCACAATCTGAAAGCATCGTGCAAAGGACGAATCTGTCTTAAGGACACTGTTAAATACTGGACTTGATCAGAATTTTGTTCAATAAATACATAAGGTTATTAATTTATTTACTTTCTGTTTTATTATTTTTCCTGGTTTAGATTTTGATTTTGATTTTATTTTTCTAACAAAATAAAAATCTATTTTTATTTATTTATTTTATATTCTGGTTTGATTTTTGAAATCAAACAATCTCTCTCATTTTCTTTATTTATTCTGTTTGTTGTTAGGTACACAAACATAATTTATTCGTAATACAGTGAAGATTGTCCAACACACCAATCATGCCTGTTTGGTTATGGGTATAGTAAAGGTGCACCAGTCATGGGTAGGGCTGCAAATGAATCGAATTATTCATGAACAAGCTCGGCTCGGCTCGGCTCGGCTTGGTTCGTTTAGTAAATGAGCCAAGCTTGAGCTCAAGCTCGAATATTAGGCTCGTTTAGTAAACGAGCCAAGCTCGGCTTGTTTATCTTTATTTAAATTATGTAATAAATATATTATTTATATATTAAATAATATAAATAATATTTCTTTATTTAAATAATATAAATAATATTAAAAAAAATTATCGAGCTGAGCCGAACTGAGCCAAGCTCGAGCTCAACAAAGTTTGCCTCGGCTCGATTCGTTTACAACTCTAGTCATGGGTATAATAAAGGTGCACCAATCATGCCTGTTTGGTTATGGGTATAGCAAGAGTGTTTGGTTACGGGACGGTCCACTTTGTGACAGCGACTCCAAATCACCACCATTTATTATTTATATTTTATTTTTTAAAATTTCTAGTATTTATTTCATAAAAATTACACGGCCAGTTGAGGTAATGAAATTATAACATTATTTTCAATATTTTGTATTGAAATAAATATATATATATATATACATACGTATACTTATGTTACATTACACAATTATTGTCCATTCTCTTCTGAATTATCTAATTATTCACATTTTCCCACAATGTTTAGACATAATAATTATATTGATGTTTTGACCAAACTCTTATGAAATTTATATTTATAAGAGTGAGAGATTGTTGTTGGCCGTGGTAGACTAATGGCGAGATCTATCTCGATGATTTCAATAATTTATCTCTTCTCTAAATAAATTATTTATGTAAGAATTTAAATGGGTCACTTACGAGTATGTTCTATTAATTAGATTTATTTATTCAAAAGTCTTGAGGAATAGATTTATCACTGTAAATTTATTCATAAAAATAAGAGAGACTGATAAATTTATCACTGAATAAAAAATGAATAGAACTTAATGGTATTTAAGTCTCTTTAATGGGATTAGTTGGTAATTATCCTAATTTAAATTGGTTAGACAATTATAGTTACTAATCGGATTACATTTTGTTTTTAAAAAAGTGTAACGACTTGAATGATTGTAAAAATTGACCATTCATTATTTTGAAAATAAACTAATAGAATCATATGTGGTTATAGTTATTCAATTAATTTAAATTCTTATATAAATAATTATTTCTCAAAATTTTAAAAAATAAACATTTCATACTATCGAGGTGAGCCATATGTTGACCCACTTAGGTCCACCAACACCATCTAATTAGAAATTTCTATTTACAGATATCTTTTTCTTAAATGGGTGCATCAATGATGGATTAAAGGAGTGTTGGGGATGATCGGAAGTCTAAAAGTTAAAATAATAATAATAATAATAATAATAATAATAATAATAATAAAATCTCATATTATATTATTAGTTAGTATGATAATTTTAAAATTATATGAGTTAACTCTTCAAATTTATATATTCACATACTAAAATTATATATGTGATGGAAATTTTAAAAATAGTTATAGTCAAATTTTATTAAAAATTATCTAAAATTTTAAGTCTTCAATTACTATTAATCTGTTAGCAAAAATCTGGTTAGGGCCAAATCGACAAACGAGTTTCGACAGAAAACCCAGAATTTCACAAACAACAACAAATCAAGCAATTGTGGTTTGAATGTCCTATGCCTTGATAGATTCAAGGACTTCTTTGGAAGTTGTAATGCAAAGACATAAATGTGAATAGAAGAGAAAACCATTGTTTAGAAGGTATTAAGATGTGTGCGTGTATGCATATGTATATTTGCAAGGTTATTGTACATTAATACAAAGTGAAGTTTTGATAAGTGCTTTTAGAACTAGATTTTGAAGTTACACCAACATGGTTTTTATACTCATGCACGCCAAGGCGATCAAAAACTGTCTCAAAAACCCAAATGGCATAATCTCGACTATTCCAACTATAGAGAGCCTCTAAAAGTCTCTAATCCTTGCATTGGGGACAAAAGTCAAAACGAAATCGGTCCGCCTCCCCTACTTGCCCTTCATAAGGAATAGTTTGGAGGAGAATGAATTGCCGTAATATGTTGGCACCAAAGCAAGGTACCATTCCATTAATCCCCACTAGAGAGAGGAAAGTTAATCCCAATGCCCTGATGCCAATTCGATCAAAGAGACGAGCACCCGTGTACGGTGTACCATACCACGATATCAAGAGTAATGCTCTCAAAAGTTTGTCCAATCAGCAATATCTTGTGGGATCTTTAGGTGCAAGCGGTTTTTTTTTTTTTTTAAATGTTCAATATAAAAAGAAAAGAAAAATAAAATAAAACAAAACAAAAATAAATAAAGAAATAAAACAAAGAAAATAAATAGTATATCAAATGGCTAAATACCCACAACTATAATAGTTTGGCGCAACCCAAAAAATGGCATGTTGGGTTGTCATGCAAGATGAAAAGGCCGCGGTAGGTCTCTGCAGCTACGGTAGATATAATGGAGTGACAAACCATTGCACGTCTATTGCTTTTTAAAAAAAGTCCCCACTAGATTGTAATTACTCTACTGATGATTTCTGGTAAAGGTTTTCAAACCAAAATGAACAAGAACCAACGGTTGGTTAACCACCAAAACCACAAAAGGAAAAATAAGAAAATACCAACCAAATTAATACATGAGCTACACAATATGTTAACCAGATCTTTTATTTTTCTCAAATAAAAAAGTTTCATCAAATTACCAAGTAAAATGCAACATTATTATAAGAGTAGAGAAACTATTGATTGAATTAAACAAAACATTAAATAAAAATAATATAAAAAACAATCTAATTAAATAAGGAAAATACACACAGGATAATGAGAAGCAAAGAATACCTTATTTTATTTTTTTTCCGACTCCACTCATGCCATCAAAACTTCCAAGTAAACAACCTATTTTATTACAAATGAAAAGAAAAAAAATATATAAGAAACTATATACTCTTGATTCCAAGCATTGAAACCTATTAGAAAATAAAACAGTTGCACTCCAAAAGTTCTTGTTCATTAATATATATAAAAAAAAACATATATATATATATATATGCTCTAATAAAAATAATGCACGGCAAAAAAAATAATTCAAATAGTGAACTTGAATCTAGACAAAGATGAACTGAAGAAAAGAATGTAAACCCCTAAGAAGTGTTAACATGTCTAGCAATGACAATGAAGTAGAAACATTACCTGAAGACTGAGGGGGCATGTCTCTCGGCCCTTTCGAGTCTCAACCCATTAAAATGATGAAAACAAAGTGATGAAGAATGTGATCTAGTCTCTGTTTATTGCGGGAGATTCTATTCCACACTTTTTTTTTTGTCTCTGTGTACAAAATTAATGAAGATAAAAGTTATGACAATTTTATCATGAAGCCAAATGACCATAATGACTACAAATTCAATCTAGATTTTCTATATACACATCTTTAAAAAACAATAATTCTCAATGCACGTCTTAAAAAAAAAAAAATTAAAATTAAAACTTAGTTCCTACATTGTTTCTCACTACCTCTATTGTTTTCCATTACTTGCTGCACACCATTGTTACACTCTATCCATTGCTTCCATAAACTACTCTGATATCAAGTACTGAGAAATTGTAAAACATTCAGCACTACAGAACCAATTTAATTTTAAAAAATCAAAATTTAAATATCAAATATTTATAAATAATTCCGAAGTATATAATTGAAAATGTACAATAATTTCGGAATATTTTTTCTGATTGGTGAGTGACTTCTTGTTTCTGAATATTCTTTCTGATTGATCTTTCAGTTCCTTCGGATTTCAATGGCTGCCAACAACAGCCCCTCTGCCCTAGAAAAAGAACAGGTACTTCATACAGATACAGACATTGACACTATATATGTATGCTTATGAGATAGGCAAAACTATTAACCGGAAAAGATTACTCTTTTTGATGATTTTGGGCAGATCACGAAACCTCTCTTTTTTTCTTGAGATCGCGAAATGGAAGAACAATAACATATTATTGCTTTTATTGTTCACAAATACTGTAGGGTTACGGTGGGATGGTTAGGGAAAGAGGAGAGAGAAAGTGGAATTACCTGAAAATGCTTGGGGTTTTCACAGCAATTGCTTTGGTTCTCCTACTCCTCTTTATTCTCTGTACGCGGCTAGGGTTTCCCAGCATCCACTTCGTTTGCTCATATATATATATAGAGAGAGAGAGAACGCTTCAATCTGCAATAGTTTTGGTTCAAAAAAAAATCCCGAAATAGTTATGAAATTTAAAAGGAAGGCTCTAGATAGAAGGAAAATGGGTGGAAACACTAATTAATGCGGCTATAAATGATGTGGTAGTGGTTCCATCCACTGTTATAATGTCATTGTGTCTTTTTTTTTTTAAAAAAAAAAAAAAATAGATGTCACATTATTAGTGATTATTTTAGAACATCACCACTTTTAGTAGTCTCTATTATTGCTCTCTAGATGAAATAGTTAGTATGTTATTTAATTTTTATGTTATCATTAATGTATTTTGGGTAAATTATAAATATACTTTATGAGATTTGCTTAAAGTATAAATTATTTTTTATGATTTAAAAAATTTGAAATATCTCTTTATCAGAATTTTTATTTAACAGAATTAACAAGAAAAATTAAATTTATAATTTTTTTCGTATATAATAATGAAATTACTTAAATTATTAATTGAAATATGTTTCTAAAATTATTAAAAATTGTTAATTGACTTAATAATTTTTTAATCAAAGAAACGATTTGTTATAAAATTAGAAATCTCAGGGATGGAATATAATTTTTAAAACCATAAGAATGATTCGTATTTTAATCAAATCTTAGGAATATATTCTTAATTTACCCAATGTATTTTTTTTATTGAAATAGATAATATTTTATATAAAAATAAATAAATAAATAAATAACTTATGATAGTATGTGAATGGTGGTACTACTCTTACCAGTTGCAGTATAATAAAAGTATTCAAGTACTAGTTGTAAGTATTTCTTTTCCATATTTCTTTTAATGTATGTCTGTTTATACTCTTGTTATATTAAATGATATATTAGCATTTCATATTGAAAGGAAAAATAATTTTCTTGAAAACTTTTTATCAATTTGGCCTAATGACCCTTGGGGTCTCTTATTTCCATAATACCATTGTAGAAGAAACTGTTCTCTACATTATTTCCGAAGATGTCCAATGGCTCAATGATCCTGGGGAAATTAAAAGGCGGTATTTGACTACACAAAACTCTCCACCGCACTTTGATCAATACAGATACATTTTCGAGCAAATTCTTACTGAACTTGTGTCGATTGATTTTAAGCATACATTGGCTGAACCCAACCATACTGCCAGTCCAATTAATTATAGCAAAGCTACTATCCAGAATATTTTATCCATGCATGCTTGGGGTATTCATCCCCATGTTACTTGCACAGTTGAGATCCGTAATAAGGAGTCTCGTTACAGTTACTGGGATTATATAGATGCTTTTACTCAAGCATTTTATTATATGAATCCCCTTCGAAGCCATTCTTGGTTCTTTCGAGTTCTTCCCAACGTCCTTAAAAACGATCTCCCTAATTGGTTTCTCGTTTGTTTCGAGTTCTTCCCGATGTCCTTAAAAGCAATCTCCCCAACTGGTTTCTCGTTTGGTGGGATAAATTTGGTTTACAGCTCGATGCATTTCCAGAACCCATTCATCTTGCATTCAATGAATGGCAAGCTGCTTACAGTCACCTTCCAGTCTACAAGGACATTTCTATGTCCAAATCTACAGCCCATTTTGTTATCAGATTCGGTATCCCATGGATTTGGAAATGGGATTTCCAGTGTGATTTCCAGAACAAAATTTCCCGTTTAAAAGGAGTTTTCTTTTATAAATGGTGGAATAAAATGGATGATCTCAAACCTCACCAGGAACTTCTCCAGAAAATTAAAGCTCACACACAGGCTTGTTGGGATGCGACTCCCAAACTTATCCCAGCTGCTCCAGTACAAAACCTTTTTGTCCAGATTCAGAATGAATTAAGGCAAAAATTTCCAGGATTATCTGAGCAAGAATTAGTTATTAAAAGCATGGACTTTATGAAAGAACAATTCTTGTAGTCCTTCTCCAAAGACGATAGCAGTATGAAATCTGGTTCCAGTAGCGATGGCGGCCATGATGAAGATGAGCATTTTGATCCTCTTTTGGATGAAAATGAGTTTACAGTATTGGCAAGTGAATCACAAGACCCTGCTAACGCAAATGCTGATGCTAATCCCAACTTTGGAGATTTTTGGGATTCTCTCACAGGCCTGATTACTAAAAAAATGAGTCAGGACAAACAGTCAAAAAGAAAAGGCAAAGCTGAATAATGCTTTGTCCCCCACAATGTTCCAGTATCTTTACAGCAGCATAAGGCGACAAATTTGCTTTCGGCAAAAGTGGATTTTTTGTCCGCCAGAATACCAGCTGGCCAGCCAGCTGTCCATCTAGTTACATCCTACCAACATTTGAAGATAAGGGAATCACGAGGAGATAAGGAAGAACGACTCCAAGCCATTCAGGACACGCCACCTGTCTACCTCATCCTTATCATTTTATTTTCAGTTTCTATATAAGGGATGCCTCACCCTTGTTGAAGGCACGCTAAATTTTTCAGTTTTTACTTATATAAGTGTGTACTCTCGCCCTCTCTTTCTCTCTATACTACTCTTACCAGTTACAGTATAATAAAAGTATTCAAGTACTGGTTGTAAGTATTTCTTTTCCATATTTCTTTTAATGTATGTCTGTTTATACTCTTGTTATATTAAATGATATATTAGCATTTCATATTGAAAGAAAAATAATTTTCTTGAAAACTTTTTATCAATTTGGCCTAATGACCCTTGGGGTCTCCAGCAATTAGAAGAAACTAATCAACAGATTAGCCAAGTCCAGTTACAAATACGAGAACAAATTTGCCTTTTGGCTGCGGCCATTAGGCCTCCTCCAGAACAGTAGATTATGAGACCATATATGGCATAATTAGAATAAAATAAAACAAAACTATATTAATGTTATTCTTGGGTTAGTGCTTAATAATGGGTAGAATAGTGTTAGGGTTAGTGGGACGTCACCCAAGTCGCGTAGAGTTATACCGTTAGCAGTGATTGCGGTTAGGTCATTCTCGTAAGTCGTTGACAGACGTGCTAGCTTTACCCTGTGTCAAGCATCATTATTGGTATCGGAGCCAAGTTTACTGTTAATCATAGTTAGTTTTATTTCATTTTAATTATACATATATGGTCACCATACATCCAGATGAGTACTGTTCCTCTAGAAGAATTGTCAAATACAGTAGCCAACACAATGGCCAATACAGTAGCTTCTACGTCAGAAGCCAGAGAACTTGTTGCTTATCAAGATGTTAAGGAAGCACTTGATAAGTGGACAATCCCAAAGGTCAAACCAAATACTATCTATAAGATAAGTATGCTAGACTTCTCCAGTAAAAAAAATCATTAAAACTTTTGAGCATGCAGCATCAGTCCAGAATAATGATGAACTTATGTATTTATTACATATCCAGGATCTATACCCTTTTCTACAGAAATATAAGTATGTCCACATAGGACTTGTGCAGGTAGCTTTCAAGCCTTTGACTCCTTTAGGTCAAAATACCAGCATACAGTGTACACTACGAGATGGTAGATGTACTAATTGGCGAGCCTCACTTATAGAGGCCATAGAAACCAGTCTCGCCCATGGTCCAGTATATTTTGACATATACCCAAACTTGAGTATAGCTCTTTCAGATCAAAATCTATCTAAGGTTTTGGAACTTAGAGTGTTATCTCATGGATATGAGTATCTTCCAGGATCCCCACCTTTTACGGTAATTTCCAGAATTTATCTAAAGGTTTTATCCACCTTAAACCCATATATCAGAAAGCAAAGTGACCAAGGTCATACAGTGCTAATTGATACTAATCTTTACAGTAGCCAAGTAGCTATGCCAAAAATGATTGAATGGCAGAAAATAACTTTTCCAAAAAGATGGCAAATCACTAATGATGTTCCCCCTAGACCAATTGTTCAACAGTCATTAGATGAAATAATTCAGACCGATGGAGGTAATGTTTATCTTCGTTTCCAAAGGCCACAAAGGCAATTATCTCGAAGCATGTCAACCACAAGTGTTAGATCTACTCCCTCTTTTAGAGAAGCATACAGGGTAGACTTTCCTGAATCATCTAGACATTCCACTGCTGAACCCCTAGAATCAGTTATGCAAGGAATGCCTTCCAGACCTCCTAGTAACCCTGACCAAACTCCAAATCCCATGGATCCAGTAGTTCAAGGATTACAATTTTCTGCAAATAGAATTCCACATGGTATTTATGAACCAAGGGAATCCAGTAGCAACCAGAGGCCTTACAGCCCTATTGCGAGTGACATGAATTTTAAAGTTTAATGGATTTTAGTCCAGGAAGTGAAAATAGGAAAATCCTCAATCGGGATTTATACTAGGACAAGTATTCAGAATTCAAGACATGGTACTTTAGTAGCCATAGTCAGACACAATTACAAGAATTTAAAATCCAGTATTATTCTTATTTAGAAGAACACCAGATATTAAAACCTTTCCCTTTATGGTTTAAGGAAAATACTGAATATTCTAATAAGCAAATCAATGTTTTAGAAAATATCCAGAAGAGTTGGGTAACCACTGATGGTCAAAGTATTACTTCAATACACCCTCCTCCAAAATCTTTAGAATTACGACCTAGTGATTCTACTTCCAGTCAGCCGTTAATTATAACTGCATTTGTAGAACCTCCTACAAAAAGTAATACTGCTTTGACAGCCAAAGAAATTATTCCAATTATTAAACAGAATAATTACACTAATCTTTACTGTCAAACAGTAGGGAAACAGTTAACCAGGATTGAAGAAACAATTGTCCACCTCAAAAATAATTGTTCTCTTCAACCTAAAATTCCAGAAATTCATCATGTAGCTATTAAGCCTACACCTACAGTAACAAATTTTAATTTAAAATCTAAAAAACCCAATACAGAATTTATGGATACTCTTATTAATAAGATTAAAGATCTTCATATAGGAGAATCCTCTCAAGTTAATATGTTATCTAGAAATCATTTCCAGGGATTTGATGAAAATTACCAGAATTTGGATCCTCACCAAATATCTGAAATTCAGGCTAATTTTCAGAATGAACCTTTATCTGTCAATAAAGTTCATTATGGATCTAATATTGATAGAACAGCCTTTACAGCACCCAATAGGTACTATTACTCTAGACCTACTCTTATGGATATTCTTTACGAAGAAGATTTCCTTCATAACCAGAAATCTTACCATAGTAGGACCATTTGTGAATGGAATATTGATGGTTTTTCTGAATATCAAATTTTTGAACTTTTACAGCACATGTTGATGTTTGCCACAGTTTGCAAACAAAATGAAAATACTGATCACCAAGTAGCCTGATTTATTGTCAGTGGCTTTACCGGATTACTTAAAGGTTGGTGGGATAATATTCTCATGACCGTTCAAAATGATGAAATTTTAAATTCCACCAGAACTATTATAGATGCAGACACAAATCTTGAGCGCCAAGAACAAGATGCTGCGTATACTTTAGTTAATACTATTGTCCTCCATTTTATTGGTGACGTTACTGGTATTGAGGACCGTAGTAGAGAACTATTACAAAAATTAAGATGTCTATCTTTACCTCATTTTAGATGGTATAAAGATGTCTTCCTAATGAAAGTTCATAGGAGAGCTGATACCAATTCCAATCATTGGAAAGCTAAATTTATTGATGGTCTTCCTACCCTTTTTGTCGAAAGAGTCAGAAAGAAATTAAGAGATCGTCATAATAATTTGGCTATCCCGTATAATCGATATACCTATGGCCAACTAATAGGTGTTATCACTGATGAAGGACTTGCTTTATGCAATGATTTTAAATTATAGTAACAGATGAAACAACAACATCTTACAGAAAGAAAAGAATTAGGTGAATTTTGTGAACAATTTGCCTATGACACAAAATTACAGTATCCTCAAAAACATAAGAAACATAAGAAAATTCCTAAGAATTTTTCTAAAAAATCCAGAAAGTATAAGCCCTCTAAAACTTATACACAGCAACCAATACCTTCTAATGGTAAACAAAAATATTCCAGAAAAAAATCTAAATCCACAATTAAATGTTATAAATGTGGACAGGCAGGTCATTATGCTAATCGTTGTAAATTCAAAATACAACAGAAGCTTAATGAGCTATCTATAGATGATGAAATTCAGCAAAAGATTCTTCAATTATTATCTGAAGATTCTAGTTCTTCTGACAATTCTGCAGATGATCTTGCAGCAATTTATTCATCTGATTCTACTACTGAATCTGATAGCCCTCCAGAAATTTGTGATTGTAAAACTCATATAAATCAAATTTTAGATGAAGTCAACTATTGGAAAGCCATAGTTGAAATGAATGGACTTGATATTGGTGGTCCCAGTATTAATGTCCTTACTGAGGATGAACAGAATATGATTAATCTTGCTGATCATATTGCTGATCCAGAAAATGAAATTTAAATTCTTAGAATTATGTTTACAGCAACAGAAGAAGGAAGAAATTCTTCCTCCTAAATATTACAGTATGAAAGAGGTTTTTAACCGACTTCAGCATGTTACTGAAGAAAAACCTTTAACAATCCAGGATTTAAAAATGGAAGTTAATGCTTTAAAAGTAGAAATTAAGCATTTGTAGACTTCTAATATTGCTATTAATTCTGAAATTAAAAAGATTAATAGTAAGCTTCAGAATTCGTCAAAAGGAATAACAATTCCTGAATCCAGTAATACACAAGATAATAAAAAATTTGAGCCTGACTATCTCATGCTTATGAATACAGTTACTTTCCAGAAATGGTATATCAGAATCACTTTTATGATAAAACCTGATTTTACTATAAAAGATGCCATTGCCCTTGTTAATAGTGGAGCTGATATGAATTGTGTTCAGGAAGGATTGATCCCTACTAAATATTTTCATAAAACAACTCAATCACTTACAAGTGCAAGTGGAAATTCATTATACATCTAGTATAAACTTCCAGAAGTTTTAATTTGTAATTAAGGATTATGTCTTCCCACTTCTTTTGTTCTTATTAAGAACATGTCTCAAGCCATAATCCTAGGAACACCTTTCCTGTGTTTACTAATGCCAATTTCTAAAATTGATTCTATTGGTATCCATACAACTCTGAATAATCAAAAGATTATTTTTGAGTTTATTACAGAACCTTACACCAAAGAGTTAGATCAAATTAAAGATCTAGTTAATTTCAAAGAAAAACAAATTAATTTCTTACAAAAAGAAATTAGTTTTTTAACTACAGAACAAAGACTACAACAGTCTTCTTTCCAACAAAAAATTAAATCACTTGAACAAGAGTTTCAAAATGAAATTTGCAGTGATGTTCCCAATGCTTTTTTGGGACAGGAAGAAACACATAGTCTCTCTTCCCTATGAACTAGGTTATGATGAGCGGAAAATTCCAACTTGCGCTCGACCCAGTCAAATGAAAAAAGAGTATTTAGAACTCTGTAAAACAAAAATTAATACCCTTCTCCAGAAAAAGCTTATTCGGTCCAGTAAATCTCCTCGGAGTTGTACAGCCTTTTATGTAAATAAAAATGTAGAAATTGAAAGAGGTGTACCAAGATTAGTCATAAATTATAAACCTCTGAATGATGCCTTGCAATGGATTAGGTATCCTGTTCCGAATAAAAAAGATCTTTTAGATCGTCTCCAGGATGCGATCATATTTTCAAAATTTGATATGAAATCAGGTTATTGGCAAGTCCAAGTAGCCGAAAAAGACAGATACAAAACTGTTTTTACAGTATCCTTTGGGCATTTTGAATAGAATGTTATGCCATTTGGATTAAAAAATGCTCCATCTGAATTCTAGCATATCATGAATGATATTTTTAATCCTTATACAGAATTTTTAATTTGTTATATTGATGATGTTCTTATTTTTTCTTCATCAATTGACCAGCATATGAAACATCTTAATATATTTAAGCATGTTATTATCAGAAATGGATTAGTCGTTTCTGCATCCAAAATGAAACTTTTTCAAACAATAGTTAGATTTTTGGGCCATAACATTCATAATGGTACCATAATTCCTATTAACAGAAGCATGGAGTTTGCATCTAAATTTTCAGATGAAATAAAAGATAAAACTCAATTACAGAGATTTTTAGGTAGTTTGAATTATATTCATGATTACTATCCTAACCTTGCTGCTGATGCAGCAATTTTATATTCCAAACTTAGAAAAAATCCTCCACCCTAGGGTCCAGAGCATACAGAAGTTGTTCAGAAAATTAAGGCTAGAGTTAAAACTCTACCTTGTCCTTCTTTACCACATCCAGAATGGAAGAAAATTGTTGAAACAGATGCCTCTAATTTAGGTTTTGGTGGCATACTTAAACAATTTAATCCTAATAGTAAAACTGAAGAACTTTTAAGATTTCATTCAGGTATTTGGAATAAGGCCGCAAAAAATTATCCGACAATTAAACAAAAATGTTTAGCTATTGTTAAATGTGTTTTGAAATTCCAGGATGATTTATTAAATAAACATTTTTTTAATAAGAGTTGATTGTTCTGCAGCAAAACAAATTTTTAAAAAAGATGTTCAGAATTTAGCCCAAAAATAGATTTTTGCAACTTGGCAAGGCCAACTTTCAGTATTTGATTTTGATATTGAATATATCAAAGGCGAAAATAATTCTCTTCTAGATTTTCTAACCCGCGAATATTTGCAACAGGGTTCTAATGCAGAATAGAGGCCGAGGCTCCGGCAGAAGGTGCCGAGGTAGGGGTAATCCCTACAATACAAACTTTCCAGGGCTTAATGCCACTTCCAGTAAAAAAGGAGAATCTAGCCGCACGGCTAAAGATGTCCTTCTAGCTCCAGAGTCATCTTATTTCCAGAATACCATTGTAGAAGAAACTGTTCTCTACATTAATTCCGAAGATGTCCAATGGCTCAATGATCCTTAGGAAATTAAAAGGCAGTATTTGACTACTCAAAACTCTCCACTGCACTTTGATCAGTACAGATACATTTTCGAGCAAATTCTTACTGAACTTGCGTCGATTGATTTTAAGCATACATTGGCTGAACCCAACCGTACTACCAGTCTAATTAATTATAGCAAAGCTACTATCCAGAATATTTTATCCATGCATGCTTGGGGTATTCATCCCCATGTTACCCGCGCAGTTGAGATCCGTAATAAGGAGTCTTGTTACAGTTACTGGGATTATATAGATGCTTTTACTCAAGCATTTTATTATATGAATCCCCCTCGAAGCCATTCTTGGTTCTTTCGAGTTCTTCCCGACGTCCTTAAAAACGATCTCCCCAACTGGTTTCTCGTTTGGTGGGATAAATTTGGTTTACAGCTCAATGCATTTCCAGAACCCATTCGTCTTGCATTCAATGAATGGCAAGCTGCTTACAGTCACCTTCCAGTCTACAAGGACATTTCTATGTCCAAATCTACAGCCCATTTTGTTATCAGATTCGGTATCCCATGGATTTGGAAATGGGATTTCCAGTGTGATTTCCAGAACAAAATTCCCCGTTTAAAAGGAGTTTTCTTTTATAAATGGTGGAATAAAATGGATGATCCCTAACCTCACCAGGAACTTTGCCAGAAAATTAAAGCTCACACACAGGCTTGTTGGGATGCGACTCCCAAACTCATCCCAGCTGCTCCAGTACAAAACCTTTTTGTCCAGATTCAGAATGAATTAAGGCAAAAATTTCCAGGATTATCTGAGCAAGAATTAGTTATTAAAAGCATGGACTTTATGAAAGAACAATTCTTGCAGTCCTTCTCCAGAGACGATACCAGTATGAAATCTGGTTCCAGTAGCCATGGGGGCCATGATGAAGATGAACATTTTGATCCTCTTTTGGATGAAAATGAGTTTACAGTATTGGCAAGTGAATCACAAGGCCCTGCTGACGCAAATGCGGAAGTTGATCCCAACTTTGGAGATTTTTGGGATTCTCTCACAGGCCTGATTGCTGAAAAAATGAGTCAGGACAAACAGTCAAAAGGAAAACGCAAAGCTGAATAATGCTTTGTCCCCCACGATGTTCCAGTATCTTTACAGCAGCATAAGGCGACAAATTTGCTTTCGGCAAAAGTGGATTTTTTGTCCGCCAAAATACCAGCTAGCCAGCCAGCTGTCCATCTAGTTACATCCTACCGACATTTGAAGATAAAGAAATCACGAGGAGATAAAGAAGAGCGACTCCAAGCCATTCAGGACACGCCACCTGTCTACCTCATCCTTATCCTTTTATTTTCAGTTTCTATATAAGAGATGCCTCACCCTTGTTGAAGGCACGCTAAATTTTTCAGTTTTTACTTATATAAATGTGTACTCTCGCCCTCTCTTTCTCTCTGTACTACTCTTACCAGTTGCAGTATAATAAAAGTATTCAAGTACTGGTTGTAAGTATTTCTTTTCCATATTTCTTTTAATGTTTGTCTCTTTTTATACTCTTGTTATATTAAATGATATATTAGCATTTCATATTGAAAGGAAAAATAATTTTCTTGAAAACTTTTTATCAATTTGGCCTAATGACCCTTGGGATCTCCAGCAATTAGAAGAAACTAATCGACAGATTAGCTAAGTCTAGTTACAAATACAGGAACAAATTTGCCTTTTGGCTGCGGCCGTTAGGCCTCCTCCAGAACAGTAGATTATGAGACCATATATGGCATAATTAGAATAAAATAAAACAAAACTATGATTAATGTTATTCTTGGGTTAGTGCTTAATAATGGGTAGAACAGTGTTAGGGTTAGTGGGACGTCACCCAAGTCGCGTAGAGTTAGACTGTTAGCAGTGATTGCGGTTAGGTCATTCTCGTAAGTCGTTGACAGATGTGCTAGCTTTACCCTGTGTCAGTAAAGCCACTGACAATAAATCGGGCTACTTGGTGATCAATATTTTCATTTTGTTTGCAAACTGTGGCAAACATCAACATGTGCTGTAAAAGTTCAAAAATTTGATATTCAGAAAAACCATCAATATTCCATTCATAAATGGTCCTTCTGTGGTAAGATTTCTGGTTATGAAGGAAATCTTCTTCGTAATGACCCACTTAGGTCCACCAACACCATCTAATTAGAAATTTCTATTTACAGATATCTTTTTCTTAAATGGGTGCATCAATGATGGATTGAAGGAGTGTTGGGGATGATCGTAAGTCTAAAAGTTAAAATAATAATAATAATAATAAAATCTCATATTATATTATTAGTTAGTATGATAATTTTAAAATTATATGAGTTAACTCTTCAAATTTATATATTCACATACTAGAATTATATATGTGATGGAAATTTTAAAAATAGTTATAGTCAAATTTTATTAAAAATTATCTAAAATTTTAAGTCTTCAATTACTATTAATCTGTTAGCAAAAATCTAGTTAGGGCCAAATCGACAAACGCGTTTCGACAGAAAACCCAGAATTTCACAAACAACGACAAATCAAGCAATTGTGATTTGAATGTCCTATGCCTTGATAGATTCAAGGACTTCTTTGAAAGTTGTAATGCGAAGACATAAATGTGAATAAAATGAAAATCGATTGAAGAACAAGTAAACTTGCTACTTAATTATAAGAATTAAATTACAAGCTCAATGAACATGACAATCGACAGAGAGAAACTTGGCCACAGAGGCTGAATTCTACACAGACTACTCCTAAATACATAAACTATTGTTAACTAAGTTAAATTACTCCTAATTCCATATGAGTTGTGTGTTTGATTCCTCTTTCTTTCCTTTGAAATTTCAGCCTTTATGCTGCTGGCTTTGTTGCTTCTCTGCTGCCATGTGTCCCATTATAGAGCAAATTTCTTCCACTTCTTGTATAACTTCCCATGATCTTCACAACTGTTGGTAACTACTCCTCTGCTGCAGCACTCTTTTTCTCTGCAAATAAACCACGTATCCTGCATCATCTGCGTGCCTTATCTTATGACTTGACACCTGGACCACGTTTGGCCCCATCTCATCGTGTTATTAGAGGAATCGACAGAAGAAACTGAATTTGCCACATCTGTCCCTTTAATTGCGTCACTTAGCTCTACATTCTAGGGTCCATCTCCCACTGGAAACTTATGCTTTTCACCTCTAGCATCTCTTGGATCAACTCTCTGTGTTTACTGTAGCTATTCGACAGAGATGATAACTTTTAGTGCCAACAATGCCCCCCTCATTCAAGACAAAAAGATGTTTTTGCTTTGAATGAATGTCAGACAGGACAAAATAAAGCTTGGACATTTATATATTTGGGCGATGCATTTAGGCTTATAAAAACTAGGACACAAATCGAAGCCCAAATATTTAAAGTAACATCCAGATGTTAAAATAATCATGAATTCAAAAAGGCCCAACCATCAAGCCCAATTGTAAGTGACTGGCCCAAACTTAATTAAGAGGGTCCACTATAGGCTATATGAATATCAGAATTCAAATCATCACTTCGCCATTCTCATGCCTTCTGCTCTACTCTGCTCTTCGCCTTCCTCTTTGAAAACCCTTTTCATTGCTTATACATTCCAATGGCACCGAAGCGAGCTCAAGCCAAAGGAAAGAAACAAGCAGAGACGCCATCTGCGCAGCGCTTTCCAACTAAGTTCCAACCAATACTTCGCCAACATATTTTTAACAGCTGCATTATTCCTAGCAGCAACACGTCTGCCCAAGGGGAATTAGGTCCAACCTTTTTTGCCAAATCCCTGATGAACTTAGCCTCTATTATCCCATTGCAGATACTGAAGTGATGCTTTTTAAAAAAGAAAAACTAGCCTGGAACCAGTGGCATTCAAGCCCTAACCCCTTATGTTCGTGGCAAAAACCAAGCCCTAATTGGAGATTATGGGTTCATTGCATAATGGTTTACGATATTGACCTTTGGAGAGCTCTTGGCATTTATGATGCCACTCGACTGTCAACATTAGCCCTAGATATGGACAAATGGGCTATTGGCGTTACAGTTTGTTTTTGGTCTCTATCCTATAACTCTCTCATTTTAAAGTTTGGTATGATCTCTCCCACCATTGTTGATATTGTACATTTGACTAACCTCCCTATTACTGGCTAACATATAAATGCCCTTTTAACTGCTCAATCAGTAGTCCTACTTGACACCGATCTTAATTATGGAAAGTTCCAAATAAAATATCAACAATTCTCTGGTGAACCCACCAAAAAAGAAGGACAACTTTTTACTTGTTGTGGCTCTCCCAACATTTTCTATGTGTCCCAGGTCTCAAAATTACCAAAGAGTATTTGGCCCTGGCAACTTGTATCCAAGAAGGCACACAATTGGCCTTTGCCCTTTTTCTTTTGGGCACGTTTTATAGGGGTCTTTTCTCTTTAGTCGATAAAGAGATAGATCATAATGGTGGAGGTCCTTTTTGGCTCTTTCAAGTTTGGCTCTATGCTTATTTCCTTGAACTTAAGCCTACCACTCAAACCCCTTACTTCTCTCCTTGCGAAAGTTATGCTGAATTCTTCTTATCTTTTTGACCAGCCTCATCCAATTCATTTACCAAGGTTTTCACTATTCTATTTGAGCTACCTGTCGATAGAGACCCTCAGCTTTTCATCCCTTTCCATAACTTTCAGTTCACTTCCACCGGATTAACTTATATCCATGTTGCTCCTCAAACACTAAGGAACACTTGGAGGCAACAACAAAAAGACTTATGGGCTCAAATACTCACTTCCAAATACATTCTAGTAGGTGGATCCATCTCTACTAGCAGGCTTTCTAACTATAGCTTCGAAAGCTATAATCCCTGCCAGTGGGCCAGACAAATGGGACTATATCAAACTGTCCCTTGTCCTTACTTACACTCTACCATCCATGAATAAGTTGGATCCAGGATTCAATTCAAAATCTCTCAAGAAGTAAAAGATCTGTTGGCTGAGAATCAAAAGTTATTTGATTAATTCAGCTTTTTCTACTGCCAAATTACCCCCTTTACTACCACAAGGTTTAATGAATTGTGGTCTTTAATGAGTGCCTTGATCTTTGATAAAGATCTTCAAACTTGTCTTTGGAATGTGCACCCAGACAACAGGAGAGGAGCAGAGATGACTATTAGTAATTCTACCACTTTTTTCTTTCTTTATGTATACTGCTTACTTTTTAAGTTTATTTAGCCATTTCTGCTCACTTATTCATATATATTTTATATATATGTAGCACAACCTCCTAGCAAGATTACCCCTCTAACTATAGAGATGCCTGCCCAGGCTGATCCAACTCCTAAGGACAAAGGCAAGGCTCCAATGAACCTCCTAAAGAAACCTAAGGCAATCCTCTAAACACCATTAGCTGTGAGGGGTTCATACCTTATAACCAAGGTATAGAGATTGAGAGGAGGACCAAGAGTAGGCAATAAGAACTCCAAGAACTTTTACCTTCTTAGTTTCAATTGGAGGGTGGTGTTGTTCTTGAGAGGAGGTCAAAAAGAAGACAAGAACAATCAATTCCTCCTCAAGTCACAGCTCCTACTATACCAGCATTCTTTTCCTCTAGTAGTTTTTCTTCTCTTCCAATAAAGGTATAGCTTTCATTCAAAACTCTTACTGAGTCAATATGTATTATGTTTATCTATACTGACACCTTATTCCACTCTTCTTCCCCTCTTTCAGCCATACTTTCAATCATACAAGAGGACAAGGCTTCTTTCTCTAGCTGCATCTCTTTCTGCTCATGATAAGATGCCTAAAAATAAGCCACACTACCGTCTTCTATGCCTGAGAATGAAGAACAGTCTGAAGCCCAAACCAATCCCCCTTCTATGCTTGAAGACCAGACAAAAATGCCTTCTTCTCAAACAGACTCAGGGTATGTGAATCCTCAACTCATTCAAGAAGAACAGATTGGCATTGGGGAAGAACAAGCTGATCCAGAAAGAGTTTACCCAGAGAGAGTGGGCTTAAGAGGATTGGCCCCTGAATTGGCACACCTTATGGCTGATATTTCTCAAGGGATAGCCCTAGGGGATTTGATGGCCTTTCCTCTTAGAGGAGTACGCCATGGAACCAATGAAATCATAAATTTTCCTGGTATGGCCTCTTCCTCAGAGGAATTAGAAGCCCCTGGCCATGCCAGAGAAACTCTAATTGACTCAGGTTATGTTAGAGAAAACCCAATTGATTTAACTGACAATCTTGATAGCCAAACATCTTTTATCGACAAGAGTTCTCCTATTCATGAGCCTACTTCTGAACCAAATGATAACACTCATCAAAATAGCCAAATTCAACTATTGATCAAAATGATGAAGTTGACAAGGCTGACACTGAAATCTTGGAGAGTGAATCACCTTCAGATGAAGAAAGAACTTCCCCTGAAGGGATTACTCATCCTGTTAATCCAGAGGCTTTTACTACCATGGACAGGGGGGTCCAAACCTCTCACATTCATAGTCCTATTCAGGAGCTAACTCCAAAGGCTGTGGTCACTAACACCAACACTTCTATTGCTCAAGAATCACTGGTAATCACCTAATCTTTTCACACACATTTTTTATTTTACGTTACACCAATGATTAATTTTCACTATCTTACTGCCACAACCTGCAATTGTATCTTCTTCTTTAATTAAAACCTGGCTTCTGGGCATTCCTGCTGTATAAGAAACTGTTGCCAATTTTTCTGTCGAAGGCAGAATAAAGCAACTGACTGGTGAAGATCAAAAATTGATGGACCAGTTATTCAACTTGCTTGATCAATCTTTAAATGATCTAGCCCTTTCGCAAACCACAGTTCCAACTGAATGCCTAAAAGCCATTGCACCTCTAGTGCCTCAATTATTTGATCCAAACCAAGTGCAAGCCTTCCAGAACTTCCTTTTGGAACTTCCCCAACACTTGGCAGCTATCAATCAATTCTACTCTGAGCCAAAGACAACCGAAACTCAAGTGGACCAAATGAAAAAAGCAGTCGCTGCTATGACTGAGGCCTCCACCGAATCACAAGCCCTCACTATCCAAATTGTTAACCTCACAACAGAAGAAAACTGACTAGAAGCTCAACTAGCACTTGTGAGAACTCAAAGAGCTACTACTGAACAAAGACAAACCACCATTTCTCAACAAATCCCAACTCTGTTTGCTTAAGTAGAAGGTGGTCCGCTTGCTATTAGACAGGCCCAAACCAGACTCAGGCAGAATAAAATCAAGCACCAAACTGCCCTTTAAGCCTGGAGTAGACTTTCCATGTATTTTCAGAAAGACTAGACCAAATGTAATTATTTTGATCTGTACTTATTGAAATTGTACTTTTAGCTGGCATTTTAATGGAAAATCTATTATATTTTATTCAAGTTTGTCATATTTTACTCTAGCTTGTCATGCATGTCCCTTTCCATGTTTTCAGGGCTTATTCATACATTCCCACATAGTTGTATAATATTTCTTAAGATACTTGCCATTAATGACTCTCCTATGTGGCTCACATTTCATGGAAGCAAGATGATAAGCCCTTTCTTTAATGGCCTTATGTATTTTAAATGATCCTTCCCAGTTTGGAGACCATTTGCTAGATTCTGGGCTTTTTAAGCCAATTGGTAAGATAGTTTCCACACCAACTCTCCTTCAGAAAACACCTTACATTTCACTTTCTTGTTGTAACTTCTCTCAACCTTCTTTTTCTGGACTATTAAGTGATTAAATGCCATAATCCTTTTTTCTTCTAAATCTTGCAACTCAATTGACATGGCTTCTGGATATTTATCCATAGGAATATTCAAATGCCTAGCCAGTCAATTGGATCTCACTGTTACTTCTAAAGGCAACCCAGTATCATGCCCATACACCAACTCATATGGAGTTATTCCTGTGTTGTTTCTTTTTGAATTTCTATAAGCCCAAAATGCTTCTGATATGAGGTTATGCCAATCCCTAGGATTGTCTTCAATCATCCTTTCTAAAGTGTTTTTTACAATCTTGTTTGTTGCCTTAGCCTGCCCATTTGCCTGGGCATAATAGGGTGAGGAATTTAATATTTGAATGCCATATTCTGTGGCAAACCCTTTAATCTCATCCCCATTGAACATTGTGCCTTGATCGACAATTATGAACTGGGGTAAACCAAACCTATAAATTATATTCTTTTTTAAGAATCCAATGACTTGAGTCTGTGTTACCACTTTCAGAGGTACTGCTTCTACCAATTTAGTAAAATAACCAGTAGCTACTAGCAAATAAGAGTGTGCTTTTGAAGAGGTTGGGAAAATTTGCCCTATCAAGTCCATAGCCTATCCTCTGAATGACCAAGGTTTTACTATTGAATGGAGATTAATGGCTAGAACTCTTTGAATATTACCATGTTTCTGACAATTCTGACATCCTTTTGCATACATTATGCAATCTTTTCTGATAGATGGCCAGAAATAACCATACCTGTTAATAACCATCTCATTTTGTCACCAGCTTGATGGGCTCCACAAATTCCTTCATGTGCTTCAGTCATGGCCTTCATTTGGTCTAACTTGCCAATACAAAGCAAAGTCAGTCCATCATGGGCTTTCCTGAATAAATCTTCTCCCATGATTACATAATTTAGGGCTTGATATCTTATTTGCCTATCACTATTTTCACTAGGATTCGACAGGTATTTAATTAGGGGGAATCTCCAATCCTCCTCTGTTATATCCAGCGTGAGAATGGGCAAAAAATTTCTTTATCTATATCTAAATGCAGAAAAACTTCTTCTCTTAATTCGAATCACCCTTTCCTGAGCTCCTTTAGGTATTTTTAGACCAGAAACTGCTTGAGCCATCTCATTGGCCTCTTTATTTTCTAGTCTATACCTGTGTGTAAAGGTAACATGGTCGAAGAAACTGATCAACCATTTGACCTCAGTTAGATACTCCTCTAGAACGCCACTTACACACTTGAACTCTCCCAAAACTTACTTAATGACCAACTGTGAATCTCCAAAAACTTAGAGGCTTTTAATTTTGAATTCTATGGCCAACTCTAGACCAATTATCAAAGTTTCATACTCAGCTTGATTGCAAGACTGAATATGTTGTGCTTCCAACTGATACGCAAATTGCTATATTTGCTTGTTTGGTGCAATTAACATAACACCTGCACTAACTCCTTCATCTGTTTTTGAACCATCAAACATTAACTTCCAAGGTTCATTTTCCACCACATTGACCTCATACAGGTCTAAATCGACAGAGGAACAAGGATATTCTGCTAGAAAATCAGCCAAGGCTTGCCCATTAATCGTTTTTTGTGGTACATATTTGAAACAATATTCGATTAAAACTAGTATCCATTTGCCTTGTCTTCCTCTCAAGATAGGCTTGGACAACATATATTTAATCACATCTGTTTGTGCCACTACATACACTTCTGCAGGCAACTTGTAATGCCTCAGTTTAATGGCTGCAAAGTAAAGTGCCAAGCACATCTTTTCGATAGAGTTATACCTAGTCTCAGCATCATTTAGTCTTCTACTTAAATAGTAAATGGCTTGTTCATGACCTATAGTATTTTCTTGAGCCAATAAACAACCAATCGATAGGTCAGAAGCTAAGATATACAACTTCAAAGGCTTTCCCGCCATTGGGGACATAAGCACTGGAGGGTTTTCCAAATATTTTTTGAGTAGATCAAAAGCTTCTTGATGGCATGTCTCCCACTTAAACTCATGATCTGACTTAATTTTTACCAAAGGAGAAAATGCTAAAGTTTTCTTAGCTAAATTGGCTATGAGCCTTCTTAAAAAATTTACTTTTCCAAGAAAACTTTGCAACTCTTTCTTGTTGGCTAGGGGTTTTGCCTCCAAAATTGCTTTGGCTTTGTTAGCATCCACTTCTATCCCTTTATGGTGTACTAAGAAGCCCAGAAAATTTCCAGCAGATACCCTAAATGCACATTTTAAAGGGTTCATCTTGAGTTTGTATGTTCTCATTCTTTGAAATGTCTGCTGCAAATGCTCCAAATGCTCATCAAAATTATCAGACTTGATGGCTACATCATCTATGTATACTTCTAAGTATTTGCCAATCAAATCATGGAAAACAAAATTCATTGCTCTTTGGTATGTTGCCCCTGCATTCTTTAATCCAAAAGGCATGACTACCCATTCAAATGTCCCTAGAGCACCAGGACACCTGAAGGCTGTCTTATGTGTATCTTCTGGGTTAATAAAAATCTAATTATACCCAGCATGACCATCCATAAAGGACAAAATCCTGCTTTTGGCTATTGAGTCCACTAATAAGTCAGCCATTGGCATAGGATATTCATCCTTAGGAGTTGCTAGATTTAGATTTCTAAAGTCTATGCATACTCTTAACTTGCCATTTTTCTTCATTACAGGGACAATATTAGATAGCCACTCAATATACCTGGTTATTCTAATAAAACCTGTTTTGAGTAATCTTTCAATTTCCTCCTTAGCCAATAAGGTGACTTCATTGGTCATCCTTCTTGGAGGTTGTTTATGAGGAAGGAAATTTTCTTTAATTGGGAGTCTATGCTCTACCAATTGTAGACACCCCATTTTTGACCGACCTTCAGATTCAGGCATCATCAACTGAGTGCTCGGTGATGTTGCATATCGTGCTCGTTCTGAGGTTGCGGAGTCTCGGCTGAGAGCCTTGTCTCCAGACTTCGGCGCTCTTTTGTGCTTTGTCTCGGTTTGCAAACCAGGTCCTGTTTTCTCTGTTTTCTCTTCTCAAAGGGAGGGAGAGGTCTCGTAGACCAGCTCTCAGTGGCCGTAGGCTACGTTTCGTGGTCGTAGGCCACTGTTCCCGTTTGGAGACTAGTTTTTGATTTTCGGAGTCGTCGGCCGTACGCCTCAGTTCGGGACCGCTTAACTACCTCCGTTTGCTCTGGTTTTTGGCACACACCTTGTTTCCTCTCTTTTGAGGGACACTGTGGCTCGAGAGACCACCTTTGTGGTCGCACGCCACTTCCGGTGCCTAACAGCCTATTTTCGGGGCCCCAGGCTGCGCGTTTTGGCCCCCGAACCCTCGTTTTGCATCGGTTAGGGTTCATTCTTGGCATGGACCCTATTTTCATTGTTTGGAAGGTGGTAGGAGGGTGAGACACCAACAATTCTTTTGGAGACCATTTCTCTCTCCTCCAGCCAGTTTTTTTGACAAGTAGGTGGTCTCCCTCACTTTTGGACCTTAATTTCTGGTTTCTCATACCACCATTGTGTTGTGCTCATCTGGGAGGCCACCAATATGGGTAGGCCGACCAGCTTTTCTTCCTGACCCTTTTGAACCTTGCTAGAAAGCTGGTTTTCCTCTCTCTTGGGTCACATTTTCTGGTCTCCCATACCACCATTGTATTGCATTCACCTGGGAGGCCACCTTTCTGGGTAGGCCGACCAGCTTTTCTTCTTGACCTTTTTGAACCCTGGTCGGCTGACCAGGGCAAGTGGTTGGCCGACCACTTGAACTGGTTGGCCAGCCATCTACTTTTTGCCCTTCTTGAGTTGCATATAGCTGTGCCAACTGGAAGGCATTTGCTCCGGGTTTGACCATTTTGTTTGGCTTCTTAAGGAAGTTTGGCCCTTTTGGGAGAATCTTGACCTTTTGTCAAGCTTCTTGAGGAAGCCTGACCCCTTTGGTCTAGCTTCCTCAAGAAGCTTGGCCCTTTTGGTTTAGCTTCTTTTAGAAGCTTGGTCCTTTTGCTTGAGGCTTCTCCAAGAAGCCTTGGACCTCCTCTTCTATAAAACCAACCCTCCTCTCCACTTTCAAGGGTTGAACATTTTGGTCTCAAGATAGATACACTCTCCCTCTATATCTCTACATCCAAGCTCCATAACTCCATGGTTCTTGGCCATTTACACTACACCTCCAAGCACAACACCTCCACTACCATTCTAAGTACCTTGGAGCTGTTTTTTAGAGGTTGAAGGCTCATTTTCTTGGTCCAGAGTTTGCTGCATTGCTGTGCTACAAGGGTAAGTCTTCATTTCCCCCATTTTGATATTGTTTTGCTCCATAGTTTAGCTCTATTTGCAAGCATTTTTGGACTTTGACATAAACTGAAAAAAGTCTTATTTTGAGCTCCTCTTCAAGTTTGATTAAGGTCATTTTTCTGTTTGGGGTCATCTTCCCCCTTGCATGCTTCATTTCCTCATGTTTAGGGCTATGCATTAGAGCATTTGTGTTGGCCTTGGTTTGGCCTTTTAGCCACTGAAATCCAGTGGATTTTCAGTGGCTAACATGCATTTTTGAGTCTTAAAATCAGAGAGGGGTGACCCTCTCACCCCTTGATTTGTTTACTAGCTTTGTTGGCCTTCCAAAGGGGCTCCTACTTGCATGTTTCAAAGCCTTATTTCAGGCCCTATTTGGTGAGTTTTAAGGTCTACATAGGCTCTGTCCAGAGCCCTTTTTGCCATATAAAGTGTTTATTATGCATGTGTAGAGCAATCCTATTCAAGGCCTTACAAAGGGGCTTTTATTTTCATGCTTCCTACACTAATTTCAGGACCTTTTGGTGGATTTTATGAGCCTCATAACCTTTTTCCAGAGGTGGTTTTTCCATTTTGTATGTCCATCATACATGTGTAGAATAACCCCTTGCATGACCTTCCAAAGGAGCACCTCATTCTAACATGTGTTGACTAAGTTTCAATGGGTTTTTGGGCATATTTTAGCATGGCATACTTATTTTTTTGGCTGGTTTGGTGAGCTCTCATATGCTTCATATAGTTGTAGTACAACTCATGGTTCACTAGCTTTCTTTGCATGCTTTGTTGACCCTTGATTTTAGCACCTTTTGGCCATGTCTTAAACTGATGTTGTGCATATTTTGGACTGCCTTAGCTCTGTTTTTGGGTCTCATGGTCGAATGATGTTTGTTTTGCATGCTTGTAGTTCAATACCCATGCTTAACTTTGAGTTTTGAGGCTCATTCCATGCATATACTGAGGTGTGTTCGTGTTTTGGGTCTATTATACATCATATTTCAGAGCTTGCATGAATGCCATATTGCCATGTTTTCTACTTCTTAAGTGTGCTTGAGAGTTTGTCCATGAATGCCTTGTTTTCGGACCATTGAATGAGCTCCATTCCTTTGCATTTCGAGCCATCATTTTAGGCCATTTTCCCACTGTTTCAGACCTGCCTAGGGTTTGTTTGGGGTTGGTTTTGCCATTTGTGCATTGCTTTGGGTACCTCTAGTGTAACCCACTTCACTAGTTTCGGTACCTGGGCCATCTAGCATGCATTGGGTGACATATTTGCATGTTTCGAGACCATCTTTTATGCCATTTTAGAGCTGTATCATGTGCCATTCTATACCATATTTCATCCTTTGTCATGCTTAATTAGAGTTGCATGTTGTGCCTTAGGATCGGTTCTTTGCATTCGTGCATATTTGCATGTATTTTGGTGGTCTCATTTTCATCACATGGCCACTGATTTGAGTGTGGCTGAGGTCCACTCATATTGGTTTACCTTGCATTGTGTATGCCATTTGGTTCATGTTGTTGCATGTTTGACCATCGCATTGTGTATGCTTTGATTATGCCTTTGTGTATGTCCATCTTCGTGTGTGCATTGCGTATGCTAGGTTGTTAGTCGTATTGTGTATGCCATATAGTTTATAGCGTTATGTATGCTAGTAGCATGTTTGCATCTCATCCTTGCATGTTTGCATGGTTAGGTCGCATTGCATTAGGATTGCATGCTAATTACATTTGTACATGTCATTCATATTGCATTGTGTTTGGAGTAGGAGTTAGTCCAAATACGGAAAACGAGGGACGTTTCATATTCCGAGTGATGAAACGTGCCTAGCTTTCCGGTCCCCGACATTCTTGATCACCCATGATAGAATTGTTGGTTTCATGAGTTCATACTTGCATTCATTCCATACTAAGTAGTGCAATTCGACTTCTCGGCCATCATGCGTTGGGATTCGTGATTGGTGGCACGAGGACCAAGGACTACACTCCCTAGAGCTCATGCAATGATGGGGAGAGTGGTTGTGTACACATTTGTTGAAAATACATTGCCTTCTCTCTCTCTTGCCTTTGTTGCAGAAAAAAAAACCAGAATCCAGGGGCAGAAAGTGGTCGGCCGACTAGGTTTTCTGGCAGGTCGACCAACTTTTTTGGTTCCCACCACAAAGGGTGGTCAGCAGGTGTTTCCCAAGCCAATATCTGGTCGGCAGCCTTCCCAGGGTAGAGTTTCAGCCTTTTGAAGCCTTGTGCAAATTTCTAAAATCAGTTGCAAACAAAGGCGAGACGAGGTATCGCGATGGAATTTCCCGACGAGGCGACTCGGGCATGCGTGCATCCATCGTCACCCAAAACAGAGCCGAGGTAGTCACATTCATGTAGTTTACATGCTTACTTAGCTAGTTTGTTAATTAGTTAATGTTGTGTAATAATTAGCTCTAACTGTTATTTATTCGGACCCTCCGAGCGAGGGCACAATTGTAATAAGTGTGCGTGTGTGTGATGTATGTCTTCCAACCCCACGTCTTTCTCCCTTTTATTTACCAGTTTATGATGGTTAGATTAGGGCATGTTTCAATTAGCATACTTATGCTTGCATGTTTGCATCATTCATCTGTATTGCATGCACCGGGCTCGGCACATCATACTAACTACATTGTATTTCAATTCCGAGTTGAATACGTGTATCAGTTGTTTCATTTCATATGCCATTTTAGAATAGCCGAACCTATCTTAGTTGCATTTTTGCATGTGTTGCATTAGCCATCTTAACATGAACTAGGATCATGCATTAATTACCAACTAATTTCTGTTTTGGCTTGGAGTACTCGGTAAGTATTTATGCTTTAGCATCCTTGCATGTGTGTGAGTAACTGCCATGATAGCATGCTTACCTTGAGGCTATGTGCTTATGTGATATACCTATTTGAATGCCTGTGGGTGAAGGTTGGGTTGCTTGAGTTGGGATAATTCATCGAAACCCGTGTTTTAGCCTACTTACGAGTAGCAAACTTCAATCCATTTTCAAAACAAATGGATGTGCGATGCTTTGTTCCAACTTAGGCAATCCAGTCTATACTTGTATGCTGTGCCCATCACATAGTAATTCTAGGCTAATAAACCGGAATAAGAGCACATAATGTTTTCAAAACTCGATATCATGGTTAGTAGAGGTCGATCTTTGATCGGGCGAGTGGGGGTGCTCACGAAGTGACCTTCCCCAATCATACCCAAGTTCCCGAGCCGAGGCAACTTTGGTGATGATGGACACGTGGCCTTAGGCAAACGAGTCAGGGTTTCCTAAATTTCCCAAAATAAAATATTTAGGTGGCGACTCTGTATCTGGCAAAGCAGCCCGTGTTTGGCACTTCTTTCAAAAAAATATGTTTTCAAAAACGATTTGTCGAGATTTGGACTCTTTGATGATTCATCGGTCTTGCATTGCACTCTGCGAGATTAGACACAAGACCGTGACATTTGAGTCCTGAACTGTAGTGAGCCCATATGAACAGAACGGGACTTCCCTCCCGGGGCGTTCGGGGACGTCTACAATTTCTGGCGACTCTGCTGGGGAATTAGAGAACTTGACTCGAACTCGTGATATCTGGTTTTGACTACACTTGTGTGTTTCTTCGCATTGCATTTGCATTGGTGCGCCTAGGACACCGTGTTTGCCGTATGCTATTCCTGAACGATTTGTCGGAGGCTCTTTTTGAGAAGCGTGCCATAAGGCTAACTGGTTGCAGGCTCTGCCATGACAGGAACACAAACCCCAGTTTTACCGGGGCACCCTTTTTGACCATTCGACCTAGTGCATATTCGGAATCCATAGTGACCAGTCCAAGCTAAGACAGGTTACTTACCCAATTATAGGTTGTTTGAAACCTCTGTGTGCGTAGTGAAACCCTAGCTCCTAACAAAATAGGACAGGGAAACCCTACCCCAACATAGGGGTGTTTTGGCTCTCATTTGCCTGCTATGTGCTGTCAGAGTGTGTCTCTGCAGGAATGCATGTATCAGTTTGCAAGTTTGGGCATCAGGCCTGCGGGCACCAGTTCAGTATTTTGGGAATCAGTTATCTGCAGGTACCAGATTCAGTTTTGGGGGGCAGTAATTTGGGGAACAATGATCAGTGGTTGAATATAGTTATCCAGCCATGCCTATATCTGTCCTAGTGAAATTGGGCTGAGCTGCTGCCTGTTTTCTCTTTCAGTTTGGAGATTCAGTTCAGAGCAGTCAATATCTTCCTTCGCTGAGGCAAAGCAGAGACAGGCCAGTTAGGGCTCATCGGTTCATCTGATCCGTCAGTCACCAGTCACATCACCTCCGATCAGTTCAGTGGACTCGTGATGACACAGAATTCAGAGGAAATAGTGGTTATGGAAGCCGCATTAAACCAGGGAATCATCATACAGGGTGATACCGACGTTGAAGTGCCACACCCACCCAGGTCACCTGCTGCACATCCAATCTGGGAACCCCAGTTATTTCAAACCCGTGAGCCCACCACTTTCGAGTTGATGGGAATGATTGGCGATCTTCAGAGATTCGTGGCTGATCTAGCCTACGGAATGTCGGCTTCGCCACCAACCACATCGTATGCCAGGAACTTTATACCGGAGGAGCCCCCGCTACTGGGACGAATTGTAATCGAACTCAGCCAACCTAAAGCCATCCCAAGTTCCGGTAATGGCATGTCGACAACAATGGGGCTCTACTCTGATGTAGCAACTCAAATCTTCTACCCGGCCGAGGCGAGTGGTAAGAACAAGGTGAAGGTGGACACCAATCCCTACGAACAACTCCTGTGGGCTGTTGAGGCTTTGAAAGCCGGAGGACTGAATAAACAGCAGGTGCTCGCTGTTGCTGTAAAAACTGTAGATGACATCTTCCCTACTCAAGCCGAGAGCAATTTAAGCCAGAGGGAGAATCGAGATGGGGACCGTCGTACCAGAACAGTTCCTTCCAATCCTAACCCTGCACCTGGAAAAGATCAGAGAGCCAAGGCAGCACCTGCCGATCCTTTTTTGAGTGCATCCAGCAAAAGTCAACAAACCTTGAAGTATCCGCCCCGAGGTCGCAGGGTCTTCCATGCCCTCTACATGCCTTTGTCTAAGGCCCTTCAAATCCTCGTCGAAAAAGGGCATCTCAAACCCCTCGAGCTTCGGCCTTTCCCAAGTCCCCTTCCAGCTAAGCATGATGGTACCCAGTACTGTGCATACCATCAACAAACCGGTCACAGCACCGACAACTGCTTCTGTCTTCGCCACGAAGTGCAAGATTTGATTGACAATAAAGTCATCCTCCCGCCAAGCTCGGCAAAGTCTGTCACCACCGGGTTGGTGGATTTCGAGGATAATGCAAGTAGGTGATCAAGGGTTGGACCACCTGCGGGCGGCGCACGGTTTACCTCGGATGTGGCATATGGCACGCACTATTTTGAGCATTTGTGAATGCTAGTTTTGTAGTTTCTGACTTGGGTGTTGAGTCAGTTTTGTAGTTTTGTTTTGAGTCAGTCTTTTCGATTAAGGGTCTGCCTTGTTGTATCGAGCCAGTCCTGTTGTACAAAGGTCGGGTGATTCCGGGGGTGCTACCTCGGGCATCACCATTTCGTTTTGCATTTGTCTTTTCATTTTGTTGTGAGTCTGTTCTGCTTGGAGCCAATTACACCAACCAAATTTGAATGGAATAGCAGTAATTTTCACACTCTTGCATTTGCTTCTGCCTTGTGCCGGTTGTGCCAGAAAATCTAGGACGAACTGGCGGAGCATCTCACCTGCTTTTCTGCACCATTAAATCATTGCATTGACCTAAGTTTTTTCAAAACTTTTTCTAACACAATGTGTTGAAAACAAAGAGGAAGGAATTCCTCGAAATTTGTAAAAATTTGATCAACTGAGAGAAAGAGAGGCATGCTAAGCCCTTAATGATTGAGATCATGTTTGTTAATGTGAGTACTGAGAAGGATCCTAGCTTGATCCAGATTAGTTCTACACTGTCTTCAGCGTGAGCGATTTGTCGTTTTCTTAAAAAAATTTCGAAAATGTTTTGCGCGGTCTTGCGAAGACCTATGTGGAATCGCTCTTGAGATTGTGCAGCCTAGGATCGCTCTTAGCCTTGAGACTCGACCCCTTGCTTTCGAACCTTGAACTTAGATTCAGAATGTTCAACAGTCAACCGCAATGTGAGGCCTGTATGGCCAGATTCGAAGCAGCCCTCTATGGCCAGATTCGAAGCAGCCCTCGACCTAGGGACAGGAAAATGTTAGATGTGCTCGAAAAGCCGAAGATGGATCATCTTGCAAATCAATGAAGACTGGCAAGAATGCCAAATCCTAGAAGGGAAGAAAGAAGAAAGTATTGCTGAAGAACAACTGAGTTCTTATCCACAACACTAGGGGCAAATTCAGCCCCCATGGGATGGACTCCTGCATCGTTAGCGAACAGCAGTCACTCTCCTGGATTCAGAGGGATTCGAGATCTCAGAACCATTTGACATGGACCAAGCTACACTTTTACCCTTGAGAGGCTCGCTGGGCCAAAAACCCGAAAGGGCGACCCAGGCAAAAGTTAGAGCGAGAAAAAAAGAAAAAAAAAGAAAAGAAAAAAAAAGAACAAAAGAGAAAAATGCAAAAAAGAAAAAAAAAAGAAAAAAAGAAAGAGATGAAAAAAAAGAAGAAAAGAAATGAAAAAGAATTGAAGAACATAGCTCGCAAGGTTGAAAATCCGCAAAGGGTGGCCTTGGCAAAAGTTAGAGCACAAAAGGTGAAGGTTAATACACGAGTGTACCTTACCCCGAACTACATAAGGCTTGATTCCCATCTTTAGGATATGTAGGCAACTTCATTCTGAAGTCCAGCCGTAAAATACTTCAAATTCGACTGTGTCCATGTGATGGTTCTGGTCATCTTTGTCTTCTCTGGATCCGAGAATTTGGTTGTAATTGTCACTGTGAGGACTGGTGGCCACGTGCTGCAGCGCTATTCAAACAAGGGGCAACTTTTCACTGCCGTACAAAACGCCGCGGTGTCATTCAAACAAGGGGCAACTTTCCGTTCCCATGTAACTTTCCTCAAGCAAGGGGCAATTTTCCATTTATTTTGGATCTGAGGTTGTGCATCTCGAGAGTAGGTTCCGTGCTCATTGAGCAGTGGCCGTCTGCAAAAACAGTTTTGAAAATTTTTACTAAGGTTGACTAATTCTCTCGAAAATTATTTTATTTTTCCAAAACTGGACTATTTCTTGGACCCAAAAGAAGGAAAATTTTCAGTGCTCATAACCTGACTTGCATGATTTTAAATCAGAAAATCAAACAAGCGTGTTAATCTAACTCTCATGTTGGTCAAAATTGTTTTAACAGAACGTCAAAAACAAAAAATGGTCAAAATAATGAACTAGGGGCACAGTTAAGTCAGGTGTTCTGTCTTTTTCCCATTGTCAACATACTTGCCAGAAAGGGCACTCTACCTGCTAGAAAAGGGCACAACTGAAGCTAACAACAAAGGCTGCAAAGCTCTCTCATCCTCTAAGCAGCGAGGTATCAAGCCAAGTGCGAAGCACGAATTGGAATGGAGCAGGATATTCCATTCCCTCATCTGGACAAATCTGATCACGTCCAAACTCCCTAGCAGAACATCATCAACCGATGTCAGCTGCAGATTTGCTACAGACCCAGTTGTAGCGTAACCCCTCTGCGAGAAAGTTCACTATTGTGAGCAGAAGAAGAGAATCTAGCAGAATGCTAGGGGCAAGAGTCCGTAACTTCCTGTTTATCCATCAACCACCCTGGGGAGGGATAAAAAATGAGAGATTGAAGAATAGAGAGATGTGCGCTGAGAGAAAAAACAAGAAAAGGGTTTTCAAAGAAAACCGAGCTTGAGGGCCGAGTGATGTGAGAATCACAAATGAGAAAGGGTGGGAAACAATACCTGGAGAAACTGGCTCCTTGTGCACTAAGAGGTCTCTTACCATTGGAACACGTCTGCGTATCGTGTCAGTCATTTTGTTTGTCTCGATTCTTGTTTTGAGTCGTTTCGGGTGTCTATAGATGTGTTTAGGTTGTCTTACCTTTCTCTTTGTTGTTGAGTCGTAGTATGCTGTGTTCAGTCGTAGGCTCAATACCCAATTGAAAACTTATTCTCACTCTGAATTTCAAAAAATCGTTTTGTGCTCGGAGTGCCGTGTCGTCCTCTACATTTGTGCAAAACAAGATTTTGTTCTTTCAAAAACTGCAGGGTTCAACCCGGGTCATGTGGGAACAGTAAAACCAGGACCTATCCGAAGCTATATAGGGAAAAACGTCAGGCATCTGAGTTTGTTTCGACTTCTGTGAGTTCCGTCATCGCATCCTGTATGTTCAGAATGAGCTGTGTGTTCAAAATTAAAAGACTAATGTGTTATGAGCCGTGTGTTCAGATCGAGCAGTGTTGTGGTATGAGCTACGTGTTCAGAATTGAAATGTGTGAGCTGCGTGTTCAAAGTGAAATGAATGAGCTGTGTGTTCAGACAATGAAAATTTATGAGCTGCGCGTTCAGAATTAAGAATGAGCTGCGTACAAATTAAATCAAATACTGTGTTGTGAACCGTGTGTTCAATATGAGCTACGTGCAAAAGTAAACCAAATACCGTGTTATGAACTGTGCGTTCAGTAAGAGCTGCGTGTTCAGAATTAAGAATGAGCTGCGTGCGAATAAAAATGTATAAGCTGCGTGTTCAGAATTGAAATGTGTGAGCTGCGTGTTCAAAGTGAAGTAAATGAACTGTGTGTTCAGAATGAAAATTTATGAGCTGCGTGTTCAGAATTAAGAATGAGCTGCGTGCAAATGAAATGAATGGGCTGCGTGTTCAGGAAAAATTCAAAAGTTTGGGCTGCGTGTTCACTAGAAGAGTGCGGGCTGTGTGTTCACCATCAAGAGTTTGGGCTGCGTGTTCAACTTTCAAAAACTTTGGGCTGCATGTTCAACTTTTAAAAACTGTGAGCTGTGTGTTCAACTTTCAAAAACTGTGAGCTGTGTGTTCACGACAACAAGTTTGAGCTGTGTGTTCAGATTTCAAGAAAGTGTGGGCCGCGTGTTCACCGCAAGAGTTTGAGCTGTGTGTTCAGATTTCAAGAAAATGTGGGCTGCGTGTTCACGACAAAAGTTTGAGCTGTGTGTTCAGATTTCAAAAATGTGGGTTGCGTGTTCAAGAAAAAAGTTTGAGCTGCGTGTTCAGAAGTTCGAGTGCTTGAGCTGTGTGTTGCAAAAGGAAACCGAATGCTGTGTTATGGTCTGAGTGTTCAGATTGAGCAGTGTTATGAGCTGTGTGCCCAAAATAAGCCGTGTGCCCGAAAAATGAGCCGTGTGCCCAAAAATGAGCTATGTGCCCCAAAACAAGCTGTGTGCCCGAGATCTGCCATGTGCCTGAAGAAATGAGCTGTGCACCTGAAACGAGCTGTGTGCCCGAAAAATGAGCCGTGTGCCCAAAAATGAGCTGTGTGCCCCAAAATGAGCTATGTACCCGAGATCTGCCGTGTGCCCGAAGAAATGAGTTGTGTTCCTGAAACGAGCTGTGTGCCCGAAAAATGAGCCGTGTGCCCAAAAATGAGCTGTGTGCCCCAAAACGAGCTGTGTGCCCGAAACGAGCTGTGTGCCCGAAAAATGAGCCGTGTGCCCAAAAATGAGCTGTGTGCCCCAAAAACGAGCTGTGTGCCCGAGATCTGCCATGTGCCTGAAAAAATGAGTTGTGCGCCCGAAACGAGCTGTGTGCCTAAAAAATGAGCCGTGTGCTCGAAATGAGCTGTGTGCCCCAAATTGAGTTGTGTGCCCGAAAAATGAGCCGTGTGCCTAAAAACGAGCTGTGTGCCCAAAAACGAGCTGTGTGCCCAAAAACGAGCTGTGTGCCCGAGATCTGCCGTGTGCCCGAAGAAATGAGCTGTGCGCCAGAAACGAGCTATGTGCCCGAAAAATGAGTCGTGTGCCCAAAAATGAGCTGTGTGCCAAAAAAACGAGCTGTGTGCCCGAGATCTGCTGTGTGCCTGAAAAAATGAGCTGTGCGCCCGAAACGGGCTGTGTGCCCGAGATCTGCCGTGTGCCCGAAAAAATGAGCTGTGCGCCCGAAACGAGCTGTGTGCCCGAAAAATGAGCCGTGTGCCCGAAACGAGCTGTGTGCCCCTAAAACGAGCTGTGTGCCCCAAAAACGAGCTGTGTGCCCGAGATCTGCCGTGTGCTTGAAAAAATGAGCTGTGTGCCTGAAATGAGCTGTGTGCCCTCAAAATGAGTTGTGTGCCTGAAAAATGAGCTGTGTGCCCCAAAACGAGCTGTGTGCCTGAGATCTGCCGTGTGCCCGAGGAAATAAGCTGTGTGCCCGAAAAATGAGCCGTGTGCCCAAAAACGAGCTGTGTGCCCCAAAAACGAGCTGTGTGCCCGAGATCTGTCGTGTGCTCGAAAAAATGAGCTGTGCGCTCGAAACAAGCTGTGTGCCTGAAAAATGAGCCGTGTGCCCGAAATGAGCTGTGTGCCCCAAAAATGAGTTGTGTGCCCGAAAAATGAGCCGTGTGCCCAAAAATGAGTTGTGTGCCCCAAAACGAGTTGTGTGCCCGAGATCTGCCATGTGCCCGAAATAAGCTGTGTGCCTAAAATGAGCTGCGTGCCCAGAATGAGCTATGTGCCTGAATGAGCCGTGTGCCCAAAAGAGCCGTGTGCCCAAATAAACAGAGTGCTGTGTTTCGAGCTGCGTGCCAAATGAACAGAATATTGTGTTGTGAGCCGCATGCCAAACAAACAAAGTGCTATGTAGTGAGCTGTGTGCTGAATGAATGGAGTGCTATGTCGTAAGCCGTGTGCCATTACTTGCATTATGTATACATTTTATCGCGCAATTTTGCGCATCGCACTGTTTTATGCACTTTACTTGCATTGTTCATGCATTTTATCGCACTTCTTTTGTGCACTTTCCTCACACTTTTTGTACATTGTATTTCACTCGCACTGTCTTGTGCACTCGCGTTGTTTAACGCTTCGCGCTATTTTGCGCATCGCACTGTCCTGTGCATTACATATATTCGCGCTATTTTGCGCATCGCACTGTCCTGTGCATTACATACATTCGCGCTATTTTGCGCATTGCACTATTTTGTGCAGTTTATCATTCGCGCTATTTTGCGCACCTCAATCGCACTGTTTTGTGCAGTTTGCATTCGCGCTATTTTGCGCATCGCACTGTCCTGTGCATTACATACATTCGCGCTATTTTGCGCATCACACTGTCCTGTGCATTACATATATTCGCGCTATTTTGCGCATCGCACTGTCCTATGCATTACATACATTCGCGCTATTTTGCGCATCGCACTGTTTTGTGCAGTTTATCATTCACGCTATTTTGCGCACCTCAATCGCACTATTTTGTGCAATTTACATTCGCGCTATTTTGCGCATCGCACTATCCTGTGCATTACATACATTCGCGCTATTTTGCGCGCATTGCACTATTTTGTGCAGTTTATCATTTGTGCTATTTTTCACACCTCAATTGCACTGTTTTGTGCAGTTTACATTCGCGCTATTTTGCGCATCGCACTGTCCTGGGCATTGCATTCATTCGCGCTATTTTGCGCACCTCAATCGCACTGTCTTGTGTTTTGCATATCACATCGTGCTATTTTGCGCACCTCTCCACACTTGATTAGTGCATTGCATCGCGTTATCTTGCGCACCTTATCTATATCGCATTGTTTTGTGCATTCACCCTGCTCATACCGTTTTGTACACCTTTAGCATTGCACTATTTTGTGCATCTGTTTAGCACTGTTTTGTGCATTCGCTCTGCATTGCACTGTCTTGTGCACATTGTATTTTTTTTATCATTCGCACTGTCTTGTGTACTTTCTGGTCTAGGAGACCTTAAATCCTCTAAAGGTGCAATTCCTTTGGTGTTTGTCGTGCCCGAACGACTTCCGGTGGTCTGGTATAGCCACCTGCCTGTGTTTGCGGTGAGTTCCTAGGAGACCAACTGAGACGGTGGAAACTAGAGTTCGAATGGTTCTTGCCTAGAACACAAAGGTTCGGGATTTCCGAGACTAAAGTCTGGTTTAAATACCCAGAGGTATATCCTCGGCTTGAAATCTGTATGGCAGTCCCATAGATTGAGATAGCATGTGTATGCACCTCAATTTTGGATACTGAACCAACCTAGTCTTTCACCCTATTGGAGAATAGGGAAAGCTGCGACCACAGTTAGGGAGAAAAGTAGTACCTGTGGTTCAACCGAAAAGAAGGGGAAGATTCCCACATCAGCATGAGGTAAGACATTGCTGAGGTAGGTCATTGCCAATTGCCCCTATAAGGTACCTTCACTTCCTATCTATTGTATCACATTATGTTTATTGCATTGCATATAGCTGTAGACACCCCATTTTTGACCGTCCTCAAGACTTGGACGTCACTGTTTGAACACTTAGCGATCATCCTTGTTTGTGTTCGTCTTGAGTTCTTGGAGGTCTCGGCTATGCGCCTTGCCTCAGGATCTCTCGACTCGACTATTTTGTGTTTGGATTTGCACCAAACACTTGTGTTTTTGCTTTGGAGGGTAGGGAATGGCTTGTTGGCCATCCCCACACTCCACCGGCTATGGTTTGAGGCCACCGGCTGTGTTTTGTTGCCATCGGCCAAATATTTGGCCGACCGACACTCTAGATGGTCGACCGGCCATCTATTTTGGTCAAATTGCATTTTTGGCTGGCCGACCACTGTTCATCTGCTTTTGCAGATATTTTTGTGCCAGCTGTGATAGCTGGCACCCACTTTGCTCCCCTCCATACACGTGTATGGAGGGATCTCCCTCTTGACTAGCTTACTTGAGAAGCTTTGCAAGAGTGAGCTCTATAAGAGGGAGCCTCTTCTCCCTCTATTGGGGTTGACAAAAAAAGCTCCAGAGCTCTGAGTTTTAGGGTTAAGGTTTACATATACTTTATCTCTATATCTCTTCCTCCTTTTGGTGTATTAGTGTGTGTTTGTTCTTACTATTGCACACAAACACCTACCATTACACCTTTCCTTAGTTGCTGAGGCATTAGAGGGTTGATCTTGAACTTTTTGAGCTAGTTTTGATCCAAGAAGAGGTCTGGTCTTGTGATCTTGGAAGTATTCTTCAAGGGTGAGTGTTCTTGCCCTTTATTCCCCGTTTTTGCATAGCTTTTTTGACTACCTTACACCTATTTTCGAGCTTAGCATATAACATATAAAAGTCTTGTTTTTGCTTGCTCTAAATAGTTGTTTAAGAGTGTTTTGTTGTTTGGGGTTATTTGACCCCTCTTAGGCCTTGTTTGGCCCTATTTTTGTGCTATTTTGGTGAGCTCCGGGACCACTTTGTTTGGGCCTCCTCACCACTGAAATCTTGAGGGATTTCAGTGGTGAGGATGGTGCCTTAAGGTCCTAAGAAGGAGAGGGCTACCCCCTCTCATTGTTGTCCTTGAAAAGGGCCATTTGAGCCTCATTAGTGAGCACCTTGTTTAAGTGTATGTTGGCCATGCCTTAACTGTTTTTTATGCTTATCTTGCCATGATATAGCATTGTTGTGAGTTGGTTTAGGCACACCATGCTTGCTTAGCATACATGTCTCATAATGCCATGTTTTAGCCTTAACATGCTTTGTGCTTTGAGCCTTGTTCTAGCATGATTTAGGCCTAGCTTTGTGAAGCTTTTGTGTATGTTTTAGTGTGCTTTAGCTTTGTTTTCAGTTGTTTTGGTCATGCTCAACATGCTTTGTTTGGTCTCTTTGCATTCTAGCTTGTAGGCCTTGAATGTGTGATGTCATGAGCATGCTTTGCTTGCTTTAAATTAGTTGGTTTGGTACCTCTATTTTATGCAATTTCAGAGCTTGGTATGCTTGCCATATGTCCACGATCATCTCTTTTAAGTGTGCTTAAAACTTGCCTTTTAATGCCTAAGTGGTGGACCATGTTTGCATGCATGCTTGTATGTGCATTTGGCCCTCATTTCCTTAGCATTGGCCACTGTTTTGGGCTTGTTTGAGGGCTGCCTAAATCAGTTTAAGTCCCTCCTTTGCGTGTTGTTCCATGCTCGCCTTGTGTGTTGTTGAACACTTGGCCTATCGCATGTGTTGCATGCTTGAATCATAGTGCATTTGGCATGCATTATTATCTTTGTTTTGATTGCTTAATATGCCATGTGTTTTGCATGTTTGCATGTTGGCATTGCATCTTGCATGATCAATTAGCTTGCATACTTGTTATATGCTTTGCATGCTTGCCACATGTTCATATTGCATGCTTAGCCTCCATGCCTAGGTTGCATTGCATTGGCATGCATGCTTTGCCTCTTGAATTCAGTATGATAGAGGTTGAGCTCATCATTTGTTTATATGCATTTCATTCTACATTGAAAATGCACAACTTGGTTCCTTGGGCCATCACGCATTGAAATGCGCGATTGGTGGTCCGAGAATCGAGTACCATGCCCCTTTGAGTCATGAATATGATAAGGAGTGTGGTTGGTGCAAACATTGCTTGAAATGCATTGTCATGCCTTGTTTTGCCCTCTGTTGCTGTCAAAATAGGTCCTGCAGGAAGTTTTGGCCGGTCGACTACACCAAGTGCCGATCGACCATTTATGGATGGCCGATAGCTCCATAGATGGTCGATGACCACCCTGCCATGGCCAGTGACCATTCTCCTTGGCCGGTGGTGTTCCACAATGTCCAGAGAATGTTCCTTGGGAATTGTGCCATTTTCAGAGGAGCAGAGCAGGGAAAACAGAGGCAACTCGTGCATGGTGGCGGATTTCCGAGCGAAACCGGGCGCGCATGCATCGGACCCTCTTCCCGAGGCTGATTTTTACTGCTTAATTAGCTTAGTTAATTTGCTTAACTAGTTAATTGTCTGTAATATTTAATTAGCTTGTAGGTTAATTAAATTGTATTATTCTTTTGGTCCCTCCGAACGAGGGCGAATTTGTAACAAGTGTGGGTGCGTGTGTGCATGTTTTCCAACCCGCACTTCTTTCTCCCTTTTATTTATCTGCTTTGATGGTTAGTATTAGGGCATATTTAATTTAGCATACCTTATGCTATGCATGAGTGCATCATTCATCAATATTGCATGCACCGGGCTCGGCGCATTATGTTAACTGCATAAGTATTTCAAATCTAACTTGAATACGTGCATCGAATGGTTGCATTTCACATGCCATCCTTGGATTAGCCGAGCCTATCCTAATTGCATTCTATATGCGTTGCATTAGGCACTTAACATGGACTTGGATCATACATTGATTGCTAACGAGTTCTTTGTTTTGGCTTGGAGTACACTGTAAGTATTTTGTGCTTTAGTATCTCGCACGAGTGTGAATGTTAACATGACAGCATGCTTACTAGGTGGCTAGATGCCTATGTGATATAATTGCTTGAATGCCTGTGGGTGGAGGTTGAATTACCTAAATTGGAATAATGCATTAAAACTGTGAGTTTTAAGCCCACTAGATAGTGGCAAAACCATCTTTTCTAAAGCCTACTTGGGGGTGGCAAAACCTGCATTTTAGCCTACTTGCGAGTAGCAAACCATTTTCAAAACAAACGTGCAATGTTTTGTTCCAATTTAGGCGATTTGGTCTATACTTGTTTGCTGTGGGCATAACATAGTAATTCTAGGCTAATAACCAGAATAAGAACACATAACGTTTTCAAAATTGGATATCATGGTTAGTAGAGACCGATCTTCGGATCGGGCGAGAGGGGGTGCTCATAGCTGACCTTCCTCAATCGTACCCAAGTTCCTGAGCAGAGGCAACTTTGGTGATGACGGACACGTGGCCTTAGGTAAACGAGTCAGGGTTACCTGAATTCTCCCAAAATAAAATATTTAGGTGGCGACTCTGTATCTGGCAAAGCAGTCCATGTTTGACACTTCTTTTCTAAAAATCTGTTTTCCAAAACGATTTGCCGGATTTGAACTCTTTGGTTCAGATTAAGAACCGTGACAATTTGAGAGTCCTAAACTGTAGTGAACCCAATATGAACAGAACGGGACTCATCCTCCTGGGATGTTCAGGGACGTCTACAATAGCATCTATCACATGCATCATTTCCATGTTAAGCCTGGTTTGGCATGTACCCATACTTTTCACGTCAAAGCATAGTTATGAGATTTTGTGTACGTACCTATTCCACTAAAGGGATTGTGGTTTGAGGGCGACGGCACCATTTCCGTGTTAAACGTGGTTTGTTTGTGTCCATGCCTTTCCTAGGCAGGATACGGTTTGGCCGCACGCCTTATCCATTGCATCCATTGCATTGTAGTGTAGTGTGTTGCATCTAGCATTTAGGATCATGATCTTTCCTCAGCAGATCATTCCTCACTTATATCATGCCACCCAATTACTTGTATCTTGTGTTCCGTCTACACACACATAGTTATGCATGTGTACAAGCCTATTCCACTAATGAGATTGTGGTTTGAGGGTGTCGGCACCTTTTCTATGGTAGACGGATTTTGCATCTCCATCATCTTTATGATATTTGTGTGATTTTATACTGCTTGTGGTTTGATCATCTCAAATGCATTGCAAATCATTTGCATTGTTTCATTACATTACATTGCATAGATTCAGAATTTTCATTACATTGCATTGCATAAATTCTGAATTTTCAAACCGGCTTCGCGTAGCGTATAAGTCCAATTTTCAAATCGACTTCGCGAAAGCGTATAAGTCCAATTATCAAACCGGCTTCGCGTAGCGTATAAGTCGAATTTTCAAACCGGCTTCGCGTAGCGTATAAGTCCAATTGTCAAAATCTTCTTGCATGTCTTTTGCCTTTTGCCCCCCGCCTGCGGGCATGCCTGCGGGCGCATCTCTTTTATCTTGCCTGTTTGTCTAAGTCTTCGGTCTTGTCAAAAATGGGTCGTCTCTGGACTTTGACATTTACTCCCGTCACATATGACTTCCGAGTTCTGTCAAAGAGGGGCAACTGTAGACACCCAATTTTTGACCGACCTTAAGACTCAAACGTCATCAACTGAGCGCTCGGTGATGTTGCATATCGTGCTCGTTCTGAGGTCGCGGAGTATCGGCTAAGAGCCTTGCCTCCGGACTTCGGGACTCTTTTGTGCTTTGTCTCGATTTGCGAACCAAGTCATGTTTTCTCTGTTTTCTCTTCCCAAAGGGAGGGAGAGGTCTCATAGACCATCGCTCAGTGGCCGTAGCTATGTTTCGTGGTCGTAGGCCACTGTTCCCGTTTAGAGACCAGTTTTCGGTTTTCAGAGCCGTCGGCTGTGTGCCTTAGTTCGGGACCGCTTAACAACCTCCGTTTGCTCCAGTTTTTGGCACACACCTTGTTTCCTCTCTTTTGAGGGACACTGTGGCCCGAGAGACCACCTTCGTGGTCGCATGCCACTTCCGGTGCCTAACAGCCTGTTTTCGGGGCCCCGGGCTGCGCGTTTTGGCCCCCGAACCCTCGTTTTGCATCGGTTAGGGTTCATTCTTGGCATGGACCCTATTTTCATTGTTTGGAAGGTGGTAGGAGGGTGAGAGACCAGCAATTCTTTTGGAGACCATTTCTCTCTCCTCCAGCCGGTTTTCTTGATAGGTAGGTGGTCTTCCTCACTTTTGGACCTTAATTTCTGGCCTCCCATACCACTATTGTGTTGTGCTCATCTGGGAGGCCACCAATATGGGTAGGCTGACCAGATTTTCTTCCTGACCCTTTTGAACCTTGCTACAAAGCTGGTTTTCCTCTCTCTTGGGTCACATTTTCTGGTCTCCCATACCACCACTGTATTGCATTCACCTGGGAGGCCACCTTTCTGGGTAGGTCGACCAGCTTTTCTTCTTGACCTTTTTGAACCCTGGTCGGCCGACCAGGGCAAGTGGTCGGCCGACCACTTGAACTTGTCGGCCAGCCATCTACTTTTTGCCCTTCCTGAGTTGCATATAGCTGTGCCAGCTGGGAGGCATTTGCTCCAGGTTTGACCCTTTTGTTTGGCTTCTTAAGGAAGTTTGGCCCTTTTTTCTTAGCTTCTAGGAGAAGCTTGACCTTTTGTCAAGCTTTTTAAGGAAGCCTGACCCCTTTGGTTTAGCTTCCTCAAGAAGCTTGGCCCTTTTGGTTTAGCTTCTTTTAGAAGCTTGGTCCTTTTGCTTGAGGCTTCTCCAAGAAGCCTTGGACCTCCTCTTCTATAAAACCAACCCTCCTCTCCACTTGCAAGGGTTGAACATTTTGGTCTCAAGATAGATACACTCTCTCTCTATATCTCTACATCCAAGCTCCATAACTCCATGATTCTTGGCCATTTACACTACACCTCCAAGCACAACACCTCCACTACCATCCTAAGTACCTTGGAGCTGTTTTTCAGAGGTTGAAGGCTCATTTTCTTGGTCCAGAGTTTGCTGCATTGCTGTGCTACAAGGGTAAGTCTTCATTTCCCCCATTTTGACATTGTTTTGCTCCATAGTTTAGCTCTATTTGAAAGCATTTTTGGACTTTGACATAAACTGAAAAAAGTCTTATTTTGAGCTCCTCTTCAAGTTTGATTAAGGTCATTTTTCTGTTTGAGGTCATCTTCCCCCCTGCATGCTTCATTTCCTCATGTTTAGGGCTACGCATGAGAGCATTTGTGTTGGCCTTGGTTTGGCCTTCTAGCCACTGAAATCCAGTGGATTTTCAGTAGCTAACATGTGTTTTTTAGTCTTAAAATCAGAGAGGGGTGACCCTCTCACCCCTTGATTTGTTTACTAGCTTTGCTAGCCTTCCAAAGGGGCTCCTACTTGCATGTTTCAAAGCCTTATTTCAGGCCCTATTTGGTGAGTTTTAAGGTCTGCATAGGCTCTATCCAGAGCCCTTTTTTCCATATAAAGTGTCTATTATGCATGTGTAGAGCAATCCTATTCAAGGCCTTTCAAAGGGGCTTTTATTTTCATGCTTCCTACACTAATTTTAGGACCTTTTTGGTGGGTTTTATGACCCTCATAACCTCTTTCCAGAGGTGGTTTTGCCATTTTGTGTGTCCATCATACATGTGTAGAATAACCCCTTGCATGAGCACCTCGTTCTAACCTGTGTTGACTAAGTTTCAATGGGTTTTTGGGCATATTTTGGCATGGCATACTTATGTTTTTGGCTGGTTTGGTGAGCTCTCATATGCTTCATATAGTTGTAGTACGACTCATGGTTCACTAGCTTTCTTTGCATGCTTTGTTGACCCTTGATTTTAGCACATTTTGGCCATGTCTTAAACTGATGTTACGCATATTTTGGACTGCCTTAGCTCTGTTTTTGGGTCTCATGGTCGAATGATATTTGTTTTGCATGCTTGTAGTTCAATACCCATGCTTAACTTTGAGTTTTGAGGCTCATTCCATGCATATACTGAGGTGTGTTCATGTTTTGGGTCTATTATACATCATATTTCAGAGCTTGCATGAATGCCATATTGCCATGTTTTCTACTCCTTAAGTGTGCTTGAGAGTTTGTCCATGAATGCCTTGTTTTCGGACCATTGAATGAGCTTCATTCCTTTGCATTTCGAGCCATCATTTTAGGCCATTTTCCCACTGTTTCAGACCTGCCTAGGGTTTGTTTGGGGTTGGTTTTTCCATTTGTGCATTGCTTTGGGTACCTCTAGTGTAACCCACTTCACTAGTTTCGGTACCTGGGCCATCTAGCATGCATTGGGTGACATATTTGCATGTTTCGAGACCATCTTTTATGCCATTTTAGAGATGTATCATGTGCCATTCTATGCCATATTTCATCCTTTGCCATGCTTAATTAGAGTTGCATGTTGTGCCTTAGGATCGGTTCTTTGCATTCGTGCATATTTGCATGTACTCGGTTGTCTCATTTTCATCACATGGCCACTGATTTGAGTGTGGCTGAGGTCCACTCATATTGGTTTAAGTCCACCTTGCATTGTGTATGCCATTTGGTTCATGTTGTTGCATGTTTGACCATCGCATTGTGTATGCTTTGATTATGCCTTTGTGTATGTCCATCTTCGTGTGTGCATTGCGTATGCTAGGTTGTTAGTCGCATTGTGTATGCCATATAGTTTATAGCGTTGTGTATGCTAGTAACATGTTTGCATCTCATCCTTGCATGTTTGCATGGTTAGGTCGCATTGCATTAGGATTGCATGCTAGTTGCATTTGTACATGTCATTCATATTGCATTGTGTTTGGAGTAGGAGTTAGTCCAAACACGAAAAATGAGGGACGTTTCATATTCTGAGTGATGAAACGTGCCTCGCTTTCCGGTCCCCGACATTCTTGATCACCCATGATGGAATTGTTGGCTTCATGAGTTCATACTTGCATTCGTTTCGTACTAAGTAGTGCAATTCGACTTCTTGGCCATCATGCATCGAGGACTACACTCCCTAGAGCTCATGCAATGACGGGGAGAGTGGTTGTGCACACATTTGTTGAAAATACATTGCCTTCTCTCTCTCTTGCCTTTGTTACAAAAAAAAACCAGAATCCAGGGACAGAAAGTGGTCGGCTGACCAGGTTTTCTGGCAGGCCGACCACCTTTTTTGGTTCCCACCACAAAGGGTGGTCGACAGGTGTTTCCCAAGCCAACATTTGGTCGGCAGCCTTCCCAGGGTGGAGTTTCAGCCTTTTAGAGCCTTGTGTAAATTTCTAAAATCAGTTGCAAACAAAGGCGAGATGAGGTATCGCGATGGAATTTCCCGACGAGGCAGCTCGGGCATGCGTGCATCCATCATCACCCAAAACAGAGCCGAGGTAGTCACATTCATGTAGTTTACATGCTTACTTAGCTAGTTTGTTAATTAGTTAATGTTGTGTAATAATTAGCTCTAGCTGTTATTTATTCGGACCCTCCGAGCGAGGGCACAATTGTAATAAGTGTGAGTGTGTGTGATGTATGTCTTCCAACCCCACATCTTTCTCCCTTTTATTTACCAGTTTATGATGGTTAGATTAGGGCATGTTTCAATTAGCATACTTATGCTTGCATGTTTGCATCATTCATCTGTATTGCATGCACCGGGCTCGGCGCATCATACTAACTACATTGTATTTCAATTCCGAGTTGAATACGTGTATCAGTTGTTGCATTTCATATGCCATTTTAGAATAGCCGAGCCTATCTTAGTTGCATTTTTGCATGTGTTGCATTAGCCATCTTAACATGAACTAGGATCATGCATTGATTACTAACTAGTTTCTGTTTTGGCTTGGAGTACTCGGTAAGTATTTATGCTTCAGCATCCTTGCATGTGTGTGAGTGACTGCCATGATAGCATGCTTACCATGAGGCTATGTGCTTATGTGATATACCTGTTTGAATGCCTGTGGGTGAAGGTTGGGTTGCTTGAGTTGGGATAATTCGTCGAAACTCGTGTTTTAGCCTACTTACGAGTAGTAAACTTCAATCCATTTTCAAAACAAACGGATGTGCGAGGCTTTGTTCCAACTTAGGCAATCCAGTCTATACTTGTATGCTGTGCGCATCACATAGTAATTCTAGGCTAATAAACAAGAATAAGAGCACATAATGTTTTCAAAACTCGATATCATGGTTAGTAGAGGCTGATCTTTGATCGGGCGAGCGGGGGTGCTCACGAAGTGACCTTCCCCAATCGTACCCAAGTTCCCGAGCCGAGGCAACTTTGGTGATGATGGACACGTGGCCTTAGGCAAACGAGTCAGGGTTTCCTAAATTCCCCAAAATAAAATATTTAGGTGGCGACTCTGTATCTGGCAAAGCAGTCCATGTTTGGCACTTCTTTCAAAAAAATTTGTTTTCAAAAACGATTTGCGGGATTTGGACTCTTTGATGATTCATCGGGCTTGCATTACACTCTGCGAGATTAGATATAGGACCGTGACATTTGAGTCCTGAACTATAGTGAGCCCATATGAATAGAATGGGATTTCCCTCCCGGGGCGTTCGGGGACGTCTACACCAATGTTTTGTCTAATCCAGGCATTTCTTCATAAGTCTATGCAAAGCAATCCACATATTTAGAAAGCAAACCAACTAGCTTGCTCTTACATTCATTAGATATATTGGCATTTACATAGATGGGCCTTTTACAAGCCTTACTCTCTTAGTTATATTCATCTAAAGGGTTCTGCACATCTGCCTTGAGGTCATCAAGTTTGGCAGGAGTAGCCTTCAGATATTCCAGTTGCATCTCTTTATAACTCAAAGGGCTACTGTCAATAACACATTCTGTCCAAGAACAATTGGGCATACACTTAGAGCCAAACTTACTTTCTAAGGAGAAATAAAAAAGCCTAGAAAAAGTAGATCTAATTACATTAGCTGTCTTATCCAGCTTGTCTTTTTTTGTCACTTGTATTTGCATTACTCTTCATCCTCAGCAACCTCTTCTATCACAGGCCTTTTCTACTTCTGTATCAGGCTTGGCTTGGCCAATTCTTGGCCTATCTGCTTAAAACCTTCTTCAATGAAGGCCATAAATTCTTCACTTGTCAAACTCTTTCCCTGAGACTTAACCTCTTCTTCATCAATTACAACTGGACCCAAATCCTCATCATACAACACAACTTCTATGTTATTAACATCTACAACAAAGGGATTTGCATATGTCTAGTAAACTTCCATCCTTCCTTTATTACCACTGGTTAAAAAAATCAATGCCTAGTGCAAAGAAGATGGTACACAACCATTAAGGTGTATCCAATCTCTACCTAATAGCACATTGTAGTTCGAAGTGGAGTCTATTACAAAGAAAGTTGTTCCCATTGACCTGGAACCAACCTGAAGTTGTAAAGCCACCACTTCTCTGGCCTCAGATGATCCACCAGCAAAATTACTTATGTTCATATCAGTAAGGAGCAAGTCATCAACAGATTTCCCAATAGCTTTTAATATCCTAGAAGGAAGAATGTTGACAATGGCTCCATTATCAATCAAAACCCTTTCTACTAGGACCCCCTCTAAATAAGCTCTGACATATAAAGGCCTTAGATGCCTGATGAGCTTATCCTCTGGTTTTTTTAGCACAACTTTCTCCATCGATAGACCTAACCACCTCAATTGACTTTAGTGGTTTGGTTTGTGTCGCAACCACTGCTACCTGAACTGCTAGTTCAGTCAGATCTTGAACATCTCCTGCCAATTCATCTGGCTGGTTTGGCCTAGCCTGAAATTTATGAGGGATGGCCATAATCATGTTACACTCTTTGGATGGAGGTAAAGAACCAAAATGAATAGCAGTTAATTTTTCTCCAAAGTCACCATCAAAGCTATCTATCCTGACTTCATCTTCCTTAACCTCCTCATTAATATTCATGTTATCAATGACCATTTTCTAATCCTGATCATTCTTTATTGCTACATCTTTCTCAATACTATCATCTTTATCAGACATTAGATATTTCTTTAATTCTTTCAACTTCTGCCTCAACAAAGCCTTCTCAGAGAGTTTCCCAACAGGTCTATCATCTGCCTTTTCGGGCTCCATTTTCCTTTTCAAAAGTTGAATTGGCTGAACTGGATGGGCTCTAGAAGTTAACCCTTCCCTTCTTTCCCTACTGATCCAGCAGTAGGAACCAATCCATCTTTAGTCCATACTAGATCCTGCCTTCCAACTGGCTTATCACTTGCAGCTGTAGACATCATAGCATGGAATCTCCTTTGTTCTCTCCTTTTTTGAGTTCTTGTTTCTCTTATTTGCCTCCAACCACTCATTGGGAACTTTGGGTGAGAAACCCCTTGCCACCCTAGATAAGATGGTACTGGTGGCTTCACCATCCTTGGTTGAACTGGATGTATTTCTGGCCTTATTCTTGGGCCATGATGTTGCTGTTGAAATCCTCTAAATGGTCTTACAAACTATTGTTGCCCTCTATATGGCCTTACAAACTGTTGATGACCACTATATGATAAACTAGACTGCTGTTGTTGGCCATTTTATGGCCTGGTCACAACCTTTGGACTTCCATAGGATTTAGCTCCCTTGTATTTGCTTGAGCATAGTCCTGACATTGCTTGATCCACTAAAACATGGATGAACAGGAGCTGTTGGAATAAAAATGGAGCATTATCCTTGCCATAGTTCTCTGCGGGACCAAATATTCCTGGATTTGTCCCATCACAGAACATACAATCATTATCAAAAATTTGAAAATCACCACTACCCATAGTGTTTATAGCGATCCCGGTTTTCCTTTCTTTGATTGTTGTATTCCGGACTCAGTTCCGTGGAGTTAGTGGTTGTGTATGTCTTGTGGTTATCCTTTAATTCCATATATATAAGTTTTAGGAAATGTTGGGCATGGTTGTTACAGGTTGGTTGAGCTTTGGTTTCCTTTCTTGTTGCCCAGTTTTCAGGTGGTCCGCTCGAGCGGGCCTTATTGCACTCGAGTGGGGTTTGCACACTCCCAGTATTTCGTGCCTCTACAAAACTTCTGCAGGTGTGTTTTTCACGCTCGAGCGAATCTTCTTATGCTCGAGTGGATCGCGCTCGAGCGGGATTATTGGCACTCGAGCGGATAGTCTCTTTTTGTAAAAGTTCTGGAAGGGCGTAATCTACGCTCGAGCGAACTGTTTTCTGCACTCGAGCAGATGTGTTTTATTTTTGTGTTTGGGAGCTCGAGCGGGCCTTCTTGCGCTTGAGCGGGTCCAGTTTTTGTTCTTGACGCTCGAGCGTCCTGTTCTCCACTCGAGCGGGAATGTCGTATATCAGTTGACAGCTAGGCTATTTTGAATCACTTTTTACATCCTCACTCTCTTTCTTACTTTTCCGAAAAGCCATTTTTGAGAGCTTCTCTCACTACCTTTTTCCTTCTCTCTTAGGATTGATCTAGTAGGAGTGATTTTCTATCCTTGGGCCTTTGTAAAAAGTATGTTGATCGTTGAGGGCTACATTTTGATCCGAGAATTTTGGGATTTGGAGCATCTTTGTTTTCTTCATCTCCTTCGTTGGGTTTCATCTTTTGAGGTAGGGATTCCCACTCATCTTTATGGGTCTTAACCTAAATGTTGGGCTTTTGTATAAATGGTTTGGTTTTGGAATGTTAGGGTTTGAGGTGTATAATGTTTAAAAAGGGGTTTTGTATATTTGGCTCATACGTACGTGTTTTGGGTCTAAAAAGGGAATTATTGTAATTGTTGATAATATTTGGACATTTGGGTCAATATTGAGAAGATGGGGAAAAATACCACATTTGGGTATAATTGGGTCATTAGTGCAATTAATGACATTTGTTATGAAATTGAGTTGGGGCATTTATTATCTGTTTAGAAATAATTGCTTTGAGCTATCGGTGGAGGATAGTCTTGATTGTTGTAGACACTGCATGATGATTAGGTAAATTGAAACTAATCTAGTTGTGTATTTGAATACATGGGTGCCGAATCCCACGGACGAAATTTCCGTAAAATGGCCATCTGAATATCTACACATGGGTGCCGAATCCCGCAGACGCAATTTCCGTAAAATGGCAATCCGAATATATCTATACATGGGTGCCGAGTCCCGCGGATGAAATATCCGTAAAATGGCCATAAGAGAATGAAAATACATGAGTGTCGAATCCCGCGGACGCAATTTTTGTAAAATGGCAGTTTGTAGTATTGTTGGTAGAAATGTAGTCTTATTTCAGTTCTTTGGCCAGGTTCTGAGCCATGTTTATAAGTTGAGTTTTGTCAAGCTAAACATTTATCAAGTGCTAATGTTTTAGTTATTGCTCATGTTATGTTTAGCATATCTCTACTGGGCATTGACTCACTCTATATGGGACATCATTTTCAGGTACAGGTAGCATGCCACCTCCAAGGACGTAGCTTGAGAAGCTTAGTGGCTGGAGCATCTTTTGTGATTACATTTTTGTATTACATGCATATCAAGCCAAGGGGTTCTTTTGTGTAGAGTCAGTACTCTCCTTTTGTAACCAAGTGTTGACTTGGAAAGTTGTAAGCCTATAGGGCATTTACTTTTGTTGTCAACATGTAATACAGTTTGTAATGAATACTCTGATGAAATGTGATTAGGCTTCATTCTATTATGTTTAAGCATGTCCAGAATGTATGATTTATGGGTTTATTTTGAGGGTGTTACAGTGTTAAACCTCAGGCCAACATCTTTTCCAATTTTTTGAATTCCATTAATCACAACGGCCTTAGCCTTTTCTTTGTCAGTACCACACTTGAAACAAATAAACCTCTCACTAGGTTTTTCTTGAACTTATTTCCCTTTTGTTTCCTTTGCCATTTTTTCCATTCTCTCATTGTAAAGTTTTTCTAACTCTACCAAGAGAACTCTAGGGTCTTTTTCCTTTTTCTTTTGACCATTTGATTGAAAATCAGTTGATACCATATTAATTTCCACCATATTGGGAAATATATAACCATCAACTGCCATGACCCCTTTATCTTTTTCAGCATACTTCAACATTTCCTTCTGAATCAAATCCTGCACACAATTGCGAAATGTAACACAATTATTAGTGGAATGCCTGAAAGAATTATGCCACTTGCAATACTCTTTGCCAACCCTGTCCCTTTATTTGGGAATGTTGTGGCCTGGAGTCAAAGTTAAAAATTTATTAGCTAATAATTCATTAAATAGTGCATCTGCTTTTGATAAATCAAAAGAATACTGCCTATGTGATACAGTCACATTCTTCTTGGTTGGCTGTATTGCTGGCATACTTATAGGTTTGTCAGCTTTCTTTAATGTTTCACAAATCACAAGTTTTTTACCTATTACTTGAGCAACATCTATATCAATATCCATATCAAATTCAACTTCTTGATAATAAGTTCCTAATAAGGCTGCATTTCTCTGCTGCTCTTCTCTAAGAATGGCCTCATAACTAGTTGCTCTTGAAGACAACTCAAACAGGTCTCTAAACATCATGCCTTCAAACTTTTTCCTAAGTTCAAAGTCCAAACCATTCTGGGCTAACCTTATAACTTCTATTTCAGGTATGTACACATGACATCTATTTTTTACTTTTTTAAACCTGTCGATGTACTATTCTACACTTTCTCCTTGCCTTTGTTTAAATTTTGACGAATCCACTATTGTCACTTCAGGCTCTGTTCTAAAGAACTGGTCATGAAACTGACTCTCCATTTCTTGCCAAGTATGGACATAATTTTTTGGCAAGTTAATAAACCATGTAAATGCCACTTTTGATAGAGAATGAGGGAAGAGTTTTAGTTTTAAATTATCATCATAACTAGGTTCTCCACACTAAAGAATGAACCTATCTACATGTTCTATAGTTGACTATCTCTCTTCTCCAATAAACAAAGTAAACTCAGGAATCCTATAATTTCTTGGAATGGAATTTGTTTCCACCCATGGAGGGTAAGGACTCCTAAACATTGATCTATATGGCCTTCTCAAGCCTGGACCATACATTTCTTGTATGATGTTCATTATTTGCTGCTTATTATTAACCTGAGGGTCTAAATATTATTGCTCCTGTCTCTATCCTTGAACTTCTGGTTAGAAGTAAGGAAAAGGGGGACCAGGCCCTCTAGGCCTTAGATACATTATGTTAGGTTCATAATAGGGTTGTTGTATGGCATGTTCTTGTGCATTCTGAGGCCTTACTTGATTCATTGGCCTATTTCTTTGTTCATGGTAACCAGGCCCATCAAATGCAGGAATACCATATGCAGGAGTATTATACATTTGTGGCCTTAGTTGCCCCCAAGTCTCACTCCCATATTATTTATATTTAAGTTATGATTAAACACTGAGTTTGTGGCATACTCTCTTTCAAACACAGGATTTATTGTCATTCCCTCCTCATATCTTTCTTGGAGTGTGGGAGGTCTATAAAATGACATAGATTCATTTACATTTTCATGCTGTTGAGAGGTCACAGGTGGTATAAATTGTGCTTTACTTACCTGAGTTTCATTTCCAATCCTTCTTGATTGGCTTGGTTTGATGTTGGCTTTCTCAAACAAAGCTAGCAAGTCATCTTTCATCACTTGGTTCTCATATGCAGACATGGAACCAATTGTTTGCTGAGTATGCAACAAAAGAGCACTTCTTGAATCAAAAGGAGGGCAACTACACTGGCCATTTTTGGCCATATTTTGGCCGTTTCCTTGGCCTATTTCCTGCCTGGCCATTGAATGGCCATCAGCTAGGTTGTCTTGCACTCCTTCAAGCCCACCATCCAGCTCTTCTCCATCTTCAATCCTTTTCTCAGGGTCTTCAAAGACTTCATGTTCTTTCTTTCTAGCCATCATTCCAAATTAGACAAGTCCCACCAAGCATGCCAAAACATATTAGCAAAAATCTGGTTAGGGCCAAATCGATAGACGAGTTTCAGCAGAAAACACAGAATTTCACAAACAACAACAAATCAAGCAATTGTGGTTTGAATGTCCTATGCTTGGACAGATTCAAGGACTTCTTTGGAGGTTGTAATGCGAAGAAATAAATGTGAATAAAATGAAAATCGATTGAAGAACAAGTAAACTTGCCACTTAATTACAAGAATTAAATTACAAGCTCAACGTGCATGACAATCGACAGAGAGAAACTTGGCCACAGAGGCTGAATTCTACATAAACTACTCCTAAATATTGAAGTTATTGCTAACTAAGTTAAATTACTCCTAATTCCATATGAGTTGTGTGTTTGATTCCTCTTTCTTTTCTTCAAAATTCCAGCCTTTATGCTGCTGGCTTTGCTGCTTCTCTGCTGCTACGTGTTCCATCATGGTGCAAATTTCTTCCACTTCTTGCATAACTACCCATGATCTTCACAACTGCTGGTAACTACTCCTCTATTGTAGCACTCTTTTTCTCTACAAATAAACCACGTATCCTGCATCATCTGCGTGCCTTATCTCATGACTTGACACCTAGGCTACGTTTGGCCCCATCTCATCATGTTATCAGAGGAATTGACAGAAGAAACTAAATCTGCCACATCTATCCCTTTAATTGCGTCACTTAGCTCTACATTCTAGGGTCCATCTCCCACTGGAAACTTATGGTTTTCACCTCTATTATCTCTTGGATCAACTCTCTGTATTTATTGTAGCTATTCGACAGAGATGATAAATTTTAGTGCCAACATAATCTAACTTAATTATTATGTCACCCCCAGTCCCTGCTCGCTACTTCCCGTTATTGGCTTGCATTTCCCATTCCTCCTCCTCCTCCTTCGACATCTCATAGCTTTTTTTTTCTCTTTCCTCGACAACTCACATCCCCTCCTCTTACTCCATTGCAGCTACTTGTTTGATATAGTTTATTTTAATATTTAAATTATTAACTAAAAAAAAAAAAGGTCTTGACTTGAGCTAGGAGTACTGGTAAACTGATGAGACTAGAGAAATGGATACTCGTGTGGGCCCCAAACAAATCATTTATTCAAAATAGGGTGCCTTGCTGGATTGAGGGTTGCTGCTGTGCCTTATAGCACATCAGCCCTGCTGTGAGGTCCCGTAGAGGTATTTTTTACTGTATTTTGATTATCTGAACCATTCATATTGTAAGGTTTGTCGAGTATATCATTCATATAAAAAATCAAGTTAATCGGACATCTATAACCACATGATCTCGTCCTAATTGTTTTAAAAAAATTATTAAAATCATGATAACCGTTTATTTTTTGAAAAACAAATGTGCTCTTTTTATGAGGCTACAAATGTCTAATTTACTTGATTTTCTGCATAAATGATCTATTTGATGAACCTTATAATATGAACGATTTGGATAGTCAAAAAAGATTCGGGACACGCCCCCAATAGACCTCACAGCAGCCTGTTGTGCCTTAAGGAGCAGAAATCGCACTTCCCGGCTGGCCAAGGGCCTAGGGTAGGACCTACCCTTCTGGAATTGGATAGGTAGGTCAACCTGGAAAGGAAATAGACAAAAAAACAAAACAAAAGATGGAGCAAACTCACAAATTCACAACGAAAATGATTGTGGCTTAATATGTCTTTTCACGAGGGGGTGCGTTGTGTAGAGTTCGGAACCTCCCCTGCCATTCTCTCCAACTCTTCCTCGGGGGACGCGTCAGATCCCCATAAACAATTTGTGGCTTAGATTAACTAAAAGAAAAAACAAAAAAAATTCTGCAGACACTCTCTGTGAAACTGCCTGTCTGTCTCTCACCACACTCTGTCTCTCACTGTCTCTCTGTCTCTCCTAATAAAAAATTAAAAAAACTATTTTAATCTTTTTCAATTTATTTTCATAATATATATATAAATTTTAATACAAAATTTTAATTTTATAAAATTAATATCAATGAATATATACTTTTAAAACGAGACAAATATTAAATATATTTTAAAAAATTAAAATAAATAAAAAGTAATTATTATGTTTAGTTGTGTTTTGAAATTATTATTTTTTAAATATAAAAATTAATTTGATGAAATAAACACAAAAAAAAAATCATATATTTTTGAAATTATCAAAAACAATTTTCATTCTAATAAAATCATGTGAAAATAAAAAACATGTTGTGGCCTCTTTTGAGAAGCAAGTTAAAAGTCACTTCCCAACTTTTAACTCATTTTGGATTACATCATTTATCACATTTTCCAAAAAAAAATAAAAAAAAGTTAAAGAAATTAACTTTTAATCATCTTTCCAAAACTCCCCTGCATTTGATTTGCATGTATAGATTGGATTGGTGTGTTTTTTTATTTCCTTTAAAATAAATTATTTTCATATGATTTTTTTTTAATGAAGATTGTCTTCGAGAATTTCAAAAATATATGATTTTTATGTGTTTATTTCATCAAATTAATTTTTATATTTAAAAAATAATAATTTCAAAGCATAACTAAACATATTAATTACTTTTTATTTATTTTAATTTTTTATTAAATATATTTAATATTAGTCTCATTTTAAAGGCATATTTTCAATGATATTAATTTTATAAAATTACATTTTTATATTAAAAATTATATATATTATGAAAATAAAATCAAAAGGATTAAAATGGTTTTTTAATTTTTTATTAGAAGAGAGAGAGAGAGAGAGAGAGAGAGAGAGAGAGAGTGGTGGGAGACAGAGAGTGTCAGGAGATTTTTTTTTTTAAAGTTAATCTGAGCCCAAATTATTTGTGGAGGTGATATGGCTCAATCTAACCCGTCCCCCGGAGGAAGGGTTGGAGAGAATGACATGAGAGCATTTAAACTCCCCAAGAAGATCTCCCAATTGAGTTCGGATCCTCTCCTGGAGGCCTCTCCTTCAAATCCTCCATACAATGGTTGAGATCTGGCCAACCAGATCCAACGGCTAAAAAAAAAAAAAAAAAGAAGTAAATTTTCCCGCCCAAAGCTATACACACTCATTCTTAGCCTCACACACATTCTTTCTCAGCCTCACATACATTCTTTCTCCTCCACTGAACCCACTCTCACCGACGACGAACTCCCGACGACGTTTACCCACTCCTTAGTAAGTTCTTCTCTCTCTCTCTCTCTCTCTCTCTCTCTCCCTCTCTGTTTCTCTCGGGTCCTTTGATTTGGGACCTTTGGGCTTTCGATTACGGGTCTTCTGATTTGTAGATAAATTTGATGTGGTCCCAAACCATTTATCAAAACGATAGAAATTTGCTGTTTTCTCCTTGCTTTAGTTTTAAAGGATTCTAAGATAAATATTTATATTTATCTCTTGAGTACTCTGAATTTGCTGCTGTGTTTTTTAAAAAAAAAAATTTCGTTTTAGGCTATCGACAGGCACAAAGAAGTGGAACACACTGGAAATTTCAGTCATAGCAGCTCATAAACGAAAGTTTCTTCCTTAATGTTGCTAAAAAAGTTGCTCAAAAAGTTACTGTTATGTTGTTGTTCATGTTGCTGAAAAATAATGCTATTCATGCTAAAAATTGTTGTTGTTGTTGTCATAGCATGTGTTTTGTTAATGTTGTTGATATTCTTATGGCTTGTATTTACAATTTGGAATTGGTGTTGATAGATTGGTGTGAAATGTTGGTGTTCATAGTTGTTAATTGAACTGAAATGTTGTTCATACTGTTCTGTTTTGGTGTTCATAGTTTTTTACTGGTGCTGTGTGCATTCACATTGTGCAGTTGTTAATAAACAAATGGGAACATTGCCCACCATAGGAACAGTAAGAAAATGGCTAATTCTTTTTTTGTTTTTTTGCATCACTTTTAACACAAATTCTTATAAATAAATAAAAAATGGACACTAATTCCAACATGAACATCCCTATGAACACCCAAACCCATGATTCAGATTAATGGAAACTTACTGAACATCCAGATGTCTGGTTCATTTGATGGGAATATGAGATTGAAAGAGAGAGCTCCACCAAGTAGAGTGACTTGCCACAATTTTTTTTACACTGAGCAGATTTTAGAATAGGAAATAACACAAATTCTAGGACCACATTACCATCACAGTCAGTGATAAAAGCATTCTAAAGAAGTCCTAATTCTCCAGGTCCCAAATCAAATTTATCTGAATCAGAGGACCCGAGAGAAACAGAAAGGGAGAGAGAGAGAGAGAAAGAGAGAGAAAAGAACTCACTGAGGAGTGGGTCACCGTCGTCGGGAGTAGGTCGCCATTGAGAGTGGATCGCCGGTAAGGGTCGGTTCGGTGGAGGAGAAGAAGTGTGTGTGAGGCTGAGAAGGAGTGTGTGTGAGGCTGCATAGCTTTGGGCAGGAAAATTTACTTTTCAATTTTCAATTTTTTTTTTAGCCGTTAGATCTGGTTGGCTAGATCTCAACCGTTGCATGGAGGATTTGAAGGAGAGGCCTCAAGGAGAGGATCCGAACTCCTCCCAATTCCCCCATAGATAATGACATCCCTACACCGGTGTTCTCGTGAAAAGGAGGGGCGATTGTGCATATTCTATTCTATGCAGTTATGTATGGCCAAAAGACTTTTTTGGTTTTTTTTTTTATTTTGCAAAAATATATTGTTTTGAATTTTAAAAAAATTATTATTTTTTATTTTTATATTTCAATTAATTTTCTTTTAAGATTATGCTATGGTACATACCTTCAAAATGATGTGTAACACATATAAATTATGATATCATAATCAAATCAAATCTTTTCAATTATAATTATATATATATATATATATATATTATAATCAAACACTGCATAGTATAACCAAATATTTTTTGAAGGGTCCAGCTTGTCGCCAGTTGGAGATCAAGACTGGACCCTCTAGTCTACTCTGTGGGTCTACTTTCAGACCCCGTTTCAATAATTTGAACCGTTCACATTTTAAGGTTCGTCGAGTACATTATCTTTGTAAAAAATTAAGTCAATCGGATAACGACATATAGCGATCCCGATTTTCCCTTTCTGTATCCATTGTATTCCGGACTTTGGTTCCATGGAGTTGGTAGTTGTATCTACCTTGTTGTCGTCCTTTGATTCCATTTGTTTGAGTTATAGGTTGTGTTGGGCTTGGTTGTTACAGGTTGGTAGAGCTTTGGCTCCCATTGTTGTTGCTCAGTTTTTGTATGGTCCGCTCGAGCGGGTCATTCTGCGCTCGAGCGTGGTTTACACCCTTCCAGTATTTTGTGTCCCTGCAAAACTTCTGCAGGTGTGTTTTCTATGCTTGAGCGGGTTTGCTGCGCTCGAGCGGGTCGCGCTCGAGCGGGCTTGTTGGAGCTTGAGTGGGTAGTTCTTTTTCTGAAAAGTTCTGGGAGATGAAAATCTACGCTCGAGCGGACTGGTTTTCATGCTCGAGTGGATGTACTTTATTCTGTGTCTTGGCGCTCGAGCGGGCCTTCTTGCGCTCGAGCGGACCTAGTTTTTTTGTTCTTGAGGCTCAAGCGTTGTGTTCTCCGCTCGAGCGGAAATGTCGTATAACAGAGGGCAGCTGGGCATTTTTGAATCATTTTCTACACTTCCACTCTCTCTCTTACTTTTCCAAAACGCCATTTGAGAGCTTCTCTCTCTAGAACCTTACCTTCTCTCTGGGGTCTGATCTAGTAAGAGTTGTTTCCTCACCTTTGGCCTTTACCAAAAAGTTGTTGATCATCGAGGGCTATCTTTTGATCCAAGAATCTCGGGATTTGGAGCATTTTCATTTTCTTCATCTTCTTCGTTGGGTGTCAACTTTTGAGGTAGGGTTTCCTACTCACTCTTATGGTCTTTGACATAGAGTTTTGATTGTTTTGATAAAGTGTTGAAGTTGAGTAATTTTGGCACTTAGGGTTTCAAAGTGTTAAAAGAGGGTTTTGTTATTTTGATTCTAAAATGTGTATTGTGGGTTTCAAAATAATGATATTGTTGTTGGTAGTTGATACATAGACCATTGGGTCAATATTGGGAAATGGGGTAAAAAATCCTAATTGGTTGTATAAATTAATTGGTATGATTAATTTGGAAAAATTGTGGATATATGGAATTGAGTTGGAAATAATGAAATTGGCTCATTATATAGTGGAATAGTGGAGTTGGATTTATTAACCGCCCACTTTTGAAAACATTGATATTTTATCTGTTGGAGCTTTTATTATCTGTTTAGAAATAATTGCTTGGACTACCGGTGGAGGGTAGTTTTTGATTGTTGTAGACAATGCATGATGATTAGGCAAACTAAAACTAATCAATTGGATATGTCATAGAGTATGACGGTTGATAGAATACATTAATGTTATGTATTGATTGATTGTGCATATGACCTATGTGTATATACGTTGTGTGTGTGAGAGGAGATAGGAGATGTACTCCACGGTTTAGGGAAAGATAGGGGATGGACCTCTAAACCGGATGTTGTTTGAGAGGAGATAGGGGATGGACTCCACTGATACAGCTCATATGCTTGTTAGTTAACGTGTTGATATAGCTTATATGCTTATCTATGGAAGTGTTGATACCGCTCATATGCCTATCTTTGGAAGTGTTGATATAGCTAATATGCTTATCTGTTGAAATGTGGATAGAGCTTGTATGCTTATCTGTTGAGATGTTGATACAACTAGTATGTTTATCTATTGTAAAATGGGAAACGTTTAATATGAGTCACTGTCTCATATAAGTGGTTGGCCAGGTTCTGAGCCGTTGATGTAAATTGTGAAATTGATAAGAAATGGAAAATGAAATGAAACATGAACACTGTGGTCATGAAATAGGAATGGGTTATGAATTGATTTATGAAAATTGAACATTTATCAATTGCTAATGTCTTAGTTATTGCTCATACTGTGTTTAGCATATCTCTACTGGGTGTTGGCTCACCCTATATGGGACATTATTTTCAGGTACAGGTAGTATGCCACCTCCAAGGACATAGCTTGGATGGTGATGAGAGTTGAAGACTCTTTTTGTTTATTTTGTTTGTATTACATGTATATCAAGCCAAGGATTTTTTTTTTTTTTGTATAGAGTTAGTACTCTTTTTTTGTGTAACCAGGTGTTGACTTGGAAAGCTGTAAGCCCATAGGGCATTTGCTTTTGTTGTTAACATGTAATACTGTTGTAAGAACTACTCTGATGAATAGAAATGGTTGGTTTCTTTTATATCAATGCATGTCTAAAGTGATGGGTTTTATGTATTATTTTGAGGGCGTTACACGACAAGTACATGTTCGAATCAGTTTTATGTCAATCATTTATTTTTTCACTGTCTCTTTTTTTTTTTTTATACAAAATTGATTCGAACATATAGTTTTTGTTATCTGATGAACTTGATTAAGTCCAAATTTTATTTTTCTTTCAAGATTGTTTCAATTTTACCCTTATCATTTAATATAAATAATTTCATGAACAATTTTAATTTACTTAAATTGTAAAAATTATGAATATTATATTAAACAAAATCATAAACAACAATCGAATTGAAAGAACTAAAACATAAAATATATTAGTTTTTATTATTTCAATTTTTTTGGGAAAAAATGGTAAACAATCCAAAAGTACCAAAGTTTATTGAAATTCCTTCAATAGAGTAGTGCAAAATAATATCGTAACAAATTTATATATTTTTCAATATGTGAGATACTTGATGAATCTTAAATTTATATTTTTATTTAATTTCAACAATGACAAGTATTTTTAATTATAAAATTTAAACAAATTAAATTTTAACAAATTTTTGTTTATATTTTAACGAGAATAGTAAAAAATTAGAATAAAATATACTACTATAGAGATTTGAATTTCTTGGGAACAATTTATAATATATATAAAAAAAAGATTTAATTGTCCATATTGAAAATCAATACGATTCAATTCTAATTTTCCAAGTAAAATAGAACTTATTAATAATTTTCTCAAACTAAAATTGCAAAAGTGATGGCCAATTAATTTCTAATTGAAACCTAAATTATTCAAAATGAAGGAGTAAAAAGTTGTATTGAGCACAATTTCATTCGGTAGTAAAATTTTATTGTATTTTTAGAGACAAAAGGATTCAAAATTTTGAGAAATAAACTTGCAAAATTGAGAGGGTGAATTGACACCTTAATTTCTAATGGAAACCTTAAATATTCAAACTGAGGATTAAAAATTGCATAATTCAGCATGATTCCATTCAATTAGTGAAATTCTTTTACACAGTGAAATTTCACTCTCTATTTGACTCAAATTTCACTAATTCATATCATAAAAAGCAAATTTCACAGAGAGAGAGAGAGAGAGACCACTGCCAAACCCATCAACCTACACCAAGACATTGTAAAATTAGCAAGAATCGTTTAAGGTGAAATCATACCAATGGGAAAAAAAATGTGCAATGACTAATGAGGTATACAAATAATGTAAAAGCTGATGCAAGGGTTTGATCATTTTGGATGTGAGATGAAGATACAATGAGGGTAGAAGGAGAGTATAAGAATAGAAAGAAGTTAACGTGTGTGATAAGAAAGAGCCTGGTGAAACCAAAGGTAAGTGGCTAACTTTTTGGCTATCAAATTTGTTCTAAGAGGAGTCTTAAATTTCACTCTCACAAGTAGAATGAGGGGCAAAAAAAAAGTTTGGAGAAGTCGTAGTAAAAACATCCACAACATAAACGTCATACATTTTTTAGATGGCAAGTTCAACATATAGCAGACCTTATATTGTTAATCTTATCAACCAAATTCCATATCATGGGGATTTTTGGTTGCAAATTTACAACATTTCTCTCTTTAAAATGTCTCTTTTGCTAGGGAGGAGTAAGGATGGCGATTTGAACCCGACCCGACCAGGACCAGATCCCCCGACCCCAATTATAATGGTTTTTTTCCCAAAAAATACCATCGACGGGCTGGGGACGATGATACATTCCCCAACCTCTACCTCGGACCGTTTCCATTCCCGTCCCCGTTCCCGTCCCAATCCTCGTCCTCATTCCCGTTTCCCTTAACTAAAATTACTATTATACCCCTTTATACATTCATATATATACCCCTCTATTGTATACCCCTCTGTCACTCTCTCTCTCTCTCTCTCTCCCACTTCCTTCTACTCTCTCTCTAATATCTCACTGATTTTAATCCCTCACCGTAGATCACTATTCGACAGGGGCGACAGTGCTCTGATCGCCACTTTTGGCGATAAAAGAGAGCTTCGTGTGAGAAAAATGAGAATGAGGAAAAGAGAGAGAGAGAGAGGAAGAGAGAGAAAAGAGAGCCACCATGGACCTCATGGCCCTCGTCCTCTTCATAGCGCCATTTCTTTACTGACTCCTTTGCCGATCTTCTTCGCCGCCCTCCTCCGCCCCATATCTGGAGCTTCTCTCTCTTCTCTATCTTTCTGTCTCTCTCTATTCCTCTCTCTTTCTCTATATGTTATATATATATATATATATTATAGATTTGAGCTCAGATCTATAAGATCTATGTTAGATCTATTGTTGATGAAGTGATAATGATTTGTGTTAGATCTGTGTCAACATTTTTTTCCTTGCTCTAGATGATGATCTGTTGTTGTTGTTGTTGTTGTTGTTGTTTTTTTTTTTTTTTTTTTTTTTTTTTTTTTTTTATGATAATGATATGTTGTTTTTATTTTTTATTTTTATGATCTTGCTTTCGTAATTCTTGAGAGAGATGGGACTCATTGATGGCTTCAAAGTAGATCTTGAAAGAGCTCAAAGGTCTCTAGAAAGATCCTCCATAGAGCTTCAAAGTAGTTTTCACACACAAAAAAAAAAAATGTCAGGGATTTTTTGGGGTGGAGGAAACCCGATCCCCGTTAGGGGTAGGGGTGAGGGTGATGGGTTTCCCACCGGGGATTGAGGGCAGGGACGGAAAATTTTGTACCTTCGGGGATCAGGGACGGCGAGTGTAATCCTCGACCCCGCCCCGGCCCATTGCCATTCATAGGGAGGAGGAGAACATGGAAATAGAGAGAAGTTAACTCCCTAAGGATAAATGACTTAGACTAAAGTATTATTTATTTATTTTATTGTCTTTATTCTTCAAGACAATTTTTAATAGGGATTTATAATTAAAAAAAATCTAAATATATTACCTATTTATTAATAAAATCATGAATTTTGGTAATGAGTTTTGGGTATTTGTTAATAAATATAAAATTAATATATATGGCTATAAAAGTTTGTGTTAATAAAATATGTTTTACTCGTTAATTTTCTTTAGACACTCATTAACACTATCTTAAGTTAAAACCAATTAAATACTTATGTCTTTTTTATTTGAATTATCAAAATAAGTTTTTTTTTTTAACATAAAAAGATTTATCATCCAATATTAAAATGCGTGTAATAAAATATATATATATAATTTTTTTAAAACTATCTTAATATATACTTTAAAGGCTTAAATTAATAATATATGTATATACACAATCATTGTTTTGTCGAAAGAAATAGCTGAGAAATGCTTCAACTATATCTAGTTTTATATCTATGAAACACAAATTGTAACATACTCGAAACTAAGACCGAAGTAACCCTTATCATTTGAGGAGTAGACAATATGTAAATTTTTAAATTAAAATTAAAATTTATATTTTTTAAATTTAACAGTACACCCATTAACATAATGGAGTTAGCATAATGAAGCATTTGTTTTTCTTCATGTCAAGTGTAATTTTGTATTCCTAAGATACCTTTAATAATATTTTAAAAGAGTTTGGTTTTCCTCAAATTATCATCTCAATTTGAGAGAGTGGTTATTGTGGGTGTTGATTTCCGACCACACAACCAAATAGGGAACTCAGCTGGAGAGCACTGGCAAAATAGATTAAGTCCAAACAACCTATCACAGAAAGATAAAAATCTGGTGATGGTTCGTCCACCTGTGGGCACTCCGACGATCAAGTCAGTAATCAAATATCTCTCAAAGATAGCAAATTGTGCTTAATCTCACAAGAAAGAACTTACCTTAGACCCACGAGGGTGTGCTGCTTTTATAATCAACAGTGACCTAGTTCCGCTAGAAGCCTCACTCCATAGGACTCATGCTTCATGCTCATCCTAGACCTTTAACTAGATAAAGATAAAACTCTTCTTGAGCCTTATCGCTATCCAGACTAAGACCCTCCCATGTTCTAGGACTTTTGTCCCTTATCTGCTTATCTCGGATTCTGGTATCTCCGCAGATAACCCCGACCTAGCCGAGATCACCTCGGCACCGAGATCACCTAGGCAACGTGACCAGGCCACGTGGCACCTTGACTAACACTCCGATGTCACCTTAGCCACGTGCTATCATTCACAAAATACTCTCCCACAGTTATACTTAGTAGGCCCATTTTGAAATCAATTCTGATAATTCGAATCGTTTATTTTTTTTGGACTCATTAAGTAGAATATTCATGTAAAAAATCTAGATGATTGGACATCACTAGCTATATATTTGAATCATATTTGTTTTAGAGTTGGATTTCTCTCATGTTGGTATCTTAACATGAAAGAATTTGAGGGATCCATCTTAATTTTTTATATTAATATTCTACTCAACGAGTACTAAAAAGTGAACGATTCGGATTATCGAAATAGAACCTATGATCAACATGAAAGAAGCCAAACCCATCTTCAAACTCCATCCATAATCCCATAATCATCATGGAAATTAATATATAAAATAATAATTGTTACTTGGATTTTAAATTTATTTATCAACATATTACAAAAATAAAATTCTATTTTATTTATTTATAGGGCTAATTACATAGACCTCTCTGAAGTATTTGATAATTACACAAACCTCTCCTGTAATTTCTGTAATTACATGGGCCTCCAAATTGCATTCAACAGTGTTAATATTGCCATTGAAATGACAAAAATACCCTCT